>NC_133136.1:30407045-31032045 GCF_048418815.1 Hemitrygon akajei
TTACAGGATCAAGTGAACCATGGATCGCGGGGTGGGTCAGTCATGGATTAGTTCGAAGTGGTCTGAGGATTTTAGTAAGCAATTCACTAAGCTGAAGGCCTCCTTGGAAAGTCCAATGACAGGCACTTCCAGATTAAGGACAGGGTGGTCAAAATTTCTTTGTGATGATCCAAGAGCAGCAACAGCCGTAGAATGTGCATCCCTGGCACATAAATTGTGTCAGTGTCAAAAAGGCAGCTCACAACACTGAATGACCAGTCCACTTTCCTGATTAAATCCAGAAAAGGTTAACACTGTGTTGAATCAATTTTCAATCTCATGCAATCCAATTTTCTGTCAGTGATAGGGAAGCACTAGATTCAAAAATTTATTAACAGTGATAGTTCCAAAACATTGGTGGACTATTGGAAGAAATCTGCCTGTACATGATCTAAACATAAAATACAACAGGTCAAAAACTGATCAATTCTTGGGATTTTTTTTCAACAAAGCCCAATAACCTCCTGTACATTCGCTAACTTAGCACTTAGCATAACACTTTAGTGCCAGAGACCATGGTTCAATTCCTGCTGCTGTCTGTAAGGAGTTTGTACGTTCTCCCATTGGCTGCATGGGTTTCCTCCAGATTCTCCAGTTTCCTCCTACATTCCAAAGTCACATGGGTTAGGAGGTTAATTGGTCACATTGGTGGAATTGGGCAACATGAACCCACGAGGCTGGAAGGGCCTGTAAGTGTGCTTTATCACTAAATAAGTGAAAAATAGTAAAATAAACATCCTCAATTCCCCTTTATTCTCAAAGGGAAGTGAAGGATAAATAGAATTCTCCACTTATTTAATGAAATCAGTTCTACGCTGCTCTTCATTGAATCAGTCCCTCAGACCCACTGCATGGCAGTCTCTTACCTCAGGATACACAGTCACACTGCACGCTACATGGTAATCCTTGGTACCTTGGTAATCCTGATGCTCTTTGCTATACGGGAGCGGTCATATGATCAGCCTTTACTTCAACACATCCTGAAAAGCACTAACTCCCAGTCCTCACACCCAAACCCCACCCCCATCTGGCTTTTTATCTTCATCTCGGGCAATTGCTGGTACCTAAAACTGGACAGCGTTTTCATTATACAGAAGGGAAAAGGAAAGGACAATGAAGTACCTTGGACGAAGCATGTTAGGAGACTGCTGACACTTGGAGAAATTAGTTACTGGCATAAGGAACAAGATATGCATTCATAGAAGGCGATAAAAAAAACAAAATAGGCTTTAAATGTGAATTTCAAAAATGGCAACAAACATAGCAGTAAATTATATTAGTCTTATACTTGACCATACATTAATCCTCCATAAAAAAGGAAAAAATACTAGTGTGCTTGAATTTAGTCTTAAAGATTGTAAACCTTCTTCAGAAGAATAACTTTTATTCAGACAAATGAAAAAAACAATATGCATCCAATTCTCAGACACATTTCATGGAACTTTCTAGCCCATGCTTTCAATTTTAAAATGTTAAATATTTATTCCCTCAGCAATATCAGAATTCATTTAAATTTCAAAACTCTAAGGTAGAATATCTATAACTTTAGAAATCTAGACTCCTGTGTCTGTGCAAAACTCAACTAACATAAGAACTCCATTAAAGGTCAAACTCTACAATTCATGCTAGATTTCCATATTGTATCCATGCCTATAGAATAAAACAAAATCTAAAGAGACTGAATGTGGCGAAGACATTTAAGGGTTGGCAAGGTTATGGGAAAGGAATCTTATTGAACTGGGATGCCAACAACGAAGATCCAGTACAATAGAGGACTTTCTAAGTTGTGCATCTTCAATAGGTTTCCGCAGCCGAAATAGTAGCTCATGTGTTTAAGCTGATGCTGTGTCCCTTATTAGGGAGTAATCACATTGTTGCAAAAGCAGTTTAGCAATTAGTGAAGCCTGCTGGCCTGGCAACAGAGAACCTGTTATAAAATGTTATAATTCCAAGTTCCAAATAAAAATGGAAAAAGCAGACAATATTTATGAAGGGAGAACATTGATGCTTTCATCATAAAGGGCTTGATAAAATATAAACAAACTGAGAGATCTTTTGAACATTATTCCTTTTTGCTGTCAAAGGCTTTTTAAACACTCCTGCTCCTCACCCACATTATTCCCTAATCTATATCCCTCCAGCAAATTAGATACCACAGAGTGGAGTAAGGGTTGAGCCTAGTCTGGGCAGACTTCCCATTTCAAACTCAAAAACTTAAACAGTTTAAGCTCCCAACAATATAACAGCTATCGTCTTTAAGGTTTTCTATCATGGCCCATTTGATAACAGCCCTATCTCTGAATCAGAAGCTTGTGAGATTGTGTGCCATAAAAAATCTGAGCAAATATTCTGGCAGCATAATTCAGTGCAAGAGTGTTGGAGCATAAGTCTTTCAGGTGATTCACTAAAGAAAAACATTAGGTTCTGGAGCTGAGAGATGTAAAATGAATGTATTATTCGGAGTGAAGAGTAGGAGTCTTTAAAGGGTTAAAGCCTGGCTTCACTTACTAATGGAAAGAATATATCTCCTAACCAGATAATCATGCCTGCGGTAGAATTCACTTCATAATGTACTTGTTGTTTCAAAGATTGCTCTGAAAGGTTAGTAAGTCAATACAGCATCACCTGCTTATTTACACAAACGCTATTTGGATCTTGGACCAAGTAGACTCAATAAAAGACTAAAAATATCTTTTGTGATTAGACAGCTTGGAAAGTGAACAGATGTTACAAACAAAAGTAAAACATGGTTAAACTCTTTGATATTCATATTGGTTTCTTTACATAAATAAATGTACATCTAATGTATTTTTAAAATAGAAGCTATACAAACCAAAGTGAAAATCCTTTACTCCATGTTCTCTGTTATCTTTTGTAGTCTTTTTATAAAAGTTCTCCATCATTTGATAATACTAGGTTTAGTCATTTTGCCAATGTAAATTGTATATTCAGCTTAACTAAAACTATTGTTTTAAATCAAAGGTGCAATTGCTAAAGTTCCCACTACAAATAACAAATTACCATATTTTAATGAAAGTTTTCACATGCAGTAGTCCATGCTATTGTATCAAAAACAAAACAGCTTTTACTAATGGTTATGCAAGCACAGATATGGATCTCTTTTATTAGTAAGCTATGTACTGACTTCTTTGGCAACCCTTCAAAAATGTCTATTGGCTAATCCAACTGATTCTAACAATTATACTGCAATTGTGTTCTCTGAATGCTCTGTATTTTATAGGGTGCTTAATTTAAAAGTTCAACAATTAGAAAAGGTATATAACACAATAAAATCCAGTGTAGATGCAAACATATTAATGCATTTAACGTAGGTTAGTCAAGCATGAAGTGTGATACAAATGTGTATTTATGGAAAAAATTAGGACAACATAATTTACAAGTAAATAAGCATGTAAATAACATGTATATCCACATATCTTAGAATTAAGTGTTACATGTTGTGGTATACAATAAATGTTTATGACAAAAAATTTGAAACCAGAATCCTGCTTGTTGGTATTTTTGCTGCTAGATCTAAGCTCTGCTTGGCCAAGTCTTAGTCAGGATTTGATTGAAGTACCAGGAATATTTTGGCTTTGTAACAATGTGGGTAGAAGTTCTATCATTCCCTACAACTAATTAATTTAAGACTTGTCAAAAATCACCAAATTGTAAACTGAATTCTGATTTCATGGTGGAAAATGGTATTTCATTGGCATTCTAGAGCAAAAACTTGGAGGAAAATGTGTCTTTAGTCACGAGAACTACGAGTACCAGCTGCCATTTGTTCCCACCTCTACGTGTCCGGATCTATCGACACTGAATGTGTGGAAGTGAGTACAACGGATGGCTGACACTTTCTTCTCTTCGTCAAGCAATCTTGGACTGAAATAAGTTTCTCCCCAGAATTCTAATCGCAAACAGGAAAGTGTGTCTTTATGCTGGAATGGATATTAATTGGTATTCCCTGAGTTGGTTGAAACAACTTTGCCTGTTAAAGCAGATTGAAAATGTTATATAAGAGCAGTACTTGCATATTTTTCCAACATCTTTTTTGCAGTGGAGTATTTGCATCATTGACAAAGCTGCAATTTATTACCTTCTGTTGGTCTGCAAAAGGCAGAGAGTTAGTTTTGCCAATTGGTGGACAATTGTGTGGCTTGGAAGATGGTTCTGCAACTGATATTGTCAGGGTCCCTAGTGCACTCAAGTTCAGGAATCACAGAGGCCTTGGCAATTCAAATGAATCAAAGGATTTATTACAGAAATTAACCAGCAAAACTAACAAGAACTCAGACAAACTATGCAAAAACTTGAAGAACTGAAATCTCTCACGGTACACAGAAGAAATCAGTCTAAGTTTCACCAGGCAAGGATCCACAACAAGCAAGGAATGAGGGGTTGGCATGCTCCTGAAATACACCCTGGAGCATGTAGGAATTCAGGACCAATCAGACAACCCAGGTGTCCAGACGAAGCAAAAATCCCCAAGATAACAACTACATTGCAAGACATTGAAAATGCTGTGCTAATTAAATTATCCCAAATTGAATAAAAGTGATAAATACAAAGAGAGCTTAAAAAATTCCATGATACCAAATGGGACACCTATAAGACAAAGTGAAAAACCAGAGCTAGTCCAAAGACAAACAATTAGATGTAAAAGGTAAACAAGGCATGCCCACAAGGTGACATCAAGAAAATATAATCCATATACGAACTGAAAAACATATTTTTCTTTTGAAAATGACCCCTAGTAGTGACAGGGATACATTTTAGCTAAATCAGGTGTGGACGGTACCTTTATTCCTATAAGAAAATTACTAAAATATTTTGGTTTGTGAAAAATCTCTTGGGTATTTTTACTGATCTGCATAGAATGTAGAACATTACAGCATAGCACAGGGCCTTCAGCCCAATATGCTGTGCCAGCCTTTTAACCTGCTCTAAGATCACTGTTCCCTTCTACAGAACTCTCTATTTTTGTATCATCCATGTGCCTGACTAAGAACATCTTAAATGTCCCTAATGTACATATACCTGCCTCTACCACCCACCGCTGTCCACAAAGAACTTACCTCTGGCATTCCCCCTATACTTTCCTCCAAACACCTTAAAGTTATGGCCCCCTGTCAAGTATAAGTCATTTCTGCCCTGGAAAAATGTCAGTCTATGCCTCCAATTATCCTGCACACCTTTATCAAGTCACCTCTCATCTTCTTTTGCTCCAATGAGAAAAGCACCAGCTTGCTCAACCTATCTTCATAAGATATGCCCTCTAAACCAAGCAGCATTCTGGTAACTCTCCTCTGCACCTCCTCTAAACCTTCCACATCCTTCCTATGCAATTTATTTCATCAAAAGCGCCAAACTTGATTAAAATTCTTAAACTACCATGAGAGGATTCTGAACTTGCATTCCCCATGTTACCTGATGCAACGAATTCAACAGTATAACTATTTCTGCAATATATTTTTAATCTCATGCTTAAAATAAATGATACAGTCAGAGAAAACACCATCTATGAATTCACAGACTCCACCACTGTTGCTGGAAGAATCTTAGATGGTGAATTGGAGGCATACGGGAGTGCGATGGATTGATTGTTTGAATGGTGACGTCAGACTCAATGTCAGCAAGGTCAAGGTATTGACTGTAGGCTGTAGGAAGGGTAAGTCAGGTAAACAAGCATCAGTGCTTATTGATGGTCTGTGGTGGAAAGCGGAAGTAGATTTAAGTTCCTGGGTGTCAACATCTGAAATAATCTGACCTGGGCCTGACACATTGATGCAATCATTAAAAAAAACACCAGTGGCTCTACTTTGTTTGGAGTTTGAGGAGATTTGGTAGGTCACAAAGAGTCTGGCAAATTTCTATGGGTTCACGCTGGAGAGCATACTGACTGGTTGCCTCACAGCCCTGTGTAGAGGCTCCGATACACAGGAGTGAAAGATCTGCTTCCAGTTCTGATCCTGATGGGAACCCTCAGCAGGTTAGTATAATGTACAATAAGTGAAAATGAGTTAACACTTCAGTCTGAAGACCCTTCATCAGAACTGGCAGTCAGAAAATAATTTAGTTAAATTGTGGAGAGAGTGGGGAAGGGATAGGTAGGACAGAGGGAATAGCTGTGAAGAGGTGAGGCCATTGTTGCCATGGGGATTCTACTGTTTATGGATGTACCCATGCAAAAGATCGCAGATGGTAATTAAACAAAGGAATCTGTAAAAGCTACAAAGTGTGCGTCAAATCTGTTGCAAAAACCATAACCCGAAGTTACTGAACACTATATTCTGCATTCTGATTTTGCTTTTCCCTTGTACCACTTCAATGTACTGATACAGTGAAATTATCCGTATGGATAGCATGTTTTTAACTGGACCACAGTATATGTCACAACAATAAACCAATTACCAAATTGTTAAGAAAGACAACAAACAATAGTCGACCCAAAACTTACCCCTCCCATACACTACTTGTCACAGGCCTCTAATCTGAAAAAAACTTTGCTACTACCCTCTAACTCCTTTTGTCAAACAAATTTACTATCTTATTGGCTAGTTCATCCTTGATCCCATAGGAGCTAACATGCCAGACCAGTCTATCATAGGGGATCTTATCAAAGACCTTGATTAAATCCATGTAGATGACGTTCATTATCAACTTAGTAATAATCCTGGCCACCTCTTCAGGAAATTCATGAGATATCATTTCCCACGCATGATGTTAGACTGATTACCCCTAAACAATCCTTGCCTTTGCAATTGCAAGTAAAGGCACTCTCAAAATCCCCTCCAGTAACTTTCTCAACATTAATGCTGATTCACTGATCTGTAGTTCCCCAGCTTGTCCTTGCTGCTTTTCTTAAATAATGGCACAACATTAGCCAAACTCCAGTCTTCTGGTACCTCACCCATGACAACTATCTTTGCCAGGGCCCCAGCAATTTCTTCCCTATTCCCCCCACCCCACAACAATTACATAATAGTTTGCCTATTTACCCCTCCTACATAATTGCATGAATGAGTTTCCTCTGTGGCAGGGTTAAAGTGCTCTCAGAGCAAGGCTGACCTCTGTTTCATTTCACAACCCCTACTCTGCATTGTTGCCATTGTCACATTAAGCAGAGAATGCACCCTCTTTAATTTACACTAACTTCGTCATTGTAAAAACCTGAACAATATAGTAAGACTATAAGACATAGGAACAGAATTAGGCCATTCAGCCCATCAAGAATTCTCCACCATTCCACCATGGCTAATTTATTATCGCTCTCAATCCTATTTTCCTGCCTTCCAATCAGGAATCTATCAACCTCTGCTCTAATGTACTCAAGGAGTTGGCCTCTACAGCTGTCTCCCGCAGTGAATTCCATAGATTCACTATCCTCTGCATGAAACGCCAATCTCCAAATGCACGAAAAGATCATCTACCTTATTCCATACTTTCAGTCATTCATCAACCTTTTCAATCTTGCCCCCACTTTCACTTCAACTCATCTCACTGTTTGAAATCATCTGCCTGTCCTTCCTGACAGTCTCACTACACACTGCATCTACTTGTATACCAACTACCCCATCCTCAGCACTATCACTCCAGTTCCCATCCTCCTGCCAAATCAGTTTTAACCCTTCCCCAAAAGCTCAAGCAACCTGCTGATATGGATATTGGTACCCCTCAGGTTTAGATGTAACCCATCCTTTATGTACAAGTCAATCTTCCCCAGAAATGGCTCTACAGGAAGTGCCTGGTATGTACAGGTCATACCTCCCCAGAACTGACTCCATAGGAAGTGTTTGTGATCAACTTTGGGGATGCCAATTTGATTTAAGATTTAAGATTTTGCACACTGCAACTGCAAAGAACTGTAAGAAAACAAGACATAGAAAACCTTGCCTGGAAATTAAGTACATTGGTTGCAAATGCTTTCTAAAATTGTGTCCTATAAGTATTTTGTCAGATTAATATTGGTACTAAGCAAGACTCAAATTTTGCTGATCTTTGCTCAGAAAGTCATTTCACACACTCCCTTCAGAAGTTCAGAAGGCAAGTTTAGTCAATGGCCTCTTCTTTTTCATACATGGACCTTTGGATTTGTAGTGACCTTTGAGTGCCTTTTCTCTCCCTAATAATAACTGAACTAAAATACCTGAAGTGGCCTAACAATCATTCCAAATCAGATCACATTCAGCAAAAAGAAAAGAATGGTAAAAATTGCTTTGAAGGCATCTTCCTGTGCAAAACAATCACTTGATGCAGAATGCCACAGAGCACCTACCCTTGAAATTCATCCAGACTATTTACAAAAGTGCAGGAAATAAGATGCTGTGTTACAGTCCTGGTGAACGGTAGTTCACCTGAGGGTTGAAAATCAATTTTGCATGTATTTGGGATTCAGATGAAGACATTGAATATTCATCATACACAAGACTGAAAACCATCCAAAATGAGCTACTTGGTGCACTGGATGGTGGCCTATCCACTATATGAGAGACCCTTTTGCAGTCTGAGTCCAACAGGAATACTGTATGTGACATGAAATTTAAAACAAGTGGGCTGCTGTACAAGCACACTTGTACACCACAGTGATGGACCTCTCAAAGCATCTCCAACACCACTGATTAAAGCTCAAGTTCCCCTGGATACCAAAACCTGAAGAAGAATGTGGATGGGAGTGGGTGAAGCAGAACAGAATCCAGCAGCTTCCTCGTGCATCTGCACTCCATTCTTAAAACAATAATAACACTGGGACTCTGAGGGTAAGCTCCTCACTGAATTTGTTAAGGAGCCATCCCTAGGTCTCTCAGAAGTCCCTGACCAAGCAATCTCTAACGGTGAAATGGTGACGGATTACAGAAAACAAAAACTGAGCAGCAAACCCAAAAGCACTCCAGAAGCTCAAAATAATAAAAGATTTTTCTACATTTCTAACCAGATACAGTCTTAATGAAGGCAAGAAATGCTTACATTTTATTTCCAAAGTTAGCTTATCAATTGTTCCCTCAGTAAGATAGTAGACATGTTAGGAAAATTGTATTTCAGGAACACAGGCACACACACTCACAGCAGTTTTAGAAAAAAATGAGATAAATGGTTTTGTTCTATGCTGCTACAATTCCCTGGACAGAGGAAACCAAAGCACCTGCACCCAGAACTCTTTTTTGCCTTCTCAGAGCTCAGGCTTTCATTAACCTATATACAAAACTTTACAATCATGTTCTCAATATTACTTTCATTTGCACAGTTTGTCTACTTTTTACATTGGTTGTTTGTCAATCTTTGCTTATGTACAGATTATCATAAATTCCTGTATTTATTTTTCCTGTAAGAGATTGAATCTCAAGTTACTATATGGTAACATACAGTACTTTGATAATAAATTTACTTTGAGCTTAAATATCTCTGATGACTTGTACTAACAATGAAAGTAACTAAAAAAGTATAGTTCAATAGTTAATTCAAAAGTTTAATAGTTCCATTCAATATCAGATAGTGTATACAATGAACAACCTGAAATTCTTGTTCTTGGAGACACCCACAAAAACAGAAGAGTGCCTGAAAGAATGAATGGCAGTTAAAACATTAAAACACCAAAGCCACCCTACTTCCCCCTAACACGCACAAGCAGCAGCAAAGCACTGATCCTCTCCCTCCCCCACTTACTACAGCAAAAAGCATCAGCAAGCTCCCCCCACCAAGCAAGCAATAGAAAAGGCCCCAATAAAGACCACGACCTACAGTGCAACAAAATCTAATCATTCACCCGACAGTTTGACACACCACAGGCTCTCTCCCTCTCTCTCTCTCTCTCTCTCTCTCTCTCTCTCTCTCTCTCTCTCTCTCTCACTCTCCTCGCCCCCCCCCCTCCCTCCCTAACAGAAGGGGCAGAGAGGTGTCACTCAGTGAGAGGGGAGACATAAACAAAACAACTTGCTAACTTACAGTGCTAAAGTCTAACTCGAGAAACAGCAACAAAGTCTCCCCCACCAATGAGTGAAAGGGAGAGAGTGCGCAATAGACCCCCCCCCCCGACAAATATTGTTCCCAATATTTTGATTTCTCCCACAAAGCTTCAGTCAGTGACACCGGCATAGAATCAGCTCATCTCCAAGGTCACAAAGCCTTGGAACCCCAAAGGTGAACTCATCTCGTCCTTGGAATATCAAAAATCAGCCAGTCGGTGATCCCCAAGAGCTTGAAAGAACAGTGTAAACAACCAACGTTTGAACGCAGCTCTAGGTCAGGGTCTTTGACAGGACCCCATCTGCCGTGAAAAGGAAAAAGAGACAAATATATGAAGTTACTTAAAACATCAAAACAATAAATCTATTTTAATACATATTCAATTGAAAATTAATTTTTGATATTAAGATTAATTACAGAAGGAAAATATACCCTTCATTTAGTTTTTTCCAACAAAGGTCAGCATTAGGCTGCATGAGATGCCTCAACCATAGTTGACTTTAAGCTCAGGAATCTAATACAAAGTATATTCTGATCTGCAAGATTAGGAATTGCCAGTAGTCCAAGGATAAAGCAAGAAGCCAGCACCTCTGCATTGTTCCTCACTATCCCACTACCTTGCATAGGTTCAGAAGTCCAGAATATACTGACACACAAACTATAACCATGCGGAAATTTTTAGTGGAACTGCACCTGACCCATGCAGTATTATAGTTCATTAATGCCGTCAATACGCTGTAGGCAAAGCAAAATGTAAACATGTCCCACAATATTTGCTTCTTCAACTTTGGTAATGAACCTCTTGCCCGAAAAGATGGTTGACAGAAGCAAAGTCTTCCATGTCCTGTGGCTCAGCAGATCAATGAGGAGAGATGATCTTGAATATTGTAGTGAGGTGTACAGAAAGAATTCAATACAATTTCCCACATATTTTCAAAACCAAATGGATTCCAATCATATACACCTTTGGTAGAAGGAAGAATACATCATATTCAGCATTTGGAAATCAGCTATTGTAAATGATTGCACTTCAATGCTGACCCATCTTTCTCTTCCAGCTGCCTGTTGCACTGTTTTTATTTCATGCATAACTTGCATAATTTTTAAATTTTAGATTTACTATAGGCAATGGGAAATAGGATTTAGGTTTCCATCATAAAGGCACAAGTCTATGCTGCCACTTCACTAAATCATCTGCAAATGTGTGTTTGTGCACTGATCATGCTCAGCCCTAGTCTCTTCACCACCTCTGTCAAAACCAACACTGCTTTTGTTCTGCCTCATTGCTTGTTAGATACCAGCTGTCAGTCCTGATGTGATGAGAAGACATTCACTGTCAGGGGTGCCTTCTTTCGAATGAGATGTCAAAGCAAGGTCTCAGGTAAATGGAAAAGATCCCTAGGTACTATTTGTAAGGAAAACACAGAGGAACTATCCCCAAAATCCTAGCTAACATACTGCCTATCTTACAACATGAGCTAAACTGATTACCCTTATCATACTATTCTTTGTGCATCCACTTTGAGTGAAATTACTCAATTTATTTAAGCTAGATAAAACTCAGAGTAAATGTAGCTTCATAACATGTTGCAGAGTCAGAATCAGGTTTAATAATCAAAACTGTTGTTTTTGGCAGCGGTACATTGCAATACATAATAATTTTTTAAACAATTAATTACATTAAGAAATATACATACAAATTAAATTAAGTAAGCGGTGCGAAAAGTGAGCAAAAAAATAGCGAGGTAGTGTTCATGGGTTCAATGTCCTTTCAGAATTCTGATGGTGGAGGGGAAGAAGCTGTCCCTGAAATGTTGGCACCGTTTCCTGAACACAATGAGAATAGGGCATGTTCTGGGTGATGGGGGTCCTTGAACGATGAATGCTGCATTCTTGAGGCATCACCATTTGAAGGTGTCCTCAAAGCTGGGGAGGCTAGGGCCCATGATGGAGCTGGCTGGGTTTACAACTTCCTGCAGCTTTTTCCAAACCGGAGCAGTGGCCCCTCCATACCAGACAGTGATGCAACCAGTTGGAATGCTCTCCACAATGCACCTGTAGAAATTTGTGAGTGTCCTCGGTAACATACTCAAACTCCTAATGAAATATAGCCACTGTCGTGCCTGTTTTGTAATTGCATCAATATGTTGGAAGCGGGATACTGTAAATCTTCAGAGATGTTGACATTCAGGAACTTGAAACTGCTCACCCTTTCCACCTCTGAACACTCGATGAGGACTGGCGTGTGTTCCCTTGACTCCCCCTTCCTGAAGTCCTTGGTCTTACTGAGGTTGAGCGCAAGGTTGCTGATGTGACACCACTCATTCCAGCATTTTTATCTCTTCCTACAAACTCCTTCTTCCTCTGACTCTGCCATCAATGTCCTGTCTCCTCCTTGAATCTACCATCAGTAGCTTATATGCAGGAATCTTTGTGATACACTTAGCATTCTCTTAGTGTTCTCACAACTTATCCAACATCTTCTTTTAAGCGCACCTTTTGAATTAAACTTCTGGTTACCAATCTAAGTAGCTCCTATTTTAGCTCATTGTCCCATCATTGTAAATATACTTTAGAAATAAAACTTAGGTAATTTTTTGTTTCATCTGGCTCTTTAATGCAAGTTGCCATTAAGCCTTCATAGGAATATTGGGAGTCCTCATGCAGAATTCCCAAAGGGTTAACTTGCAGGTTGAGTTAGTGGTGAGGAAGGTAAATACAAGGTTAGCATTCATTTTGAGATGAATAGAATATAAAAGCAAAGATGTAATGCAGAGGTTTTATAAGGTATTGGACAAATCTCACCTGGAGTATTATGAGCTGCTTTGAGCATTTTACCTAAAATAGGATGGGCTGGCATTGGTGAGAGTCCAGAGCAGGTTAATGAGAATGATCCTGGGAAGGAATGGGTTAATATATAAGGAGCATTTGATGGCTCTGGACCTGTACTCGCTGCAGTTTTGAAGAATAGTGGGGGCGGGGTGGACCTATTGAATATTGAAAAGGCTACATTAGAGTGAACTGGGAGAGAATGCTAGAGGGGTTGTCGAAGATTAGAGTCACAATGGAAGGATGTCCCTTAAGAACAGAGATGACCAGGAATTTCTTTAGTTAGAGATTGGTGAATCTGTGGAATCCATGGCCACGGCTAGTTGTCATTGGATATATTTAAAACAGAGGTTGATAGGTTCTTGATTAGTAAAGGCACCAAAGGTTACAGGTAGAAGGCAGGAGAATGGAGTTGAGAGAAATAATAATTCAGCCATGATGGAATGGCAGAGCAGACTCAATGGGTTGAAATGCCTCATTCTGCTCTTATGGCCTTGGGTCTTATTATTTCATGGTGAAACCTAGCTACATCAGAAATATAATGATGTACAATTATACTCAGTAACACAAGAAACAAGAGTTTATTAAATAAGAACCATGGTTACTAACAGTAATTAAAATTGGAGATGGTGCTTATGGTCTAAAATTGCTGAACTCAGCATTGAGTGCAAGACCTTCAGCTGTTGGAAACGATGCCATTACTGGCACTCATATTGAACCTTATTGGAATGAGTGTAGAAGGCTGAGAATGGAGAGGTCAGGGTGCAGGTGGGGCAGGGAGTTTAAGTGACCTGTAACTAGAAGCTCAGGGTCAAGCTTGCAGATTGAACTGAGATGTTGAGAGGCAAAGCAGACACCCAGTCTGCCTTTCATCCTTCAAACACGGATGAATCAGAAGTACAGTGTGAAAAAACACAAGTAATTGTTTTTTTTTTCCACCTGGTCGTGTTATTAGGATTCTGGAAGATGGAAAGAAGAGTACAAGAAGCAGAGATTTCTCTTCCTTCAAAAGCTCAAAGTTCAAAGTAAATTCATGATTCATTTTCTTGCAGGTATTCACAGTAGATACAAAGAACCACAGAAGGACAATAGAAAGACAGGCAAACAATAAATGAGCAAACTGTGCAAATACAAAGAAGAAAAGAATAATAATAATAAGTAAGTTTAAAGTCAAAGTCCTCAAATTATATTACAACACATCTATTATACAGATTGGACAATCTATAATAACAGTCCAGATAGGATATTACAGGATAAACAAAGAAGAACAACTTACTTAATAGACATAGCCGTTCCAAACAGATATAACATTCAGAAATCAGTGAAAAACACCAGAAATATGCTGAATTAAAAGAGGAAATTGAAAGACTATGGACCATGAACAGGGAATACATTGTCCCAACTGTAATATCTACAACTGGTATTATCCCAAAGTCACTACACAATAGCATTAAATAATTAGGCCTACACAACAATATGTATGTAAATCTCCAGAAAGGCACAATACTAAGCACCACTAAAATAGTCCAAAAGTTGATAATAATTGAGTGTGCTTGTCCATGCCCAGACCTCAGGTTTTACCAGCTTGCGGTGAGTAAAAAATAAAAATACAACAATAATAAGAATAATAAAGTCATAAATAATATTGAGAACATGAGTTGTAGAGAGCTTGAAAATGAGTCCATAGTCATTTGCTGGCATTGAGAGGAAGGATTGTTCATTGCCATGAACAGCTGGGGAGACTAAGTCATTGGGATTATTTAAAGCGGTAGTTGATAAGCGAATAGTGAGGTAGAGTCAATGGGCCAAATGTCCTAATTCTGCTCTGGTATCTTATGATCTTATTCAGGGTAACTGAAGAATGAGCCAGGTTGTTAAAGAAGCATTAGTGCCCACAGAATGCTGACAGGAAAGAGAGAAGGTGAAAATATATTTGATTATGATATCATAAAAGTGTTACGTGGAAGAAACAGGCCCAATTTGCTTGAAGGTCAATCCCACTTCATAGATGTATATTATCCATGTGTTTATCATGATGTTAAAAGGGCAGAGGTAGGCATACCCATGGCAAAATAGCATCAAAAGTGTGACAAGTAGATTTCTCCACCAACAGGTAACAACAGGTCCTGCCTCAAAGAGCATGCAGTCAGAGGGTGGATGCTGTAATCAAGAGACCTGGATGGCCTAGGTGGAAATAGTTATATCCAAGACTGAGGGTCATCCAGTGCAGGATGCAAGACACTGAACGAGGAGGAAATGGATCTGACATTGCGACATTTATTACTTCAGTACTGGAGTGAATTATCAGTCAATATTCATAAGGTCTTGCTTTCTACCATTAACACTAAAATAAATATGAATACTTGCAACATAAACTAAAACAGAATCAGAGGAATATGGAGCAAATTGAAATTGTCAGTGAATCGATGTGTCTATACAATAATGCTCTGTGGTTAAAAAAAATTAGCTTGCTGATAGATTGTTGTATTTTTCATGAACATTTCAGCAGAAATTATGTTCTGTTTTATGTTGTCATACCAATAAAACAATTTGTGGAGCTCAGATCATTAATTCAACTGAGCAAGCGGGTCCCACACTTTAACAGGCTGAAAATTGAATGCAGCCTTGGGCTTAAGTGACTCAATGAAGGATGTTTTTCACTAAAAGTCTTACAAAGCAAACCTTAAGACAATTCTCAATTTGCTACCCTCCAATCTAATAATGAAATTCTGATCAATACGATATTATTAGTTTACAGGTATTTCCCCAAGGATTTCCTATCCTGAGCTTCTCAATGAATGTCCACATAATTTTTCATAACTCATGGGAATCAATTGGGAGAATACCTCTGGTACATCACTATTTTTTATTTTAATTATTAACACCAAGTCTATACATCAGCTTCTGTTCACAAATAATTCTATCAGTTGAGGTCTAAGAAGTTATTCCCAGAAAATATGATTTGACGAGCAGGTCAGTTTTATTTCTTTGCTGTGACATTTACTTGTTCACTTGCCAAGGGCTTTCATAACTCACCTGTCAGCCAGAATGAATGAGTTATTGTTGGATTCAGATCAAAACACGCTTTCACGTATGCTCTGCTCTATTGAAGTTAAACTAAATGGTGTTTTCTTTAGTATCTTTGAGCTACTTTCAATAGTTTCACTTATATATTGTCCTCTTGAGGATTCTTCTGTGGTACTCATTGTAGTGAAATACTAAAATTTAATCTAGATTTATCTTATCATGCATCAAGCAGAGAGGTTCAAATAATGTTCCAAGTGCTAAATTAATGCAAAAGAAAATTATGTGTCTTAAGCAGTACTAACACTCACATTAGTTATTCTAGTTGTTTCACTTGTTACTCTCTTTGAATGCAATGTCTGTTTCAGTTATGTGGACTGACACTACAGAGAAACACATATCACTTATAGTAAACAAAGTTGTATTTTAGCCCTGTCTTTTCAGTCATTCTCAGTGCAGAGTATCCAGCAACAGAGAATTTTTATTGAAAACCGGTTCCACACTGTATTACTG
This sequence comes from Hemitrygon akajei, assembly GCF_048418815.1. Classification (NCBI taxonomy): domain Eukaryota; kingdom Metazoa; phylum Chordata; class Chondrichthyes; order Myliobatiformes; family Dasyatidae; genus Hemitrygon; species Hemitrygon akajei. The sequence continues at coordinate 30,423,414 of NC_133136.1, forward strand.
GAAAGTTGAATTTATACAAATTATCGCAAAAATATGGATTTCTAGTACCAAAGGATAATATTATTAAAGGCATGCTGCCTTTGAGAAAAAGAAGCTTGTCAAATCTTTTCCTATTTATGTAGGAGCAGTCAATTGGCAGCTGTTCAGGTGCTCTTTTTCCTGAACCAAGGGTGGGCGGAAATTAGCCCAAGATCCAAGAACAGCAGATCCCAGCCTTGTCTCCTAAGTTTGTGACAACACGCCCAGTGTCCACTCCAAATATCTCCTTCAACAGGATTATAATCATGAAGAAAAGAATCCAAGTCAGAATCTTCCTCATACCTAACCAAATCTATTCTCAGAATAGGAATATCACAGAAGTCTGCTGTGCCAGTATTGCCGGAATTTATTGATGAACTAGATCTGCGATGAGGGCTAACTGCTTGAAAATTTAAAAACTTTTGAGTTGTGGGCTTTGTGTGTTACAGTGGACGGAGAACATCAAGGTTTATCTAAAGAGAGGTGTCTCCATCAACAAAATATATCCTGAGATCAAAGGGCATGTTCCTGAGGGAAAGGAAAAATATTTTTGTACATTTTTGGCATGTAATTTTTGGGAAGAATGCAGAGTAGCTTTTTCTTTGGCCTAGAAAAAGAGAAGCAATACCACAGAATTTTTTTGGAGTGATCTGAAGTGAATATTGCTGTAGTAGCCACAGTCTTCCCCAGAGCCTAAACATCTGAGCAGTCAGCTCTCTTAAAATGATGTGCAAAGGACCCTGAATATGGTCTTTGGATAGCACTAGGATGGAGCAAAATACAGTTTCTGTTACCAGCCCAATGGAGGAAAGACTCAAGAGATGAAGTCTTAATTCATCTAAAGTTAATATTGACACTACGTGTCAGCCAATAAGTTTGAGAAGCAGTGAGACCTCTGAATTTCATTGACAATGTCTCTGAATAAATCAGTGAAAGCATGTCTCCTGAGTATGGCAAGATTATTTCTGCAGCAAAGTACAATCACAGAAGGTTAATTACATAATACAAACTGCGTGAGTAAAATCAATTCCACTGCATTACAGCAGTACATTAAAGCATAAGACCATAAGACATAGGGGCATAATTAAGCCACTCGATCCATCGCATCTGCTCTGACTTTCCATCATGGCTGATTTAATATCCCTTCTAACCCCATTCTGCTGCCTTCTTCCTGTATCCTTTGACACCCTGACTCACCAAGAGCCTATCAACCTCCACTTTAAATATACTTAATGACTTGGCCTCTATAACCTTCCATGGCAATGAATTCCACAAATTCACCATCCTCTGGCTAAAGATATTACTTCTTGTGTCTGTTCTAAATGGATGTCCCTATACTCTGAGGCTATACACTCTGGTCCAATGCCAGGAGTTCCAACCTTTTGTATGCCATGGACCTATATCACAGGAATGTTAGGAACCCCTGTCCTAGACTCATCCATGATAGGAAATTCTCTGTCCATAATTCTACTGCATCTAGGTCTTTCCTTATTCAATAGGTTTCAATGAGATCACCCCTCCCCCCCCCCCCCAAACCATTCTTCTAAACTCCAATGAGTACAGGCACAGAGTCTTCTCAAACATTAACCCTTTCATTCCTGGAATCATTCTCATGAACCTCCTTTGGTCCCTCTCCAATACCAGCACATCTTTTCTTAGATAAGGGGCCCAAAACTGCTCACAATATTCCAAGTGCAGTCTGACCAATGCCTTATAAAGCCTCAGCATTAAATCCTCACTCTTGTATTCTAGTCCTCTTGAACTGAATGCTAACATTGCATTTTCCATCCTCACCACTGACTCAACCTGCAAGTTGACCTCAGAGAATCCTGCCCAAGGATTCCCGAGACCCTTTGAGTTTTGAATTTAGAAAATGGTTTTACATCTTTATTCTTTCTTCCAAACAGCATAATCATACATTTCCCTACACTATATTCCATCTTCATTTCTTTGACCATTCTTTCAAACTGTTTAAGTCTTTCTGCAGACTTTCTGCTTCATCAACGCTATCTGCCCCTCCACCTATTTTTGTATCATCCGCAAACCTGGCCACATAGCATTCAATTTCATCATCCAAATCATGAAATTTGTAAAAAGAACCAAAAAAAGAAGTGGTCTGAACACCGGCCCTGCACAGACTAGATATACAGAGTTGGTATGTCACCAAAATCTCTTTCAACTTTTTCCAAATATATGGTACAGAGTATTCTGTATGGTTACACACCAGCCTGGTATGAAACCGACGTTGCATAAGATCACAGGAGACTGCAGAAGGTTGTAGACTCAGCGGGTTCCATCACAGGTACAATCCACCATGCCACTGAGGAGATCTTCAAGAGGATTAAAGATCCTCAACAACTGGGACATGCACTCTTCATATTATGACCATCAGGGAGGTGGTAAGGAGCCTGAAGACCTACACTCAAAGTTTTAGGAACAGCTTCTTGCCCTCCTCCTTCAGACTCCTGACTGTGGAGCCATGAACACTAACTTGTTGTTCATCTTTTCACTGTCCTTTTTTTAGCTCACAGTAATTTTAGGCCTTGCATCATATTGCTGCTGCAAAACAACAAATTTCATGACATATGTCAGGTGTAATAAACCTGAAAAAAAATGATGAGGTGAAGTGGAATGGTTAAAGCACCCAGAAGCAGGGAAAACACCCTCAGGATAAGTGGAATGTCATTGAACTGACATTCTCTCATTGAAATGAGATCAAGAAAATAGCTTCACACTGGAAATTCTCCACCATAGAAGACAGTGGAGGACGTTATTAAATATTTTTAAGGATTTTGCTATACCTCTTATTGTGAAAGGATTAAATAGACAATAGACAATAGGTGCAGAAGTAGACCATTCGGCCCTTCGAGCCTGCACCACCATTCTGAGATCATGGCTGATCATCTACTATCAATACCCGGTTCCTGCCTTGTCCCCATATCCCTTGATTCCCCTATCCATAAGATACCTATCTAGCTCCTTCTTGAAAGCATCCAGAGAATTGGCCTCCACTGCCTTCTGAGGCAGTGGATTAAGTTTTATGGGAAGATTGCAGGAACAGAGTGCTTAAGTGATTAATAGACCATGATTGACTGAATGGTACAGAAAGCCTGATGGGCTGAATGACATATTCCCTCTCCTATTTTCTTTATTACAATGTTTTGGGGGTTCTGCCTCTTAACCTGACACTCCTATTTATTTCTATCATAAACAATTTTTTCTTGCCTCTTTAGGAATGTAGTTCTAGCAGATTGAAGATGATGACAGTGTTGAATGAGGAACGGTCCTCCTAGTCCCTTGGAGGAGTCCGCACAGCAGTTTACACTATTTGGGGCAGTGAACCTATATCGGATGGCTAGCAATGAACACTCTCATTAGCCATGCCAGGTCGGCTCACTTATAAAACAATCTTCAAGTGCAGATCCCAGGTGAAATAGGATGAAACCGATAGAGAAGAAGTGAAACCACTGGCAAATCATCTCTACTTCCCAGATGTTCCAAGGATGATCGATGCGACATTTGGAAATCTCAGAATGAAAACCTTATGCAGTTTACAACTGGCACCAGCTGTATGGTTTGTGATGCACAACAATATGAAATTCCGGCCCCCAAAAAACACATAAACCGCATTTGATTCTTTGGATAGAAAGAAATCTTGGTGAAGATTCCTGGAATGGCAGGACTGTCATATGTTGAAAGATTGGAGTGACTGGGCTTGTATACACTGGAATTTAGAAGGATGAGAGGGGATCTGATTGAAACATATAAGATTATTAAGGGATTGGACACGCTAAAGGCAGGAAACATGTTCCCGATGTTGGGGGAGTCCAGAACCAGAGGCCACAGTTTAAGAATAAGGGGTAGGCCATTTAGAAAGGAGTTCAGGAAAAACTTTTTCACCCAGAGAGTTGTGGATCTATGGAATGCTCTGCCTCAGAAGGCAGTGGAGGCCAATTCTCTGGATGCTTTCAAGAAAGAGTTAGATAGAGCTCTTAAAGACAGCAGAGTCAAGGGATATGGGGAGAGGGCAGGAATGGGGTACTGATTGTGGATGATCAGCCATGATCACATCGAATGGCAGTGCTGGCTCAAAGGGCCAAATGGCCTACTCCTGCACCTATTGTCTATTGTCTATAAGAAGGGAAGGAACATTCATACTAACTGATCATTTAAGTGATTAACATACTAAGTAATTAAGTGATCAGCAGTGGAAGGGGTGAGCAGTTTCAAGTTCCTGGATGTCAACATCTCCAAAAATCTATCCTGGGTCCAAAATTCTGATGGAATTACAAAGAAGGCACGACAGTGGCTACATTTCATTGGCAATTTGAGGAGACATGGTATGTCCATAAAGACTCTCGCAAATTTCTACAGGTGTATCATGGAGAGCATTCTAACTGGTTGGTACACTGTCTAGTACGGAGGGGCCACTGCACAGGACTGGAAAAAGCTGCAGAAAGGTGATAACTCTGTCAGCTCAGTCACGAGCTCTAGTCTCGCTAGCATCTGGGACGCCTTCAAAAGGAGATGCCTCAAAAGGGTGCCATCCATCATTAAGGATCCCCCTTCACCCAGTACGTGCCCTCTTCTCATCACTACCATCAGTGAGGAGCTACAGGAGCCTAAAAACACACACTCAACATTTCAGAAACAGCTTCTTCCCCTCCACCAGATTTATGAATGGACAATAAATCCATAAACACTACCTCACTAGTATTTTGGCTCTCTTTTTGCACAATCTAATGTTTATGTATCAAATATATTTCTCATTGCAATTTATTGATTTTTTTTATTTTGATGTACCACAAAATAATGAATTTCATAACATATACCAGTGGTGTTAAACCTGATACTGATTATTTGAAATGCAAACAAATTAATTTTGATAGTCTGTGCTCATGGTTAAGTTGAAGACAATCTGAAAAGTATGTGTAAGAGAGAGAGTGAGTGGGGGGGAGGGGTCAGGTGTTCTCTCTTTACTGGGTCCATTTGCTAACAGGGATGTCGAGAATTGCTAACAGGGATGTACAGTTATGGTCCAAGTGCCAAGAGAGACACACTGAAGTGGTTCATAAGTTCACTGAATTTTAATACGAACTGTGCAGAAATAAAGGAAAAACAATTAACATCAGGCCAACGTGAGTGAATCTGCAGATGCTGGAAATAAATAAAAAGCACAAAATGCTGGCAGAACTCAGCAGGCCAGACAGCGTCTATGAGAGGAGGTAATAACAACGTTTCGGGCCGAAACCCTTCATCAGGAGTGAAGTAACATGGGATGGTCGAGGGGGGATAAGAAGTGGGGGGAGGGATAAAGTAGAGAGCTGGGAAGTGATAGGCTGGAGGGAAATGGGCTGGGGGGACGGTGGAGAATTATGGGAAATAAAAGAGAAAGAAAGGTAGGGCTGGGGGGAGAGATTATAGTGAAGGGGGGAAAAGACAGAGAAAGAGAACCAGACTAAAATTATAGATAGGGATGGGGTAAGGGGGGGGCAGGGGTATCAACGGAGGTCAGTGAGTTGCATGTTCATGCTGGCAGGAAGGAGGCTACCTAGGTGGGAGATAAGGTATTGCTCCATCGCATGCCTGCAAATGCTGGAGGAACTCAGCAGGTCAGGCAGCTTCTACGGAGAGGGCCAAAGGGAACAAAAGAACACGAAATAGGAGCAGGAGTCGGCCATCTGTACCATCGAGCCTGCTCCACCATTCATTAAGAACACAGCTGATCTGGCCACGTTACCGGACTTTTCCCCATAACTCTTTAATTCCCCTACTATGCAAAAATCTATCCAACTTTGTCTTAAATATATTTATTTACGTAGCCTCCACTGCTTCATTGGGCAGAGGATTCCATAGATTCACCACTCTCTGGGAAAAGCAGTTCCTGCTCATCTCTATCCTAAATCTACTCCCCCGGAATCTTGAGGCTATGTTCACTGGTTCTAGTCTTACCTACCAGTGGAAACAACTTTCCCGCCCCTATCTTATCTATTCCTTTCATAATTTTGTATGTTTCCATAAGATCTCCTCTCATTCTTCTAAATTCTAGCGAGTACAGTCCCAGGAGACTCAATCTCTCCTCATAGTCTAAATCCCTCATCTCTGGAATCAACCTGGTGAACCTCCTCTGCACTGCCTCCAAAGCCAGTGTATCCTTCCTCAAGTAAGGAGACCAGAACTGTATGCAATACTCCAGGTACAGCTTCACCAGTACCCTTTACATCTGCAGCATAACCCTCCTACTCTTAAATTCAATCCCTCTAGCAATGAAGGCCAACCTTCCATTTGCCTTTTTGATAGCCTGCTGCACCTGCAAACCAACCTTTTGTGATTCATCCACAAGCACTCCCAAGTCCCTCTGCACAGCAGCATGCTGCAATTTTTTACAATTTTCCATTTTTCTTTCCAAAGTAGATGACCTTGCACTCCATATGCCAGACCCTTGCCCACTCACTTAACCTATCTATATCTCTCTGCAGACTCTCCGTATCTTCTGCACAATTTGTTTTCCCTCTCAATTTAGTGTCATCAGCAAACTTAGATACACTACACTTGGTCCCCTCTTCCAGATTGTTAATGTATATTGTGAATAGATGCGGATCCAGCACCAACCCCTGCGGCACACCACTCACCACTGATTGCCAACCAGAGTAACACTCATGTATCCCAACTCTTTGCTTTCTATTAGTTATCAATCCTCTATCCATGCTAATACATCACCCCCAGCTCTATCCATCCTTAACTTATGGATAAATCTTTTATGTGGCACCTTATCAAACAGCTTCTGGAAATCCAAGTAAATGGTGTCCATCTACTGTATTCCCCTCTATCCACTGCACTCGTTATATCCTCAAAGAACTCCAGTAGATTTGTCAAACAGGACCTGCCTTTGCTGAATCCATGCTGCATCTGTCTGATGGATCAATTTCTTTCCAGATGCCTCACTATCTCCTTTAATGATAACTTCAAGCATTTCCCCAACTACAGATGTTACACTAACTGGCCTATAGTTACCTGCCTTGCCCACATCCTTTTTTGAACAGTGGGTGACATTTGCCATCTTCCAATCTGCCAGGACCTGTCCAGAGTCCAGAGAGTTTTGGTAAATTATCACCAGATCTCCTACTATAACTTCTGCCATTTCTTTCAGTACCCTGGGATGCATTCCATCAGGACCAGGGGACTTGTCTATCTTTAGGCCCACAGGTTTGCTCAACACTAGTCAGAGCTGACATTTTGGTCTGAGACCCTTCAACAGGACTGGAAAGGAAAGAAGAGCCCAGAATAAGAAGGTGAAGGGAAGGGAAGGAGTACAATACAAACATGATAAGTGAAACAAAGAAGGGGAAGGTAGGTAAGTGGGGCGGGGGGGGAATGATGTGAGAAGCTGGGATGCAAAAGGTGGAAAGGATAAAAGGCTGAAGAAGAAGGAAACTGACAGGAGTGGACTGTGGACCATGAGAGAAAGGGAATGAGTTGGGGCACCAGAGCGAGGTGATAGGCAAGTGCAGAGATGGAAAGGGGTAAGGGGAGAGCCAGAATGAAGAATGGAAAAAGAGAGAAGGGGGTAGGGAGAGTAATTACCAGGTTAGAGAAATCAATGCGTACAACAAGCTGGAGGAACTCAGCAGGTCGGGCAGCAACCGTGGAAACGAGCAATCAACGCTTCGGACAGACCCTTGGTCTCATTGACTGCTCATTTCCACGGATGCTGCCCAACCTGCTGAGTTCCTCCAGCTTGTTTTACATGTTGATTTGACCACAGCATCTGCAGTGTACTTTGTGTTTAGAGAAATCAATGTTCATGTCATCAGATGTGCATTTTCTTGTGTGAGTTGCACACTACTGGCTTATTGATGATTAACAACATCTGCCTCCAGGTATTCTGTTATCCCTTGGCTGGTAACCATATGAATATTTAAAGGAGGCAGTCAGAGATCATCTGTACCTTAGAAAAGTCACTAATATTGGAAAAAACATATTTAATTCTGCTGTGGTTGTCCTTTTATTGTTGTTGAGAACTATGTGAGCTAGATGTATGAAGGTGGGAAGATATGTGTAAGATCTAAATGCATCAGAGATAGCAAAGCAACTGACTCCCGTGGTATTCTCAGTGGATGTCTAGTAGAACTTGATGGCGTAAAAGTTACCATTCTCTTATATCCCTCTCTGCAAAACATTGGATGTGTTGCTCAGGATAACATCTTTCAAAGACTTTCTTGATAACTTCCTTCCAAAGAATAAGGAGCGAGACTGAGACCAGCAGCAATAACAATCGTGATGCCCATCAGTCCTCTCTGCTGCACATGCTTGTTTGTTTACTCACGTCTGCTTTTTCGTTAAAATTAACATCCAGGGAGAATAGCTCCCCAGTGGCTAAGGAAACACATTAGGAGGAAATTGTCAGTTGCTGATGATAGATTATTGTGACCAATGGGGAAACTCATATTACGGAGGAAGCAATCCAGCTAATTACTGTGATGTAGTGTAAGAACAAATGATGGCAAAAAATATACAATGGATCTTCCTTCATCTGCACTGAACCAACAAAATCTTCCGTTGTCATATGAAATAACGTAGAAAGATTATAATTAATTGATATTGTTTACACAGTACCCACCTTCATTCCTGCCCCCAGCTTAGTGATGTAAACTATATCGAGACCAAAGTTTCAAATGTGCACTGTTTTTCCGCTTTTATTCAGCTTTCATTGACAGCACAGTCAAGCAGTGTACCCCACACACAGCAAGATCTGGATAATAGTGAGAAATCTTCTGATCTGTATTACAAGTGCAAGTGGCTCCCCTTGACATTTAATGTCATTACTATTGTCAAATCCTCACCTTCTCCAATCTCACTCTTGATTGGAAACTTAACTAAATCATCACCATGGATGAATCTCTATCACAGATAAGTGATTCCACTGAACTAGATACTCACCTTCTCTATCACTGTTACATTATGACTGATTATATAGATTTAAAGAGGGACTACAGCAAATTGCCAACCTTACCTCAATATTATCCACATCAAGAAAGAGAAGGACAATATTTTCACCGCTACTTTTCACATCGTTTGTCAGTGATTTAGATAATGGAATTGATGGTTTTGTAGCAAAGTTTGCAGATGATACAAAGGAAGGTGGAGGGGTAGGTAGTGCTGAGGAAGCAATGTGATTGCAGCAGGACTTAGACAAATTGGAAGAAAGGGCAAAAAATGACAGATGGAATACAGTGTTGCAAAATGTATGCTAATGCATTTTGGTAAAAGGAACAATAGTGTGAACTACTATTTAAGTGGGGAGAAGGTTCAAATAGAGGGACTTAGGAGTCCTTGTGCAAGACTCACAGAGGGTTAATTTACGGGTTGAGTCTGTGGTAAAGAAAGCAACTGTAGTGTTGGTATTTATTTCATGGGGAATAGAACATAAAAGCAGGGAGATAATGCTGAGACACTAGTCAGCCAATACTTGGAGTTAAGCAGCACTTGGAGTATTGTCAACAGTTTTGCATCCCATATCTCAGAAAGGATGTGTTGTCATTGGAGAGAGTCCAGAGGAGGTTTAAGAGGATGAGTCCAGGAATGAAGGGGTTAACACATGAGGAGAGTTTGGCAGCTTGGGCCTGTGCTCACTGAAGTTTAGAAGAATTCAGGGGATCTCATGGAAACCTCCCGAATATTGAAAGGACTAGATAAGGTAGAGGTGGAGAGGATGTTTCCTATGATGGAGGTATCCAGAACTAGAGGGCACATCCTCAAAATTAAGGGACAACACATTAGAATGAAGGTAAGGAGGAATTTTTTTCAGTCAGAGATCTGTGAATCTGTGGAACTCTCTGCCACAGACTGTGCTGGAGGCCACATTCATGGATATACTTAAGACAGAAGTTAATCATTTCCTGATCGGTCAGGGCATCAAAGGGTATGGTGAGAAGGCAAGTGTGTGGGGTGGAATGGGATCCAGGGTCAGCCACGATGGAATGGCAGAGCAGACTGGATAGGCTGAATGGCCTAATTCTGAGCCTATGTCTTATGGCCTATGCTCCACTGGGAGCTAAGGGCCCAAGAACAAGAAGACAAGATGTTGGTAAACTCAGGTTAAAGTCTTTCCTTAGTAACCAGAGATATGGCTATTATCCATAGGGCTGTTTCTGATAATACATTAAACTACCTCTTAGTCCTGTTCACTATTTTAAAATGGAGGTATGTTGGAACCTACTGACAATTTTTTTCAAAAGGCAGGAAAACCTCTTGGCATCCTGGCCAGTGCTACTTAACAAACAACATCACGATTATCTGAAATTTGCTCTTATCAAATTCTCTGCTATTTTCAATGGCTTATTGGTGGCTATATTGTGGAAAAGAAGTATTATTGGTGATGAAACATTTCAGGAAATTATACAGATGGAGCAAATATATGCAGTATAAATTGTCCATTCTGTTAGTCAAGAGTCACAATGGCTAATAGTGAGTACGGGTGTGGCTAACTCCAACTTCAAACAAAAGAAAATCTGAAGATGCTGGAAATCCAACTAGCACAAGATCCTGGAGGAACTCAGCAGGCCTGACAGCATCTATGGAAAAGAGCACAGTTGACATTTCAGGCCGAGACCCTTCAGCAGGACTGGAGGAAAAAAGATGAGGAGTCAGAGGGTGGGGGAAGGGGAGGGAGAAACACAAGGTGATAGGTGAAACCAGGAGGGGGAGGGGTGAAGTAAAGAGCCAGGAAGTTGATTGGTGAAAGAAATATAAGGTTGGAGAAGGAGAGGACAGAAGGCCATGGAAGAAAGAAAAAGGGTTGGTGGGGGGGGGGGCACCAGAGGGAAGCGATGGGCAGGCAAAATGTTCTGCAGGTGTCAGTGTTGGGACCATTTCTTTTTATGCTGTATATAAATGATTTAGATGATGGAATAGATGGGTTTGTTGCTAATTTTGCAGATGATACAAAGATTGATGGAGGAGCAGGTCGTGTTAAGGAAACAGGTAGGATGCAGAAGGACTTAGACAAATTAGGAGAATGGGCAAGAAAGTGGCAAATGAGATACAATGTTGGAAAATGCATAGTCATGCACTTTTGTAGTAGAAGTAAATGTGCGGACTGTTTCTAAATCCAAAAATCTGAGATGCAGAGGGACTTGGGAGTCCTTGCGCAGAACACCCTGAAGGTTAACTTGCAGATTGAGTCGGAAAGGAAAGTGCCATGTTAGCATTCATTTCAAGAGTTCTAGAATACAAAAGCAAGGATGTGATGCTTTATAAGGCACTGGCGAGGCCTCACCTTGAATATTGTGAACGGTTTTGGGCCCCTCTTCTTAGAAAAGATGTGCTGGCATTGGAGAGGGTCCAGAGGAGGTTCACAAGGATGATTCCAGGAATGAAAGGTTTATCATACGAGGAACGTTTGATGGCTCTGGGTCTGTACTCATTGGAATTCAGAAGAATGAGGGGGAATCTCATTTAAACCTTTCAAATGTTGAAATGCCTAGACAGATTAGATGTAGCAAAGATGTTTCCCATGGTGGGAAAGTCTAGGACAAGGGGGTTCAACCTCAGGATAGAGGGGCGCCCTTTCAAAACAGAGATGCAGAGAAATTCCTTTAGCCAAAGGGTGGTGAATTTGTTGCCTCAGGCAGCTGTGGCGGCCAGGTCCTTGAGTGCAATTAAGGCAGAGATTGATAGGTTCTTGATTGAATGTGGCATCAAAGGTTAGGGGAAAAAGGCTGGGAACTGGGGTTGAGGTGGATATAGAAAAAAAGGATCATCCATGATTGAATGACGGAGCAAACTCAGTGGGCCAGATGGCCTAATTCTGCTCCTATGCCTTATGATCTATGGTCTAAGGCAATAAAGTGAGAGAGGGAAAAGGGGACAGGGAATAGATAAGGAGGAGGAGAACATTGCCAGAAGTCGAGAAATCAATGCTCATGTCATCAAGTTGGAGACTACCCAGACGGAATATTAGGCGTTGCTCCTCCAACCTGTGTGTGACCTCATCACAATAGTAGAGGAGGCCGTGGATGGACATATTGGAATGAGAATGGGAAGTGGAACTAAAATGGGCAGCCACTGGGAGATCCTGCTTTTCCTGAGCAATAGGTGCTAGGTGAAGCTGTCTCCCAATCTACATCCGGTCTCACCAATACCCAGTGTGGCCTCTTGTATATCGGCAGGACCCTACGTAGATTGGGATACCGCTTCACTGAGCACCTGCATGTGGATTCCATCTATCTAGAGGCACTTTATAACTCCAAGAGAAATGTAGGGAGCAGCACCAATCACTGCACAACCCCACCTCACTAAAGCTTTTCTGTTACCATAAAGGAGAATGGAGCACTGTCCTCAAATTTAACTATTGTAGAAATTCATCGATACACAATTGCTTCATGTTGCTGTGCAAGCCATGAAAACAAGCAACAAATCTACAACGGAGCTCATTTCTGTGTACACCAGTCTCGGGCAAGACTGCATCATTGCCCTGACACCTTTTCAAATCTTCAAGCTTCAATGTGCACCTCACTTCCAACAAGCTTGCTGACTAAGGGAAACTAATTGACAATACTGTGGGAAACCGTTCAACCACAATTACCTCTGCACCAAGGTCACTAAACTTCAATAGTTGAGCTATCGTCAACACGTTGGTCTTTTTGCTTACCCCAGTGGCTGTAAACCAGAATGGCATCAACTCATACTCAATGTCAAAGAAGCACTTAAAAGAAGAGCAGATTGCATCAAAGAGCAAGATGATAATCACCAGTCTACTAACTTAGCAATGCAGATTAAATATTAGAATGCACCCAAGGATATCTGCTCTGTTCTTCAAAAGTGTCATGAATTTATATATATATCTATCCAGCTGAAAGGGGCCTTCAGAGCTTCAATTCAATGCCTCACCCAAAAAAAACCCATCTCTAATGGCCTAGCACTCCCTCTGTGGCTGTAGGCAGAGACTTCTGTGCTTAACGTCCTGGACTGCAACTTAAGCTCTCTTGAAAATAAAATAGAGTGAAAAAAATTTAACAGTAATTACTTTTGTGCTCATCTGACTATTTTAACTTTTTTGTGAACTTGTTGGTAGAATGATAAGACAATATTTATTTTTCTATAATTGCACATACTTTATTTCCTTGGTTATAAAATAGCAATAGATGTTTATGAGAAATAATATCCAGGCAAAGTACATTTACCTCTATTTTAAGATATTTTCTCCTAAATTTAGTGTATTTTGGCCAGAGCACTGTCATAATAACCATACCTGTGGTTAATCAGCAATTTCCATTTGGCAATGTTGATATTTCTTGAAAGAATTGACTCTTCTTTCCAGCACACATTGTCCAGAATGCCACAATATTATCTTAATTTAATCAATATGCTATTTTTAAATTTTGCTAAATTTGACAGGATTTTAGAATCACTGATATTGATTATGTTTTTCCCTCAGTGATTTCCTGCTGTGTTTCTAGCCTTTTGTCAGGAACTTGTCCAGAAATCTGCTACTGTCAATCCTTTATGCATGTGACAAGTGCTAGTCTGTGAAATGGACTCCTAACGTTTGGCGTTAATCCATTTCTCACAAAATTAGCGTCGTTTGCAATCAATATTTAGACTGTTTAAAAGGCTTATTAGCTTCTTCCAAAATGTTCATAGATCTTTTTTGCAAGTGCATGCCATTTACTGTGAGTCATAGATTTCCATAAGCAACAGACATTTTACTGTTTTCCCTCAAGAGGAAAACTTGGCTCATCCTTTTTTAAATTCTCTTTTTGTCTGGCATGACTATGATGTGAATAAATTCATTGATGGGATCAAAGTAATATATCAATACAGCTGGAAAGTATAACCTTTCGATGGAATATGATTATTATTAGATCAAGAGTGTCTTTACGTGAAGGTCTAGCAGTCCCTGTGCCCATAACAATCCCAGAAATCAGCGAGGATGTACAATTGAAAGTTGCAGCTCACTCAAATAATGAGGATGAAGTTTTGGTTCATTCCATTGAATTTTGCCTTTGGTACATGCTTCTGGATTGCAACCAAGTTTCAAATACTAATGAGTTTGGGGCCTATTTATTTCAGACCACATCCTTGATTGGGAAGGTAAAGACGGGTATCTGCTGTCTCGTTATATGCAGTTTCTTTTGTTTCTTTAATAGCTTTTACTTGTTTTTCTTCTCACGGTGCTCTTTCAATCAAACAAAATAGAAAGATTTTCAAGGGTTAGGAAGCTTTTCAAATAAATGCTTCGACAAATCCTCAGGCAGAAAATACAAAGATCAATATGTACCTGATAAGGGTCACACAGTCTAACATCTTCAGATTTAAAATGTCTCTTTTCCATCTACAAATATCTAATATTTAATATATGATAAAGAACTCGGACAATACTGCCATAAGAAAAATAGAACATTCAGCTGCACATTACCTCCTGTTAATTATAACATGTTTCCAAAGCCCCATCTATTTTAGATAAAAGCTTTTGAGCCTCACTGCCAATCCCAGTTGTAAATCCACCAGTGCAAACATTGGACAGGGTTCAGGTTGGAACGACCTTTAGTGTAGCGTTCCATTACAGTTTATCTGTACCCTATTCCTGAATATAGTGATTAAGTTAGTACCTTTCTGTGCTAAATTATAGCTTGTCCAATAAAGTTTTTTTGTCTGGAAAACCAAAAATATTTGTGCAAATCTTTTTCAGTCCAGTGCTAAAATCTAGCATTAGCTACCATTGAGTGACAGAAAGCCTTGTTCTGCTTCTTTCTAAGCATGTGACTACCTTGCCCTTTCTTTTACAAAGACTTCATTGTTCTGGCATGAACTTTTAGTGACACATCCTGTTACCTGTACCTGTTATTTACTCAGGTTTCATCAGGTTTCTTTCTCTAAGAATGGAATGAATATTTAAATACCATCTAACAACCTTTCACACTACACAAGTATGTAGTCCCTTGGTAAAACGTCTCTTTCTTAAAAGCTTCTTAAAGAGGAAGTGCAGAAGACAATTTTTTCACTGCATCAAGAATGTTCCTGTGCCTTCAAAAAAATTATTTCATAGCAGTTTCTTGCATATGCCAAATCAGATTTCATACCTGCAAATTAAGAAAACACTGACTGTTATAACTCAGATCTGCCAAATGAACTGTCTTGCTTTCGGTGGCAAGAACCGTTCCCATAAGGGGTCTTAGTATTTTAATTCCAAGTAGCATAGTAACATAGTGATTAGTGTAACACTGTTAAAGCATCAGTGACCCGGGTTCAAGTACCAGCACTGTCCTGTAAAGATTCTATATTCTGCCCGTGACCGTGTGGGTTTTCTGCTGGGTGATTTGGTTTCTTCCCACATTCAAAAGAAGGTGGCATGGTAGCGTACTGGTTACCACAACGTTTTTACAATACCCATGACTTGGGTTCAATTCCTGCTGCTGCCTGTAAGAAGTTAGTATGTTTCCCAGTGGCCGCGTGTTTCTGCCAGGTGTTCCAGTTTCTTCTCACAGTCCTAAGACGTACTGGTCAGTAGGTTAATAGGCCATGGTAAATTGCCCATGATTAGGCTGTGGTTAAATCAGGGGTTGCTGAGTACTGCATCTCGAAGGGCCAGAAGGGCCTTTTGCATGTAGTATCTCAATAAATCAATAAAAATATATAAAATATGTGTTAGTAGGTTAATTGGTCACAAGGCTGTAACTGGACAGTGTGGAAGCTGAGGGCCAGAAGGGCCTGTTATAGTGCCGTTTCTCTAAATATATAAAAATAACATAAACATTGCAGGGAGGTTTTTCACATCACCCCACATCTAACTGTGCTGAGGAGTAATCTGGGATCAGAACAACAACATCTCCTTGCCATCTACATGGGGCATCTGTATCTTTTCCATGAATGCTCTTTCACCCTCTTCCAGACGTTCAGTGTCATGAAGCTTGCAACAAATCATTAGCCTGCTTTGTTTCAACAGCGAAAAAGACGAGGGCAACCATTGTGATTCATTTCACTTTATCCATTGGAACAAATCAGGGTCAGTGTCAACCCACCCGTATGTTGGAAACTGGGTCAGCTTCTGAGCTTTCCAAAGCAGCCAGAAATGACAAGACAAAGACGAGAAAATTTGAACTTCTTCAGGGCAAGACAAAAATTATTACACAGTTTAATCCTGACCTATGTGGCAACTCCAGTAGCTAAATCACAGTGCTGCAATGGTAAGTAATATTGCTTTCAAATGCAGCATAGTGACATAGCTAGAAAAGCTGCCACTCTGCTCTTTAGAACCTGTTTCACTCCTAATCTTAAATGTTTTTGAGTGCATGTTCTTCCTGTTACACCCTCAGGTGCTCTAATTTCCTTCCACATCCCTAAATTGGGCAAGTTAGTGGGTTAATTGTATATTTTCCCCAGCGTGCTGTTAAGTGTTAGAATCAAGGGAAGTTGTGGAATTTGGGGAAAATAAAAATGGGATTGTTATGGGGTTAATGTAACTAAGTATGTTATGTTAGCATAGGCTGATTTTTGTGCTGCCTGACTCTGACTCTGCTCAGGCTAACACTCCAAGGCTAACACTAAAGTTTTGTTGAAACAAAAGTAAGAAAATAATGGAACAAGATATCAAACAGCAGATAATGGGCACAGAATCATGATTAATAAATGCAGAGTTACTGAGATTGAAAAAAAATTTAATCACATTAGAGCAAGAGAATAATCTCAAAAACACCAACACTGTTCAGGAAATATGAAAATGACCTTCACTAATCTAATGCAAGATATTATGAAGGAATGGAGGTTTTTAGAATCTAGCCTGTCAGTCCATGGTCAACATTCAAGGTAAATGATAAAACGCTGTCTGAGTTCCAGGACGTAAATTAGTGCACATGATGTATGATGAAGGAGTTACCCACTTCATGGAAAAAAAACAAACCCTTCACCTGAGCCATGCTGTGATGACCTGTTTTTCATGAGAATGTTTGACTTTATGCCATGTATTTGAACCATAAACCAGATGTGCATTCCCACCATAAAGCACCACTTTATGCACCAGTGGTCTGCAACCACTTCAATTTTCATCCTCATCCTGTATTACTCTGTATCCTGGCCTTCCTCCTCAACGTGCATCTGCTCTGAATTACCGAAGAATTGACTTTTCCAACGCAGTAATAATGATGTGAAAGTACCACACAGATGTCTGGTGTAATAGAAAATCTGTGAGAAGTACCATATGAAAATGTACTAAATATAAAATGGGACTAAAGTCCATATCTCCTGTAGAGTTAATGATGCTATTGGTATATCTTTCAAAAGATATTGTTTTCCTTTATACATCCTGTATATACAGGATGCAAAAAATACGTTTAACTCATGTTCCTTGGAATGATCTTAAAAACATCCCAAGATTTCTGTGTTGGTAAAAGCAAGCACTTGTGACTTATGACAGACATATGGAGTTTGTCTGCAGCATGTAGAAGTTGAAAAACTTGGAACACAGCCAGAAGAACAAGCACAAGAAAGGTTAAGATGAAGTACTGTGTCCAATGTTTATTTATCTGTCATTCTAACATACATCCAGTTAGTTGACAGAACAGTGCTCTTTTTACACACCCCAGGGTACATTTTGTCCTCAAGTTGGGGAACAGTGGAACTGTAGGGAAAAGAATTATCTCCTATTTGCAGCAGTTTTAGAGACAAGTTTGAGAATTACTAGATTTTCCCAATATTAAAAAAATCTAAGATGTGTAATACACAAACACAAGAAAATCTGTAGATGCTGGAAATCCAGAGCAATGAACACAAAATGGGGGAGGAACTCAGCCGGTCAGGTAGCATCTAGAGAGACGAGTAAACAGAGGACGTTTCAGGCCAAGACCCTTCTTCAGGATGCCTGACCTGTATTACACACCTCAGATTTTTTTTATATTGGGAGGATCTAATAATTGGGTATTGATGTAGTTATAAAGAAGGCAAGATGGCGGCTATATTTTCTTAGGAGTTTGAAGAGATTTGACATGTCAACCAATACACTCAAAAACTTCTATTGTTGTGCTGTACCATAGAGAGCATTCTGACAGGCTGCATCACTGTCTGGTATGGAGGGGCTACTGCACAGGACTGAAAGAAGCTGCAGAAGGTTATAAATCTAGTCAGCTCCATCTTGGGTCCTAGCCTACAAAGTACCCACGAAGTCTTTAGGCAGCGGTGTCTCAGAAAGGCAGTCTCCATTATTAATGACCTCCAGCACCCAGAGCATGCCCTTTTCTCACTGTTACCATCAGGTAAGAGGTACAAAAGCCTGAAGGCACACACTCAGTGATTCAGGAACAGCTTCTTCCTCTCTGCCATCTGATTCCTAAATGGACATTGAAGCTTTGGACACTACCTCACTTTTGTTTTAATGTACAATATTTTTGTTTTTGCACATTTTAAAAAATCCATTCAATATACATAATTGATGTACTTGTTTATTTATTATTATTTTTATTTTTTATCTGCTAGATTATGTATTGCATTGAACTGCTGCTGCTGAGTTAACAAATTTCACGTCACATGCCAGTGATAATAAACCTGATTCTGATGCTTTTACTTACTTTGCCAGAATTATCTCTGTCTATTTTATGTAAGTGTTTCTTAAAAGAAACAAAATACTCACCTACTCCATAGTCAAAAATAACATAAACTCAAGGAAAAACATCTTCTCTTCACTTAAGGCATTCTTCACCCCTTGGAGTTCAATGCCAGTTCAGTAGCTTCAGGGAATGAACCTTTACAACTTGTCTCAGAATTGACCTGTGTAGATGGAAGAGCAGGGAATTATGGGGTTGCTAAACATGTTAAGTGGCACCGTTGGCAAAGGAATAAGGTTAGTTTCTCAGTGACCTATCATGGCGGGGAGTTGTCCACCTGGAGCTGGGCTCCATTTGTCTCTCCATGGATCGTGCTTGATCTGCTGAGGGTTGCCTTAGATTTCTATTTCTATTTCCAAATCCCAGCATCTGCCAGGCCAATTTCGATCTACCTCAGTTTCACCCTTTCCATGTTTGCTGGGCTTTCCCGGTTTTCTCCTTCCAACAGCTGCTGTGCTCTGCATTTCATAGTTCAGCATTCTTTTTTTGTTACTCATTCTGCTCTAGCCTGAATTTTCTCGGTTTCCACATGGATATTCCCTTAGTTTCCCCTCCCTCTCTCTGGTCTTGAAAATACTTTTAAAATGTACAGGAGAATTTGCATAAAGTTCAGTCATTGTAACTGGGGAATCATTGTACCTTATTCATTTTCTGAACCTTAAGTGTCAAAGTAAGAAGTTTGTTGGTTTCAGACTGATCTTGCTCTGTCATTCTTCTCTCATTTCTCTTTGCTCTCTGTCTAGAACAAGAAACTGAAAGGAAATGTAAAGTTAGTTGTAGAAGGTTTCTTTTCAGACTGAAAGATGACAAATAGTGGTGTTTCCCAGTGGTCATTGTTAAAACACTGCACTTTTGCTATAAGTTAATGATCTGCATATGAGAGTGGCAGATTAACACTGCAAAATCAGTAGAAGTTCAAAGCTTTGTAACAGCAAAGTAAGCAGTGAAGAAGTTAGTAACACTCTGAAAGATTACACAGATGAGTAAATGGGCAGATGACATTTAATACAAAGTGTTAAGAACTTCATTTTGGCAGAAAGAATGAAGGACACCATATAAACTAAAACAATAAAAAGGAGGGAAAAGACCACGACTGAATATACTGTATACACAACTTTAAAAGTGGCAGGACACATTGAAAGAAAAGATAGAAAAGCAGATGGGATTTGAGCTGCATAAATACAGACAGTAAATCCAGAATCAGAAAGCCATTGGTAAACCATTTATAAACTTCTAGCTGGGGCTCAACTGGAGTTAAGCATGTAATTCAAATCAGCACTTTTACCAAGATCCTAGAGAGAGGCTGGAAAGACTTGTTTAAACAATTTCCAACATTAGACTGGATAAGCTGATGTGTTTATTGAGGCAAGGAAAGCTGAAACTTGATAGAAATATTCAAGGTTATGATTAGTTAAAATGAAGTAAACAAGGAAGTTGTCACCAACTCGTAGATGGAGCAAAGACCAGGGGACACAGATTCAAAGTAATAAGCAAAGCAGACAGGGGAGATGAGAAGGATTTTTTTTTATATAAATATGTGATTGTAACCTGGAAAAGGCATTTGAAACAGTGTCAAAAATGTTTATCTGTAAGAAATTGAGAAAATGTTTGAAGGGAGATAATCTGCAAGGCAGTTGAGAAAGGTGTTGGCAGAGTAGGATTGAGTGGACTGCTCAACAAGAACTATCATGGCTTTGTGACACAGGCTTCCCAGAGCTTAGAAATTGACAAGAATTATCATAAGACCATAATACATAAGAGTAGAATTAAGCCATTTGGCCCATCGAGTCTGCTTCACCATTTTATCATGGATGATCCAATTTTGTTCTCAGCCCCAGTCTCCTGCCTTCTCCCCATATCCCTTCATACCCTGACCAATCGGGAATCTACCAACCTCTGCCTTAAATATATATAAAGACTTGGCCTCCACAGTTGCCTGTGGCAAAGAATTTCACAGATTCACCACTCTCTAGCTCAATAAATTCCTCCTCATCTCCGTTCTAAAATGACACCCTCCCCCATTCTAAGACTGTGTCATCTGGCCTTAAACTTTCCCACCATAGGAAACATCCTCTCCACATCCACTCTATCAAGGCCTTTCACCATTTGATAGGTTTCAATTAGGTCACCCCGACACAAAGCCTACTATGTAACTTGCCTTCCAGTTCACAAGCCACGATTTTAGCTATGAAAGAATTTATTGAATTTCTGGAATTTCACATGGTTCTCGGTCTTAAATTCACCAGTTTAATTATCTCTTCATCAGCCATCGCCTACCCTTTAGACCAGGGGTGTCAAACTCATTTTAGGTCACGGGCCGGATTGAGCAAAATGCAGCTTCATGCGGGCCGGATCAGTCGGACACGTGCGAACGCAGCTTTCATTGCCTCCGTTTTTTCAGCCTGCTCTCATGTGTCTCAGTCTCTGCTATAACTACAAAGTGTTTCACTTTACAAATTCCGTTTCTTATGAAGAAGACTGCCGAGCAAGACTGCCGAATAAACACTAAAAACCCTGAAAACCTGGTACCTGAATAAACTCAGCATTAGCCATATCATACGCCATAGGCGCTTCGATTACTGGGGCCAGCTTTAATAGTAATTAGATATTATCTCGCGGGCCAAAGATAATTCCACCACGGGCTGGATTTGGCTCGCGGGCCTTGAGTTTGACATATATGCTTTAGACATTCACACCAGCATTACTTGATTTGAAAATATTAAAAATGTTCAGTCACATTAGACTCCAATAATTTCCTGTCAAAAAAATAGGGTAATTGATGTGTAACTTTGCTTATCTTACTTAAGTGCAGTTATTTGGAGGTAAAGACCACACAGAGGTATCAGCCAGGTTACTTAGCTTTCATTAGTAGATCCAGTGTATTTATCACTACAAATGTAGGATGCTTAAGCAAACCTCATGACTGAGTTCTCTAACTATTTACAAACAAGGGCAAATCTTCAGATGCTGGCAATTTGAGCAACACAAACAAAATGCTAAAGCAACTCAGCAGGCCAGGCAGCATCAACGGAAAAGATTACTGTTGACGTGTCAGGCCGAGACCCTTTGGCAGGACTGGAGAAAAAATGCTGAGGAGTAGATTTAAAAGGTAGGTGGAGGGGAGAGAGAAATACAAGAGCATAGGTGAAACCTGAAGGGGAAGGGGACGAAATGAAGAGCTGGGAAGTTGATTGGTAGACGAGCCAGAAGACCATGGAAGAAAGAAAAGAGGGGGAAGCGATGGTCGGGCAAGGGGATAAGGTGAGAGAGGGAAAAGGGGATGAGAAATGGTGAAGGAAAGAGTGGGTGGGGGGGCATTACCAGAAGTTCAAGAAATCAATGTTCATGCCATCAGGTTGGAGGCTACCCAGATGGAATACAAGGTGTTGTTCCTCCAACCTAAGGAAGTGTTTAATTCAACTTCCCATTCCCTTTCCGATATGTCTGTCCATGGCCTCCTCCACCGTTATGATGAGACCACACTTAGATTAGAGGAACAATACCTTATATTCCATTTGGGTAGCCTCCAATTTAATGGCATTAACATCAATTTCTTGAACTTCCGATAATGCCCCCAACAGCCCCCCTCCTTCACCATTTCTCATTTCTCTCTCTGACCTTATTTCCATGCCCGCCCATCGCATCCCTCTAGTGCTCCTCCCTCTTTTCTTCCTTCCATGGCCTCTGTCTCTTTCACCAATCAACTTCCCAGCTCTTTACTTCGTCCTCTCCCCTTTCAGGTCTCACCTATCACCTTGTTTCTCTCTCTCCCTCCCCCACCTTTTAAGTCTACTCCTCAGAATTTTTTCTCCAGTCCTGCTGAAGGGTCTCAGCCCGAAACATCGACTGTACTCTTTTCCATAGATGCTGCCCGGCCTGCTGAGTTCCTCCAGCATTTTGTGTATGTCTCTTAACTATTCGACACAGCAAGTTTAATTTTATATTCCACAATATTCTCACATCCTTCCTTTTCCTTCGACAGATTTGCCAAGTTACCCTTGGTAAACACCAGTGCAATAACACTACTACATGCACTGGAAATCTAAAGTTAAATAAAGTAATTTAAATGAAAATACTCAAGAGAAAAAACAGCAACTGTGTGGGGTGAAACAGCTTGATGATGACTTTCTAATAGATTGCATCATTCTGAGATTTACCTTAAAGTTGATTTATCTGCTTTTTAAGTGAAGTATTAGAAAATGGGTAGAAGCCACAGATGAGAGAGTTCTCCATCAGTCTGGTGAAAAAATGTTATATTACTCTAGATGTTCAGATATATATGTACAATTTATATATTGAAATAATTCATAAAAGACAGGAAATTTCTTCCATGACCTTCTGACTCTTTCACCAATCAACTTCTCAGCTCTTTACTTTATCCCTCCCTCTTCAGGTTTCACCTATCACCTTGTGTTTCTATCCCTCCCCCCACCATTTAAACCTACTCCTCAGCATTTTTTTCTCCAATCCTGGTGAAGGTCTCAGGCTGAAACATCATCTGTACTCTTTTCCATAGATGCTGTCTGGCTTGCTGGCATAAATCATTTCTTAGAATAAAGAGTAATTACTTACACTTATTCAATTATGTTCTAGAATGTAGGATCCTTAGGACTGGCTATTTTATTACTATTGGCTATTCAAAGTAAAGTTTATTTGCTTATTGATATATTGGGCAGGGTAGGCTGTCCCAGCTCTTTGTGCCTTACTGCCCAGAAAACCCCGATTTTACCCTAGCTATGGACAACTTACAATGACCAATTAACCTACTAACCAGTACATCTTTAGACACTGGGAGGAAACCAGAGCACCTGGAAGAAACCTATGCATTCGTGGCGAGAATGTACAAACTCCTTACAGGCAGTGGCAGGAATTGAACCTGAGTCAGCAGTACTGTAAAGCATTGTGTTAACCACTATGCAACTGTGCCACTCGAACAGTCTTGTTCTTCTTCATGTGAATGTGGGGTGTTGCTGATTACAAGTCAATTCATGCACCTTTCCTGGGAAATATTTAATAAGTCTCTCCACTGTTAAATATCAGTGCAGTAGAGAGTCCATGCAAGACTTTTTTTCAATACTTTTCATAATGATTTGGGAAAGGTTTTTTTTAAGATATTCCAATACTTTGGTTGCAATATTTTAGAAGTCATTGATAGTTTAGAAATAGAAGTTTGAAGGTGCATAGAAATACACAAAAAATTCCAGATGTCAAATGGAAACTTTCTCTAAAGATACTTCTTCCACACTGACAAACCATAATTATACCAAACAGTGGCTTTGGAATTATTTTTTATATCTCCGTATAAAAGGCACATAAGTTACAAGAGAAGTCTTAAAAATATGGTATAAATAGAATGAATTATGTTACAATAAGCTCATATTTCATATGAGATTATTCCTGTTATCATTAGAGAGTTACCCAATCAGTCTCATTGGTATAAATATTTGTCTTTGTTGGTGTTGCCTGTGACACATCCTCTTGGTGCTTTTTTTAGTTGAGTAGCGTGAACGATGCCTGTTTATATCCTGCATATAAACATATGAACACAAAAGTTAGGAGCTGCAATAGACCACTTGGTCCCACAGGCCTGTTTTTGCCATTTAATGAGATCAAGGCTCTCTGATTTCAACCTCAACTCCAAATCCATCTATCACAGGAACTTTAATGTTCTTGCTTATGAGTATGTTACTATCTCTGTCTTAAAATTAAAATGATTAGCTTTATTTGTCACGTGTACATGGAAATATTGAAACCCACAGTGAAGTACATCATCTGCCTCAATGAAGAACACAGTCAGCACGTGTGCTACAGGCTAGCCATAAGTGTTGCCATGCTTTCTGCACCAACATAGCATGCCCACACCTTACCAACCCTAACCTGTACATCTTTGGACTGTGGGAGGAACCCAAAGCACCCAGAGGAAACTCGCGTGATCGTGGGGAGAACGTACAAGCTCCTCACAGAGAGCAGCGGGAATTGAACCCCGATCGCCAACAGCTGATGATGCGCTAACTGCTATACTATGTGGCACACAATTCACAGTTTTCAAAGATTTTGCTTCCACTGTCTTTTGCAGAAGGGAGCTCCAAACTTTTGCAATCCTCAGAGAAAAGAAAAAACCTCCTCCTGATGCTGGAAATAAAGAGAAACACACACAAAATGCTGGGAAGCTGAACTAGTCAGGCACCATTGATGGAGAGGAATAAAGAGTCAACATTTTGGGTCGACACCATTTATCATGACTGGAAAGGGGGGGGGGGTTGAAACTAGAATAAGGTGACGGGGGATCTTCTCCACACCCACTCTGTCAAGACCTGTCTCTCTCTTAAGCTTCTAAACTCCCATGGAGGTCATCATAATCTGTCTAACCTTTCCTCATAGGACAACCCAGTATCAGTTTAGCAAACCTTCTCTGAACTGCTTCCAATGGACAAACATAATTTTTTTATACACAAAATCACACTGGCATTACCTGACTACAATGTACTGTACTTACTGAGGGATCTCCAATTACTTTCATAATAATAGCATTTCCTCATTATTTCAAACTTTCAGTCTCATTCCTTTTTTGAATAAAGCATCTACATCTAGTATTTACACAAGGGATTCTACACATGCTGGATATCCAAAGGAACACACATAAAATCCGGAGGAACTCAGCAGGTCAGAAAGCATTAATGGAAATGAATCAAAAGTCAATGTGTTTAGCTGAGACCCTTTATCAGGACTGGAAAGAAAAGGAAGAGAAGGCAGAATAAGAAGATGGGGGAGAGGAAGGCGTACAAGCTAGAAGCTGATAGGTGAGACCAGGTGTTTTGGGGAGGGGCGATGAAGTAAGAAACTGGGAGATGATAGATAGAAAAGGTAAAGGGCTGGAGAAGAAGGAATATGATAAGAAAGAACAGCAGACCAAGTTAGAGAAATTGATCTTCATGCCATTGGGTTGGAGGCTACCCAGACAGAAATGAGGAATTGCACCTCCACCTAAGAGAGGCCTCATCATAGCAGTAGAGGAGGCTATGAACCGACATGTCAGAATGGGAATGGGGACTCAAATTGAAATGGTTGGCCACTGGGAAATCCTGCTTCTTGAAGATGGAGCGAGAGTGCTTGACAAAATGTTCCCCCAATTACAGATCTCACCAATGTAGAAGAGGCCACTTCAGGAACACCAGATACAGTAGACAACCACAACAGATTTGAGGGTGAAGTGTGATCTCACCAGGAAGGACTGTATAGGGCCCTGAATGGAGATGAGGGAGAAGGTGACTGGGCAGGTGTAGCACTTCTTCCACTTGCATGGAATAATGCCAGGAGGGAAGTTAGTGAGGATCGATGAATGGACAATGGAGCCACAGAGGGAGTGACTCCTGTGGAAAGCAGAGAGTGGGGAGGAGGGTAAGTATGTGCTTGGTGGTAGGATCCTGTTGAAGATGGCAGAAGTTGCAGAGAATGGTTTACTGGATGCAGAGGCAAATGGAGTTGTGAAATACATAATGTGCATGTAATATTTTCTAATTTAATGGTACCATGATTGAATCCAGTAAACTTCCAAAAACGTAATCGTAACACATCAGCTGTCTCTCTAGTCACTTCTTTTAAGATCCAAGGAGAAAGTCTAGAGACTTAGTTGGCCCACAGTTCCAACAAATTACTCAGTGAGATTGTATATTTCTTGAGTTGCTACTTCCTTACCAATTCCAAATTTACAACTATTAAGTCAACAGAAAAGGTTTAATTTTGATTACTTTTAAATTGTTTTGAATTTGTACCAACTTCCAGACAATTTTTTTAAGTAACATGATGGTGATGACAAAATTGCCAAGTTTTCATCAACGTCAGCTGAGATAATAAAATGGATTCACAGAAGAAAACTTGATTTCTAAGTTTTCAGAATCAGAATCAGGTTTATTATCATCGGCTTGTGTCATGAAATTTGTTAACTTTTGCAGGCTTCAAGAAACTTTTCTAAAAAAAATACAAGCCAAGAATTTTTCAAAGACTGCAATTGCGATAAAGGCATTTCTAGCTACAAGAATGGGAGTAATATTAAGAAATATATTCATACAAAACAATAGCTGCCAGCTCCCAGTGCAGTCATTTTAGAAGAAAAAGAAACACATGCAGGAACTACACATAAATTAACAAGCCTTGAATCCTCCACTTCTCCCTAGATAGCCAAGTTACACCCTGCCTTTATCCAGCTGCCACAAAGGAAAGGTATACTGTGGACTCTGGTAGTGTTGTGCAGAATGGGGCCAATTAAGAATGATTCAGATGCACTGATCTGACCAATCCATGTAAAAAGTTCCATACACATTTTCCAGACTTAGAATATATTTTCATAAACTTTTTACTATTTGTTTAATATAGACAAGCAAAACATTTATTTAATCAATTGTTGCATTAATAAGGCTTATGCTCAAAGCCAATTAAGTCACTGAAAAACTAGAAATGAAGTTACCCCTTCTCTCTTGTCAAACCTGTTGTGTATTTAATATTGCAGTAATTCTTGAGTAGTATTGTAAATATATTGTTGATTAAGCATTCTTGTTTGTTTAAGTAATTAATTATGGGTTATCTGTAAAAATACATGAATGGCATATGTCATCACACCACCACATCATACATGTGCACCTTGCTTAAAGTAAAAACGAACATACACGAGTTATCTGCTGGCTCCATGTTATTTTCTTATCACTAGTTTTGACATTTTGGAGTTAAAAAACACAACCGAGTACTAGTACTCTGAGTAAAGTACTAAAATGAACCCGAGACAAGTATCTACCTGTTGAAGCGCAGTGAGACATTTGAGCAAAAAAAAAAAAGAAGTGTAGCATGTTCTTCTTCAAAACAGGAGATGTTTCAGTTTAAAAAAAGGCAGAAAATGGACAAATTCTTGAGTTCATTAACAGTAAATACTGGGTAATAATAATCATAAATAAAAAATGCAGAAATTGCTGGCTACTTCGGGAAGATAGATACATTCGATTGCACAAGAGGAAATTGGAATATGTACTGACTACTGAGCAAATTGAGCAGTATTTTAAAGCAAATGAAACAGCCAATGAGAAACAAGTTCCAATTTTGCTGAGTGTATTGGGTGGAAGAGCATATAATTTGTTTAGAAGCTTGACTGCTCCAACCAAAGCAGCCGAAATGAGCTTTACTAATGCCATGAAAGTAACATAGAAAATTTAGAATTGAAACCATTGTTGATTGTAGAAGGCTTTAGATTTCAAAAGTGGAATCAAAAGGAATTGGGGTCCATTTCAGCTTATATGGCTGAAATGAAGAAGTTATCTGAGCATTGTTAGTTCAATGATGAGTTTATTGATGCACTGAGAGAGCGTTCAGTTTTTAGAATCTTACAGGAAATCATTCAATAACAGCTCCTGACTGAAGCACAACTTACATTCAAAAGAGCAGTTGAAATATCTGTATCAATGGAAACAGCAGAGACACAATTAAGTTGCAATCAGGAATGAAAGTGAGTGTGAACAAAATTGCAACATCTGAACAGGAGCCTGCCTGGATAAACAAACTGTGTTACTAATGTGACAAGGATTCACATACACCTCAGCAATGCAGGTTGAAGAGTGAAACTTGCAGAAAATGCAACAAAGTAGGACAGATACAAAGAGCATGTCAGGCAGACAAAAAATAAATGGAAGAGGCACAGCAAAGAGTTAAAGATAAAGAGTCAAGCTGCAGTTTCAAAAAGAGCATGAATCTGCATGCTGTTGGTGAAAAATCTGATAATGATGAAAGTGACAAGTGTTGGGTAGCCTTGAAATTTACAATGTGAAAACTAACAATAGACAAGCAATATGGCTTCCACCAGAAGTGAACAGCTAATTAATTTAAATGGAATTGGATAGAGCTCAGCTGTTTCAGCCATCCCACAGAATGAGTTTGAAAGGCATTTCAAAGATACTGAACTGAAGCCTGCCAATTTCTAATCAAGAACATATACTGGAGGAAAGATAATTCCTGTGGGAATGACATTCTTAACAGTGAAATACAACAAACAACAAACCAGGTTGGGCTTGTATGTGGTAAAAACAGGAAGGCCAGCGTTGTGGGGTCGTGAATGGTCGAGTAAAACTACGACTTGGTTGGAGCTCCATCCACCATCTGAATGCCACAGCCCCTGCAACAGATGCAACTGAAAGCGATTAAGAAAGGTACTGGATGATGCCCCAGCAGTGTTCAAGGATGACATTAGAAAATGCAAACATATGTAGGGTAGAAAAGTGTTAAAGGAAAATGCCCCACCCATGTTTTACAAAATCTGTTTGGTTCCTTATACCATCCATGATAAAGTAGACTTTGCACAACATCCCCTTATGGCTGCAGTGAAAAATTACACACAGCTGACAGAGAGGCTTTGAGTCTGGTTTGTGGTGTAAAATGTTTCAACTAGTACTTGTATGGGAGAGAATTTTCCCTCATTACTGATCATCAACCACTAGCGTCCATTTTCAATTCACAGAAGAGTGTTCCACTAACAGCAGCAGTACACATGCAGAGAGGAGCTCTGTTTCTTGAAGGACACAATCACAGGGTCAAGTTCAAGAGGATGACTACCATGGAAATGCTGATGGATTATCCCACTTGCCTTTGGAAAAGGAAATACCTGAAAAATTTACAAAAGAGGGCAATCCTCTTGGCATATTCTCCCTAACACAAATCAAAAGTTTCGCTATTATGGCAGAGATGATTCAAAGGGAAGGCAGAAAAGATGCTACACTATCTCAGGTTTAAATGGCCACCCAAAATGATGGAATGTGCAGCTGAAATCCAGATCCCTCATTTTTTTCCAATGCTGGGGTGAAATTGCCTTTGATGAAGGTTGCCTTATGTGGGGATTGAGAGTTGTTGTATGATCCAAGCTGAGAGCTAAAGTGTTGGAGGAGCTATATGGCGGTCATCTAGGCAAGGTCAAAATGAAAGTGTTGGTTTGAAGTTTTGTCTGGTGGCCTGGGACAGATCAGCAGATCAAGCAGCTTGCCATGCACTGTGCAGGATGCCAACACATCCGAAAGATGCCAAGATCAGCTCCACTCCATCCCTGGGAATGGCAGCAATCCACTTGGTAGCGGATCCATGTAGATTCATGGGTACAATTTTCTTGGTGCATCAGTGGATGCAGCTACAAAGTGGCCAGAAGTGTTCCCGATAGACTCCACCACAGCCTTGCACACTGTTGATGCGTTGGGAAACCTCTTCTCAAGGACTAGTGTTCCAGAAGTTAGTGACAATTGACCACAACTGATGTGAAAAAGTTCCAATCATTCCTGAAGGTGAATAGAATAAGACATATTATGTCTGCACTGTACTACCCAGCTACAAGTGGCTTGGCGGAAAGGTTTGTCCTGAGTTTAAAGAATGCACTGCGAGCAATGTCAGCAGAACACACTACACTGATACTGAATCAGAAGTTCGCCAATTTCCTCCTTGCATGTCGCAATGCAGCACACTCCACAACCAATAACTCACCAGCTATGCTGTTTCTGGGCCATCTCTTGCATTCCCGCACGGATCTCCTGAAAGCCAATCACAGAAGGTGTACGCAGAACAAACAGCCAAGACAAACTGAAGGCTACTCAAACAAGGAGGCTTGATGCTTCACTTCTGGACAAGCAGTCCTAGCAAGGGCCTACAGAGGTGATCGGAAATGGGTACTCAGAATAACTAAGGACAGAACTGGACCACTCGCTTAGACATTGGGGATTGATTCTGATACCATCTGAAGACAACACCTCAATCAGTTGAAGAGGGCAGAGTCAAGTGTTAGAGGAAAAAAAGGGGGGTATCAAAGCTGTCAGAGCCACTTCCTGTTGTCCCAGAGTCAACTCCTACAGCCACCACAGAGAACGCCGCAGAACCTGGCTTTGTTTCAGAGACACGTCTTTCTTGCCAAGCAGAGTGCCCCCACAAACCCTATCACAAAAGTCATTATCGCACAAAAGTACGAAAGCTTCCATAGCAATTAAAATTTTAGGCCTGAATGGGATCATTTTAAATGTGCTATGTTGTAAATGTCTATACTGAACGGCATGTATAGATATCATTTGAGATGCATTCTATATTGAGTTGGAGTAGTTGGAGTTTAT
Organism: Hemitrygon akajei; assembly: GCF_048418815.1. Classification (NCBI taxonomy): domain Eukaryota; kingdom Metazoa; phylum Chordata; class Chondrichthyes; order Myliobatiformes; family Dasyatidae; genus Hemitrygon; species Hemitrygon akajei. Next base: position 30,454,147 of record NC_133136.1, read on the forward strand.
AACTAAGCTGTGCAGAGTGTTGTGCATCTAATATTCAACTAATATTTGAGTAATGTTGCAAATATAGTGTTTGTTTAAGCATTCTTTTTCATTTAAATAATTCATTATGGGGTATATCCAAAAGTATGCACGTGAGTGGCATAGGTCATCCTGCCAGAATGTCACACCTCCCTTAATGTAAAAATGAAACTAATGTACTTGTACTCCAGACTCGCACCTTTTCCTTTTACTTAGTTTTATGTTTTGGAGTTACAAAACATAACAAAACCATTCCTGTCTTGTCCCATGTATATGGAAAGTACTAGATTGTTGAAGAAAGCATAGCAAGACTTGCTGACTGGACATTGTCAGCTTTTTACTTATTTAACTAAGTTTGAAATGCCAGCTATTCTCCCGGGATCTTAGAGAGACATTTCGAGTCACAGTGTCGGAAGTGCTCATTGATGGAACAATGATATTTGGATTCCATGCCTGAAGAAACCACCCCTGAGTGTGATTCCCACACCAACACGCCCTCCCCACCTCTCCCAACCCAACTGAGTAAATACATGATATGTATTGAGACACAGCAACTTTTGTGATATAATTGAGCTAATACATGATGGAACAAATAAAGTATTGGAACATATGAACAAAATCTGCTAATTAAAACACTTAAGTTAATCGGAACTTTCAATGTAATTGATCAATTCCTAAGTGCCTTCTATCCTGCCTTTGGTCCACATTTCTTAATACTTAAATCTAATGAAAAAAACGTGATCTCAGTTTTGAAAATTTCATTTGAAGCAGCATCTTTAGCCATTTGAGGAGAGAGTTATGATTTTGACTCTTTGTGATTTTATTTTTGATTTCATTCCTGAGTGATTAAATTTTAAATTTAAGATTATGGCCCATAATCTGTATTCTATTCCTACAGGGAACAATTTTTCATTAACTGTGCTATTGAATTATGCTTTAAACTTCAATCAGATCATCCACAAAATACGCTGTGCTCAAAGGAATGCAACAATGTTAAGCAACAGGCCTTCATAATTTAACCCTTTTAGTCCCAGTTTCACACACACACAAAATACAGCAGGCCAGACAGCATCAACGGAGAGAAATAAAGAGATGACTTTTCGAACTGAGGCCCTTCATTCAATCAGCAAAAGCCATTTCAAACATTCAGTAGAATACTCTCCACTTGCCTGGCGGTGTGCAGATCCAATAGGACTCAAGGAATTTGATATTATCCAGAAGAAGAACTACCTACAAGCATCTGGCTGGTTACTGGACTTCAGCAGGAGGCAGTGTTCAGCAGAACTGAGCAACTGAAGGGTTAAAAATTCCAAATCTGCTGAATTGATAAGGTCAATTCCACCTCAGTAGCAAGAGCTTTTCAAATGTCTATTTGCCTAGTCTCTTGCCTGCTCTTGCCATTTTCAGTGCTCAGATGTGCTTGGAAAAGGGCAAAGGAGAACAAGAGCCTGTTGTCAGTGCCTACCACTCACTCCTGGAGTGGATCTGGGAGAAGCAGGGGAGGGGCACCAGAGGGGAAATTAAACCGAAAATGTTCCTCTTCTGTTGGTATCTCAGGCAATATCTTCCGGCTGAAAAAATTCCTGGAGGGCCTGAAATTGGTGCCAAACTCATCATTAGAATATGCAAGAGTGAAACGGGGCAAATTTCTGTGCCACCCTCCACAGACGAATCAACCATGAATGAAGAAAGAGTTGGAGATATGATTAATAAAAAAGGAATTTAATGATGAATTTTAGTACCATTTCTCCACAGTGGGGGCGTCGCCGATTGGGACTGTGTAGAAAAACAATAGAACCATAAAAACCACACAGAAGTGCATTTGGTTTATGGTATTTACAACAGCTGTTTTCTGGAGCAACCAAAACTAATCTCACTTGATACATAAAATCAACAGTCAGTTTACTTTGTTCATGTAGAACAGCAAAGGAGCATTGCAGTCCAGGATATTGCGTGTTATATGGCATACCAGATGTTATCAAAGTAACATATTCAGTGTCACCGAGAAATTCCACTGAAGATCAGCTGATGCCATTTAATATTTTGTTTATGAAAGATCATTATGATTTTTAGAAGATTAATTGTTTCTGAAAAGCTTCCAGAAGTATTTCAACCAACTGTTAATCGTGGTGACAAGGATACTTCAGCCAAGTGTGAAATGTTGCACTTTGGAGACAGTACACGGTTAATGGCAATAGCCTTAACTGTGGTGATGTGCAGAGGGATCTCATGGTCCAGGTCTACAGCACCCTGGGAGCGGCTACTGAGGTTGATAAGGTTGTAAAGAAGGCATATGGCATGCTTGCCATCTTCAGTCGAGGAATTGTATTCTAGAGGTGGTAAGTTATGTTGCAACTTTATTAAGCTCTAGCGCAGCTGCCCCGGAGTACTGTAGTCAGTTCTGGTCACCACATCACAGGAAGCGACGCTTTAGAGAGAGTGTAAAAGAAGTTTATCAGGCTGCTGTCTGGATTAGGAGACATGCTATAAAAAGAGGTTGGACAAAACTTGGGTTGTTCTCCCTGGAGCAGCAGAAGCTAAGGGGAGATGTGAAAGTTCATTAGATTACAAGAGACATGGATGGAGTAGACAACCCTGGAGTTCAACAGTCTAATGCCAGAGGACTGCATTTAAGGTAAGAGGGTGCAAGTTGGGATTGAGAGGGAAAATGAATCAGCCATGATGAAATGGCGGAGCAGACTCAATAGGCCAAATGGCCAAATTCTGCTCCTATATCTTGTGGTCCAAGTTCAAAGATGTTTTACACAGAGAGTGGGGGGGGGGGGGGGTGCCTGGAATGAGCTGCCTGGTATGGCAGAGAAGGCAAATATCAATAGAGGCATTCAAGAGGCTCCTAGGTAAACATATGAATGTGCAAAGAGTGGAGGGATATAGATATTGTGTAGGCATGAGGGGTTCGTTTAGTTGTAAATTTGGATACTAATTTAATGGGTTTGGCTCAACATTGCGGATCTATTCTTGTGCTATATGTTTCTATGTTCTGTCCTATATATTCTATATCAAGTCCTTGACTCAGAAGCCCTGGAAAGAGTGCTCTTACTGCACAGGGTATTTTTAATTGCTTTGAGGACTTCTGCTATGTATTGACTTCACCTGTAAAAATTGTACAACTTTAAATCTTCTGGTTTTATTTATTGGGATTCAGTGCAGAATAGGCCCTTCCAGCCCTTCGAAGCATGCTGCCTAGCAACCCCCAATTTAACCAAGTTCTAATCACGAGAACAACTTACAGTGGCAAATTAACCTACTAACCCCTATGTCTTTGGACTGTGGGAGGAAACTGGAACACCCACAGGAAACCCACATGGTCGCAAGGAGAATGTACAACCTCATTACAGACAGAAGCGAGAATTGAACCCATGTCACTGCTACTGTAAAGGGCTGAGCTAACCACTACACTACTGTGTTCAACTGTATTTTTGTCAATCATTGTTGACGTACTGTATACTTGCAGAGACATGTCAATATATTTTCCCGGTTTTTCAAAGACTACCAAGAATAAAGGAATCATTTAAGTTGTTACCTCAGTTGTGCTTTTTCAAATTATTTAATATTTTAATTCATTATTATTTTACTTGTTAAGAAAACCATACATTGATTTGGCACATTTTATGATATAGAAAGTTATACCAAATATGTTGTCAAGTGCTTTGGGAAGCCTTTTGTATTCTCAGCTAAATATTTTAGAATAAGCAAAAATAGCATTTGTACCATCTTAAGGACTGGGATAAGATCTATAGTGAACTTTGGGGCAATCTGCCTTTTAAAAAGTTGCCACCAAGATTTTTTAAATTTTAAATAATACTACATATTTTCAATATTATTATTACACTGTTAGATAACAAATCACAACTGCAAATGAAAACCTATGGGTCATCATTGTTTCATAAATGTTAAGATAAATAAATGTTGCCTTGACGTCGCATGTTATGAAGACCATGGAGCGGCTGATAATACAGAATCTGAGGCCACAAACCAGGCACGCCCAGGATCCTCTTCAGTTTGCGTATAAGGAGAAGGTGGGAGTGGAGGATGCTATCACGTATTTGCTGCACAAATCACTCTCTCACCTAGAGGGGGTCAGTTGTGCTGTGAGGATTACATTCCTTGACTTCTCTAGTGCCTTTAACACCATCCAGCCCAAGATCTTAAGGCACAAACTAACGGAGATGGGAGTAGACTCTTACATGGTGGATTGGATAGTGGACTACTTGACAGATAGACCTCAGTATGTGCAGTTGGGAGACTGTAGGTCTGACACGGTGGTCAGCAGCACAGGGGCGCCGCAGGGAACCGTACTCTCTCCGGTCCTGTTCACCCTGTACACATCAGACTTCCAATATAACTCGGAGTCCTGCCATGTGCAGAAGTTCGCTGATGACACGGCTATAGTGGGGTGTGTCAGGAATGGACAGGAGGAGGAGTATAGGAAACTGATACAGGACTTTGTGATATGGTGCAACTCAAACTACCTGCGTCTCAATATCACCAAGACCAAGGAGATGGTGGTGGACTTTAGGAGATCTAGGCCTCATATGGAGCCAGTGATCATTAATGGAGAATGTGTGGAGCAGGTTAAGACCTACAAGTATCTGGGAGTACAGTTAGACGAGAAGCTAGATTGGACTGCCAACACAGATGCCTTGTGCAGGAAGGCACAGAGTCGACTGTACTTCCTAAGAAGGTTGGCGTCATTCAATGTCTGTAGTGAGATGCTGAAGATGTTCTATAGGTCAGTTGTGGAGAGCGCCCTCTTCTTCGTGGTGGCGTGTTGGGGAGGAAGCATTAAGAAGAGGGACGCCTCACGTCTTAATAAGCTGGTAAGGAAGGCGGGCTCTGTCGTGGGCAAAGTACTGGAGGGTTTAACATCGGTAGCTGAGCGAAGGGCGCTGAGTAGGCTACGGTCAATTATGGATAACTCTGAACATCCTCTACATAGCACCATCCAGAGACAGAGAAGCAGTTTCAGCGACAGGTTACTATCGATGCAATGCTCCTCAGACAGGATGAAGAGGTCAATACTCCCCAATGCCATTAGGCTTTACAATTCTACCGCCAGGACTTAAGAACTTTTTAAAAGCTATTATTAATGCTTTTTGAGATAGTGATTTAGATGCATATCATATTTTTTTTTACTGAGTTAAGTATTGTATGTAATTAGTTTTGCTACAACAAGTGTATGGGACATTGGAAAAAATGTTGAATTTCCCCATGGGGATGAATAAAGTATCTATCTATCTATCTATCTATCTATCTATCTAGATCATTCCACCAAAAACTTTCAGATTCTGAATCAGAATCAGAACCAGATTTATTATCATTAAAATGCTGAGAAGTTTGTTGACTTGTAGCAACGGTACAGTGCAAAGACATAAAATTACCATAAATCACAGAAGTAAATAAATAACATTAAAAAAGGAGTAATGAGGTAGTGTTTGGACTGTGGGAGAACAGCTCAGAAATCTGATGGTGGGCGCTAGAAGTGAATTTGGAATCATTAAGTGTGAATCTTCAGGCTATGATGTCATCCCTGATGGAAGCACTGAGAAGAGGGTATGGTGGCGGTCTTTATTGATGATGCTGTTTTTTTGAAGCACTGCCTCTTAAAGATGTCCTCAGTGTTGGGAAGGGTTGTGTCTGTGATGGAGCTGGCTAAGTCTATAAACCTTTTGAGATCCTGAGGCTCCTCACATAGTTCAACTTCATGTGAGGAACCTAACTGCAAGGAAGATTTCCTAATATTAATAAATTAGGCAGGGAGCTGTGCCCAACAACATTATCCATTTTCCATCAAATAAAACTACAACTGCGCAACCCTGCACCACAATTTCTCTATATACCAGTGTAATATTCAATAGTGTTTCTAATAAATGTTCGGAGGTGAATGGCTACATTCTTTCATCAACCTGTATTATATTATGGTGGGAAATTAGTGAGATTCCAAAAGGTCTCCATAGGTTTTCTATGTTATGAATTGATATTCAGCCACATTCAGTGGTTCAATTTACTGTATTTATGAACAATAAGTTGATAATGAAGGTGAAATTCTTGAAGAGTTTCTCCTTTTGGATTCTTCTTATCCTGATGTACTACTTCTGCTATGTGATTGTAATACTATTTTATAACATTTTCATACATGAAAATTATGCTTTATAATTTATTTTCACAAATTATGTTGATATTGTTTCCATCAGTACTAGGATAGAGTAGTTCAGGAATGGTTTTGACTCTACAATAAATAATTATAACTGTAAATGTTGCTAATAAAAATGAATTGAAGAGCATTCTCTTGAATCACAGGTGGAGTGGCTTTCAGCCATCTCTCTCCACAGCCCCAAATCCTGTCCCAGCTATTTAGCTGCAAGTAGGTAAAGGGCATCCAAATAATTTCCCAATTTCAACCACCAATCTGACTCCAATATATTCCAGGTGCAAATTTATTCCTTGAATAGGCATTGCCTTTGAAAATAGGATGGAACTCGAACCGATCGTAAGCCTTGACACACCCAATTCTGGCATTTCAATGGAGATTTCTTTTGCAGGATATGCAACATTATGCCAAGCATGTTTCCACATATGTGTGCATATTATACTCTAGCATTTCAACAACACCATGTAGCGGACAACTTCATTTTGTATATTTTGCAACACAAATGAATTTACAGGCATTGAAATTAAAATGTGTGAAATAGTGGAATCCAAATATCAGGGGTACATTTTTTACGTAGAGAGTGGTGAGTGCGTGGAATGGGCTGCCGGCGACAGTGGTGGAGGGTGATACGATAGGGTCTTTTAAGAGAGTCCTGGACAGGTACATGGAGCTCAGAAAATTAGAGGGCTATGGGTAACCCTAGGTAATTTCTAAGGTAAGGACATGTTCAGCACAGCTTTGTGGGCCGAAAGGCCTGTATTGTGCTGTAGGTTTTCTATGTTTCTATGTTTCTACATTCCTAATACAACCTCTGGAATGTGAAACAGTTAAAAATTCTAAAAAGGAGAATTTATTTTGTACTTAATTATCTTTTGTTTTGAATGCAATTATTATTACCTATTACATGTATGTATCACATACACTTGTTTTGCCCTACTCTTTGAGCTTGTTCTTGTCAATTCTATATTTTCATGATATTTTCTTCACATTAATTTAATTAGTATTATTTTGATGAACATTAAATCTTATCCCACTATTAAATGGATATTATGAATGTTTTATAGGTCATAAATTGATTTATTACTGCACATTGCTTAAATTGTCATCTGGTAATAAACTTGTGAGTACACTGTACATTTGTCGAAAGCTTTCAAATTGGATCCATAATAATTTATGAACAGTAGATTATCATGATGTATGTAAATTAGTATTATAATATCAATGCAGGATAATGGTGGACTTCTTTCTTGCAGAATAACATGAAGATCAGAAAATTAATATACTGGAGGAGGTTGCCTTTGCCGAACTTTGTGATATTTGCTGATATCCTAATTTGAGTCTGCTCCTTCTGGTTAGAAAAACATGTACATAAAATTAATAGGGTTGTATGCAAATTTCAATTTATATGATAGGAAGTGGCATTCAAAACAAGAAACTTACTTCATGGCATTCTGAAACTACTGAAATTTCACCATCAATGGGTACAGAAAACTACAGGAACTTTCCCCCATATCAGATCAAAGTTTGAAGTAAATTTGTTTTCGAGGAATATATACAATTGGTGGACACTTTATTAGGTACAAGCATTGAAACTAAATTGCTCATCAATGCAAAACTAATCAGCCAATCATGTGGCAGCAATCCAAAGCATGAAAGCATGCAGACATGGCCCAGCAGTTCAGTTGTTCAGACCAAACATCAGAATGGGGAAGAAATGTGGTCTAAGTGATGTTGACCTTGGAGTGATTCTTGGTGCCAGATGGGATGGTTTGAGTATCTCAGAAACTGCTGATCTCCTAAGATATTCATATACAAGATTCTCTAAAGTCTGCAGAGAAAGGTACAAATATCAAAAAGCATCCAGTGAGAAGCAGTTCAACGAAGGAAAACTGAGAGAGTCAGAGGAGAATGACCAGACTGGTTCAAGTTGACAGGAAGGTGACAGTAACTCAAATAACCATGTGTTACTTGAGCATCTCTGAATGTACAATACTTTGAACCTTGAAGTATATGGGCTACAGTAGTAGAACACCATAGACATATAATCAGTGGCCAATTTATTAGGTTTAGGAGATACAAAATAAAGTGGCCACTGAGTGAATGTTCTTCAGATATTCTCAAATCAAGATATATCTATCTTGAGATCAATATACGGGGAAAAAAAGAAAAACAACATGAAAAATGATACTTTGCAAGACAAATACTGTGCAATTGAAATTAATACTGAGAACATGTACAGATGTTTGTAGATAAAACTAAAAAAATATCTGCTTAGGATAAGTGGGAAGAGACTTAGAGGGGATATAAAGAGATATTTATCACCCAGAGAGTGGTGAGTACATGTAATACTGCCTAAGAGAGTGGCTGGAGCTGGGTGATGCACAGCATTGAAGAAATGTCCAGATAAACATTTGAATTATTTAGGTATGGAGGAGTATGGACCAAGTGCGGGGCAATAGGATGATATGGAAGTGTGCTCACTGGCTACTGTGAATAAGTTGGGTCAAATGGCTTGTTTCCATGCTATACAATTCTGTGATATGAGCTTGTATGTTTTTTTTCATAAATCATAGGCTGGGCTTCCTTGAGAAGATAATGATAGACATGCTGCTTGAACTGCCTCTGTGGGATGATGAGGAATCCCCACAGTCATGTTTGCTTGAAATTCTAGGATACTGGGAGTGACTATAATGGAATATTTTTCTCTCTGTTGGGTCGGTGTGTGACATGGAGCATTGTTGAGAGAGATGTGCTCCCAACTGGGCTAGTTGGGTGAGGTTGTGAGATAGGGATGTGAATATTAGAAGAGAGGCACATTTGTAGCAGGCTACTCCAATAACTTTCACCTACCATTCTCAAGCTTGATAAATCTGTATTTCCTGAGTGAAAGTATTGTTGGCAATAAGAATGTTGTTTCTGTTTCAGATCAGTTCTTCCTGTACCCTTCACTTTGCTTCGTCTGGATGTCGTGAAGGGACGACCCATCCAGATGGAGTTATGGAAGCATCAAAGCAGTTTCTTCTCGAAGAAGAAGGTCCTGTTCCTCGGGAAAATGGTATGACTATGACTATGGAGGTTACTTTGGTAGATTTTCCACACTGTCCTCTTTTCCTGTTTCTCCAGGTGCTGTTCTCTTTATGCAGCTGTATCATACTAAAATTAGTGTTAAAGGAGCAAGAGGACCCCATTCAGCTCCTCAAGTATATTCTGTCTGTGACAGTGTTCTATCAGAGAAGCTTTGCAATGCTTTACACTTGGGCTCTTATGTACATTATGAATATACTCCTACAATTTGGCTACAGCTCCAAGATTCAAGATTCAAGGTTTGAGACTGTTTATTGCCATTAGTCAGTACTCAAGTGTAAAGGAGAACAAAATGATTGTGACTCCAGATCTGAAGCATCATAACAAAACAGAATAAATAAAAATTCATAAGATTAACTTAGATACATGGACTGATTGTATGTACATAAAATGACATTGGTACTGGAGTATCTGAACATAAGTTAACTCCGTAAAACTTCTGGGCACATGGAAAGCAGGTGAGCAACCTTATATATCTCAGGCAATTCATGTCCAATTCCATAACATTCATCTGGAATACCTTTGCTTATGCTGCAAGAACTGTCGTATGTTGGAAAACTGTGCTGAAATGAGAAGTCCTTCGCGTGAATCACTGAGTGACTCAAAGGACCAACAACTGACAAATATACAGTAATAGCTAATTAAATGACAGAACAGACCAAAGCAATTCTTCCTAAAGTTCCCCTGTGATAGATTGGAAACTAAGCTGAATGTCACCTGAACAGCAATAGTGAGAACAATCCCAGTTATAAGAATAAGGATGTGTCTCAGTGCTCTAAATCTGACACCTTCATACACAATGCATTGTGTGACACGTTTGTGGTCTGATTGATCAACGAATTCAAAGTTATCAACCACACCAAATTTCATTTGATCTTGTGAGTAAAATTGAAACATCTATAGGGATTACATCAAGGAATGCCAAAGAAAGTAATCAAATTCAAGATACAAATACAATGGTGGTTCACTGTCAGAAGCTAAAAGTGAAGGTCAGAGGACAATGCAGAATACTGAACATACTGAGGCAGTGGAAGCATTACTCTGTTTAAAATGGCAAAATGTATATCACAAAAAAATGTTCCAACTTCCAGGATATAATAATTCTTAACATGTAAGTCTAAAGTCAAGATAGTAAATGAAGCAAATGCAGTTGTATGTTTTCATTGCTAAGAGCCAATGAGATTAACAAAATATTGGACTGATATTGCATTTACACTATACAGTACACTCAGTGGGCACTTTATTAGGAACACCTGCTCATTGGCTTATCAGCCAATCACGTGGCAGCAACTCAATGTATAAACCCATGCAGACATGGTCAAGAGGTTCAGTTATGGTTCACATCAAACATCAGAAAGGGGAAGAAATGTGATCCAAGTGACATGGAATAATTGTTGGTGCCATAAAGGATGGATTGAGTATCCTAGAAACTGCTGATCTCCCGAATTTTCATGCATAAGGGTCTCTAGAGTTTACAGAGAATGATTTAAGAGACAAAAAATATCCTGTGAGCTGTGGGTGAAAATGTCTTGTTGATGAGGAAGGTCGGGTTAAGGATGGCCAGAAGCTGCAAGGAGGTGACAGCAACTCAGACAAACACACATCACAACCGTGGTGTGCAGAAGAGCATCGCTGAATGCACAGCACATTGGACCTTGAAGTGGATGGGCTACAGCAGCTGAAGACAATGACCATGCACGCAGTGCCCACTTTATTAGGTCAGGAGGTACCTAATATAGTGTCCAGTGAGCGTAGGTCATAGATAACAGAAAGCAACAAGAATTCAAAACAGAAGTATGATCAGAATCAGAATCAGGTTTATTATCACTGGCATGTGTTGTGAAATTTGTTAACTTAGCAGCAGCAGTCCAATGCAATACATAATATAGAAGAAGAAAAAATATAATAATAATAAATAAAAAAGCAATTACAGCATACGTATATTGAATAGATTAAAAATCATGCAAAAAACAGAAATATATATTTAAAAATTGAGAGCACATTCACCGGTTCAATGTCCATTTAGGAAGCAGATGGCCGAAGGGAAGAAGCTGTTCCTAAATCGCTGTGTGTGTGCCTTCAGGCTTCTATACCTCGTACCTGATGGTAACAGTGAGAAAAGGGCATGTCCTGGGTGCTGCAGGTCCTTAATAATGGATGCTGCCTTTCTGAGACACCACTCCTTGAAGATGTCCTGGGTACTTTGTAGGCTAGTGCCCAAGGTGGAACCAACTAAATTTACAACCCTCTGCAGCTTCTTTCGGTCCTGTGCAGTAGCTCCTCCATACCAGACAGTGATGCAGCCTGTCAGAATGCTCTCCACAGTACAACTATAGAAGTTTTTGAGTGTATTTGCTGAGATGTCAAATCTTTTCAAACTCCTAATAACGTATAGCTGCTATCTTTCCTTCCTTATAATTACATTGATATGTTGGGACCAGGTTAGATCCTCAGAGATCTTGACAACCAGGAACTTGAAGCTGCTCTCTCTCTCTCCACTTCTGATCCCTCTATGAAGATTGGTATGTGTTCCTTCGTCTTATCCTTCCTGAAGTCCACAATCAGCTCTTTCATATTACTGACATTGTGTGCCAGGTTGTTGCTGTGACACCACTCCACTAGTTGGCATATATCACTCCTGTACGCCCTCTCGTCTCCACCTGAGATTCTACCAACAATGGTTGTATCAACAGTAAATTTATAGATGGTATTTGAGCTATGCCTAGCCACACAGTTATGTGTATACAGAGAGTAGAGCAGTGGGCGAAGCATACACCCGAGGTACGCCAGTGTTGATCGTCAGCGAGGATATGTTATCACCAACCCGCACAGACTGTGGTCTTACAGTTAGAAAGTTGAGGATCCAATTGCAAAGGGAGGTACAGAGGCCCATGTTCTGTAACTTCTCAATCAGGATTGTGGGAATGATGGTTTAAATGCTGACTATAGTCGATGAACAGCATCCTGACGTGGGTGCTTGTGTTGTCCAGGTGGTCTAAGGCCGTGTGGAGAGCCATCGAGATTGCATCTACCGCTGATGTATTGGGCGATAGGCAAATTCCAATGGGTTCAGGCCCTTGCTGAGGCAGGAGTTCAGTCTAGTCATAACCAACCTCTCAAATCATTTAATCACTGTAGATGTGAATTCTACCAGGTGATAGTCATTAAGGCAGCTCACGTTATTATTCTTAGGCACTGGTAAAATTGTTGCCTTTTTGAAGCAAGTGGGAACTTTTGCCCGTAGCAGTGAGAGGTTGGAAATGTCCTTGAATACTCCCACCAGTTGGTTGGCACAAGTTTTCAGAGCCTTACCAGGTATTCTGTTGGGACCTTCCGCCTTATAAGTGTTCACCCTCTTTAAAGCCAACCTAACATCAGCCTCTGAGACAGAGATCACTAGGTCATCAGGTGCAGCAGGGATCTTCACAGCTGTAGTTATATTCTCCCTTTCAAAGGGGGCAAAGAAGGTGTTGAGTGGTCTTGTATCAATATAAGCTTCTATACCATAGCAGATTGCTGAGTTTTAGCAAGGACACGTGTCTGTCTGATCAGTTGGGAAGCATTGGTGAAGAGGGTAAAATTGGTTGACTTGAGATCTTGTATCAGTATTTAGAAACTAGAGAGAAGGTAGTGAGTATATAGAGGTGAAATGTAGATGAGGGCCAGAGAGTGGTGGAACCAGATGGTGGGTGATGGTGTCAATGATGACAGATGGACTGAGGTGAGGGAGGGGGAGGGGAAGACAGAGCCTGACAGGTGATAGGTGGAATGGATTAAGAGAGAGACAATGGACAGATGGAAGCAGTTGGAGAAAGGAACAGGAATAGTGAACCAAGGCAGAAGAAAACAAGGTGGATAGGCTAGTGCCTAATGAGCAGATGGAACCAACTTGGATGGAGCAGGTTAGGAGTCTTGGTAATGAGAGGGAAGGGCTGGAAAAGGAAAAGGGAGAGATTCTTGGGATTGGGAAAGGAACACGGTGGGTTACCCCTGAACTTGAAACACTCGATGCTCGTGCCATCAGGTTGCAGGCTACCCAAACGTAATACAAGATGTGTTCTTCAACTTTGTGCTTGGCCTCACTGTGGCAGTGAAGAAGGCTGAGGACAGTCAGGTTGGTGCGAATACACAAAGGAGTGTTGCCTGATGGTGCACTTCTGATGGAGATGTTAAGTAGGTATCCTTTTTCATGCTGTCATGGACAAGGCACTACAAGATACAGATCACCGTCTTTATGATCAAAATGATGTACTAATAGCCACATGCAACCAAGTAATAAAATCTTTAAACACAGATAGTTACATTGTCAAGATGAGAATTCAAATGTAAGAAACAAAAGCATGATCTTCACACTGAAAATACTGGAAGCTGAATTTCATCTTATAGCAGTGGTGACAGCTGTGAAGACAACTGAAAGATATATTTTGAAAATGAGTGCATAGAAAACTTAAAAAAGAATGAACTGAATCAGACAATTTCAGATCAAAACATGAAACCATGCTATAATTGGTAACATGTATAGTTGAATTGATGACAGAACAGACCGTGTTAAATAGGAACCCAGAGGTGTAATGTTAAGTGTATTGAAACAACAAGGCTTGGAGGAGCATTACACCAACTATTCTGGCATCGCAAGTGTGAGTTTGTGAATTTGTCAGGATTAAAGATTTTGAAGTGCTTTTAGTCAAGTGTGGAGTCATCATCTAGAAACGAGCCCTGCAGCCCATCAGATTTATGTTGACCAACAGGGATCCGTCCTTCCTAATTCCACTTACAAGTGTTTGGTCCAAAACCTTCCGTGTTCTGACGACTCCAGTGCTTGTTCCAATACATTTTTAAAAGTTTTATTGTGTCCTGAGTGCAAAAGAGAGCAAAAACCAACTTTTTCTTGGGGAACATAGCTCTGAATTTAAATAAAAATTAAATCTTGCATATAAAGCACAGTATTCCCACTTACCCAAATGTCATTATAAACTGCAAATAGCCGACAAAATCTCACATATTGAAGGCCACTTGGGCAAAGTTCCAGGAATGTAGATGATAACAGCAAACATAAGAGTCAGCATTTTCAGGAAGGATGTGTTCACATTATTTTAAATTACTTTTCCTTCTTTCAGTTGTTCAATTAGAAATCTGATTGCTTAGAATTGTGCCAGCATTCTAAAAATTGTTTTAATATCTGAACACCATTACAGTTAGGACATGACAAATCATGAATAAAGAATACTTATCAAAGTCTTCTGAAGTAAATCTGGTATACTCAGCCCAACTTAAACTTAAAAGGAGCTACAAATAGTGAAATGGGTGTGGGACAAATTGGGAATTCCTTAACTAAGACATGCAGCACACCTGAAATACCATATATCCTTTGAAAAGTTAAGTAATTACAAGTTTAGATATGGATTACCTGAATGTGGGGAAATGTAGCTTTTGACAGTAAACTTGGGAAGTGCCTTCGGGGATCAATTTTCAAAGAATAAAGTTGTTAGTGAAATGTAACCCCTTTCCATTGTACTAGAAGTGAACATTTACAATCTAACAACATTAGATTTAATGCGCATTCTTTTCAATTACTTTTATGTACAATATTTTTAATTACTTATATTCAAGTTCAAGTGCATTGACTAACAAAATTTATGGCTTTTCATAATTTCTCAGAACAACACAGATTGCAGGTATTTATAAAGTTCAGTAAAGATTTCAATAGCTTAGTGGTTATAAAGGATAACTGTATTGATGAAATCTGTTTATTCTATTATCTTTTAACATTTACACCATGTTCAAATACCCCACCTACTCTAAAAATGCTAGAAGGGAAATGAAACATGATTATGGTCAAATATTAGTTATTAAGAAGTGAACTGTGGTCTCCAAAGAATAGAAAATTTGAATTGAGCATTTAAAACTATAACTTATTTCTACACTTTTGAACTATCCAGATTATTTTCATGGTAAAGTTCAAAGGCCTACAGATACCAGTCCCAAAAATGTAATTGAATCACTTCCTGGAGGGTACACACTCAGTGGCCACTTTATTAGGTACTCCTGAACACCTAATGCAAATATTTTATCAGTCAAACACGTGGCAGCAACTCAATGCATAAAAGCATGCAGACATGGTAAAGAGATTCAGCTGTTGTTTAGACCAAACATTAGAATGGGGAAGAAATGTTACTAAGTGAATTTGACTGTGGAATGATTGTTGGTGCTGGACGGAGTGGTTTGAGTATCTCAGAAATTGCTGATCTCCTGGGATTTTCACACACAATATTTCTAGAGTTTATTGAGAATGGTGTGAGAAAACAAAAAAAAACATACAGTGAGCAACATTTCTGTGGGCAAAACACCTTGTCAATGAGAAAGGTCAGAAGAGAATGGCCAGATTGATACAAGCCGAAAGGGAAGTAACAGTAACTCAAATGACCATGCATTACAACAATGATGTGCAGAAGAGTATTTCTGAAGGCACAAAATGTCAAATCTGGAAGTGGATGGGCTACAGCAGCAGAAGACCCCATGCACCGCTCATACAAACTCTTCTCCCTCCTGCCATCTGGCAAAAGGTACCGAAGCATTCAGGCTCTCACAACCAGACTGTGCAACAATTTCTTCCTCCAAGCCATCAGACTCCTCAATTCCCAGAGTCTAGTCTGACACTGACTTTTACACACACAATCACACCACTCCCTTTGCAATTTTTGCTCATTTCTTTCTCAATTCCTGCTAAAACATTGTTTACATTTACATCATTTATTATTATATTGTAATTTGCCCCTTACTGTGCCTATTGTCTTGTTTATTAATTACTGTACTGTCTTGCACTGTTTTGTGCACTTTATGTAGTTTCGTGTAGGTCTGAAGTCTAATGTAGTTTTGTGTTGTTTCACACAGTCTAGTGTAGTTTTGTGTTGTTTCATGTAGCACCATGGTCCTGGAGGAATGTTGTTTCATTTTTACTATGTACTGTACCAGCAGTTATGGTTGAAATGACAATAAAAGCGACTTGACTTGACTTACACTTAGTGGCCACTTTATTAGGTACAGGAGGCATCTAATAAAGTGGCCACTGAGTATATATTAAAGTGGATGATCCAACAACAGTTGCTAGAAGGTTCTTCTGACATAGTTTTGAAGACATCAATAATAGAGGCAACATTTTAAGCTGTGGAAATATTCCCTTTCAATCAGAAGATTTTCATTTCAGGTTTAAGAATGTAGATCAGTGTTTCCAACATTTTTAATACCATGGACCCCTACCATTAACTGAGGGGTCTGTGGATCCCAGGTTGGAAACCCTTCACCGAGATGAAGATTGAAGAAAGGCACTGTAGGAATTATCCATTCCTGGAGGTACAATTGTTCAGAAGAAAAGCTACAGTGAAACCAAGTCTCCTTCTAGGAAAGAGCATATAGAACTATTTTGAAGAGTTGCAAAATGGTCCATTATTGACATTTATTACACATTT
Source organism: Hemitrygon akajei (assembly GCF_048418815.1). Taxonomy (NCBI): domain Eukaryota; kingdom Metazoa; phylum Chordata; class Chondrichthyes; order Myliobatiformes; family Dasyatidae; genus Hemitrygon; species Hemitrygon akajei. The sequence continues at coordinate 30,470,887 of NC_133136.1, forward strand.
ATGTTTTTAGGAGCTTTCTCTCCAATATGTAGATATTGTACAATATTTCCATATAGAAAAGCAATCATAGTACAGAAGTATTTAACTGATTATAGTGTGCTTTGAGATCTCTTAATATCTTGAAATGTGTCTGAGAAAACATAAATCTTCCTATTTTGTTATATTGTGGTTAACGTACAGTACTTGGTAAAACTGGAGGTAATTCAGAGACTTGGTATTCCTCAAACAAACCAAAAATGTAATATAGAGATGTACACTTACCTTCTGAAATCTGTTTGTGGTTAATAAATAATCGACTTACACAGACATCTACTCCGAATTACCTCCATGTAGCATTTCTCTTCACATGTTATTTATGGTCACGAAGTTCCAGACAATTCATAGAAGTGCAAAATGTCATTGTTTACTCATTTCCATTTAAAGGCATTGTCCACATAAAACATGGAGGTCTGCTGCAGGCAGGAAAAGATCACCAGTAAAGAACTTCCAACAAGCAGGATATCATCAAACCTTGCGTATTATGAATGCACCGTTTATGAATCACAACACATTTATTGAGTTCTTAATTACAAAAAGGATAAGGTTAACAGTGAAGAGCATCCTGGCTGAGTAGGATATTAATTTTCCCAAGGTCATTAGATGTGTTAAGTTTCTTCAGACTGAAATTCAAAATGTTTTCTTGAATTTGTACTGAAAGGTGTTTTTGTGACTTTTTCTGTAGATATTACTTGGTTAGAAAAAAAGATTTCAAAAATGGTCGAAAGAAGGTGGCACAGGGGACAGAGGATAATGCACTGACTCACAGCTATCGTGGATTCAATCCTGAACTCCAGTGTTGTCTGATTGGACTTTGAACATTCCTCCTGTGACCATGCGGGACGCCCCAAAATGTTTCTGTTTCTTCTTAAACGCCAACAAGTGTATTTGAAAAGTTCAATTAGTGTAGAATCGGAGGGGAAATAATTTGCATTTCAGAGAGAAAGGATTACAGTGATCAGAGAAAAAAAATGGATTGATGAGATTTCTGAGAGCTGGCAGAAGGTCAGTGGCCTGAATGACCATCTTCTATGTTATAAGGGAAGGTGAGAAGTACATTGAAGTGGCTTGAAACAACTGAATTACAGGAGCTATCAGCTAAAGAAAACATATAATTGTACTTCATTTTAAACCATTCATCAGCAGCAATGTCAAGACTATCACTAAGCACATGCCAGTGCATAAATTAAGATTTTTATTTTCTGCTGATTAGACATTTTGTACAATTGCCTACACTGCAAAAAGTTTAATATACTTTTTGGCATTTATGTACCAGCTAAGCTTTTGGCATTTATGTACCAGTTAATAGCTTGAGAAGTGTTAAATTTTAATTGGCTGCTATTACTTTAAAACTAATAAAATTTTGTTATCAGCAAATGAAGGAATAGAAAATCATTAAATACAAAATACCCATTCACATACCTTTTTTTGGTATTTTAAGCTCAATAAAAGAGTGATACCATTCATAAAGGCTTCATTGTGTGCCACTAAGATCTGGCATACAATAGCAAAGTAACAATTTTGTATTTCTGATAAGGACTACATTTCTGAATTTTGATCTAGCTTGGTGGTTTTTCTTTATTAGTTATTAGCAGCGTAACGCTGCTCCCGAAAGCTACATCCACGTCACATCTTGGCATGTTCAGTGCATTTAGAGTCTTTAATCTTTACCCTTTGGATATGTAAATACAGATTATATTTAATCCCATATTCAACTACAACAACTAAAATCTGACAGGTTGAGACTATTAACCTTTTGCTAAAGAATTCCTCCGCTGTTTCTTTTTCTAGAGAAAAAAATTGCTGTTATTAAGAGTCCTGTAAAGTATTGAACTTTTTTTTAATTAATATGCTTGAGAGGGAGTTCTGGCGCATTCATAATACATAGTAATGCAAAGTCTTCACACTGGCACTGGTGGGTTCTCTCCTAAATAAGGAGTGCAAATGGATTAATGAATATAAAGGCCTGAGGTGAATCAAAACAAAGAGTCCAATTTAGCTCTTCACTTAGCTTTGTTTTAGTTGCAGGGCAGACGTGAAGGTTTTTTTTTAACCAAGTAATTAGATCATAGATGCATCTAAGATACTCCACTGGAAGCATGTGTCTGAATGAAATAAGAAGAAACAGATTGCAATCAAAGGGTCAGACTTATCTCTACTGGGTCAGAAGATCCTGGATTCAGACCACCATCCGAGCTAGCTGCTCACCTTTACTAACCTGTTCCAGGTATGACCTGCCAGACAGTCTAGTCGTCAGTGCTTGAGAGGTGTCCATTGAGAAGCTGAAGACCCTACACCAAGCGCAAACTTTAGGCAACAGAAACTGAGGCCCTGCTCTCAGAAGGCCATAGGAACTATCTGCTGGTAATTGACAGGCCCCTGCCATTGAGCATTTTGGAACAGATTTTATACGTCTCTATTAGTTACATTTAAAACATATTGAAGCATAAATATCTATTTGTTCTACAATCATAAGATGAAAAAATAAATACAATTAAAACTCCTTAAAGGAAAGAATTTAAAATAGTTAAATGATGCAATATACATATAAGCCACAGCCACTTACTTTGCTTACCCCTTTTCAGAGGGCCAGTGACACCATTTAAATGAGTGGAGTCCCATTTCGCATTCCAGTCAGCCCTGGAGTAAAGCTAAGGGATCCAGCCCTTGTCCTCAGCAGTTTAGTGATCTTTTTATTACTGGATACACTGGAGCGGTCAGATATGATGACTTCCAGCTTCTCTTGGACATTTGGCCATTTATGCTTGGAAATCCAGAATGAGCAGAACAATGCAGTTCAGATAGCAAGCAGACCTCAGTGGAACTAATGGCCACAGGTAAGCCCAGGACAGATAATCTTTTTTTATATATGTGGTCTATTTTTATTACATTGTCAATATTGAAAACTAATTCTAACGTGTTTCTGGTATCTAGAAATGGTTCTCAAAATTTTATTCGTCAGGCCCTACTGTGGAAAGATTTGTTTGATTATCTTTCCCTCCAGCGTCACCCACTTATCTGATATTCTCCATTCCAATTAAATATTAAATGCAAGCTATTGGCTTTATTGCAGTTGTGCCCCTTTGTAATTTTACTATGCCCCCTCTCGCAGTCTGCAAATTGAAATGTACAATTGATGCAGTTGGATGAATAGAGAATGCAGAGTTGCTCTGCTCAGTGACCTGAGAAGCAGATTTAGTATATAAAAAAGGTTAAGACTGTGACAGTGATTCAATGGGTAAAATTAAGAAATGGAAAAAGACTCCAGTGTGACTTGCGTAAGTTGTCTGAAAACAGCTTGCTTTGAAAGAATATATAAATAGCAGAGGTTACACGAGGTTTGAAGGCAGATTCTGCTGAGTATTTCAAAAAACATTGTTTTTATTTCATATTTCCAACATCTGCAATACTTTGCTTTTTTATTGCACAGACTAGAATTGTATTCTCTTAGCTAAAGAAGACTAACTGCATAGTTTAATCAATGTTTTTTTTAGGATCACCTGACTTGCCTGGTGGAGATCAACTTATTTCATTGGCTCTAGTCTAAGAAGAAAAGCAGAAGATCCATCATTAAAGTTGGATTTTTCAAGGGTGAGTTTGGGCCTTTCAGGAGTCAGGAGAAGGTTATTTATTAGTTTTTAGGTTTGTGACTGATAGATTTTTGTTGATAGTTTTTAAAGTATATAGGGACATGTCAGGTAGATATCAAAGTTCAAAATTCAAAGTTCAAAGTAAAATTTATTATCAGGGTACGTACAGAGTACTTACCATAGAACCATAGAACATTACAGCACAGAAACAGGCCTTTTGGCCCTTCTTGGTTGTGCCGAACCATTTTTCTGCCTAGTCCCACTGACCTGCACCTAGGCCATATCCCTCCAAACCCCTCTCATCCATGTACCTGTCCAAGTTTTTCTTAAATGTCAAAAGTGAGCCCACATTCACCACTTCATCTGGCAGCTCATTCCACACTCCCACCACTCTCTGCATGAAGAAGCACCCCCCTCCCCAATGTTCCCTTTAAACTTTTTCCCCTTCACCTTTAACACATGACCTCTGGTTTTTTTCTCCCCTAGCCTCAGTGGAAAAAGCCTGCTTGCATTCACTCTATCTATACCCATCATAATTTTATACACCTCTATCAAATCACTCCTCATTCTCCTACGCTCCAGGGAATAAAGTCCTAACCTATTCAACCTTTCTCTGTAACTCAGTTTCTCAAGTCCTGGCAACATCCTTATAAACCTTCTCTGCACTCTTTCAACCTTATTAATATCCTTCCTGTAATTACGTGACCAAAACTGCACACAACACTCCAAATTCGGTCTCACCAATGTCTTATACACCATTACATTCCAACTCTTATACTCAATACTTTGATTTATAAAGGCCAATGTACCAAAAGCTCTCTTTACAACCCTATCTACTTGTGACACCACTTTTAGGGAATTATGTTTCTGGACTCCTAGATCCCTCTGTTCTACTGCACTCCTCAGTGTCCTACCATTTACCTTGTATGTTACCTTGGTAGAACAACCCTGAGATTCTTTTTTCTGTGGGCTTACTTAGCAAATCTATAGAATAGTAACTCAAAACTGTAAACATCAGGGACTGTTATCTGTAAACAAACTGCAAATGCAGATATAAATAAACAGTAATACATAACGAGCATGAAGTAACAATATAGCAGATTCCTTAAATGAGTGTAGCTATCCCCTTTTGTTCAAGAGCCTGACGGTTGAGGGGTAGTAACAATTCTTAAACCTTGGTGCGAGTCCTGAGGCACCTAAATCTTCTCCCTGATGGCAGCAGCGAGAAAAGAGCATGGTCTGGGTGGTGAGGATCTTTGATGATGGATGCTGCTTTTCTACGGCAATGCTTCACGTAGATGTGCTCAATGGTTGGGAGGGTTTTACCTATGTTGTACTGGGCCAAATCCACTACCTTTTGTTGGATTTTCCGCTCAAAGGCACTCGCGTTCCCATAAGAGGCTGTCATTCAGCCAGTCATCACACTTTCCACCACACATCTACAGAGGTTTGTAAAGGCTTTCGATGGCATACTGAACCCCCCCCCCCCCCCCACAAACTCCTGAGAAATTAGAGGCGCTGTTGTGCTTACTTCACAATTAGATTTATATGATGGGTCCAGGACAGGTCCTCTGAGGTAGTGACACCAAGAGTTTAAAGTTACTGACCCTCCCCACCTCTGATCCCCCAATGATTACTAGCTCATGGACCTCTGGTTTCCCTCTCTTGAAGTCTACAGTCAGTTCCATGGTCTTATTGACATTGAGTTATTGTTATTACTCAATCAAATTTTCAATCTCCCTTCTATATGCTGATTCTCTACCCCTTTGATACAGCTCACAACTGTGGTGTCATCAGTAAACCTGTATATGGTCCTGGAACTGTACTTAGCCACACAGTCATGGATGTAAAGCGAGTAGAGCAGGGGGATAAGTATATACCTCTATGGTGTTCCTGTGCTGAAGGAGACTGTGGAAGAGATGCTTTTGCCAATCCCAACTGAGTGGGGTCTACAAGTGAGGAAATCCAGGATCCAATTGCACAAGGGGGTATTGAGGCCCAGGACTTGGAGTTTACTGATTAGCTTTGAATGGATGATAGTGCTAAATGCCGAGCTGTAATAGCTAAAGAGCATCCTGATGTAGGCACCTTTGCTGTCCAGATGTTGCAGGGTAGTGTGAAGAGCCAACGAGATAGCATCTGCTGTAGACCTGTTGCTTCCGTAGGCAAACTGGAGCAGATCCAAGTCACCATTCAGACAGGAGCTGATATGGTTCAACATCAGCCTCTCAAAACACTTCATCACTGGGGATGTAAGTGGCACTGAGCGATAGTCACTTAGACAGGTTACCATGCTCTTTCTGGGCAGGATTGAAGCCTCCTTGAAGCGGGTGGGTACCACACACTGCTGGAGTGAGAGGTTGAAGGTATCTGTGAACATACCAGCTGGTTGGTCAGCACAGTTTTCAGTACTCGGCCAGGTACTTTGCTTGGACCGGATGCTTTTCTTGGATTCACTCTCTTGAAGGCAGCCTGCACGTCGTCTTCAGATAGTGAGACCAAAGGATCATTGGGAGACAAGGGAGTGTGCAAAGATATTTATTTTCATATTAGTTGCACCAATTGACGTTAACATTTATATTGTTACTTTTAATGATTTGATAAGTAGCTTCAAGAAATTATTGGGCAATATAGTTCAATACAGAAATAGTTTTGTCTGAGAAACACAAATGTATTATTTACCATGTTTCTTTCTACCTATTTATCATTAAACAATTAGATTTTGCTAATACCATGTTCCATTAGTTATCAGATAAACAGTTTCATTCATAAGGCACAAAAGCCACACCTGTTTTCTCACTTCATTTATTCATAAGATTTTACCTCACGTTATAGCCAGTTTTCAAAGCTTATCATTTGGGGAAAGGTAGACCTAACCCAGTGTCTGTCTGTACACAACTCTACAAATATCTTCCCTTTACAACTGTTGAATTTTACACGTGCTCATATGAGAAGAAGTAAGAATTGTGAACTAATCAATTGCTGTTTATACATTCTTAGAACTATATAGATCATAAGGAGTTCGTTTGTCCTGTTATTTCTATGCTGGCTCTCTAAAATAAATAATCATGCTGTCATTCTCATGTCTTCCTCAAGCTTATTAAAATTTCTGCCATTTTTAACAATATTCCAACATATATCTTTCCCTCTCCTTCCTCTTCAGCATTCTAACTTTGTAACTCTAGGTCATTTCTTCCATCTCCACTTCCCTTCTCTCTATACAACAACACCAATCTTTTTACCACCTTCCTTCCCACCTTTCAAAGACACAAGCAGCACTAGGTGAAGAAGGTATCCATTTGCACTTATACAGAACATGGAACATAGAATACTACAGCCAGGACAGATCCTTCGGCCCATGATGTTGTTCTGAAATAATTAAACCAGTCACTCCTAATTAATCACATCCCTCTTCCCCACACATTCATCACATCCCTCCCTTCTCTGCATGTTTATGTGCCTAACTCAGGATCTCTCAAACACCTCTATGTTATTAGCCTGTTCCACCTTCCAGGCTCCCACCACTCTCTAGGCAAAAAAATTGTCTCTCCCATCTCCTCCATACTTTCTACTTCTCACCTTAAATATGTGCCCTCTAGTATTAGATCCCGGCTGTCTATCAATGCCTTGCATAATTTTATAAACTCCATCAGATCATCTTTCGGTCTCCAGTGGTCTAAAGGAAACAGCTCCAGCATGTCCAATTTCTCCTTAGAGCACATGCCCTTTAAACCAGGCAGCATCCTGTTAACCTCTTCTACATCCTCTCCAAAGCCTTCACGTCCTTCCTACTATGAGGTGATATAAAATGAATGTAATACTCTAATTGTGGCCTAAATTAGTTTTATGTTTATAACTTACTAGCTTTTGAAATCAATGCCTCAGCTAATGAGTGTGAGTCTGCCTTATGCTTTCTTTTACATCCTATCAACATGTACCACGTTTAGGTAGCCATGTACCTGGACGTCACTATTCCTCTGTTTATCAACGCTGTTAAGGATTCTTACTTTAACTGTGTGCTGTCCCTTTATGTTGGATCTCTAGGATGCAGGCCCCCACCACTCTCTTTGTAAAAAGACCCTTCCTTGCACATCGCCTTTGTACCTTACCCCTTTTACTTTAAATGCACGCTGTCTGGTACCAGACATTTCAATCCTGGGGAAAAGACACTGGCTGTCCACTCTGACCTCACTGTACTCTGCATCATTCTCCTCGGTAAATACTGACACAAAGTACTCATTTAGGATCCCGTCCACATCCTTTGCCTCTAAGCACAAGTTTCCTGCTTTATCCTTGAGTAGTCCTACCCACTCTCCAGTTATCTGCTTGTTCTTGATGTATGTGTAGAATGCCTTGGGATTCTGTTTAATCCTAATCACCAAGGCCTTTTCATGGCCACTTCTGGCTCTCCTAAGCCCCTTCTAGCTCCTTTATTAATTCCCTTCTGGGTCCTTTATGGTCCTCAAGTGTGCTGTTTGGTTCCTGCTTCCTAAATCTCACGTATACTTACTTCTTCTTGACCAGATTAACTACCTCCCCTTGTGACGCAAGGTTCCTGTACCTTAACATCCTTGTCCTTCCCTCTTACTGAAACAAGCTGGTTCTGAACCCTGTGCAGTTCGTCTTTAAACAAGCTCCAGGCCAGACGTAAATTGCCTGAAAACAAATGTTCCCAATTCAGAGCCCCTCCCCTCCGAAGCCCTCGTAAATTGCCCCCCATCCTACTCTCTTAATCTTATTCGTAGCTATTTTAAAGCTTAAGGAGCTGTGATTACGATTTCTCAAGTATTCATCCACTGAAAGGTCAGTCACCAGATCAGATCAGTGCAAGATCCACTATACCCTTCCCTCTGGTTTGACAATCCACGTGCTGCTTCAAGAAATCCTGTTGGATACACCTAACAAATTCTACCCCACCGAGACCAAGGAACTCCCAGTCCATGTTGTAGAACTTGAGGACACACAACATGTTTCTTTTTCTTTTTTCTGATATAATTGATTTTAAAATCTGACAACGCTACAAAAAATATTCAAGTTCCTTTTCCTTGATTTTTGCTCCTTTCCTTAATCTGCCTGTTCCTGGGGATATATGGAGGTCTACAGCATAACCCCTTCAGAGTAATGGCACCTTTATTAGATATGACTTCTATCCAAATAAACTTAGTCAATGAATATTCTATGTCTTCTCTAAAATGCACCTGTGATATTGTCCCTGACTAGTAATGCACCATCTCCTTAATATAATCCCACTAAAAAATGCGTCGACCTACATTTTTATTTTTATTTCAAATTTTCTGCATCTGCAGTTGTATTTTTATATGTTGAAAGTCTGCTTTTTATTTTTAACTGATAAAATTGATTTTGAAATCTGACAATTCTGTACAAGAAAATTCAAATTCCTTTGACTTCATCTTTGCTGATTAATGATGTAATCTCTCTAACCCAGCGGAGAAAGTAGGTTTTCTCTATTTATCTTAAAACATCACTTGTACGATTCAAATCTATCAGTTCATTTTTTTTTAGCTTACCCAAGTCCTCTATTCTCCCCACATAATTAAAGCCTCTCATTTTTACTCTCAGTTCAATGGACCTCTTCCGACAGCGCTCTGTGTTACACTGAAAATAATTAATTTCTGTTCTTGGCTAATTTTTGTTTTACTTGATTCTTTTTAAAAATTACTTTTATGTTCCTCAAATACTGGACATTTAAAAAATATAACACGGGTCAATGGATGTTATTGTCAATTCAGCTAAAGTCAATTCACCTTTAGCTCTTTGACTAAGGTGCTAATGTGTGGCAAGCTCATTCTTTCAATGCTGGGTCTTTGCTCAGGTGACACTGCTGAGGTTGCCAAGTTTTAACTTTGACCTTTTCTTATGAAATGCCACTTGGTTAGGCTTATGGAACGTGTTTTTCCATTGTGTGGCACAAATTTGTATGGTGGGAGTTGTTGCCCTTTAACAAAGGTAAAAGTGCTTTAAAGGTCAGAACATGAGCTTAATGAGCACTCCATGGGCACCCTCCTTTGGTGGCACTGGGCTACATGCACCAAGCTTATGAATTATCCCTGAGATTGTGGGGGTGAGTGAGTTTCTGGAACCGCCTCAGTTCTGGAGATGCTACTTCAACTGCACTGAGTTTGGGAGTTCTAGGTTCACTCGGGGATGTTGAAGTGATAGTGTACAGTACGATTGCAAGCACTGTTGAGTGTTCTTGGAGTCTTAAATCACATCTTCAACTGCTGATAGGTGTACTCCCCATTTCAACAACTGTATAATACACAAAAATGTTCTTGCATATTTATCAGTATTACCATAAGAAGTATGCCAACCAAATGGCTATTCTGGGGCTCATGAATTATAATGCTAGCATAATCATTTGTTGAAGTACAACACAGAAACACAGGCACATACATTAGGGTTTGTTTTAGTTCTGCTGATGGGGTAACTCCACTCATCCTTCGATTAGCTTCACCCCACTTCATCGACGCTGCCCGTGTTATGACTCGCACGGAGGGTCTACATTTATTTTGCTGGCTGGCGTCCAAGTACACGAACAGGCAAGGCTTTTGGAGAAGGGAAAACAACCGCAAACCCGCCAACTTGCCGCACCGGCATGGGTGAGTGCAGGTCGGGGCCGCTACTCGAAGGGGTGGTGTCACCAGCACGCGGTGACGGGTTGTGCGGGGTGGGGATGGATGGGGAGGGGAAAGGGGGGGGGGCAGCCGACGTCGGGACACGCCGGTCCGGCGCGGCAGGATGACAGCAACAACGGGGGGGGCACCGGGAAAACAGCGCCTGCAAAGAAAATAGTGAAAAGGGAGCATGCGTGGGCTGCCGCATGACTGTAAGATGTAATGGAATAAATTCAGCGTGTGTTAAAATGCCACTAAGGGTAATCCCGCGCGCACACACACACACACACTCACTCTCAGTGTTCGGCATGAATGCCAAACGTGATTGCGAGGGCCAGATTAATTGTGAGTGCAGCTCACCCTCGTCCCCTCCCCCATGTGGCAACAGGCAGGTAACGAGCAGAGGCAAGCGCTGTGCGGTGTGAGAAGCACAGGCTCCTCCAGCTCGGCTCGGAATTAGCATTGTAGGAGGCCCGTTGCTGTAACAATCACTGCCGTGCGCTGTTGGCTCGTCCCTTTCCACCTCCCCCCCTCCTCCTCCTCCTCCCCTACCCTCCCCTCCCTCCCAGCAAACTGCGGAGCTCCGCAGCAGCGGCAGCGAACAGCAGCGAGCCGCCCGCGTCGACAAGTGCTTTCATCCCGAGGAACCCCCCTTCCGAAACCAGGCGACTGATCGGGGAGCCCGGCTTGTGTGCGGATTGAGTTTGCTACAGACCAGCCGCTCGGAGCATCGGAGGCGCCATTTTCCTCCCTCTGCGGCTCGGGGCTCGGGGCTCGGAGCCGAGACCGGGCTCCGCTCGCCTCCTGCTCACTGCTCGAGTTGACAGATCCGAGCATGCCATTTTCAGGACCCTGCGAGCTTTGGGACTAGTTGAGATCGCAGGTTATCGGCGCTGGACATGGGTTAGTAAGTGGCAATAGGCGATTTTTTTGTTTTCCTTGTGGTTGATTTCAATTATTGTCTAAGAACAACACAAAAATGTGTACGTGTTCGGTGAGAAGGAGTCGATGGTGCAATTCGGTTGTTTGAAAAAAAAAGTCCGTCTTTTTGGTCGGATTGGAGTGGAGCTAGAGAGCCTCTAGCATCGGATTCCAGCAGCTGCAGTTCTCAGCCTCAACTCATTGTATCTCAGAGCTTTTACGGAGGGTGCAGAGTACTTGGACGCTGCAGAGAGGCAGAGAGAGAGAGAGAAAAATATAAAATACAACCAACTCCAACATGACAGATCTGACATGGTCGACCTTTAAAAGGCAACTGGATTACCGAAGGCGGATTTAGCAAATAAATGAAGTAAACGGTACGCTGGAGGTAGAGGATTCATTTGACAGGAGCCCGTAACGTGGCTGTTGGACTGATTCGAAGGGATATGAAGCTCATTTTCATGGGATTTTTTTTTGGTTGGGGTGAAGGACGGAGGTTAGCAGTACGGTTTAACTTTTTTTAGATGCAGTTGTCTTGAAAAAGAGGGCCGTGTGTATTTTAAGACCAAATAAAGGCGCAAAATCGAAGTACAAAATGCGCCCGTTATTTTAATAGTGTATATGCTTGTTGAAAATTCACTGGATTGTGGCGTGTGTGTGTGTGTGTGTTGGGGGGTGGTAGTGGAGGGAGATGGTGCAGGAGTCCTTTTAAGCAGTAAAGGGTTTAGTTGAATCATTTGGACGTCTTGATAGTCTTTTAATAACTGCGTTATTTTATTTACCTCAATTATCAATAATTCAAAAGGAATTGGTATTTCAGTGCGATTGTAGTATATTTACTTGATGTTTACTGTTAAGATCTACTTTGTATTTTTTTCGTTCTGCAGATTGTAGTGTGTGTTTTATTTGGGAGATCGGATTACTTTGGAGTGACGGGGGACACTGAAAAGTGCTGAATTCCTGCTTTCCATACTCTCTGTGCCTTTCGCATACGTTGGGATGGAACAGAGGGAGGCGGCGTTGGGCTGCAGGCAGAACCCGGCTGATGGGGATTTCAGATCGGCCGGCAGCAGTACCAAGTCTGCAGTCTCTCCTGGAGCTTTGATGCAGTCGTCTGGGAGCCAGATGAACGGGGGAAGGCTGGATCAGGACGACGAGGAGAGTGCCTGTTGTAGCCAGGACTCCAACTCCATCACAGACAGCGATAAATCAATGCAGGGAGACGGCCTGGAGGAACACGAGTTTTCCATCAAGGAGGCGAACTTCACAGAGGGCAGCCTGAAACTCAAGATCCAGACCACCAAACGGCCCAAGAAACCTCCCAAGAACCTGGAGAATTATATCTGCCCTCCGGAGATCAAGATCACAATCAAACAGCCAGGGGAGCAGAAGAGCTGCAGGCCGAGCAAAAGTAACAAGATGTCAAAAGAAGATGAAAAGAAAAAGAAGGTAAGAGGCTCACAACTACTCAACTTCCTTTTGTGTTTACACTCCGCCCTGGCTTGTATTTTGATAGGCGATAAACATGTTTTTACAAGATGCTTGATACCCCCTGTTATGACTGCAGAGGGGGGAAGGCGCAGTGGGAATCAAGTGGCTGCGTTCGCTTTTATATTTGCATTTGATTATTTGGCACGTTTTCTTTCATTGAGATAAACGTCTTTACCAAACACGTGCTTTTTATTAGCTTTTTAAAATCGGTTTACAAATTTACTGATTTCTGTGAACACTGCTAATGCGACTGTCAACATTGGATCTATCATAATTTTGGGAAAAATACCGACGATTAAAATGCACATAAAAGGTTTATGTGCAGATGGCAATATCTGTAAGAGCATTCAGTTCGTTCGAAAATGATTTTAAACCGAGCAAAGTGAGTATTGTTTCGAATTATAAACAGAGCTTAGAACACAATGTTTAAATGTTGATCTGTGACAAAGTAAACATGGACATTTCTGGAAGTGACTGCACATCAGAACCTAAGGAACGACAAGAAAATGGATTATGACATGACTTCCGTCCTCTGGCATGGGAAAAGTGAGTAGACTAACATTAGGGTTGAACCGATACCTGTGGTTTGTTATTTTCTACTCATCTCACCCTTTCGGTTTTGTTCTTGTCCAGTTCTGACAGTGTTAGAAATTGGCACCTTTCCAATTGGGGCACTGACTTCAAATACAGCTGGGACAACTAAATTTGAGAGTGCTTTGTGAAATTAATGTTTTCTCTATATCACATTTGCCAATTTGATTCTATACATTTTACTTTTAGTTTGAATTTAATGTATTGTTACTATTGAGGTGCACACCTGCACATTACATTATTTTTTATCAGGCATAAGACAGGTCTTTGCTCAGAATGTCCCTTAATAAAAGTTTGTTATAACCTGTTATGAAACTGTTCATAAAGTGACATCAGTTAAGCCTGACATTATTTCTCTAGCGTCTGCCCATCACTGTTCTGTTATCAATGATCAAAGATGCCTGCTGTGTCTATAGTGTAAACAGACAGGCTCTGTTGATTATCTTGGTAATACCTGGAGTGAACCATACCAGAGTCATCCTGGAGTCTTTTATGATTTTACCTTTGAATTTTCGCTGGTTTACTGTGACAGCACACCATTACCATTTACTTATTTTTCTACAGAACAAAATATCTTGGAAGATAGGTATATCAATCCACGCGATTTCAGGCAGATTTGTAAAGATTTTATTTGCATTTGTAGTTTTTCTGCATATGTTTAATTTACTCTAATTAATCAGAACTATCTCCTGTGAGGTACAGAATTAGACCTTAAATTCCAAAAGACGTTGAGGAAATCAGAGTTTGAATGGTAGTGTTTTTATGGACTGGTAGTGGTTTACTGTATTACTCAGTTTTGCAAAGGATGAAAATAATACTGACCTCCCTAAAGGGCCTGTTCTGTGGTTAAAATGCATTAGTGGTGGGATGCTTAAACATTACGATTCCCAACCGAACAATCTTGTATTGGTCCTTTTAGGATGATAGCACAAGTGAATTGTCAAGTTAGAAAGCATTGTGGTGGTCATAAATGCATGAAGTATATATTGAAAAGAGACCTACTCCTTTAAAAGTGAATGCACAGTGTCCTACCCCACCCCCTCACCAATACTGAATGTTTTACTATCAGGATTGTGTCCTGGCTCATAGTGCAATAGAAGTAATTGGAACCAGTCTGTGCTGGTCAGGGCAGATTGTAAAAATCCAGTTTGTGGCATGTTGGGGAAATGGTTTATAATTTACTCAATGCTGTTTGAAGTCCTTATAAAGGATTTTTAATAATTTTGGAAACTTCTTTTAGCATTGCAAGTATCCTAGATGAAAAAAATTACAAATAAAATACTGGATCATTTTGACAATCTCTTTGGAGTGTTATTAACAAATTCCAAGGAGGATCACAGGAATGGATTTTAATTTCATTGTATCAGTTTCATGTAGTTCATTAGCTTGCAAAAGAAGAAGCTTAATTGCGATTAACTTATTCATCAGGTTTCAAATTGCTATCTTTTGTATTGAGGCATTTATGTCCTTTATCATGTATCTGTGTAGTATATGTTCAGAAACAGATGCTTTCTAATATTGGAATGGAGTTAAGTGGAAAACTCATCATAAAAATTTGATTGCAGGTATTTCCATTTGTGCTCCTGAAAAATATCTTCTTGATAGGAAGCCAGTGCATCAGTCTTATTTAGGTGGTGATAAGCTTGGACATTGAGCATCAGAGCACATTCTTGGCATTTTGGGGCATAACTACTTTTTCCAATGGAACTAAGTCTAAGATGTTTCAGTTGAAATATATTTGAATTTCATTTTGAAGTCCTTTTGGAAACGTTAGTACCAGATCTGCTGCATGGCTGCCCATGGGACTCTGTGACTGGGCACGTATAGAAAAGGATGTGGGCAAAAGTGAGCAAGTAGGGTTAGCTCAGATGGACATCTTGGTCAGCTGGGACAAATTCTGTGCTGACTCTTTTTAATCAACTGTCTGGAATTTTGGAATTAAGTGAGTATGAGAAAGATCAGCAAAGAAAATTAAGTATAAGGACTTTGGATTCAAAATTATGCTTAATCTAGTCGGTAGCACCTTTCATGGAAGCAGGAATGAATGTATTTCTATTTCTTTGTCTATAATCTGGATTGTGTCTTTTGTTTACCTCTTTTTCTTTGGCAATTCCCTCAGGATTGAGGATTACTTGTTTCCACTGAAGTTCACTGTGTTCTGAGAAGACTAGCGTGGGACCCACAGCTTCTCCCGTGGGTGGGATAGGAAGCACAGTGTAGTAGATTGGGAACTGTTCCTCTGACTGTGGATAGGATGCATTTCATAGTAGCTTGGGAACTGTTGGGCTCCTTTTACCATTAATGCTTGGCCTCACTTGTGCCCTGGATAAATGGATGCAAAATTCTCGATACCATATGGAACACTCTTTCTCCAGCTCTTGCAATCATGACCCACGGTGGTGATAACTCAATTTCTCCTGGAAGCTTTGAGACCACTCCTAAACTTTGTTGTCACTTGGTGATCTCCTTCCATGATGGAGCATGAATTAAAGTGTCTGCTTTGGGATTCAGCCATAGAGCCAACTAAATGATGACATTAGCCTAGAAGATGATATTAACAGTTGTTTGTTTTTCCTGCCAATGGGTTTGGAGGCTTCTGCGGAGGCATTGATAGTATCTCTCCACTGATTTGAGTTATGTGCTGTAGGTAGATAGCCTAAGTCTCAGAAGCAGGGATTGTTGATGCCTGGTACACCATGAGCTTTCAACTGGAATTGAAGTCCTCATCCTCAAATATTCCATATCTTAAGACAGTCAGAAGCATTGCTGGTTTACTGAACATGATGGTGAATTTTATCATCATGTTTTTCCTCATTGTGAAGTAGCATCTGAGATGTGAAAAGTGGTCCATGTTTCATAAATTACTCATAATCTGAGTCTCAAACACCCTCCTCTATCTTTTCTTCCCCTACCCCTCCATTCAGCTACTTTTTGTCATTACGCACTTTGTAGCGAAGTGATTGAAGAATAAGATCAATAAGTGAGCTTCAGTGATGGAGAAATGGACAGTGAATTTAGCAGGCAATAGGGTTTTGGAGAATATAAATTGGTTTCACTCTGACCATTAACTGAAAAATTGTCACCATCGGGGCAGACTGTCAGAGCAGTTTTACACAGGACTGAATCACATCACCTCTAATCAGCTTTGGGCTCAAGTGCATCTAGTTTGTTCAGTTTGAGTAACATTTTTTAGAATACATTTTTATCCATCCTTTGATTTTTGCATAATTCCTTCTTCAGTTGAATGTAGAATCCCCTTATTGACCAGTATTGCCAGACTTGCATTTGTCAGTGCTGGCTCTGAAGAGTGGCACTTGACCAATTATACTTCACTATAAGTCACAAAGCTTGAAATTCTCCTGTATTTCTATCTTTAAAGAAGCTCATGAAAACCTAGCTCGATGACCAAGCTTTTCATTCACTACCCCAATATATCTGTAAATATTTCAGTGTCAAATTTAATTTGCTAATAGCTCTCCTGCGAAGAGCCTTAAAAGTCTTTCTTCTTTAAAGGGTCTATGCAAATTGAATTATGGTTGAAAACTACAACCGATCAGGGCTCTGACATTAGAATTGTTGTACACCTTTAACATGCAGAATTCTAGAAGGCTTAATAACTGTCATCTATTATTTGGACTCCAAATCAATATTTTCAATAGCTAGTTTAGGAAGTTCTTTGATATAAAATCATTACCTATTATATATAATAAGTAATTCATTTTCCATTTTCAAAGGTGCAGAGTAATTTTGATATTGGATTTGTATGTAAGTTTACACTCTATATACTTTGCAATGTTTGGGTGAGTAGTCAAGTGAGAATGTCAAAGAAAGTGAAGTACTGTAGCAATGATAACAGTGTATTTGGGTACAAAGTCATAGATTTAAATCACGGCCTCTCTTTCATGTCACACAAATTCCCTGACGCAGATAAAAATGACATTAGGGACTGGTGACAGAACCACTAATACTATTCAAAAATAATAAATGGCTTGTAAAATTTAGCAAGGGAGAAAATGTATTGGTCATTTTTGATTGTGAGGAAGTAGTCATTTTAATAAAAGTAGAAACCAAGGAAATGGGAGTACAATTTTAAGAGTTTATAGGTACCAAAATGTTGATTGGGAGGAAAAGATAACATCAGTATTTCATATTTTCTCATGCTCTATATGTGCATTTTTGATGGAACAACTCACAAGTTGCAGTAATTGGTTATGTGGTAATGTAACTTAAATATGTTATTGATCTCTGATGCTAGACATGTAACATCATTGTAAGTAAACACTTTTGCCCAGTTGCTGTCCATCGATTCAGGAAATTAGAAAAAATGCTTTCTTGACAAGTATGCTTTTACTAAAACATTTTATGTGTTTACACATGGGCTATTTATTGGTCATAAATGTTTATTGTTTTCCCAGTGCTAAGTAATTTGTATTAGGTCAGCTACCTTATTCTCACAAAGCTTTTCTCACTGCATCACACTTGCAGTTGCTGCAAACCGTTGACTTCTATTGATAGTCTAACTTTAAAAAATTGGCCTATGCGAAAACCTCATGTACCTTTTCCTGAATGGGATCAGCAGATACCCAACAATGTTTTAAAAGATCTGTAACTAATGGAAACTAATATAAAAAAATTATTTGCTGGGATTAATATAAATCTAATATAGAATACCTAGTTATGTATATGAAAAAATGTTTATGTAAGGATGTTCTGGCAATAGCAATGTTAAGTTTTGTTATCAAAATATAGAAGAGCTTAATTTTATTAATATACAGTAGGTATGTATGTTCACTTGTATAGTATAGCAGCCACTATTTGCCCTTCATCAGAATTAGTCTTAGTAATATTACAGATCTGATATATTCTGGTCACCTGCAGTGACAAAATAGTTTTACATGATACAAAATAATGTTTTGGCACAGTTCAACCTATTGGGGAAACAAGTTTCTTTTTATAATAACCCTACATATTTTTGAGTTCAGAGGTAATGGCAAACCATACATCAAGTTACAATGTCTTTTTCTTGGCTTGCATAGGATACATGTTTTAATATAGCACTAAATCTCTGTCAGATGGTAAAAGAAATATAGAGGAGACTTTTGGCAAACCTACATGGAATATTGGGAAAAAAACAGTGACCAAAATCACTCCAAATACTCAAGAGCACCATTGCACATATTTTAAATTCTTTTACTAACTTGCTGAAATTTTATGTTCTTGTTCTGGTATGGAGCCTTACTTAATGAGTTTGGGATCAAAGAAATATTCACACACAGCTGTATGTCCGGTTCATAGTTCTCCAGAGTTTATAGTGGTTATTCTTGGTCTTTGGAATTTTGAGGATGTTGGGAATCAAGAGCCAAATCTATGACTGTCAAGTGAGTCTGCAAAACATGAACCCTTCTTTGAAAATTTACCTTGGACTTTTAATATTTTTTATGGGTTGATAGTTAACAATGGTGATTTTTTTTCAAATGTATTTGAGTTTCAGAATTTTCTTCCACGAAAGACAGTGTGAGAAAGTCTTTTTTTGTTATCACAGAGGAAGGCAGTGAAGTTATTGTAGGTACATTGAAAGGTAGAATTGAGATTATGATCAGATTTGATCTTATTGAATGGAAGGGCAAGTTTGAGGGTTTAGGTAGTATTTGCTGCTCCTAGTTTATGATGTATGTATATTTGTACATAATAATACTTAACTGTGTATATTTACTTATACATAAATTAGCTCCATCACTAGCAAACTCTATTTATTGAAGGTGGAGGGCATTCTTTTCGTCATTACTACGTGGAGCTGGTGTATCTGCAACAGGATTAGATAGGGAATTTGAGGATGTTGATGAAGACAACCAACATATATCCAGATTAAGATGGAGAGAGATTTGCTCATTCCCAAGTGCCTGCTGCCCTTATCTTTCAAGTTTGTAAATTTGGGAGGGGCTAATGACCTAACCTTGGTGTTATGTTGCAGTGTATTTTGTAGAATAATACACATCCTGTAGCTATATTGCAACATTGGTGAAGGAACGTTTAAGAAGGTAAATTCAATGCTAATCAAGCAAGCTGTGCTGTCCTATATATAACTGAGCTGCTTGGGTGATTTTGGAGCCTGCACTCTTCCATGTAGTATTATCTCATACTTGAGTCATGTAAATAATGAAAAGATTCAGACTGCTGACATTGAAGGAAAAATCAGAAATGGGAAACCACTGAATATTAAATAGATGTGGTTGGACTATCTCTTTTATATATAGTTAGTGACAGTTGTATCCTATGAATGCTGTTTTCCACATTGGCTTAGTCCTAGGTTTTGTCTTGATTTAGTTACACTTGGGCACAGTTTGCTTTGTTATTCCAAATTAAACTGAACCTTGACATTTCAGAAAATGCCTCTATTTCTGAATTTATAATGTAGGGTCACTGATAAAGCAATTAAATATATTGGGCAAGCATCTCTGTCCTGAAGAATTAGTGCAGCGGTGGAGCAGATAAAAGTGGCGAAAAGTGTTCAGGTGAAAATAAGACATTGTTGAATATGGTTATTGTATAGGTGAAAATACGACATTGTCATCATATATATCTCTTGTTGCTGCAGCTATTCGTTCTGTCTTAATTGTGCCTTTTTCTAGTGAGAATAGTTGTTTAACTTTGTATGATACTTCTGCTGTGAGGAATACTGATTTTTGTTTTTGGATATATGGAAACTTGTATCTATGACTTATGATGGTTGTGTATATACATGGCCAAAGTCCAGCTGGTAAATCTGATACAAGTATCAGTAGTTGATCTTTGCTTTTGAAGACGTTGGGCCGGAAGGGCATGTTCTACGCTGTTTCTCTAAATATCACCCTGCTGTTGGAGCTATGCAATTAAATGCTATCTAGATAAAGTTATAATATTGACACATTTGGTACAAGGCCCTCGGTTCCACTAAGAGTTGGTGATTTGCACTAAAATGCACATGTATTCTAATGTTATGTTGTCAATATATTTCCAGCACCATGCTGGTGCTGAAAATGATTCCAGCACAATACAAGTTAGCAAATTATTTGTATATATCATCTATTGCCCTTACTCCATTCTCTTCTGAGAAATGTGGCTCCCTGTTGGAGTATGGTATGGATAGTAGTCATTCATTGGTACATCTGTTTTATTTACCTGGGGAACTTATGTTGAGATGAATTGAGTTTAGTCTCATTCAGTTCTTACACAAGGTTTTCACATGGGTTCTAATAAAGGTTATTGGCTGATAAGAAGGAACAGTAATCCCTCCCTGGTATGTATTTTCTCCCTTTCACCCAGTGCCAGAACAGTTCAGAGTTCTTATAGCTGATTTTATATTCAAACGCAAGTCATGTTTGTTCAATACTGTTTGCTCACCTTTTACCTGGGACTGTACAAATTGTGTGTTCAACTACTGAACCACTAAGGAATTCAGCATCTGATATTGTACTAGGTGTTGATGATAAAAACAATACCAGGAAAAACAATGTTTACTTTATGTTTTAAAAAGTCACTTAAGAAATTTCAAAAATGAAATTTTGTACTAGAAACAATAATTCAGATGTTGGTTGTTAATGCAAACAACATATTTCACTGTATGTTTTGATGTATATGTGATAACTAAATCTAAATTTGAATCTAAAATTTGACATGATGTCTGGTTTTTAGATCGTTTACCCAGATTCTCTATTCTTCAAGGGTAGGAAAGGCTTTTTTCTTATTGTTTACTGAAATGTTAATTTTTTTTATTCCTACAGTCAGTCAGCAAGGAGTGAAACCTTTTATTTGTCCTCTAAGTTATCATAATTCTCATCTCCCAATTCTTGTCATCTGTTATCAATTTTAGTGATTTCGTTATGAAATTGTAGTTTAAATGCAATTTTAGTTTAAAATAATTTGCAGGGCTCTTGTCCGTCCTTCAAATACTTTATTGGGTTGTTAACATTTTCTCTCTGTCAATGAAAATATGTGACAGGATGCAAAGATGTGCGCAATAAGTTGCTTTTCTGAACTTTGAGTCACCAAAATGTTGTACCTGACTCTGAAACGTTCCATCACAAGGATTTAACAGTTAAACAACTGTGCTGGATGATAAGTTATATCCCAAATTTTGTTGCTTCTTTCAGTAGAACCCTGAAACAGGAATGGAATAATTATCACTATACATAGCCAGGCATTTAGATCTGTTGTATGGTCCTGCAGAATCAGTTAATGAATTACTCTTTTGTTATTATATGATATTCAAAATACTGACAAGGTGTTTACAATATTTTTCAAGTCATAAGCGGCTTTGCTGGTTGTTTGACAAGAGATGCTATAGCTACTTTTTTGGTTTAAATTGGATACAAGGCTTTTTACTTTTGATTCTGAGAGTATGACTAGTATCGTGAGGTGTTTAAAAGATTTCATTGATACGAGTATCAAACTGGGTAAAAAAAAATAGATACTGGAAGATTGGTTTTTGCTTACTGCGGGGGAAAATGCAGTGGAGAACTTGCTGATTGCATACACAGAGAAATTATTCGGATTTTGCTGCAGAATTCGGAAGAGAGATATCCTTGAATGTTATCTTCTGTTTATTTTTACACAAGGAGTCTTGTGATCTTTGTTGGAACAAGTGATAAGTGCTCAATGCTGCCTTGGATTGAGGTATTGGCTTTTGAATACAGGATTGGCCAAAGACTGATGCTACATAGTACAGTTATTGATGAATAACTCAGAGATCTTTTCTGAGATATGGAAAATGATCCGTGTTTTCTAGTGTCTCTGATTATATTTTGATTTTTGGGGCAGTGTTGAGTGGTGGGGGAAGGTCATTGAGAATGTTTTTGTTCTGGATTTTTGGCATTTCAAAGACTCGTCCTTTCAAAGGCTTGAAGTAAAGGAGTCAGCAGCAGCTTTGAATTTGGTCTCTAAATGAGAAAATAAGCTGGTGTCATCAGCTGAACATAATTTCAAGTTCTTGGTTCTAGAGTGGTGTTGCTGAAGGTTGGGTTGGACAGTTTATTACTTGTCAGTACGTTAACTCAACATGTTGGAGATTAGGTGTCTCACTTCTGTGAAGAGGATTGAGAGAAAAGTTGCTGCAAAGCCACAGTCTTTTTTGACCAAAGTTGTTGCTGGGTTTGGGTATGTGTTAGGTCTGTTGATTAGGGTTACAGCTTGCATGTCATTATGTAGTTTATGCAGTTCTGAATAAGAATTTTTGAATAAGAAGTTTTGAGTAGTTGCAAAAGAGTAAGAGGACAATTTGGTGATACTGGATTCCCATATATCACAAAATGTGGGAGAAAGAATAATTCTTAAAGGAAACATGAGAAAGAAAACATAGATGCAGTGGCTGTCTTATGTGCATGTCTGTAGTATATGTTATTGTGGTGCGTAGTATATAGAAGATGGAACGATTAAGACCTTATACCTGAAGTTGTTTTGACTCTTATTTCCACTGGACAGGATACCTTGGAAGTTAGAAAACCCTTAAAGCTTGGTTTTATATTTTTCAGGTTTAAAACTGAAAATGCAAAGTTCCAGAGTGCAGTAAATTTTGGGAAATTATCTTCTCTAATTGCTTTACTTGTTTTGAGAGTTATTACAAAATGGAAAGCACAGAGCTGGGAACTGAACCATGAATTTGTTTTGTTCCCCTTGAACAATTGGTAACAGAGCAGTGTAATTCTTCAGAAATAAATAAATTGTTTACTTTCTCTTTTGTACTTCTGTTCAATCTAACTGTGCTCATAATTGTGTTTTAGTATGGCTTTGTTACCATATTAATTTTCTGCTATGAACTTGTTAATGAGAATAATGTGAAGACAAGTGTTATCTCCTTGACTGGAATGTGCTAAATTATTCATGCCTCATGAACTGCAGGCTTAATAAGCAGTTTTGCATGCAGATTCTTTAAGTAGTTGAGGCTTATACAGTGCATGTTGTTGACATATGCTATATTACATGTGTCAAAGTTGGGAATTAAAAATGTAAGCACCAACATTTTGTTATACTCACAGAATGTCATGGAGGTCCACTTTTTGTATGCCAGTATTGTGGTCACTTGAAGTGTGAGTTGGTGTAATCCAGTTTGCTTACTCCTTGTCCCTTGCCATATGTTACATGGGTCATCACAGAATATACAGTTTCCTTATGCCTTGTTTCTTAAACCATATTAATGACTTTTTTGTGAGAGCAGCTGAAATTTTTCTATATAATACACAGCTGTATATCTTGAGTTACGAGCCAGAAAATAATTGTTTTGAAAATATTAGAATGCGTCTTCTGAAATCTTTCAAGATAACCAAAGCAGACATAACCCTAATGCAGGGTCTTGACTCAAACCCTTTTTGAATCCACAGATGCTGCTTGACTTCTTCCAATTTCCTGTTTTGTATAACCAAAGCTATTTTGCTTATGCCTGCATCATCATGAATAAATACCTGATGGTTGTTCCACCAGAGTCTTTCATAGCCAATTCTGACAGAGTTTTAAAAATTACACTTTAGATTTTACTTAATGTGCAAGCACATTTTCTTGAAAGATTGTACTACCCAGGGCCAAGCTGCTAAGATGGAGTAGTGAAGAGGACTGGTAGTGAACTGGGACCAGGTTTGAATTGGGCTGGTTGAATCAGATTGGTAATCGGGTGAGTAGGCGAGGAGTACAGGGGTAGATTGGGCAATCAAGTCAGTGCTAATGGAGATTGGGCTGCCATTGGAGATGATAGAGTACTGGACAATGGACGTTGGCCATTGGAATTGTTGAGAAAATTGTGTGAGTGAGGGTACGCTTTGTGGGAGGATTAGGGGCTTGGGTAGAAATCAATGGGAAGGCATGTTGGACGCTAACACAACCATTGGGGTTAGGAGTTGGGGAGAAGGTTGGTTGAGGGAAGTCACAGGCCAACTGGGCTGTCGGTGGATCAGGAGAAGAATTTTTACCACTGTTTTACACTGTTGTCTGAAGAGCTGGTTGGTCTGTGAGTAACCAACAATGGTCTTCTCTGGTGTAATGTGGGTTAAATTTATGTCTCTCCAAAAGGAACATTGCTCAGGGCATGAGGTCATTTGATAAATGTTTAATATAAAATCATGTCAGAAGTGCAAATGTGACTCATGCTTGGAAGTACTGGGCTGAATTTCAGGAGAGAAGCATGCATTCTTAATTGCATAGTATTTAAATAAACCACATTGCGCAATTTAATTCTGAGGGCATGTTGCAGAATGTCTTGCCAAGTGTTTCACCCAGTGACATATTCGTTTTTATATATCTACTACCATGTATCACAAACTTACAATAACAAACTGAATTCTTGCATTTTCTTAACAATTCCCACTCTGCCCAGTGGACTCCATTCTCACATTTGTCAGTTCCAGGGTTAAAATCTCTACTGACTGGCTGCCTACTGCTAACCTCCAGCATTCACAGTTACAGCTACAAAATAATTTAGGTCTCTTCATCAGTATCTGCATAAAGTTCACTATTCCAGAAATACCCCTTTCTTGATGATTTCCACCAACTAGTTTGCCCCATTTATATCTATTTATAGATTTATAGGTGACTTCACATCACTTGTAAATGTTTCAATACTTTTTGATCTTGGCCAACCATATGTCCACACATACTCTTAGCTGGTTTAATATTGGATTAGTGTTTATTCGTTCACTTTTGCTTCTGGGTAGAAGGTTGACAGTTCAAGCAGCACTCGAAGAATTGAGCACAAAATGTAGGCTGACACTGTAGTGTCAAACTGAGGCAGCTCTACAATATCAAAACTGAAGGCTTTCATATACAATCGAGTTCAACCATATCGCCATTTACAAGCTGGGCAATTATTAACATTAATTTTGATATATTCTTGAATATCAATCCAGTATCATTGTCAACTGTGGATGACTGATCTTAGGAGTGAAAAATCAGAAATTCTGTGGTGTAGATAACATTGAAGATTGAGAATATTGTAAAAAGTTGATTTAAATACTCATTAGTTGTAAAGTAAATTTACCAATCTGGCAAAAAACACCAACTGACATGATTTTGAAGTACCGTAGATTCCGGACTACAGAGCGCACCTGATTAAAAGCCGCTGGCTCTAATTTTAGAAATAAAATCAATTTTTTAATTGTATAGGCCGCACCGGATTTTCGGCCGCAGGTGTCCCACGTTGTAATATGAGATATTTACACAGAAAGATATTACACGTGAGGATTTTTTAACTTTTAATTAAATCCATATGGTAACAAAAACAAATACATATTGCAAATGCTTTTTTTCGAACCGTGCCCGTAACGCGGCTACTTTTAAATATACGTTGCGTATACTTCTTTACTGAACAACATTCCAATATCTCCTAACGACTGGTAAAAAATATATATACTGCAGCCTACCAGGAAAAGTTATTGATCGCCTTTAACTTAAAAGCAGCGTTTCGCTCCGCCGCTCGACCCCCACCTTTCCGTTTATTCGCAAACGGCGTTTTCCCACAAGACACCGCGAAACCGGGTGTGACGTCATAGCATCCCGCGATGTAGTACAGAAAACAAATATAGTTAAAACTCTTCTAACTTTAACTAGAAAATGAATTACTAAGCGAAAATATTATAAACTAAATAACTGCCATAAGGCAGCACAATGCTTCGAGTGTTTTCCATGTTGATGAGGGTGAGTACAAATGACTGATTTACAATAATTTAATTGTGAAAGTGCGCTTGATTTATCGTACAATTTCATTGGACCTCTGTGAACTACTCATCAATTTTATTGGTCTACTGTTATGAGGCAAAATGTTTACGAGGCGGCATGAAAAAAATCATGTATTAGCCGCTCCGTTTTAAAGGCCGCAAAGTTCAAAGCTGTTCAAAATGTGGGAAAAAAGTAGCGGCTTAAAATCCGGAATCTACGGTAGTTAGAAACCTTAGATTATAAATGCTTGGTGATTGGTTTTGTGTCATTGTTCCCTTGTTTGTCATTGTAGTACATTGAATGTTGGCTTGTAATGTGTGATGGTACAGGGTGCAGTTTGGAGAATTACTTTATATGGTGAAGTTCATAGACATTGCACCAGTAACATGAGTCAGTTAATATCGTGGGATGTTTAATTAACATTTGTCATTCAGTAAATGACATGCAAGAAAAAAGAAAAGACTGTTCACATATCCAGCTAAAATTATTAGAGTTGTAAGCAAGATAAATATTATAGGTATTTCCTACTCTTATCTATATTTGCCCCTTGAGTGCGCACTGTAACTGAAACGTAATGCCGAATGTGATTGCAATGGTTGAGCGGGTTCAAGGTCTGGAGGTTCAGGTCTCAGGCCAACCTAAGGAAAGGGCTATATGACATAATTCCACTTGTGTACCTTTTCTTCATTATCATTGCATTTACAGTGGTCTAAAAATCTACCTGGCCCTTGAATCTACTTACTGTCTTGGAATCCACAGCTCTTTGGGGCAGAGAAAACCAAAGATTTTCACTCTCTGAGAGAAGAAATCCTTATGTAACCCAATGCCAATGTGGCTTCCTTTATTCTGAGTCTTATCCTACCTCTGAATACTCATATGTTCCTTAGTTATTGTTTTCGGTGGCGTGCTTATGTTGCTATTTCCCCAGCATTCAACATTTTTACTTTGCTTCTTTAACTCTTTACCATGATTGCCTCTACCAATTTTCGCATCTGCTCATACATCCCAGCTTTAGAACTGCTCATTCAATTGTTGTCATTTATAATGTGGCACATTTAAATTTTGGTCAGCCTTCAAAGCTCATTTTTTCCCTGTATTTTAATGCACAGGAGTACATTCAGCCAGAGACTCATTCCACTGAGATGTAACACTGAGCATCATAGGAAGTCATTCCTACCTGTGGCCATCAAACTTTACAACTCCTCCCTCAGAGTGTCAGACACCCTGTGCCAATAGGCTCGTCCTGGACTTATTTCCACTTGGCATGATTAACTTATTATTATTTAATTATTTATGGTTTTATACTGCTATATTTCTACACTATTCTTGGTTGGTGCGGCTGTAACGAAACCCAGTTTCCTTCGGGATCAATGAAGTATGTCTGTCTGTTATAGTCATCATTTTGATGGTATTCTCTATTCCTGGTATTGGTGTGCATCCATTACTTCCTCCTGTGTTGGAATACCATCTGCCATTCACAGGGTTAGGATTCTACTGAGTTCTACTTGGAGTTGTAGAGTCATAGAACACAACAGGACCTTTGCCAGTCTAGTCCATACTGGACTATTAACCTGTCTAGTCTCGTTGATCTGCACCCAGACCATCAGTCCTTCATACCCTTTCCCATGCACCTATCCCAGTGTCTCTTAAATGTTGAAATCAAACTCACATGCACCACTTACACTAGCAGCTTGTTGCACACTCTCACCTCCGTCTGAGTGAAGAAGTTCCCCCTCATGTTTTCCTTAAACATTTCATCTTTCACCCTTGACCCCATGACATCTAAACCTCAGTGGAAAAGGCCTACTTGCATTTACCCTATTTATACCTCTCATAATTTTGTACTATACATTCTTGCATAAGTTATTGATTTTTTCCTCTTTTAGTTTCTATACCTTCATCAATATTTTTAATATATAACTTTGATAAATGGCATAGCCATTACAACATTTGGCTAGTTAGAATTATCACCACCGATCAGTACCTGTTTGTTTCATCTTTTTCCCTTTACTTTGGAAATAACCATGTGATAACACAGCTTGTCAAACTCTTATGTAATGTGTAAGATCAGAGTTAGAGAGATGCAACAAGGAAACAGGTACTTCTGCTCACCAAGTTTAGGTTAACCTCAAAGCATCCATTCACACTTCGTTTAGGCTCTCCATATTTCCATTAACTATACTCTGGATTCTACCACTCACTGACACACTAGGAGCAATTTCCAATTAATCTCCCAACCCACATGCCTTTGGGATATGGGAGGAAACTAGAGTGCCCAGAGGACACAATTGTGATCTTTGGGCAAACGTGTTACCTCCGTATAGACATGGTCAGAGATCAGGATGAAACCCGGGTATCCGGAGTTTGGGGGCCAGTGATCCTATCAGCTGCACAACTGTGCTGCCCGTTGGTAAATTTTACATCAGTTAATTGTGCTTCAGTGGATAGAAGACTTCACTCTGGAAGTTCTAGACAGAATTTCCTCTTTAGAGGCTTGCACACAGAAATCATGCATTCTGGTATAGAACTGTAGGTGTATTGCACTATTGGAGTGCTGATTTTTAAACTGATAAGACGTCTGCTTCTCAGGTGGGCAATAAAGGGACATGTTGAACAGCAGTGGAATTATTTTCTATGGCAAGTTTTTATTTCTCATTCAAACACATTATTGAGTTATTATCTTTTCCCATAGACTTTTGACAGTGTCGTCATAATAAAAGTTATAGATATGAGGGGCTTTCTGGAATAGATGTGGAAGAAGAAATCTTCCTCTTAGCAGACATGGGTCTCTGTAGGCTTTGAATTACTAATGTCTTTGTTGCATCCATTTATTCAACTCTGTTTCAAAGGTACCCATTATTTAAAGTGTGGCATGGTGGCAAAGCAGTTAATGCCGCTGTGTCACAGCTCCAGAACTCTAGCTTCAATCTGGGTCTTCTCTGTTCTGCATAGTCAGGCCCATGTTCTCCCAGCAGATGAGCGAGTTTCTATTGGGAGTTCTGGTTTCCTCCCACACCCCAAAAATGTGCTGGTTGATTAGTTGGCTACTGTAAATTACCCCACGTGTAAGCAGGTGGCAATAACAATGAAAAGGGAATTGATGGACATGTGTGTGAGAATAAATTGCAGAGGCATGGAGGGGGAATAGGACAGATGGGATTATTCTGCTGGGAGATGACATGGACCTGATGGTGTTAACTGGCTTCCGCCTGTTTTATAATAAGAGAGCCTAGCTTATAGTTACATGGGAAAATATAGTATACATCCTGAGCTTCTCAAATTGTTACAAAAGCAGAAATTTCTGCAAATACTAGTAGATCAGTGACTTTTCTTCAGAATGTTATGAAGGGTTAGTGATCTGAAACGTTAATTCTAGTCTGTTCTCGTTCGGCACTGTCTGACCTGATGAGTATTTCCAGCAATTTTGATTAAATTCTTTCTTGGTGAGATTTGTATTTAAATCATATAATTGTTATTTTAATGAATGCAGCATCAAATGTACCATATGTGGGTGCATAATTTTTAAAACTCAATTTAATGTGTCTTTTAAAAAGTAACTTCTATTAACCATGTAAGACAGATGCTTTTTAATAGAGAAATTCTCAGTCCTGGCTTCTAATGTGTTAATCAATTTTATTGAAAAAAGAAAAGGCAAAGAATTTGACTGTGTTGGTATGTTATTGAGGTAACATTGAATAAAATAGGCTGTGAATATAGTCATAAATCCAGGAGGTGAATTCTCAAGTCAATTCAAGTCTACTCTTTAAAATCTAAATTCTATGACTTTAAAAATTCTTCAGTGTACTGATGTGATAAATTTATCTGCATAGATGGCATGCAAATCAAAGCTTTTCGCTGGACTGTATATGTGCCAGTAAACCAATTTATTGACTTTAGTTGTTCTGTATGGGATCCAAATGTAGCCAGCATTTGTATGGATCTCAATAGTTAAAGTGATTTACTTTATCTGCATTTGGGATGAATGATAATGTAAAAAGGTGAAGCGGATGTCTGGACATTGCCTCAAACTTCCAGTTTCATAAAGATGCTTTGAAGACTTTTAATGAGTCAGTATCTTATTATTAATTATGGATTGAATTATTTACTTTATACAGAGCTGTACTTGTATCAAGGCATTGCTATCACTTGTAGCTGGGATATATACCAGTGCTGAACCCTAACTGCCAGCAAATAACTTTCAGTTGTGTTATCAGAGATGCAGAGCCAGCAGCAGCAGTTACCTATTGTCATTTTCATTTGCTTAAAAACCAGTTAAGAGTTAACTCAACTGATCAGTTGAAAGCAGCTTGCATACACCTTGCTCAGTCATACCTCCAGGAATTGTAAGTTACAATAGTTTATATGGTATTTATTTTGTTTAGATGGTTGGAATGAGTGTTTTTGCTGTGTACTGGAAGGAAATCTGAAGAGGTAACTGACAGTTGTAAAAAAGGATTATGCTGCTGATGGTCCATAACTAAATCAAACACAACTGCTGGCAAATTACCAAGTGGAAAAAGCCAATGTCCAGAACATGAGTTTTATAATGAAGTATTGCACTTGTGTAGTATCTTAAACATTTACATTGCGCACTAGATTTGGAGAACCTAGCAGATTTGCTTGGCTGTTTGTTGTGGCTGATCATATGAGAGCTAACTTTGGAAACGAGTCAATCACAAAACTTCAAGCAATATAAAAGCAGCTGAAGAATGCCAAATAACTGACTTAATTAGGGCAGCATGCTAGCATAGTGGTTAGCACAATGCTTTACAGCACTGGTGACCTGGGTTCAATTCCTGCTGCTGCCTGTAAGGAGGTTGTATGTTCTCCCGACATGGTTTCCATCGGGTGCTCTAGTTTCCTCCCACAGTCCAAAGGCAGGTTAATTGATGATTGTAAATTGTCCTGTGATTAAACTCAGATTAAATCGGGAGATTGTAGGGCCTATTCCACACTGTATCTCAATTAGTCAATCAATCAGTAAATAAATTTATTTTATGTAGAAAGGAGGAGCCACTGTGAGTTTCTCAATGTGAACCATACTGAAAAGAATAATGAGATATTTAAGAAAAGAGGCTTTCTGAGCAGAGTGGTGAATGGTTGGCTGGATTGATCCAAATAATCCTTCATGTTTCTAAAATAAAATAAAATTTCTTTTGCCTTGCACTTCAAGGAATTTGATAAATAATATCCTGTGCATTTTATATTAGTTTTATATTTCTTATTTAAATAATGTAAACATTGAGAAATGTACATATTTGTTACTCTCATGATATTGAAGAGAGGTTAGTTTTTATCATACTGTCCGAATCCTTGGAGGAAGATTGGCTTTATTCTCCTTTCTGAGCATCGCCAGCTTACTAAGGTGTCAGAGGTAGCAGCTGTTTTAGCAGCTGCAGAGGGGTGCTTTTCCTCAGTTGAAACTCACGTGCCAGACTTCTAGTCTCCAAAAACCTTAGGAGCTTGCTAATGATGTGGAGATATAACTTTGTCACATTTGCCACAGAATAGCATCTGGTAAGAAAAACACATTGCTAGAAATGTTTCTTTGAAAGCCAATGACACAGATTCCTTTCAGTTAAGACTCAATGTAGCTTTACATTGCAATTTGTCAATAAGCATTTTTTTAGAATTCTGTGAATAAATTGACTTAGTTACTGTTGATTAATACCATTTTATAATTTGTTGTTAACTTGGACACCAAAAGTAAAGGTTAATCACATGTATGTGACTTCTCTTTTGCCCTGTGTATTCATTAGATACCATCTTTAACATGTTTAACATGTCCACCTCCTTACTGAAAACACTCGTGCAACTACAATTCAGCTGATGCTATGTAGCACTTTAGAGGCTCTGTCACTTATTGTTGAGCCTTGATACTGATTTGTGGCAGGATTTCAATCAATGACTACTGTTAGCGTCCTTTCAAGCTATGCTTAGACTTGGATATCTCGGGAAATGGAAGTTTTAGGGTATCTTTTTGTTTAAAACATAGGAACAATTGAATATTCGCCTCTGAAGTCTACCCTACCATTCTGCTAGATCTATGTTGATCTTTGCCTCATTTCTGTTTAACTGTTATTTCCTTCATGTTCCTTGATATATTTATTTGAGATAAAATGTTGCTTTACTTCTAGGGAGTTTAATTTCATCTAGTAACTGCAACAATGATAAAAGACCTCAAATTTCTGTTAAGAGTTGTATGAAATAATACTCCTGATTTCAGTTCTGTGTAGCTGAGCTTTACACTTGTACTACATCTGAGAATGCTGAATTGTTATCGTTTTATTCATCCCAAAGTCTGAATACTCACCGTATTGTGCTTAAAATGAGACACCCAATCGGCATGCTCACTGTGATGGAAAGCTGGTGTTCCCAAGGCAAAGAGACAAGTTATCTTGTCACAGTCTTCAACGTGGAGTGAACCCCAAGGCAATGTGGAGTGGCTGTCTGGGTGGGCTGATATTAGTTGAGTGGTAAGGGCACTGAGATGCGTGATTTAAGGTGCACGTTGGTCACTAGTGTGTATGCACTATTGGGGACAGGAGCAGGTGTGCTTCTATAATCTCTCATTATTTCTTCTTGGAATTGACATCAGGTGATGCCTTCTTTCCCTTTTTTTGGTTCTCATTATTGAGGACATCTTCAAAATACATTGGCTCAAGAAGGCATCATCCATCATTAAGGACCTTCACCCTCCAGGACATGCCCTCTTATCATTACTACCATTAGGGAGGAGTTGCAGGAGCCTGAAGACCCATACTCGATGTTTTAGGAACAGCTTCCCCTCCGCCATCAGATTTCCTGAACAGTTCATGAATACTTTACTATTTAGCCCTCTTTACGCACACACATTTTCATATTTCTTATTGCAATCTATAGTATTTTTTATGCATTGCTCTGTACTCCAGCTGCAAAGCAAGACATTTCACGATGTAGGTCAGTGATGATAAACATGATTCTGATTGGGATAGCTCCCTCTAATCTGGTGATTTCTTTGTGACAACGAGCTCAGCCTAGAGAGCTTTGCAGTGGAACAAAGTGACAGGGGAACATCAGCTTTCAAAGTTGAAAGTACATCTATTATCAAAGTATGTGTGCCGTATACAACCTTGAGATTCAACTTACTGCAGGCAGCCACGAAACAAAGAAACACAATCGGTTTCATGAAAATCCCCACACCACAAAGACAGTCAAACATCTAATGTGTGGAAAAATGAACAAATCGTGCAAACAATAAAAAAGTAAACAAATAATACACAAGATGTGAACTCCAGAGTCACCAAAAGTGACTTCACAACCACTGAGCCAGTTCAGCCCTGAGGTGAGTGCAGCTGGTCAGGACTTCTGCATCTCACACCTGATGGTTAGCAAAAGGAGAGGGAGACGGGTCAGATGCAGGCAGACATTATGGGTTCAGGTAGGGTAACGGTCACCAACCTTTTTAAGCCCAAGATCCACTACCTCGGCCTTAGTGAAAGGCGAGATCGACTCCAAATTGATTAGTCACACGCATGCGCACTGGGGCAGAAAAGACCGGAAGTAGAAATAATGCATAAACACCAGGAGTACCCACCCTTTTTTGCACCGTGGACTGGTTTAATATTGACAATATTCTTGCGGACTGGCCAACGGGGGGGGGGGTGTTAAACGCGACCTGCGCGGCTCTCGGCACTTAGCTGCTGTCCCGCTCTGCTCACGTTTTTTCCGCGGAAAAAACTCAACGGGTTCGTCTTTAAGTGCAGGGTGCTTGGACTCAAGGTACCAAAGCAGTTTTGAGGGCTTCATTGCCGCATTAGACAGCCTCCAGGCCCGAACTCCATCCTCTGCCCGCCAGATGCCCTGGCCAGGTGCGGCTGGTCATGGGTGGGGTGAGAGGACAAGGTCAGGGCCGAAGGTCCCCGTGCCAGGGCTGCGGCGGTTGCAGTCTGGACAGAGCGATCAACCGAGCCGGGAGAGCGAGAGGCCCACGCCCGCCCCCCTTGTAGGATCTATCGATGGACAAAAGTTTGTTTCAGCAGATCGCAGCGAGGTAGCTGCTCTGATACTTATGAAACCTTGAGCCCGAATTAGGTCGTCTGCGAATATTTTAGCACCGGATTCCCCACAAACATTCAGTGTGCTAAACAGGTTCAGAGGCGGCGCCCATCTGTCCACACTCTGGGACAGTAGCATCGGCACTTCCCGCCGGCCGCGCTCCGGGCCGTAGCATCAGCTCTTCCCGCCGGCCGCGCTCCGGGCCAGGAGCATCGGCTCTTCCCGCCGGCCGCGCTCCGGGCCAGGAGCATCGGCTCTTCCTGCCAGCCGCGCGTTTAGGCGACTGATGACCTCGCATGGGTTCAAGTTCAACAGTGGCTGTGACAGGGAACCAGGAAAGGTGCAACTGACTCGTATTGTTTCCTTGCGGCCCGGTGGTTGGGGACACTGGGCAGAAAGAACGGAACGAAAACCCCGCAACCCGGAAACAATCTCTCAACAGTATTTGTGAATTTATTTTTCTTTTTTTTTTCGGGATCTACTGGGAAAGTCTCAAAGATCGACCAGTCGATCGAGATCAACGGGTTGGCGACCACTAAGGTAGGGGGGGATTCTGGCTAACATGGAGTTGTGAATGGAAGACCATTTCATCCTCTGCCTTTGGCCTCGATGTCTTAATCTTTTATACCTGGCTCAGCACTGAAATCATATGAACACCGGTTCATTCTTTCACTCTTGTGCCCAAGTTCCAGCACTTCAGTTTTAGTCCAGCCCGAAGTCCACTCCAGCAATGGCTGACATGGCTGTACCTGCATTCTCGAGAGTCAAGTTCACCAAATCCTCCAGGATACCACAAATAGGCCAGGTCACTTGGACTGTTCTAAAGCACAACTAACTCTCAAAGGCTGCAGATTTCAAAGTTTTTTTTTCTTTTTTTTCTCTCTCTTTCCCTCTCACAATAACTCCTTGTCTGTTCTCCATCTTACTCTGGTGCTCCCCTCCCCCTTTCTTTCTTCCTAGGCCTCCCGTCCCATGATACTCCCCCTTCTCCAGCCGTGTATCCCTTTTGCAGATCTGCAGATTTTCTTGTGTTTGAGATTTCAAAGTTCGTAGTTTAGAAAATAGTTAGTAGTTTTGTTAGCTGCCCACAAAATTCTGCAGTCTATCGTTAGCGATATCCATTCATCCAGTGAGATCATAGGATCTGGGCTGTTGGTTGACACCCCAGTCATGGCCTGTGCTCACTGCTGAGCCCTACATCTCAGTGCCAAATGGCTGCATCACTTACCCAGTACCAGCCCTCACAGGTAGCCATTGCGATTGGCTTGTTGGCTCTCGGACTGAGTTGCCTGTCAATGAGATCCCTTTTGTTGTTATAGGAGAAACAAGTAGAGGCCAGAACACTCAACCACGTTCCCAGTACCACGGTGTGGCAGACAGCGGTTTGTGCCACATTCCTGGCATAGCTGCGCTGTCAGATTTGCATCAGAGTTTATGTAACATTTTATAATGATCTTTTTCCATTGCTGCTCTCTGGGAATACATCCTGATTTCGATGAGGTCCCAGTGGATTTCTAACATCAGAGCCCCTTTTGGATTCCTCTACCAAAGGAAATAATTTCTATGTATTTGCCCTATGAACTCATATGAGGAGTTCTCCAGATGGCGTCTGGCCAAAGCAAAGTTTCTTCACTCATTTGTAATCTGACCCTTGAGATAAAAGGCATCAGTCAAATGTTTATCCAAGTGAGTTCAACTTTCTCAGCACTGGTTGTGATTGAACCTTCTTGATCTGCAACAGGCTGGACAGTACACAACTGTAACAGTGGTAGAGCTTTTAGACATATCCTCTGCAAACGCAAAGAAGATAAAGGAAAATATATAATGGTTTGCAATTGTGGTTCGTGGACTTTGAATTCATGAAGGAGTGGATTGAATCTTTTGGAAAAGAGCAATTTTGAGTTTGATCAATACTAAATATCTTTTTATATCTGAGAACAATAAAAGGCCTCTAATGCTTGTCATGTTACTCTCCGAATGACTTAAAGTGATGATTTTTATAGCATGAATGCAGATTAGCAGTGTAAGCACTCACTTATATAAGCATTGAAGCGTAACTGACATTTCTGCTATGAATTGTTCTGTTGACAGAATTGTGGTTGAGACATCAGGAGAGTCTAATACAGTATTAACATTTGACAAATTATTCCTCAGTTCTATTTTTGTGGTGGGGTAAACGTGTGTCACTGCTTGTCATACCTTATTCATTTTTACAGCTCTGTTGGCAGGGATAGTATCATGATATAAACAAGAAAATGTGCTTGCTGGTTTTGCACTCTGTTTCAGCAGGCAAAGCCTTGTTGGTGACAATGGCAAATGGCTGTCATAACATTTTTCTGCCAGATTTTAGTTCACTTGCAACTAGCTTGAACCTGTATATTTGGACCACATTTCTGGCTTGCTGGGAATTATTTTACTGTCGCGAAGGTTATGGAGTCAGAATGAGAAAGTTATAGGTGTTATTTGTAGGCGCTTTCCTGTATTGTTGTATTAACCTGCAGGACATTCAGAGCAATGGGGAAAAACTGGGCCTGAGTTCTTGGAAATGATTCTGTGGAAATGCCTTCTGGTAGATTTTACTGGTGTAATGTTTTACTGAAGGCTCTTTCTAATTTGGGGTATTATAAACTATTTGATGTAGGTTTGCAGCAACAGGATTAAAAGCAAGATGGTAAGGTGTATGAAGGCAAAATGGTGTCCACAGTCTTAAAAGTTCCATTGAAATTAATTTGAAAAGCAGTGATTTACAATAATGACGAGCAGGTGCACTAATTCGCCAGTCATGGTCTTGAACTTTTCTATTACACAATGATTTAGATCCAGAACTGATGTCACAGTTATTAGACCCAAGCTGGAGGCTGCTGTTAAACGTTGTGTGTACTCTGTGATTGACAGGTGATTCAAACAGCTCAGACTGAAGGGAAAATGCACAGCTGGTTTATGTAGGTGGAATGGAGTTACAAAGAGGAGCTAGTGTTTTATTGCCCTGTTGAACTACATCTATGCTGAATTTTATACTCCTTGCCATTCCTTTCTTCTAGCCCCAGCGTTAAGCATGGTACAAACAGACTTTCTTACCCCACTTGGCACTGAATTTGCATAAAAGTTACTAATCATCATCCAGAACTTTTCTTGGATATACTATATGAATCTTGCTTTATGTATTTAAATGTTTTTTAAAAATCAAACAGAACTTCGTTCTGATTGCAACATCACTACTTTAGATTACAATATTCTTTCAGTCTTAACATTTTCTAATATAAATTTCTTTTTATATCTGCAAATAGTGTTGTGAACAATTTGAAGAATAATACTTCTGAATTGTTTTCAAAGGTAGTAGTTCTGTATAATTGATTTTGCAACATATACTTTTTTAAATCGAAAAAATGTCTAAAAAATCGAAATCTTTTTGCATTTGTGTAAGAAAATGAGAATTGGCCTTTAAAATTTTTTTTGAATATATTGTGTAGCAGCTAAATCTCAAACTCCAGTAACATAATAGAATATAATTACGTGATGAACAAAATCCCATCTGCTCACCCAAAGGGAAAATGCCATCCAATGCACACAGATGAGAGTTGCTAACAGCAGCCATGTGTACCTGACTGTACCAGAGATAGCTAACCATTTTGTCCTTATCTTCAGGTGATCTTTTCAGTTTGGAAAATTTGGTCCAGTCACTTTTTTTTAAACTTGAAAAGTTGACACTTTTTATTCACTTGCCTATTTAATTTAAAGAAAACTTGTTTTCAAAATTAAGCTGAACATACTTGAGGGAAATCTCTAAGCTCCTTTACACAGTAGATCCATTAATGTTGAAAGGTTTAGACTAAATGAAGTCTTCAAAGGAACCTGTTTTTTTCAAAGGGAAGCCCTAACCAATCTGGGACTGGTGGGAACTACTTGAAGAATTGATTAGTAATGGCAAATCTTGTTAGAACCTATTGTAAAAGAAGCCAAGCCATATGGGAGTGATGAAATGCCGCCTTGTTTGCACAGACTCAAACAGAAGCAAATCTTTGTGACTTGGTGAAATTAGCATACTGGCTGTTACGGCCAACTGCTTACGTAGCTGATATGTAATTCACAGTGACACGTAATGTCTGGCTGATCAGATTTTGGCGAGTCTTTATTTTTAACAAATTCAAAGGGGATTGAGGCAGATGGTAGGGAGACCCCTTTGTGTATTTAAAAGATGTAGCTATATTCTTTTTTTCAGTGGGTGATTATTTTTAATTCTGAGTTGCTGGTGAAAGAGGCAGGTGTGACATTTCATGACCTCGGTTGTGTGCGTTTGGGTAAATGGGACAGAAGTTGTATTTTGCCTGTCTCTGCAGTCTCTGCTATGGTACTTTTGTTATGTATTGGATTATTTTCTGAAACTACTGGCCTATTAGCTACTTCATAGATAAAACAGTGGACTTAACTGAAGTAAATTTTTCATCTCTGATATTAAGAATAAATAAAATACTGAGTGATTAAAATGCTTAACTGTCATGTATATACAATATTGTTTTATTCTCAAATTATATACAGTAATTTTTCAATTAAACAACATTCAAATATCTTTATAATGCTGTTTCATGTCATTGATTTACAAGCATAGTTTTTGAGATGGTGAATAGTGTGCCACACTCCTTGTGTAGAGATTGCTTAATAGAATATTTTTCCATGAGCCCATCCCTTTTGTGAATCAAGAATTTGCTGCACATTTGTTTGGAACTATGTCTTTGAACTTTGTGAAGTGGTGGCATTGCTATAGAATATGCATTTTTTTATGCTGAAGTAGTCTTAAGAGAATTGTGGTGATGGGTTGATGTTCTTAATTTATTGTCTCAAATGCAATTTTCCGCTTTTTCATTAAATAGCAATCTCATCACTGTCAAGGATCAAAATGATCTTTCTAGACATAGGTCAAATTAAAAAGAAATGTATAGACATTATACAATTGGACATATATTTCAATTGGATATAAGCTTTTTTTAATACTTATACACTTTGAATTTGGTTTCCATGTTAGTAGTGCATGTGCATCGTCTTTCAGCATCTGCTCTCCTGAATCTACCATTTGTCCTGGTCAATGAATTAATGTTTCTTGTATTTTCTGCACTAAATGGCCAGGTTGAGTGGGACAAAACAGAAAACATTTGGACTTGATGCACAAAATCATTGGTCTAGAATTTGAACAAAAGAACCATTGTTATTAGAGATAAGTCATGAAATAAGAATGTTTGACATTTACATCTCTTCATCCCACTGAATATGCAATAATGGCCTTTCCCTCCCTGCTGTACTTTTAGATTACGATGATTTGTATATTATCAAATAAAATTTTCTTGTTAACCTGCAAAGATTGTTTCTTATCCATTCTCATAGAAGGAAAAGAAAACCAGATTACTGCCATGATGTATTTCTGAGATGACAATCTTTTCAGATGAGATGGTGTGATCTCCAGTCCGACCAGTCAGTGAATGGGATGCTGGTAAATTCTTCCATCAAGGAATCATCTAAATCTACTTCAGTTTTCTTGGGTCCTCTGGTGGCAAGGTCATAAAAACTTATCGAGAAGCAATAATGGCTGCATTGAAGCTATATGGGGAATAGAGCCCAGTGTACAGTACGGACATGGTAATATAGAGCTTGAGAGTTTCATCTGGTATAAAATTGGAATTGTAACTGGCTAAAATCAGAGAAATTATAAAATTTGGAACATGCTCCTGTCTGTCTTGTTTGTCAGACATCCACTTTTTTTTTCTCTTCAGTCCTGCTGAAGGGTCTCAGTCCAAAATATTGATTGTACTCTTTTCCATAGATGCTGCCTGGCCTGCTGAGTTCCTCCAGCATTTTGTGTGTGTTACATCCATTTCCAGGGATCAGAGTCATTTATCCAGATAATCATGAACAATGTGGTGTCATAATGAAATTATACTTTAGGCTGAAGATTCTGGATAATAGTGAAGGAATGGTCAAAATACTTTCATCCCTTACAATTGACTAAAGTTTAAGAAATTAGCTTTTTCTGGAGCAGGTTCCAGATCCAGGAATCAATGTGTTAAGTATTGTGTGTAATTTATAACGGGATTGCTTTTTGAAACTTACAAACTTTTCAATTATCTTGATGGTTGAGAAACAGATAGATGAACCAGCAATTAGCTGTGTTGAATTAAGCATTAGGGCAGTGGAATTTTGTTTATTGTGCAGGAAAACTTGAGCTGAGAGTACATTAGGATTATGCTGTGGAAAGTCCTTAAATAAAACATTCATAGACCTGCCATGCTGAAGAATCATCAGGTCACGCACGGTATTTTTTTCCATGACTTCTTGTTCAACATTCTCCAGGAGTTGAAATTTGTGTTCTGTTCCCCACGTGCTAAATGTGTGTTATATAGGACAGAATGCGCTTTGTACTTGATGGCATTGTCATTTCTTTTTTGTGTCTTATGGTGTAACTGATGGATTAGTTATTTTAACAACAGTATAAAGCTGTGTGGAATTGTGTGCAGTAATTACCTGATGCACTCAATTTGAACTGATGGTAGATTGCCATTTTGGAGGTCACCTCACACTGGTCGGTCTTTTCATTAAATACGGATCCATTTTTGGCCAAAGGGCAACGTGGAAGCTGGTAATACAACATGTTGCCCTGGTTCCACAGTATGCTGAGTAGGTACTGTTTCCAGCTGGTATCTAATAGAATCTTTGGTATGGGTGCACACTGCCTTTTAGTCACCTCAATTATATTTTAGTCATACAGCTAATTTGATTCCATGACACTGAAATATTTTCCATTCTCTTGCCTGATAGAAACTTCTGCTGCTGAACTCCATGTACAGTTCATTCTCTTCAGATCTTATCACTGAACAAATTCTGACGTACTCAGAAACAAGTCAGTCACCACCCACCAGTAACATATCCTGAGCCTGTGTCTTGCTTATTTGCATTATAGCTCTCTACGAAATTTGATTTTAAATTATAGTACAGCAATTAGTGTTGAATTTGTTGGTCGTGCCACAAATAAGTTAATGGTAGCAGGCTATCAAATTTAAGATATTAGATTTAGCACCTTTTTATATAGAAATAGAAATCGGTATTTAACACTGCATTATAGGATCTGTAGTTGAAAGTGTCATTCCATTTTGTACTAATCTTCCAAGTTATTCAAGTTAAGGCAAGTATTCAAAATTAACAAGGTTTCTTAAATAATTTCACTTGGCTTTTCCTTTCATATGTGTGTTTTCTGAGGCTTGTAAATGTACTTAATTTGCTTAAACTGATTAACGCAAAGAAGAAAGTTCAATTTTTCTTGTAGTTTTAACTTGTTGGATATTGTACATGATGTGCTGATGTGGTGGTGGTGTGTTTCTTGGAAGTGGTTTTAGCTCAGGTACATGTGTGCTATGAAGCCATTAAGTTTTGGACAGAGTTCTTTGCACATGCAAAGGTATTTTAGTTGTAGTTCAAAGTAGAGTTATTGTCAAAGTACATTTATGTCACCGTATACTACTCTGCAATTCATTTTCTTGTGGGCATTCAAAGGTTCATTTATTATCTACATATGTAAGCAGAATATAACTCACAGATTTGTCTTATCCAGATAGCCACAAAACAAAGAAAACCATTGAAGTCAGTTCAAAGAGAAACAACAAACAGCACAATAGAAAAATAACGACAACACATCAACCCCCAGAGCCCCCTCCCAGCACAATAAAACTAAAGAAACGCAGCAAGAACATCGACACCCCGCCGCTACACAAATCACAACAAAAACATCAACCCTTCAACCCCTTCTGCCCCGCATTAAAAAAACGACTAGAAAGTACTGGTGAAAACACAAAATATCAAAATTGTAAGACTGAAATAGTCCATAGTCTAACCCATAAACGTCCTCTGACAACATCGAAACAGAGAGACACCACTCAAATGCAGTAAATACAAAAAAGCACAGTGCTATCAGTGAAATGCTGCACAGATGGGCAGACAACCAAAGTGCAAAAGGCAACAAATACAATAAAGTAAGCAAATTAATAACAATAAATAAATAAAGAACAAGCATTGAGAACATGAATTGTAGAGTCCTTGAATGTGAGTTCATAGATTGTGAATCAGTTCAGTGTTGGGGTGAGTGAAGTCATCCAATCTTGTTCTGGTGCCTGATGGTTGAGGGGTAATGACTGTTCCTGAACCTGGTGGTGTAGGACTCAAGAGTCCTGTACCACCTCCCTGATGGCAACTGCGAGAAGAGAGTATCGCATAGATGGTGGGTGTCCTTGATATTAGATGCTGCTTTCCTGTGATAGCGCTCCTTGTAGAAGTTACTGACATGTAAGGAAATTATGCAACATGTTTACTTGCCTGATCTGTGGAGTATAATGTAAAGGCAATCCCTGCATTATGGCTTTTTGGGTTACAGAAATATGACCTTTCAGATTTCACAAATTGCTGTCCAGAAATTTGAAGTAAGGTATAAAGCATCGCACTTGTGGATTTTATTTGGAAATAAAATGTAAATAAATACGCACATTTGGTTCAACCCATGTTTCTGAAATTTGTGCAGATGACACAACTTTCGTATTATGGAAAATCATGATGCGAGCAGTTTTCCAGGAAAGCAAACTCCTATAGTGTGTAGTTGTAGATTTATTACAGCAAAGATTGTACTTCAGGATGTATCTGGCAAAACAGTTTGGACTAGCCTGATCACAAACAAGAGAAATTATGTAGATCCTGGAAGTCCAAGCAACACACATAAGATGCTGGAGGAACTAAGCAGGCCAGGCAGCATCTGTGGAAAAGAGTAAACAGTCAACGTTTCAGGCTAAGACCCTTCATCAGGACTGGTGAAGGGTCTCGGTCCAAAACGTTGACTGTTTACTCTTTTCCATAGATGCTGCCGGGCCTGTTGAGTTCTTCCAGCATTTGTGTGTGTTTCTTGGACTGGCCTGAGCTATGCAAAATGCAATATAAACATTAACTTTTTTTCATTCTTCTATATAAACAATTTCATTTTCAAAGGAAATAGTGTACTATGTTTTCCTCTCTTTGGCCAGTATTAATTAAGTCTGTTGTTAGTATTATTCATATTAGACCAAGGGCTCTTCAAATTGTGATTGTTGTATTTCTGCCACCTCAATACCTTTGTATTCCTCAGAGTTTTAATATTTCAGTTGATGGGTATCTTCCAGTTCCATTCGAAATGGTATGTCTGTGTAATTGCTTTTGATCCATTCATTTCCATAATCTTCTGTGTTTGACCTGATGAACAGAAAGAATTGTGGCACTTCTCTTGTAGACAATTTAACTGATTTGTCCTGTGCCTCATTTGCCATCTTGAGCAAAGTTCAAGTTCAAAGTATATTTATTATCAAAGTACATACATATATGTCACCAAATAGTACTCTTGAGATTGCTTTTCTTGCAAATGTTCACAGTAAAACAAAGAAATACTATGGAATCGGTGAAAAACTATTCAAAGGCTGACAGGCAAGCAGTGTGCGAAAGAAAGCAAATTGTGCAAATACAAATAAAGTTATAAACATTCTGAGAACATGAGTTGTA
This sequence comes from Hemitrygon akajei, assembly GCF_048418815.1. Classification (NCBI taxonomy): domain Eukaryota; kingdom Metazoa; phylum Chordata; class Chondrichthyes; order Myliobatiformes; family Dasyatidae; genus Hemitrygon; species Hemitrygon akajei. The sequence goes on from NC_133136.1 coordinate 30,514,418, forward strand.
GAGTCTGTAGGTTGTGTTTGCTGTTGTAGTGAGTGAAGTAGTCCATGTTGGTTCAGGAGCCTGGTGGTTGAAGGGTAATAACTGTTCGCGAATCTGGTGGTATGGGACCTAAGGCTCCTGATGGTCGAAGAGATTATGGCCTGGATCAGGGTTTCCCAGCCTGGGGTTCATGGACCCTTGCTTTAATGGTGTTGGTCCACGGCATTCAGAAAGGTTGGGAACCCCTGGCCTGGATGGTGGGGGTCCTTAATGATGGGTACCACTCTCTTGTGGCAGCACTGTTTATAGATGTGCTCAATGGTGAGTAGGGCATTTTTCTGTGACTAAATGGGCTTTGTCAGGCTTTTCCTTCTTGGAACAGTAGGAGTGGCATTCTATATGGTAGAGCAGTGGCATGTAATGGCTTAATTTAAGTGCAGCAGTAAGATATTAACCTGGAAGGTATAAAGTGCATCTGTTCAATTAATTATTTCATGTCAGTGTTCCAATTGATGGGAACTTTAGACTTGATCTAAATTTTGGACTTCGGTGAGGAGGCAAAAGGTGGTTTCATCTCCCAATTTTAACAGAAGTCTCGGTCAACTTGAACTTGTAGCACAAAATAAAAGAAGCCGTTCTTCTGTGCTAATGTCTTATTGCCTTGGCTGGAATGAGAAAAGCCTCCCTCCATTTGTGCCATGTACTCAAAAGAATTTCAGGGGGATAATGGTAACAGCATCTTGTACTTTATGGTTAATTTAAGCTGCTCTGAGGTACTGCTTTTGAATTATTGTTGTGTGCATGCCAAACATATCACAGCGTTGGCAACCTGTGCATCTGGTAAACCAGCCAGTGCCTCCTTATTCGAGGGAGATAAGTGGAACGTCTATGGGGCTGAGTAAGCTTACAAAAAGTGAATATTTATTTTGGAAAGTGAGTTAGGTCCTTTGACATGAGTCTTTGAAAACCCAGATGAATGTCTGGCAGAGTTGCCTCAGGTAAGCGGAGACTTGTTCTCTGTAAGTAGTGTCCATATACTTTGGGTGGCCAATGTTGATAATCAGCAGGAAACAACTTTGTTCTCTGTGATGATTAAGCAGCGCACAACGGATGTCTCAAGTAGTAAGCAGACAATTCCTTAATCTTCTAAATCAAAAGTGAAATATTGAGATTATTAAAAATTTGCATCAAAACAGAAGATGCTGGAAACATTCAGCTGGTCAGACATCATCTGTGGAAGCAGAAACGGTTGTGATTTTTGCGATGTATATCCAGGTCATTATGGGGTGTGGTGTGAACAGTCTTACCCGTGCAGAACAAGAAATTTTTTTTGGTTAAGTTCTGTGAACCCCTTATTAACCTTGGAGCTCAGTTACTGGAATTATCCCTTTTGATCAGTTCCATCCATATGATGCTGAGGAGAGCAGAATTCTTGTGCTGCAAATGTAACTTTGCAGGTCATGTTAGTGAAGTCTGGGCAGCAGATAACAGCAATTAATTATTGATCGTTAATAATGACATTTTAAAATCGCTCACAACCAATTCGAAATCAAAAGCAAGCTGTAGGGAAAGGAGTCATTCAATCAATGTTTTCCTTTTTCCTGCTACACATTTATCAGCTGAGTTGACTAAGCCCACTTAAGTGGATTATTTGAATAAAACCTTAACGGCTATGAAGGAATTTTAGTCATGAATTCACAGTGACTAGGAGCTTGGTTTTTCAGTGACTAATTGGTAATTGTATTTATGCCCTTTCTCCTCTTCACATCTGCTGATAGAAATAATTTTGTTTCTCTTTGGCAGTCGTGGAGTATTTTTGTTTTGTTGCCAGATTCGCTGTTGCATTGTAATTTACTACTTTCACTTTATGTTGTCGCAACATTAGGGCTTACCAAGCCTTACACTTCCAGCACCTCAAGACTGCAGTGATTTGTACTTGTACGACGCCTTCCTAACTCAACTGTCCCTTGGAGCTTCACGGCATCTCGTTAAGCATTTTTGACATTGTCACACAACTGATTTGAAGACAGATGAGAGTAAGCTTAATCAAATACGCTTAAACATCTTGAAGAAGGAAAGACAGTTGCAATATTTATGACTTTTATCAACAGCTGAAGATGTCCTGAGGCCCTGCAGGGACAGGGTGATTAATGTTAAATAGCTACAATCATCTTATGTATGAAAGACTGTTGCTGAGCATGCTATTACCAGCTTTCTTTGATGCCACACTTGGTATCACAGGAAGTTAGTCTCAAATGTCTTTGATCCACTTTTGGACCAACACTGTGATGAGATTTGAAGTTAATATTGGAGAAATCTGAGCCACTTGTCGCTGTCAGCTGTACTTGATAATGCTGTAGGTGACAGTGATTGCAGATAAATGGATTGGACAGTAATTAGTTGGATCAGATGTGCCTTCCCTTCAGGAACATACATACCTGGGCAGTTTTCCACATCGTTGTATAGAGGCCAGTGTTGTAACTGTACTGGAACAGCTTGCAAGGTGTACTGCTCATCCTAGAGCATGGGTCTTCAGTACTACAACCAAGACGTCTGTTCTCAAAGTTCTCATATATCCAGTGGTCTTAGCTGTGTTTTGATACCCTTGTGGAGTGAATCAAATTGCCTTTGTGATGTTGTGGAGCTCAGGAGGAAGCTGAAATGACGCAACAGATTTTAACTGCTTTCTCAGTTCATCTCTCTCTCCTTTTGAGGCAGTCGTAGACGCTTTCCTTCAAATAAATCTCACATAGACCCGTATTGAGTGCTATTGGCTCATTTGATGTTTCACAAGGCTTTGCGACTCTTATCATTCTCAGTCTCCGGGCATGTCTGATAATTTCCTTTGTGTGTCATTCTCCACTTATTCAAAGTTGGCCCAGCCTTTAGTGCAAAAGGCCAAAACTCTGCAGTTTCCTCCATAAGACACACGGGCACTCCATCTTCCTTTTTTCATTTTAGATACTTCTTAAAGCCTACCTCCTTCTGGGGTTTGAGCAAGGCTAGTTATTGCTGCTTCTGTAAAATAGTTGGTGATGGTATGTCATGTTATAAATACCACATTGGTGTATGTTGTTGTTTGTTCATGTTTAAAGCTACAGAATGTAAATCTTGTTGTCAAAGCTCAATGTGCTCTTGGTTCATTTCTAATAACAGTGTACACTTTTGATTTTGTTATTCGTTATCTTACTTGATTAACTATTTGGTTTAAATTACTTTTTGGAAGACCATACATATGCCTCTGAATTGTGCCCTTCTGTTTAAAAAAAAATTGCATCAATTTTGATTCACTTTCATCAGCTTTGTGGCTATCCCTCGAGGTCAAGGATGATGGTCTTCGTTCCGTTGCTCTATCGCAGAGCGAAGACGCCTGTGCATGTATTTGTTTAATGTGTACTTGATGTTGCACTCCAAGAAGCACACGATACTTCACAAATCAACCCACTGATTCCAGTGGCATAGAAACCACGACGATTGGAGCTGATGGATTTGTTGCAGCCTTCATTCACCTTCACAGCCATTGAGTTCGAAGTAACTTCGTCCGCCTGTTCCACTGTCGTTCTTTGTCAGGGACCTCACCCTCGACCTTACCACCATGGGTGACCCTACCAGGAGCATAGTTCCAGACGGCCTCACTCTCGGGATCTCAGAACCACACAAGCTTCTCCACCATGACAAAGTGACAATCCACGGAGAAGGTTCCACTTTTACAGCTTTTATATAAATGGTAAAATCTACCTCCCATTCTTTACTCACAGGTCCCACTCTTTCTGAATGCTATCTCCCGCACTAGTTACCTGTGAGCACTGTTTGACACGATTAGAAATTTTGTACCCACTCCTCACCCATATATATTCTGAACATTACTATTAATAGGCTTCCCCTCAATTAAGATGTACTCTACATTGTTCCTGAATAGTAAATTTCTCTGGAGTGTAAGTCAGCTTACTAGATTATTAAAACCAAAACTTTGCTTTTAGGTTGTTCTCATTGAGAGACCATTTTTAATTCAGCTTTGAATTTATTTACATTTGAGACAATGTAAATAAATACAATTATTTATTATTATTATTTATTTATTTATTCGTTCATTCATTCATTCATTCATTCATGCATGCCCTTCCCTTTGACAACATTAGTGGCATGGAGAGGGGAGACTTGCAGCTTGCGCCCTGGAAACTTTCCAAGGTGCAAATCCATGGTCTGTCAAGACTAACGGAGGCCTACACACATTTATTTATTCATTTATTTACTTAGAGCCGCAGTGTGGAGTCGGCCCCTTTGACCCACATCGTTTCAGCAACCCCCAGTCGAACCATGGGACAATTTACAATCACGGGACACTGGTACGTCTTTGGACTGTGGGAGGCAACTGGAGCACACAAAGAAAACCTATGCTCTCAATGGGGAGGACATACAGATTCCTCACAGAGGAGGTTGGAATTGAACTATGATCTCTGACACCCTGAGCTTGTGATAGCATGGTGCTAACTGCTATGCTACTGTGGATCCTTGACTTCCTGGCCAACAGTCCACAGCACTAAAGATAGACAGCAACATGCATACTGAAAATAAAGCTGGGGAATATAGCTCAGGGGAATGTTAGAGTAGAATGAACTGAAAATCGCCCGTGGCCTTTTAGATCTGTGATCAAGTTCCCAGAAATTACCAGTTGACTCTAATTTAATTGATGGAGTGTGATGACTTATCTAGTGCATCTTTATAAAATAACCTAATACCTTTATAATCTTATTAGTTCTCCACTGTATGTGTTTATTTTTGAAACAGCTGTCTTAGTTTCAAGTATTCTGTTATCGTTCAAGTGCATCAAAGTTGTTAATCCTCCATTGTTTCAACAAAATTTTTGTTGACAAAATAGACAGCAGTCCTTACGAATGACTGCCTTACCTACATCTCTTTATTGAAGATACTTAAAATTGGCTACCAGCCTGATCTGTGTTGCAAAAATGGACATCTGAGGTGATTAGAACCTTTCACTATTTTGGAGCTTAACCTTTAATGTGGTTGCTTCTTGCAGAGTTGTTGAAATACTGAAGTGGAAGAATGCAGCATTTTAACTAATTGAATCTCTGATTTCTTTCTGTTATCTAAACTTCTATAACATTCACTTGGGTTATAGAGGTATAATTAGATACAATTAAGTGAAATCAAGTTAAAGTTTTGAAAAATCAGATCCATTTTGCGAGAACAATGAATGATGAAATAGGTTCATGCTCTCTGCTGTCTCATTTGTGAAAATGTCAATAATAGAGTGTCTTGATTGTAAACAGGTATCATATATTTGGAAAAATCAAGGTCCTTGAGAGAGGATGTAAGGGAGACTTATTGGAACAATTCCAGGAAAAATAAATGTATGGTTGAAGCTCTGGGGTGTGGTTCTCTTTGGAATAAAGGGGATTGGTTGGTGGTCGAGGGGTTATCAGATTGTATATAACATTTTATATGGAAGTTCCTAACCAGATAACTGTGTTCCCATTTGTCTATGGGTCCAGAACTGGAAAAATACTGCTCTAAAATGATTTGTGAAAAGTAAAAGTGTTGTGAGGGAGAACTTCTGTGTACAGCAAGTGGTAAGGATCTGGAGTGCTGGAGGAAGCATTGGATACAGAGTTAATCATGGCATTTAGAAAGGAGCTGAATTAAGTGCTTGAAAACATTTGCAGGGCTGTATCAGAGGAGAGGGATAGATCTAAATTAATCATGCATTGAACCAGCATTGATTCAGTGAGTCAAATAGATGTCTTTCTTGCTATAACCTGAGCACAGTTGGGTTTGCAAGCAGGCATGGAAATGATTAGCTATGTAAAGAACAAACATGAGGAAATCTGCAGATGCTGGAAATTCAAACAACACACACAAAATACTGGTGGAACACAGCAGGCCAGGCAGCACGCCCAAAACATCGACAGTGCTTCTCCTTATAGATGCTGCCTGGCCTGCTGTGTTCCACCAGCATTTTGTGTGTGTTGTTATGTAAAGAACACATGGGTCTGGAACTGCTGTCAAGTTGTTCTTAGCAGGCCAGTTTGTCTCCAATTTCCATGTTGCAATGTGCAGAACTGTGGAGAACAATGTGTCAGAAACTAAGTGGAGATACGAGGGCTAGGCACCTGACTTCCACTCAGCTGCAGGGCTCGGGGTCTGGAGCAGAGCGTCCAGCTGTCTAACTTTGCACCCTAGCTAGTGGTGAATGAACCACAACCATATATGTCTGATTGGGGTCACTGACCTGAACTGTAGACGTAAATAGTTTGCTGTTAGCTTAATATTTTCAAATACTTTGATTGGAAGTAGCTCAGTGGGCTGTGACAATTGCGAACTTTGCAGTAAAGTCAGGAGAAGGTGAACCTGGAGATCAGGTGTAGGAGGCCAGGCAGTCCTGACGAAGGGTCTCAGCCTGAAACGTCGACGGTGCTTCTCCTTAAGATGCTGCCTGGCCTGCTGTGTTCCACCAACATTTTGTGTGTGTTATCAGGTGTAGTTGTTGGGCACAGCACCAGAGTAGTAATTTGGTACTTTGTATTCAGTTTTTGGAGTACTACATCTCCGTGTGCAAGGATGCTAGGTGTCATGGGGGCAGAAGAGGACTCCTGAAGCAAAAATTTGTGTACATTTCTAATGACATTGTTAGTGGCTTGTTAACTCATGACTTCCTGTGATCTTGAAGTCCATTTGGACCTACAGGCCCAGAAAACATCAGTGTGACTGTGGGAATAGCCAGATAGATGGGTGGGTGGATTTGATCTCATGATCCAGGCCAGATCACGTGCAGTCTGGTCCATTTACAATTCTACTTTAAACTGCCCTCAACAAAGTAATTATAGAAGCCCTGTACATTGGGAACAAAAATCCATTTTTGTTTGAAAATTCAGTTGAAATATTATTTAAAAAGTACTTCAAAAGAGTTAGTGACATTATTCTAGATTCTGTAAGGTATTTTTCTTATTCGTTTGGATAAATTATGTGTGGTTATTGTGAATCATGTTAGAGGTTGCAGAAGAAAAGAATTTTAAGACTATATTTATTAAATATGGTACCAGAGCGTAATTTGGTAAGTCGTATTCAAGTTTTGGAGTGCTTCTCAGTATGTGGGGGGTGGGGGGGGGGCTAGGATTCCATAGTCACAAAATAATAAAAGAAGAATCTTGGAGCAAAGTTTGCATACACATATAGTGGCTCGTTAACTTGTGACTTCCACTGACCTTGACCATAGTGACAACCAAATAGATGAAGAGCAGCGAGGAAAGGAATGTGTAAAAAGAAAAAATCCTTATTAACCAAAAATCATATCTTTTTCCTCGTTAAACAATGTTTGGCATCATTATCTCTGTATTGCCATGACAACTAATGCTATTTAGGAACAGCTGCCATAAACAACGGCAGAATGTTGTAATTGAAGATTATGTCATTGTTAGTTTTGTTGAGATATACAGGGTAAGAGCATCAGGGCATTATTAGGTAATGGTAAGTGATATCATATCTGTGCCTTTAAAATATATTACATGTGTATTCATGGGATGGCACACAAATATTGTAATTCGTAATACAAAAGATTTGACCTTTGCTTATTAAAGCTCAGGTGATTCGTTCTGAACTTAAGGTCATTTAGTGTATTACTGCATGGTATATTTATATTAGGTTTTTCAATTTGATACTACTTTTGAAGCCAAGTGACATAGTGGTTCACCAAAGAAAATATGGCTTCTGTAGGAGATCCTGATGTGTGTCACAGCCATTGCATTGCATTTGAGGAATCATATATAGAAAGCAGAGCAGTGCTAAAAGATAAAATTTTTAGTGCTGAAATGGTGAAGGTTTAATGAAACCACGCTGTTTTGCTCATTATCCCATCGCACAAACCTTGAACTGTTACTGGGTCTCAGGGTGTCCATTATGGGAGATTGGGTTTTCATACTTGTAGGAGATGTGTACGCCTGTGCCCACGGTGTGAGGGTGGCTTGGAGACATGGGATGGCCTTGCAACAGATACTAGCAGCGCATGATGGTGTCACATTTCATTGTCCTATCTTGCAGGCCTCCCAGAATTGTGAAGTGCTTAGAAGGGTAGATTGCCCATCGGTACAGTGTGCCTTGGTACAGATAAGACCAAAGAGAAATTACATACCATATTCATCCCTAATGCCAAGGTTGCATGAAATCAAAGATGATGCATAATACAAAGAATATGTTTGAGTTACTCGATTGGCATGATTCAAGCCAGAGATGACTAGAAAGGTGGTTCACTTTTAGACACATGGAGTTTTCAAGTGACTGGTACCAAAGAAACCAACATTGTGCAGTTCATTTGCCAGGCAAACATTTTGTTAAAACCCCATGTATGATTCTATCAAAACACACCTGATAAGGTCAGTGACCTAAGACATTAACCCTGTTTCACTTCCCACAGATGCTGACGTGCTGAGTATTTTTAACATTCTCCACTTTTATTTCAAAATAACCCTTACGTTTGACTGTTTAGAAGAGGAACTATGGCTTCTGTTTACAGAACAACACTTTTTAGTCTTTATCTAAATATTGTGATTGGAGGTAGGCGATCTTAACTAATTAAAAAGAAGTGCCATGTATGGGTTCAACAGCTTGTTCTTTATGTAGATAAGAAGCTGACAATAATTGAATGTACATTGTAGAAACAAGGAAGAGCATCACCTCTCCTCACTACTTGAATATCTTAAATTGACAAAAGAAATTGAGTTTGTTTAACTTTGATTCTGTCTTTGCAAGAAGTTGATGGATAGTTTCATTGTAATGTATAATCAACAAGGGTGAATGCTGGTTTATGCTGTAATGTGATTGTTGCAGCCATCTTTATTATTTACGATGAACTTCTATAAATATTTCTGCAGAATTATTGAGTTGTGATTGATCTGAACAATTCTTCCTTGCACTTTCTTGACAAACTGACGTGTGGGTCTCATGACCCTTGTTCAAGTAGCGTTTTTCTTTACTTCCTTTGAATCTAAATGAAGAATGCTGGCCAAGAACTGACATCTCTTCAATGTCTGGAAATCATTTCTCCCCCATTTTTTATCTTATAAATAACACAAGTAAGGTGTCGAAAACTAAAAGAGAAGCAAGCTAGTGCCGAAACTGGAACCTGATTTTGATTAGCTAATGGACAGCAGAGTTGAACTTAGCAATGGGACCATTAGTTCACTATCATGTGTTAAATTGTGACAAAATCTGTGCAGAAGGGACCATATCCTCGGGTGCTGTTGAGTTCATTTTCTGCTGTATGCTAAAACTTGATAAAGCGTCACGTACCATTGACTTTAATTGGATCCTGAGCTCCTTGTAAGAAATACAGTGAAATCCATTTAATTGATGTATTCCTTTCCCAGCAGTCAATCATTTTGTTTAAGAACAATAGGGAGGTTGATTCTTATTTTTGCTGTGCTTCAACACATCAAATGTATCTATTCCCGCTCAGATATAAACTTGCTAACTTGTGAGTTAATATTTTAAGTCTTTTGTTATATCTGTTTATACTAATACATCATTCATACCATATTTATTTCTGTCGACAAGCCTTCAGTATTTGAGTTATATTGTGGCTTTGGTGCCATATCATTGCATTAATTTTTATAGCTGTTTCCTCTCTTTGTTTATTATGTTGGACTTATTACTGCCATAAAATTGAAAATGATGACTGAGTTCAGTGGTGCAATACAAAGGAATTGCTTGGCAGCGTGGAACTGAACCAGTTTACCTATGGTGCTAGAGAAATGTGTTCTTGAGACCAGTCAAAAGGCGATGACCGCTGATTTATACAAACATAACGCTCTGAAAGATCTGCACAAATCGATGGGATTGAAACGAGATCCAAGGGATGAAGGTGTATCTTTCGTTCTCCACTAAAATGAATGGGAATCAACATCTTGAGAATTGTGTGATCATATTGACCAGTAATTAAAACTTCAGTTTGAATCCAGGTTCTGAAGACTGTATATATATTTATACTTAAATTAAACCAAGTCCCAGGTAACTGATGCTGTGATGAAAACAGCTTTTTATTAATGTTTGTGCAACAGGATTACATTCTCAGACTGCTGTATGTGTCAGCCATGTCTCTTTCCATCCTTCCCCACACACATTTTTAATTACCAGTTCTTGACTGGGTGGTTTGCTTTCACACCATTGCAGAACACCTAGGCAGGAAGGTGTTAATATCTTTTGTACTACGTATCAGCCTTGCATCTGGACTAATTTCAGTATTCTTTTAACAAAAGTGAAAAACAGTGCAGGAGTGTCAAAAGTAATTAGTCATCATTGGAAACTGCTAGACCTCATTAAGCGATACATGAATATTTCCATTCCCTAATCATTAAGTGTGAGAAGAAGTGCTCGCATTGTTAATTATCTGAGGTGCTCTTGATCCTATCCTAGATGCAAAATAAGCCATAAACAAGATTTTAAAGTGATCCAGATTAGGATAGACCTTTTTTTTCTCTCTGTTTAATGGATAGTTACTAATGACTATTCATGGTTTCTGGTCCATTTCTAACTGGTTAAGTGGCTTACTGGCCAGTATGTACAAAGTCATTGGCTGAAGAAGTTAAACATTTCTTTGTATATAAATTGCAGTTAAATATAGCGGAGTTTCAAAATGTTCTTTGATTATTTTATTAGATTTTGTCAGGAATTTAAAATAGTATGAAATCTCTTCTTTAGTTTTGGCCTTATCTCTTTGCTTAAAAATTGAAATAGCATCAGGGATTTCCTCATCTTTAGTGTCATATTGTTTTGCTAGCCACCTGATCTAATGGATAAAGTGTCATTGTGGATCCTGGGGATTTGGGCAGAAGACCAATAGTTTATAAAATTAATTCATAATTGAATCATGTTAAAAATGCCTGATGCAGATCATTGATGTATTTTATTCTGTTGTAGAGACAGTTTAGGTGGTAATTTAAGCACTAGAAAAATATATCAATTCTGTCTCAGCAGTGTGTTCCAGATTCACAGAAAGAAGTGTCCAATGCCAGACCAGCATCCCACGTATTGAGGCCCTTGCTGCTGAATACCAGATTCCCAAAAATACACTCTTCTGAACTGCTTTGGAGAGGAATTATCAAACATAGAAAGACGCTTGGATGTGCACGAAGCCTTCTCTAAAAATTGCAATATTTCCCTCCGATTTCCGGAAATCACTGGTTCATGGCCACTGAAAGTGGACAAGGGATGTACTGAGAAACTTGAGACTATGTACTGAAGCACTGTAGAGAGTGAACCACCTCTCTAAACTACTCTGCCACTACTGTCAGCGCCATTCTGCCCCATCTGTAGAAGAGTCTGCAGATCTCACATTGGCCTCATTAGCCACCATAGAACCCAGAAAACGAGAGTGGGAAAGAGGTCACCCTCAATCCCGAGGTGCTGTCTAAGATGTGCAGCATCTTATATTACTGTTTAAATTGAGACATCTATTCTGAACGTGAAGAGAACAATGTAAACAAGGTACTCCATGCAAAGAAAATGAGATGGAGGCAACTGGATGACAAAATCTGGAAGAGGTAACAGTCATCTTGGGTGCTATAGTAGCATAGCAGTTAGCCTGACGCTATCACAGCTTCGGATGTCGGAGTTCAGAATTCAATCCCAATGTCCTCTGTAAGGAGTCTGTACGTCCTTTCCGTGCAACGTGTGGGGTCTTTTCCAGGTACTTCGGTTTCCTCCCACTGTCCAAAGAAGTGCCGCGTAGGTAAATTGTCCGTGAATAGGTCAGGATTAATTCGGGAGTTTCTGGGGCAGTGCTGCTTGAAGGGCTGGAAGGGCCTACTCCACACTATATCTCTAAATGAATGAATATTTACTGTTTGTGACTGAGTGCATGAGCCAAGCATGCTGTTATGTACATGTTAGCTGTGCTGGTAGCAAAGCTTTCCATGTGGTACAGAACAGTTGCTGACCTGTGAGCAAGTTCTGGACCACAGGGCAGGCTTTGCTGCCAGCATAGCAACTGCTGTATCTTTATATGTCTCACAAATAGGTGAAGAAAGATATTCCATTTAGCAATGTTGACTCAAACCATTGAGAAATCAGAATAATCAACGTCAGTGTTTTGGATGCTGTGACTACCCTCAGAACTGCAAAATGGTGCTGCTGCATTTTTCGTGGGACTGTCACTGGACAACCTCTCCAGATAGCCTTATGAGCAGGAAGCACACTAAACCTGAGATCTGGACGTTAATCAGCACGCTGGAGGCCAGGTCTTATTACCATCAGTGAGAACCAGAGGTACAAAGAGGAGGAGGAAGTCAGGAGGCAAACTAAACAGCCATTTACTACCTTAGTTCACCGCCAATTGGCTGAGTCCATGTTCCCCATTTAACAGCAGTCCTACACTTCATTTACTGGGCTTGTGTTCAATTTGGTACAAAATTAACATATCAAGCCATAGTTACAAATGAAATGAAGCCATAATATGTACAGAAATTATTTAATTTCCCTATCTTTCCCTGTGTATTGCTTATTATTTGAATGTTTATCTGCACATTCTCTTGTGTACGATGTTACTCAGTGGTGTACTGAGGTGAGGCTGTTGATTTTTAGTGGGGAAGATGGTAGATGACTTTGGAGGCCAACCTTCATGTAGCTGCTTCCATTGTTGCAGCAAAGTGCCTAAGCTGCTGTCGTTGTTTGTTGGAACATAGACTCCTCAGCTGCTATAACAAGCTCAGTACACTTTAATCTACTTCACTCTCTCTCCTGTTATGGCTTTTAGTACAATATCTGAACTTCATGGAGTCCAATGTCTTCCATGTAATTCCTCTTTTGGAGTTTCTTAGGTCATTTGAAGAACATCTTCCAGCACGTCAGTCACAGTGGATTCCTTTAAGGCTGACCTGAACTGTGTATGCGAACATTATCAGATGTGAGCCACTCATGGTATTGGCTCTCTGCTGATGCTGGTGTGATTTCAATATTGCAATCAACAGATTGGGTTAATTATACATTGTGATCTATGCACCCATTTAGCTACTAGTATTCAGCATTTAAGACAGCATCAGATTTACTGTTCATAATTCTTGTTATCTTGCTTGTTACCGGACTGTCACTGAGGTTGAGTTATACACGTCACTGTAAATTAATATTGTAATTTTTTTGTTCAGCAAGCTGTTTGTTTATATTGCTGAGCTGTTTGTGCATGAGCAAAAACGTCGATAGGTGAAGGTAGCATTTAGTAGTAGGAAGTGGATTCACCTTGTGATGCATTGTTCAATAACATCTAGGGGCAATGTACTGAGCAGAAGTTAGATTCCACATCCTGAACAAAGCAATAGGCTGTTTTATCTATTGTCAATTATCAAGCAGGATGTTAGAGGAACCAACAAGCAAAGTTGTGAAATTACTTTGGAGTGATGGTCAATGGCAGTGTATTGAGGTGCAGATCCTTTCCATGGAGTTCAAAGTTCAAAGTAAATTTATTATCAAAGTATATGTATATCACTATATACAACCTTAAGATTTGTCTTCTTGCGGGCATACACAGTAAATCCAAGAAGCACAATAGAATCAGTGAAAGACCGCACCCGACAGAACGGACAAGCAATCAGTTTGTGCAAAGGATAACAAGCTGTGCAAGTAAGAAAGAGGAAAAAAAAATAAAAAGCAATAAATATCAAGAACATGAGATGAAGAGTCCTTGAAAGTGAGCCCATAAGTTGTGGGGTCAGTTCAGTAATGGTGCAAGTGAAGTTATCCTCTCTTGTTCATGAGCCTGATGATTGAGTAATAATTGTTCCTGAATCTGATGGTGTAGGTCCTGAGGCTCCTGTACCTTCTTCCTGATGGCAGCAGTGAGAAGAGAGTGTGTTCTGGGTGGGGGGAGTCCTTGATAATAGGCAGCTTTCCTGTGACAGTGCCAACTGTCTGTGTGCTCAGTGGTGGAGAGAGCTTTACTCATGATGGACTAGGCTGTATCCACTACTTTCTGTAGGATTTTCCATTCAAGGCATTGGTGTTTCCATACCAGGCTATGATGCAGACTGTCAATATACTCTCCACATATCAATAGAAGTTGGTAAATTTTTTAGATGGTATGCCAAATCTTTGCAAACTCTTAAGAAAGTAGAGGTGCTACTGTGTTTTCTTCATAATCGCTTTTGTGTGTTGGGCCCAGGACAGATCCTTCAAAACAATAGCATTGAGTAATTTAAGTTAAGTTGCAGACCCTCTCCACCTCTGATCCCCTGATGAGGACTGGCTCATGGACTTCCAGTTTCATACTCCTGAAGTCAATAATCAGCTCCTTGGTCTTGCCTATACTGACTGTCAGGTTGTTGTTGTGGCACCACTTGGTCATATTTTCAGTCTCCCTTCTATATGCTGATTTGTCATGACGTTTGATTCAGGCAACTACTGTGGTGTTGTCAGCAAACTTGAATATGGCAATGGAGCTGTGCTGAGCCTCACTGTCATAAACTGGGTAGAGCAGGGGTTAAGCAAGCACAGAGGGCATTGAACTCGTCTGGGACGTATGTCACTAATTGTCACTTATGTAAGAGGTAATAGCATTCAAGCCCTGCCACAGCTGTCGAGGATCTTCTAGTGACTCGAGTATGATCTGGACTTGCCACTCACATCTGAGATGGCTTCCGGAGATCGTACCTGGACCTCTTGTATCTTAATTGGTTGCCAGACTTGAATGTCACTAATCTGACCCTCAGAAGTTGATGAATATTAAATTGTCTGTATACAAAGGAAAAGAAGGATAAAATGTTGGAAGTACTCAGCAGCTCAGGTTTTAGTTGTGTTACGAGAAGAGTATTGAATATTACGATTTGATGAGCTTTCAGGGAGTGTGGTGTCCTTTCATTCTTGACTGACTTGCCATTGGACTAAAGCTGAGCGCTGTCAAGACCGTGTACTAATGTGTATACAGGTAACTTCTGCTTCTTGGTTTGAAGTTCAGGGCTAGAAACATACGTAGTCTGAACAGCAACAAACTAAATGTTGTTTGGTCAGGGAATTGATGTCTTGGAGATTTAACAGGAGAAGGCTACCTAAAAAAAAAAATCAACGTTGTGACCAAACCTTCAGGGTCTTTGACCCCATGCCACATTATTTTGTCTTGTCTAGCCTTGCTGTTCTAGTCTCACAGGAGGCCAAAAAGGCCATATGCCAAACATACAAGTTGACGGTGACCCTCCTGAAGTTCCAAAACTTGGCAGGTAGAAGCATCTGGCATGAGTACATAGACTCATGCCCATCATGCCTAGGGATATCTGTGGTGTTATAAACATAATTATCTTCAAGCAAGGTGACAAATCTAATTGCAGAAACCATACGGGTGTTTACCAGCTGTTTGTCAGAGGGCAAGTCGTTGCAAGGGTCCTCCTCAATTGGCATCTCCTGCTGCCCAAGATTTCCACACTGAGTTGCAGTGCAGATTCCATCTGCAAAGAAGCAGACTGGACATAATTTTCATTGGGCTACAGGAAATAGTACCAGCCTTTATGCATGGCTTTTTAACATTAAAAAAAGCCTTTAAAACTGTAAACTGAGTTCCATCTATCTGATGAGATGCAAACTGTGACTCCAACAGTTAGACTGTTGGCCTCGTACTCAATCACGTTATAATCTTGCACTTTCATCTTTTACCCGCACTGCAATTTTTCAGTTGCTTTTACACTTCATACTGCATTATTACCATTTTACCATATTCCAGATCAATGCACTGTGTACTGATTTGATCCATATAAACAGTATGTAAGATAAGTTTTTCACTGTTTCTTGGTACATGTAACAATAATACCCTAAATCAATACTGGTGCCAAAACCAACCAGTCGGTCTATCAAAGGCTCAGTTGCATGGTCCTATCATCAGACCTACTCACTTCTTAGTGTTGTATTATTCCAACAAACTTTCCACTAGAGTCTTCAGAGTGAATGGGAAACTCATTTACTTTAGCGCTTACCATCTCAGACCAAGTTTCTTCCAACCTCATTTGATAAGTTACAGTACGCAGACAATGCTTGTATATACGCACACTTGGAGGCCGAGCCCCAAGTCATTGCTTGAAGCATGGAAGAGAACAGGCTTCACATTAAGCACTACTAGAGAAGGGACGTCTAGTAGCCTGCACAACATTGCCTCCAATAATAATAAAGGTTTAGAAAGAGGCTCTGGAAAACCAAGACCACACTCCCATATTTTGGGAACCACATCTTAGCAAAGGTATTTGTTGTTGATAAAATTCACCATTGTCTTTAATGTGTCAGACATTGGTGGATTAAGAAAAAGAGCATTCAAAGACTTTAAGCATGAAACTAACTTCATGATCTACATCACAAGACCTTCAACAGTTTTAATTTTAATCTGACAATAAATTGGATTAATATTAATCTTTGCCCGATCTCAATAAATCCTTACTCATTTCATTGAGTTACTACAAAGTGGTCTAACCAATATTTTAAGATTTAATGAAGACTCATATTACAGTAAAACAGTACTTTTAACCACTTTTTAAAATGACGGAAGAAAAGATTGTTGGGAGATAGAAGCTGAGAAAACATTTAATCAACAAAGTATTCCTTTCAACAAGGTTACAAACTTTTATGTATTTTGTCATCTCTCTTACAAAGTCTGTGACAGAACTAACGAAAGAACCCTTTACCACTCTAGAACCAATTAATTAAATAAATAGGAGCGCTAGTGAGTGACCAATTCTAAGATTGCTTACATATTTGTTTTCTTTTGTTTGTGAAAGGTAATTAGATTGCAGTGTTTACAGCTGGAGTAGTTTTACAGTTTGGAAATAAAAACACTAGAATGAAAGATTTCCTGTGCATCTTACTGAAGTTATTGGCAGTATCTGATAATCATTGTTGGTGTTTCTTTCCAGTTATCAGAAGAGAGGCTGGTGGACTGATGGATAGGTAGCCTGCAGTGCCAAAGTGGTCAAGAGTCAGAAAACAGTGCAGCAAACATTTGAGATATTGACTGAGATGAGTAGAGTAGTGGAGAAATTGGAACGTTCATGGGGCAGAGTAGTGTGGCCAAGAGAAGAAGAACAGAGTTATGAGATGTAGTGGATTACGAATTTCCCAAGAGACAGAGAGCGCGGAAACATTGGGGTAAATAAGACAAGATTATGGGGGTCTGTGCAGGTTATGCTTCATGGAGGGCATAGTGGATGGGGATACCAGGTCATGAACTAGGATGGTGCTGTTTCTCAGACCCTTGGGAATTAAACAGGTTTGCTCTTTGGGGAGAAAAGGGAGGGGCATGAGGTGGATGCATGAAAAGATACTTCTGCCTGTGGATCACAAATTGTGCAAAAGAACACTGTCTTCCAAGAAACATCCCTTTGCTCTTTTTGTTGCTGTATTTCCTGAGGCTTAAAAAAAGCAAGCTGCTCAGGTTAACAGTGAAAGAGAAATAACATTTGAGGTACACAGTCTGATGAAAAGTTGAAGCAAGTGATCCACCTACTCCACCCACTTCTTTGATCTCATCTTCCTGTAACATCCAGACTTGGACAACTTCTGTTAAGATCAAGATTTTTATTTTTACTTACTTTCCACCACCCATTTATTTCATACTCAATATATTACTTCAGACCATGTAGCTAGACCAGGAGTGCCACCTGTGTGAAATTGAAGGCATTAAAACTGGCAAGTTCAGGTTATGGTGATGGTTCTTGTCCATTTTTCTGAGAGCCAAAATAATTGCTGCTCTGACTGTGCTGCGGAACTAATTTGTGAACTAGCTGCTTATGATGAGCTCGGCAGAGACATTTGCTTTGGAGGCGGTGCAGGAGTTTCATCAGGTTAATTCCAGAGAGGAGGGAGTTTGCCTGTGACAGGGGATTAAGTCACCTGGACTATACTCAATAGAATTCAGGAGAATGAGAGAGGATCTTGTAGAAATATAGAAAATTATGAAGGGGATAAATACGATAGATGCAGGAAAGTTGTTTCCACTCGTGAGTGAGGCTAGAACTAGCGGACATAGCCCCAAGATTTGGTGGAATAGATTTAGAATGGAGATGAGCAGAAACTTCTTTTTTCAGAGAGAAGTAAATCTCTGCAATTCTCAGCCAGGGAAGCAAGGGAGGGTACATCATTAAATATATTTAAGACACAGTTGGTTATATTTTTGCATAGCAGGGCAATTGATGGTTGTGGGGAAAAGGCAGGTAGGTGGATCCAAGTGAACAGCGAGAGCAGCCATGATCTTATTTAACGGCAGAGCAGGCTTGACGGGCCTAATGGCCTACTCCTGCTCCTATTTCTTATGTTCTTTGTTTTGGAGCAGTCATAGTTTTTAGAAAGGATGTTCAATTGATACCTTGCACTTTGGAATATTGTTGAAAGGAATACATTAGAACGAAACAATTTTGTGTCATTTTTTTTCCTCCAAAAACAAACTAAAGCAAAGTCAGTCCCCCTGTTTTGGGAGAGTGCTTATGGGCTCTGTATTTCTCAATATGAGGGAAAACTGGCAAAAAGAAATCTAATTTGTAGCTCGTGTTGATTTTTTGCCAACATTAGCTATTGAATGGAACTACATCAGAGAGATTGCTGAATGTAGTCACAAATGATCTTTTCACTCAGGAAATACAATTTAGAAGAGTATTGCGTAGCAAGATCATGTTAATCACATAAATGCAGCTAAAACCTATTCATTCTATACCCTCAATTATAAAACAAATTGTTGAAATGGCTTAATTATTATTTCATCAATTTCTTGGGGGGTGGTGTTGGATGCATTCAAGAATACCAGAAATGTAAGTTTTTATTAATTATCATTTGTCCTAACTTTTCATTTTGCTTTTTATAGGCTTCCTTGTAAACTGCCATACTGACAGCCAGCCGTATGAAAGCTGATCTGAATTAACAGGTTAAATACATTTTGCAGTGTTTGGGTTAAGCATTGCTGTCTGTCCGGTAAGGTTGGGTATTCTGCTGTGAGCAGATGGGGCAGACAGCATCAGTGGCTCCTATGTCATTGTGTCTGGATTTTTGGCTGAACAAATATGCCAGATGGTAGCAAGGAAAGGACAACAAGTGAGGCATGGCATATGGGTGGCCTGTTTAATTTCAGCTCCTGCTGAGGGTTCAAGTTACAGCAGAAAAATACGGCAAGGTTGGGGGGAAATTAGATGCAATATGGCATTTCAGGGACTAGTGAAAGCTTGTTCACGTAGGTGAAATCTACAAAGGCCTGAAGGTGTGAATAAAAAAAAGGATTCTGTGCTGGGTCCTAATATATAAAGGTAATACCAACATAACATGGTTTCTGTTGTAACATATCAAAGAAAACTTTTACAAACTCTGAAAATAGGGAGCATTCTAAAAGCAGTGCAAGTATCATATGATTAAACATTCAAATAGTTCAAACTGTCATGAAGAATTATAGCCATGTTTCATGAGCAATAGTAATGTTGCAATTAAACAGAGTAGTACTTAATGGATGTTTTTAAAATAACGGACCTTGGAGTATAGGTCAGGGGGTATCTTCCTCTCCAGATATTATAAAGAATTGATATACTCAGTATACTTATGTCAGATTAATGTATTAAGTGAATATATACAAATAATCTAGGTGATGTTAATGTAACATGCATGTGTACATTGGCAAATATACATGTTGTCATGTTTCTGGCATCTTTTTGATCCAAAAGGGCAGGAATATTCACATATAGGAAATCTGCTCAACTCTAACATTAGTTGCAATGGGCCATTGTCTGAGGTTTGCAGTGGTATTTGTTTCAGGGCTGCACGACTCCAGGTTCTGAATGAAGCCATCATTTATGTCGCTGGCTGACTCCAAACCGTGCCTCCTTTTGTTGTTCTCCCCATTCAGTAGGGGAAGAGTCTTGTTTCAGGGTGATTTACCACCACCCAAACACCAGCTGTCAGTCCACTTGGTCACTACCGTGAGAGGCTGAAACTAGTATAAAGAGCTTAGATAATTTTCAAAAGGGGTGGGGGTGTAGGAGATGAGAAGAGGCAAATTAATGGCAAACTCTTATTTTCACTTTCTAAATCTCTGAAATTTGAGACAAGAATAGAATTCATTGTACTTTTGAAATATATACTCACAACATTAATGGATGTATTATAATTATGAAAATTAGCTGATGTGTGTTCTTTCATACAAGTAACAGTCCCCTATTTAAAAATTTTTACTCAAATTATCACTTAAAGGACTCCGTATTATTTAATTTTTTGTAGAGCATTTCAACCAATTATTGTGTGTAGGTAAAAATGAAAGATTGTCTCCTTTGTCCACATCCATTTACTCCTGAGGAAAAATAGTTGCTTTTCCTTCTGTGCTGCACACAGCTGGGGTTGTATTAACTGCAGGTACATGGTGTTGTCCTACCAGTTCTGAAAATCAGTACATGACATCATAGTGCTACCAAAAGCATTTGTCCTATGCCTTATTGATAAATGGCCCCTGTCGTCTTGAGATGTGCTTTTTGCTTAGATGACTCTCTTGATGATGTCTTTCCCCCTACCCCCTCAGGAGAGCACTAGCAATGGGACTCTCAGCTGCTGTATTGAAACTGAGTTGAGTCACACTGTGTAGGCCGCTAATAGCTGTGGCTGACCAGTTCCTGTCAGCTCCTGCTAGGATTATAGTAATTGCTTCCTGAGTCTTTACCATTGAACAGGGCAATGAAGAGCACAGTGACTACGCCTTCTGTTTGTCATTAGCCTTCCAGGAATCTCACTGTAGTTCCCAGTTTGATTCTGAGTAATAGCTGCAATTTCCTTTAATTGGCACAGGTTTGGGTTTCCGTTTTCCTCCCTGCTAAGCTGATTAACCACCTTCCATTCTGCCACCTTTTCCAGTGCAGGGGTTTGTTTCTTAAAAAAAATGAGTGCAGGTTCTGTG
This sequence comes from Hemitrygon akajei, assembly GCF_048418815.1. Classification (NCBI taxonomy): domain Eukaryota; kingdom Metazoa; phylum Chordata; class Chondrichthyes; order Myliobatiformes; family Dasyatidae; genus Hemitrygon; species Hemitrygon akajei. Next base: position 30,535,287 of record NC_133136.1, read on the forward strand.
GAACACCACTGTATGGAATATTTTTGCATTTTTTCTCCTTTTTGTCTGTGTGACATACTCTGAAGAGAGATTATTGGAAGTTTTTTTTATGTAGTTAAGAGAATTCCTCTTCGACAATTCTCTTTCCTTCCTGTTTTCTTATTTTTACACTTTCATCAGAATTTGTAACCTGGGGCAGGAAATACACAGTAAAAGTACTTACAGTTTGCTGTGATAAATATGCCATGAAATTAGGCAATTGGATACTTTCATCATTATATTTATTTAAGTAGCATTCTTTCAATGCTACTGAGATGAATCATATTGTAATAGGTAATTTGGTTGTTAATCTAATAATCTAAAAATATCAGATCCATTTCTAAATATACTAGTTTAGCACCAAATTCATTCTACAAATGTCACTTTAAGTGGTATGATTTTGGAATAATGCTCGAATGATCTCTTATCCATGAATTCTATGTTTTGGATATTTAGCTTTAGTAGTAGTTCACATTATTGAAAATGAAGTGTCAAATTGGTACTACCTGCTATCATGCAACATCTCACATAGGTGCCACTGATTCTGTTTTCCATAACATGTAGAATTGATCGTATTTGTACCTGCAAGTTCTTAACAACTGAATAGAGCTATACATCATGGAAGCAAGCTCTTTAGCCTAACTAGTCCACAGCAACCAAGATGAAGTACGTATATATTTTAGGTACATACCTGTTTCTATATCCCTGCGTGTTTTCTTCTCTGGTGATTTTCCTTCCTGTCACCGATGATATAATATGAGACACGTTGGCTTTCTCTTATCAAGTTCACTGTATTTCAGCTTGTTATGATTTTTATCTGTGTTGGATATTATGAATGCCATGGCCTCATTTGTACACATTTATATTTTCTTGCGCACCAGCACAAATGCGCACTATTAGATTGAGGCATTATAGCTTTTTTCATTGGATATGGAGTCAGAACATTGGTGGTTGAATTCAGATGTAGAAAACAGTTAGGACATCTGTATATACATATTTCTCCAATTTTATTTTCTTTAATGTATAATTTGTGCTAACTTCTCTCTGGAGGTTAAGGGTTGTGTTTTAAATTTGATTAAATATAATAGCATTGCTAGCAACAGCTCCAAACTAAGCCTGAAGGCTTAGTCAAATATGGGTGTTTATGTTTAGTTTTAACTGTTACTAGTGCTGGGCCATCAACAATGTTTTCTTCTGTTTGATGGCAGCTCTTATATCAGTTTGGTGTAATATCAAGGCAAACGATAAAACATCCCACCCAAACATTATTCACTGAAAGTTCCAGTTTATTCTAGTAGATGCTGTCGATAATCATTTAAGAAGTCTTACAAAAGTTCTGTTGTAGTGCCATCTCACTGAAAGGTAATTTATTTCATTCACATCCATAATAGATGCTTGGCATTTTAGCTACTAAAGGAGCAGCCTTTCTCTTTTCATCAATGGTACAAGAATCATCTTGTTAGGGGAAACTAATCAATAGATTCCTATGACAATTCATCTTCTTGTCAAGCCAATGTTTATTCAAGTCTCTTACAAATGAATAATCATCCCAGGCTCACCTGTGGTACATTACTGAAAGTCTACTCTCTGTTGATTGCTATTTGTCTGATGCAATGAATTACATGGCTTAGAAATTTAGATGCATGAATGTGCTGTTATTTTACTGAATATGCTGTAAATGTAATCATTTCTAGGTTGAACAGGACTACTCCAGAGATTCGGTTGGACTCCTCATGCTGCAAATCATTCCTTGCACATTTGTCACGATTCCTCCTTTGGCGCACCATGCACTGTCAATCCATGTCAAATCTATGCACTGTGTTTCTTTCAGAGTGATGTCAGTAGAATTATTGTATATCATTCTGAAGAGTGACTGCTGTTGCTCATTCCTGGAATAACCACACAACTATAACCTATTACTTTGTCTTTCCATTCTGTCAAATCCCTAATCATCCCAAGCCCAAATCCCCAGACTCCCAAATTGCTCTGATATCCGGAATTACCCTGACTCAATCTCTCTTTCTAAACTATCCAGTGGATGCCAGCCTCTGCGTACCCAGTGTCTCTGAGGTGAGAGTTGTCTGTGGAGAGTTGAAAGACTCTCCCATACTTACTAATTTCTTGAGAAGCTTTTGTTGTATTTATTTATAAGTAAGGTTATAAAAGTGGAAATGGAAATGTAAAAGCAAAAAAAATCCAGAAGGTCTCCCTAAAATAAAGCTGTAACTTTACTGTTTAATAAAACTGCAAATGACACTAAGGTTTACTTTAGCAGTTAAATATTCAGTATCCTGTTCATTTCTTTGTTTCTTCAGGAATTGTGCTGATGATATAGTTGCAATTTTTATAACAGTGTATCTTGTGTTTGGTATTTAATAGGAGAAGCAGGCCCCTGGTTTCTTTATTTATTTAGCTCTAAAAATATATTCAAATTTTATCTGTTAAATTTCTCGCATGTTTCAGAAATTTTGTTTGAAATCCAGAAAGATTAATTGCACTAAGTGTATGAAGGATATTAAGTTGTATTTAAAACACATTCAGTTTGATTGTGTATCTTGGATAATAAGTTACATCTGGTGAATATTGTGATTGAGTGCTGCAGCAACGTTGTTGCTGGAATGTGGGCAGTGTGGCTGTAGGTGTTCCTGTCTTTAGAATGCCATTACTCCTTCCTTACCTTAGGCACTTTTGTGAAACTAGCTTTGCCTGTAAGAAATGTGTAACACCTTAAATTTTTTTTTGGAAAATCCCTATCCTTAATCTTTTGAAGTTACTTATTTTCTAATTGTGACTTGTTATTTGCAGAATAACTTTCAGCCTCAATGTGGACTAGTTAAATACAGCTTGTATAAAGTAGTAGAAACAAGTTTGTGCCTGTTTTGTTTTAAACTCTAACCCTAGCTGCGCTCTCCCAATCTGTACCTTTCATCTTGTGTTTCTGCATCAAGCAGATACTATAATAGCTGGTTCTTCTCTGGGCTATTTCTCTTTCTTCTGAATGTACATATTTGACACTCTTCACCCTTCCTACGTACTTGTATTCTACTGTTGAAACACATGTAACAGTTTCCTGTTAAAACATCATTTTCAAGAAACAATAAGTCAAAGCAAACTGGTCATCTGACTTGAACAGAAAGTTTAAGGAAAATCAGGTGAGGCTGCTCAGTCAGGAAGAAGGAAGAGTGCTTCAAGTCATATTATTATAAATATGGGACTTGTCAGAGATTTTGGATTATAAAGTTAACAGACAGGAAGTTCCACACTTCTAAAATCATAGCAACAAACTATTTCTTACAAATGTGGGATTCCAAAGTCAAGAGAAGCTGGTGGGGGGGGGGGGGGGGGAGGGGAAGCTTTGAGGCATTCAATTCCTTGTTAATTTTTGTTTTAGAAAAACAAAAGACAGTGTATGATTACGGGTCAAGCTGTATTTGTGGAGAGATGAGCAGTTGTGCTGAAAGATCATTCATCTGACACTTCAACTCTTTTTCTTCACACATGCAGACTTACTTGTTGAGTGTTTCCACTGTTTTTATTTTGTTTATTTTTTTTTGCTGGAGTTCTGTTGTGGTGACTGGCATCACCTGCTTGATGATACAGGGATAAATCATTATCCTGTCATATACTAAGTCACATGGAGAAAGGGAACCCCCATTTTGGGCTGTGCTGTTCACATTTTACCAATAGGAAGACACTACAATATACACCTGTATCCATTGAGGAAAAGAGTAAAAAACAAGCTCTTATTTTTATTTCTAAGTGACTCTTACTGGAGAATAAGGGCAGTTTGATTAGGCTGCAAAGCTTTGCTTATTGACTAGCCTATGGCCATTATTACTTGTGTATACAGAATTGTCATTTGGGTAACCATTGGGGAATATGGTTGCTATGTAATCAGAGCCACTATTATAGGAGAGAACAGAAGATTAAGATGGGGGAGAAGTCATAATCTATCCATCATTTCTTTGCCAGAGACCAATTTAAAAACCACCCCAGCTTAAATTTCAGAATATTAAATTTTTATTGTATTGTACTTTATTCACATTTCTTGCTAGTTAAGTCAATGCATTATTTAATTATATTCAGGTTGATCAAATTTAGTGTGATCAAAATGCCTTGAGTAGGTATGTTTATAAATTCATAGAAAAGTTCAGGTGCTTACTTGGTACTTGGTTTGAATGATGTATAAAAAAAATTGATTGTAAAAGGTAATGAACTGCAGTAATATACATTTCTCTATGTTCAATTTAAATTAAGAATAAAAAGTTCTTATTGCCACGCTCAAGTAGTCAGTAACTTAGACAAAAGTGACTGTGAGCACTGAGGTAAGTATACTTTTAGGTTTTTGTTGCATGGGAGACAGGATTTTGACAATTTTGATTCCTCAGGCTCTGCAAATGATCCAGAGTGAGGAAGAAGAAAATGATGCGAAAATACATTTGTTACCTAACTAAAAGCCAGGAACTAAGTCAGGGATTTCTCATTTCCTCTTGGACTGGGGACCAATATCTAAGTCATGAAACTTTGGCTGAATGCTAGACCTGGCATACATGGACACATTGTTTGTACCTGTAGAGAACCTTGGGAAATGGTACTGGCAGGTGGACAAAGTCATGGTGAGATGGGTTTACAGAAGTCCGAAGCATTGACTTGTTAGTGGTGTGTGGGGGCTGATAACTGGTTTGGAGAGGTCATCAAACTGGAAACTATGTTAGGACTAGCAGCAAAGTAAACACTAACCTATTTTGTTTTTAATCAGGTGCAGCATTCTAAATCTCACAGTGAAGTGCAAATAACTTTTAGCCTTTTTTGTATTTTGTAATCCTAATTGCCACTGTCCTCAAACGAATCTGCCATGATTGATCTGGCTATCTCCCTGACATAGACCTCCCCATTTTCTATGTTAGTTGGTGTCGTGTGACAGTAGTGATATTATCAAACTGGCTCAACGTCGTATCAGTTTAAGTATTTCACAAGCCAGCAAATCAGGAAGAAAACCAAGCAATTTAAATCTAATATTTTAATAATTTTATTGAAAATGAAACAAATTGAAAGCTGGATGGTAGACACTGCAATGTCATAAAAGACATAAAAATTTAGGCCATGTTGGAGTAAATATAACCATATAACAATTACAGCACGGAAACAGGCCATCTCGGCCCTTCTAGTCCGTGCCAAACATTTACTCTCACCTAGTCCCACCGACCTGCACTCAGCCCATAACCCTCCATTCCTTTCCTGTCCATATACCTATCCAATTTTACTTTAAATGACAATATCGAACCTGCCTCTACCACTTCTACTGGAAGCTCATTCCACACAGCTACCACTCTCTGAGTAAAGAAGTTCCCCCTCATGTTACCCTTAAACTTTTGCCCCCTAACTCTCAACTCATGTCCTCTTGTTTGAATCTCCCCTACTCTCAATGGAAAAAGCCTATCCACGTCAACTCTATCTATCCCCCTCATAATATTAAATACCTCTATTAAGTCCCCCTTCGTCCTTCTACGGTCCAAAGAATAAAGACCTAATTTGTTCAACCTTTCCCTGTAACTTAGGTGCTGAATCCCAGGTAAAATTCTAGTAAATCTTCTCTGTACTCTCTCTATTTTGTTGACATCTTTCCTATAATTTGGTGACCAGAACTGTACCCAGTACTCCAAATTTGGCCTCACCAATGCCTTGTACAATTTTAACATTACATCTCAACTCCTATACTCAATGCTCTGACTTATAAAGGCCAGCATACCAAAAGCTTTCTTCACCACCCTATCCACATGAGATTCCACCTTCAGGGAACCTTGCACCATTATTCCTAGATTACTCTGTTCTACTGCATTCCTCAATGCCCTACCATTTACCATGTATGTCCTATTTTGGTTATTCCTATCAAAATGTAGCACCTCACACTCATCAGCATTAAACTCCATCTGCCATCTTTCAGCCCACTCTTCTAACTGGCCTAAATCTCTCTGCAAGCTTTGAAAACCTACTTCATTATCCACAACACCACCTATCTTAGTATCATCTGCATAGTTACTAATCCAATTTACCACCCCATCATCCAGATCATTAATGTATAAGACAAACAACATTGGACCCAGTACAGATCCCTGAGGCACACCGCTAGTCACCGGCCTCCAACCTGACAACCTGAATATGATATTGGATAATAATAAAAATTCACTTTTATATCATGTACAAAGAGAAAGCATCTGTAGAAGAACTTGGGAGTGCTAAAAGGTTCTAAATACTTTAAATGTGTCAATTCGCTGATTCCCTTTTCAGTAATGGGATTTGGATATCATAATCCAAGTTTAACCAATCTCTCCTTGTAGTTAATACTGTCTAATTCAGGCAGCAACTTGGAGGATTATTCTAGACTCTCCAAAGCTTCCACATCTTTGTGTAATGCATGACCAAAACTGCACACAATTCTCTAACTTTGATTAACCAAAGTTTTATACAGCTGTAGCATGACCTTCCTGCTTTACTACATAATGCCACAAAACCAGAAGGCAAGTAAACTAGTGATTATTTAAATCACCCAATTTACTTGTGTTGCTGTGGCGACCCACTTCCTAGCGCACTCGAACCGGCTCACAAATAGCCAGCGCGCCGGCATAAAGGCCAGTCACAAAAGGGCGCCAAGTCTGCTTCACCAGCAAGGGGAAAAGCCCGCGTGGGACTGTGAATACGTGCCCCCTACAGCATCCGCGCGCGGGACAGGACTGTGAATGCGTGCCCCCTACAGCATCCGCACCCGGGGAGGGCGGGATCAGGAAGGCTTTAAAGCGAGGCCGCGAAGTTCGAATAAAATCTTTTTGTAACTGCAGTTTACCGACTCCGTGTCGTTATTTCAGCGCTGCATGTAGCACACCGCTACAATGCCACTTCAAGTCAAGTCACTTTTATTGTTATTTCAACCATAACTGCTGGTACAGTACACAGTAAAAATGAGACAATGTTTTTCAGGACCATGGCGTTACATGACACATTACAAAAACTGGACTGGACTATGTTAAAAAAAAACACAACTCAGGGGGGAAAAAAAAACACACAACAACTACACTAGACTACAAACCTACCCAGGACTGCACAAAGTGCACAAAAGAGTGCGGGCATTACAATAAATAATAAACAGGACAATAGGGCAGTAAGGTGTCAGGCCAGTGTCTGGGTAGTGAGGAGTCTGAAAGCTTGGGGGAAGAAACATAGTCTGGTCGTGAGAGCCCGAATGCTTCGGTGCCTTTTCCCAGATGACAGGAGGGAGAAGAGATTGTATGAGGTGTATGGTGTCCTTCATAATGCTGTTTGCTTTGCGGATGCAGCGTGTAGTGTAAACGTCCGTGATGGCGGGAAGAGAGACCCCGATGATCTTCTCATCTGACCTCACTATCTGCTTCAGGGTCTTGCGATCCGAGATGGTGCAATTTCCGAACCAGGCAGTGATGCAGCTGCTCAGGATGCTCTCAATACAACCCCTGTAGAACGTAATGAGGATGAGGGGTGGGAGATGGACTTTCCTCAGCCTTCACAGAAAGTAGAGATGCTGCTGGGCCTTCTTTGCTATGGAGCTGGTGTTGAGGGACCAGGTGAGATTCTCCGTCAGTTGTACACCAAGAAATTTGGTGCTCTTTACGATCTCTACCGAGGAGCCGTCGATGTTCAGCAGGGAGTGGTGGCTCCATGCCCTCCTGAAGTCAACAACTATCTCTTTTGTTTTGTTCACATTAAGAGACAGGTTGTTGGCTCTGTACCAGTCCGTTAGCTGCTGCACCTCCTGATAAGCTGACTCGTCATTCTTGCTGATGAGACCCACCACGGTTGTGTCATTGGTGAACTTGATGATGCGGTTCGAGCTGTGTCTTGCAGCACAGTCGTGGGTTAGCAGAGTGAACAGCAGTGGACTGAGCACACAGCCCTGGGGGGTCCCCGTGCTCAGTGTGATGGTGTTGGAGATGCTGCTCCCGATCCAGACTGACTGAAGTCTCCCAGTCAGGAAGTCAAGGATCCAGTTGCAGAGGGAGGTGTTCAGGCCCAGTAGGCTCAGCTTTCCAGTCAGTTTCTGGGGGATGATTGTGTTGAATGCTGAACTGAAGTCTATGAACAGCATCTGAACGTATGTGTCTTTTTTGTCCAGGTGGGTTAGGGCCAGGTGGAGGGTGGTGGCAATGGCGTCATCTGTTGAGCGGTTGGGACGGTACACAAACTGCAGGATGTTCACTTTCGGGGGGCTATAGAATTGCACCCTAAGATCCTTCTATACATTAATGCTTCTGAAAGCCATTTCATTCGTTTGTCATGTGCCATGTCATATGATGTGGGCAATCATGGTCTTTCTATGACCATGATTGTTCTTGGCAAATGTTTCTACAGAAGTGGTTTGCCATTGCCTTCTTCTGTGCAGTGTCTTTACAAGACGGGTGACTCCAGCCATTAACAATACTCTTTAGAGATTCTGCTTAGCATCAGTGATCACATAACCAGGACTTGTGACAAGCACCAGCTGCTCATACGACCATCCACCACCTGCCCCCATGGCTTCACATGGCCCTGAGTTGGGTGGCTGGGGGGGGGGGGGGTCTAAGCAGGTGTTATACCTTGCCCTAGAGTGACCTACAGGCTAGCGGAGGGAAGGGGCGCCCTACACCTCAGTTGGTAGAGATGTATCTGCCCCCCCAAAGGATCATTTACTGTCTAGTAATTCGATAGGTTCTTGCAAAATCTGGCTAAGGAATGGTTGTCCAAATCTGAATCTGAACTCAAAACCTTTTCAACTGCAACTTGCATCTTCTTCAGGTTTCTTTTCTCTATTCTATTCTGATAAATTCAAGAGTTACGTTTATATATCCACTCTCAATTTGAATTCTAAATGTCTTGCTGTAGGTGATTCGTGTGGGTCCTAATCAACATCTGTGCCGTCATTCTTAAGACTCATTTCTTTCACTGCTCACCAGTTGTATGGTCTTGGTCTCTTCACGTTATCTTTCCCCATGTTGGATATTTTTGCAATTTAGTGATCTTGCTCCTTCAGAGGTGTAAGGTGGTTTTGTATCACATGAACTTAGTTTCTGAAGACCTACTAATAGTCTCTGTGATCTTAACCGCTTGTAGGTTTGTTCGGTGTAGTATAGATTTCACCAGTCTCATTGTTTGGTTTTCTGGTTTAAACAAATCTTTGTGGCTGTTTGGTGCCTCTCCTTTTCAATCGAGATCATACATGCTCACAATTAGATGGTTAGTTAGGTTACCAACTAAATAATATTTGAACTTGTTAGCATGCTGGTTCTAGAACATGTTCTTGGAGAGAATGGTGGCATTCGTTAGTCTCGCGAGACCATGGATCTGAGCCTGGAAAGTCTGCTGGAGTATCTGCTCTGGGGTGCAGGCCTGGGCAAGGTTGTATGGAAGACCGGCAGTTGCCCAAGCAGCAAGTCTCCCCTCTCCAGGGCAAGGGCGGATACAGCTTGGCACCATTGTTGTCGCAGGAGTTGCCAGAGCGAGGTTGAAGGCAACGTCAGACTGCCTTAGGGACTCCAGCTCCGGATTTGTCCTCAGGGTTTACTCTCGAAGCCTCTCCCATGAGTGGGTGTGGCCGTAAGGAAGCGGAGGTTTGAGATCAGAGTGTTCCCTCTCTTAGATGGACGGCCTTCCCAGGCTGATGAGTTCCATCTTTCTGAAGAGAATGATCCTGTAATATATCTAAATAATTTTCTGTCTCTCAAGCATGAGGTACATTTGAAATATCTGACTATTCAAATCAATATTAAATTCTACTCCAACCCCCAACTCCCACCATATCCCTTTGAAATTTACCCTAACCTTGGCACATGACCCCTCTAATTTCTACAGTTAAACGTTCTACTTCTTCATCATTCCTACCAGGTGGACTATATGCAACTCTGATTCAAGTCTTAAATCCTTTCCTGTTTCTTAATTCTATAATTTTATGAAAATCAATGCTTCCAATGTCTGCTTGAATGGCCACATTTTTTATTATTAATGTGATTTGATCTTTGGCTACTAAGAATATTCATTTTCCTGTACATTTAGAGTTCCAACCTCATCATGACTGTTAGGTCATACCTCCTAATTAAATAAGTTCCTACAATTAAATGAGATTGTTCTTCTTGAACTCCTGTTTGTGTAAAGGGTGTTTAGGTTTCACACTAAAACCTTCTATTTTTTAAAAAATTTCTATCTCTCTTAGTTCTGTCTTCCGGTTTAATTATTTTAATCCTTTTTATTTTAACTTATCTGAGATGCACAAAGCACCTGAAAGGGTGTTGGTTAGAGTTGCATTGCACAGAGAAGACCAGATATTTTGGACTGGCATTACCAGGCTCTTCTCAGGACATACTAAAACACCTTGCAGTCAAAAGTAGCTTTAGAAGTGCAGTCACAATAGAAAATGTTCTGCAAGCAGCTAACATGATAATCTGATAATCTGCTCTAGTAATGCTGACTGTGGAATGAATTAATTCTGATAAATCTGCTAATTGCCTATGCAATTCTACTACTATTTTTAAAAAAAATGGAGTAGAAACTGCCAGCTTGTTCTTAAAAGAAAATTAATGGATTGTTTACTAAACTGCTGCATGAACAACAGAATTTGTTGACCAGCCGTTCAGTTTACACAACCAGTGATTTTCTTCTCACTTGACTCCACTTGGAATGGAAAGAAATTGCTTGGGTACAAAACAAATAGTGAAGCCCTGACCACTCATTTTTGCTCTTAGGCAAAAGTAAAAATTGCCGCAATTCCTTTAGTGATCTTTACTCTTTCAAATTAAAGTCTGTAGCGTTTTGACATTTAGTAGAGTCAGTCCTGTTAATAAGTTATTTGTGCAGGTATATTACAAAAGCCACTCTTAGTTTGCTTACCTGAAGGATTTTTGAACAAACTGGTCTGCTGGGTGTACCTTTATTTGATATGTGGTGCATGAAGATACCAGTCTAGGAATTCGAGTGCATCGTGATGAGTGAGCCAGATGATTTAATCAGTAGCATGCTATTACCAATTTGGTGATGGACCCACCACTGCAAAGATCATTGGTGCCCAAAGCCTTGGGTGCTACTGAATAGAGGCAGTATTTTCTAAGAGACTAAACTTTGTGACTTGAGAGTAAGGCCAACTTGGGGTGTCAGCACAGTTGGATCCTACAAAGGATTATGAATAGGCAGTTGCATTAGTCAGTTAGCAATCAATGCTTATTGGTGGTGTGTTACTGGACAAGTACCTTTGTAGCTGGAGGCAGGTAGTTGAATATTGGTGCCCCTATGATCACTAGACTTGAGCTTCTCTAGGTATATGGTCCCTGGTTGCCAGTGACTTCAGCCAAACTCCAGCAGAATGTAAAATATCACCTTTAACAGGATTTTTTTTAAATTAGGAAGCAGTTGCAACTTTATACTTGTGAGATTTGTGATGTGACACAGATGTTTCCATTTCTTCCCCATGGGTGAGCATAGCTTCATAGTTTGCTGTTCGAGTGACATATCTAAGTATGGTATGGCTGCAATCTTTACACTTGCAAAGCATTACCACACTACATAAAGCAGTAAATGAGCTGTGTCTTAGTTGATCCACATAGTGAAGTACAGTGACCTTCAGCTAGGGATAGCACAGATGCTATTGAATAATGTTAAAGAGGATCTGTCTCCAGTAGTCTGTATCTAAAATTAAAGTTGCAAAGTGAATTCAACTTATCGCCATGTTTCTAAATGTCCGAGCTTTGATTTATCCTGACATGTCAAATGTACTGAAAACTTTTTTCATACTGTGCTGTTGTATGAATGGGTACGCTTGAATTTAGGCTGACAGGGTTTTGCATATCCTAAATCCCAGGTCAAATGCAACCATTGCACATGAATCCAGTGCAATTTAGAAATAAACATTTTTTTAAAAATGGGAATGTTGGAGCTGTTTGTTATTCCAAGTATATTGTTTATTAAATGTGTTAACATGCATTAAGTTCAGGTTCATTTATTTGCAGTATCTACCGTGAAGGTTCTGCTTTCCTTGGATTCAGTTCAGTTGAAAAGTATGAGTTGGCTTAGATATTGGGAATGCTTCTTACAACTAGATACAATCTTGCATCTGACTGTGTTCGAGTTCATTAATAAAGATGAGGGTTTGGGTTCCTGGAGGCGAATGATAAAATAGGAAGAAGTCAGCATGGTTTTCTTAAGAGGAAATCTTACAGGACAAATCTGTTGGAATTCTTTGAGAATACCAGGCAGGTTAGACAAAGGAGAGTCACTTGATGTTGTTTACATGGATTTTCGGAAGGCCTTTGACAAAGTGCCACACATATGAGGCTCCTTAACAAGTTAGGCACCCATGGTATTACAGGAAAGATACTAGCATGGATAGAAAATTAACTCATTGCAGGAGACAAAGAGTGGGAGTAAAGGGGGCCTTTTTGGGTTGGCTGCCAGTGACTAGTGTTCCGCAAGGGTCAGTATTGAGAACTCTTCATGTTATATGTCAAAGCTTTGGATGACAGAATTGATGGCTTTGTGATCAAGTTTGTGGATGATACAAAAGTAGGTTGAAGGGCAGATAGTGTTGAGGAAGCAAGGAATCTGCAGGAGGACTTGGGTAGATTGGGAGAACAGGCAGAGAAGTGGCATGGAATATAATGTAGGGAAGTGTATGGTCATACACTTTGGTAGAAGGAATAAAGGTGTAGACTATTTTCTAAATAGGGAGAAAATTCAAAAAATCAGAGCTGCAAAGGGACTCACAAGTCCTTATGGAGGATTCTCTAATGGTTAATTTGCAGGTAGAGTCTGTGGTAAGGAAGGCAAAAGCAATGCTAGCATTCATTTTCTGTGGACTAGAATATAAAAGCAAAGGTGTAATGCTGTGGCTTTAAAAGACATTGGTTAAACTGCACTTGGAGTATTCTGAGTAGTTTTGGGCCAAGTTCCCAAATTTATCAAGAAGTTTATCTCTTCTGGCTTTGGGATGAACCATAATTATTTCAGTTTTATCTTCATGTAACTTCAGGATATTATTGCTCACCCTTTTGTTTGTTGCAGCTATACCCGAAGTCAGAGAAGACAGGGTGTTATCATCATCAGGGTCAACTGAAATACATAATTCTGTGTCATCTGCTTACCTATGGAAATCATGTTTATACTCTGTAATGATGTCTCCTGAGGTGAGCATGTATAACAAGTTGAGTAGAAGACCAAGACAGCTTCCCTGAGCAACACTAAAAGATACATTTTATCTCTTAGAAACTCAGTCTCCAAGACAGGCATTAAAAAAATTTTCAGATCCATGAACAAAACCAATTAAGGGCACTACCAAAGCGGCCAACCCAGTTCTCCAGACAATCTAGGAGAATGTTGTGGTCAATTGTGTCGAAGGTGACACTCAGATATGGAAGAATTAGAACTGAGACTCTGTTGGCATCAGTGCTGAGGCCAAGGTCACTGATGTTTTTGGTACTGTCTCTGTGCTGTGGTTTGGTCTAAAACCTGCCTGAAAATTTCTGTTGTTCTCATTCAGAATGTTATTGAGTGGTTGGAGCAAACACGAGGAAATCTGCAGATGCTGGAAATTCAAACAACACACACAAAATGCTGGTGGCCAGGCAGCATCTATAAGGAGAAGCACTGTCGAAGTTTCGGGCCGAGATGGAGGGTCGAAAAGTCGACAGTGCTTCTCCTTATAGATGCTGCCTGGCCTGCTTTGTTCCACCAACATTTTGTGTGTGTTGTTTGAGTGGTTGGATATTACTTTCTCAAGGATCTTGCCTAGGAAGATTTGATATAGGCCTTTAGTTAGCTAGTGCCTCACTATCAAGGTTTGGTTTTTTTAAGTAGGGGTTAGACAGCCACAGTTTTGAAGGCATCTGGAAAAATTGCAATTTCAAGGGAAGTGTTAATAATTTCCTAACAGAATTGAAAACACTATTAAAATAGTCCTTAGTAAGTGTGGTAGGGACAGGGTCGAGATAGCAAGTACCGTAGATTCCGGATTTTAAGCCGCTACTTTTTTCCCACATTTTGAACAGCTTTGAACTTTGCGGCCAATAATCCGAAGCGGCTAATGCATGATTTTTTTCATGCCGCCTCGTAAACATTTTGCCTCATAACAGTAGACCAATAAAATTGATGAGTAGTTCACAGAGGTCCAATGAAATTGTACGATAAATCAAGCGCACTTTCACAATTAAATTATTGTAAATCAGTCATTTGTACTCACCCTCATCAACATGGAAAACACTCGAAGCATTGTGCTGCCTACTTAGTTTAAACTATATTTGTTTTCTGTACTACATCGCGGGATGCTATGATGTCACACCCGGTTTCGCGGTGTCTTGTGGGAAAATGCCGGTTTGCGATAAACGGAAAGGAGGGGGGGAGCGCATTACGCGAGCGGCTTTGGATCTGAGCGAACTCTGCTTTTAAGTTAAAGGTGATCAATAACTTTTCCTGGTAGGCTGCAATATATATATTTTTTTACCAGTCGTTAGGAGATATTGGAATGTTGTTCAGTAAAGAAGTATACGCAACGTATATTTAAAAGTAGCCGCGTACGGGCACGGTTCGAAAAAAAGCGTTTGCAATATGTATTTGTTTTTGTTACCATATGGATTTAATTAAAAGTTAAAAAAATCCTCACGTGTAATATCTTTCTGTGTAAATATCTCATATTACAACGTGGGACACCTGCGGCCGAAAATCCGGTGCGGCCTAAAATCCGATGCGGCCTTTACAATTAAAAAATTGATTTTATTTCTAAAATTAGAGCCAGCGGCTTTTAATCAGGTGCGCTCTGTAGTCCGGAATCTACGGTAGATGTTTACTCTTTTGTTACAATCTCTTATTGAGTTCTGAGTCAGAAATGCTTGTAAATTTTGACATGGATTCTGTCTTTTTAAGAGTTTGGTTATAGAGGTTACTAGTATCTGTAGCTCTACACTCCCTTGTGGAAATCATTTTGTAGATAAATATTGTGAGTTCCTCACTTTTTGTGGCAGATGCTTGACTTGAGGACATTACAGGTTGGGCAGGGTTCAAAGTTGGTTTGTAGTTGAGAACAACATTTCTGAATCTCCACTGTTCTCTAATAGTCTTGGGAAAATGGGCTCTTCTTGCAGAGCATGGAGCAGCGTTAAAGGAGCCTAGCTTTCCCTTGAAAATATTGCTGTGGACTTCTGGTCCTGTTTTCCTCCATTTTTTCTCAGCTACTCTGCATGATCTCTAGAGTTCATGGTCAGAATTGTTTAACCATGGCGATGTTTTACTAAGTGATATTTTTCTTGATGCTAGGTTTGGCCAGTGTGTTTAATATATTTGTCAAGTTATCGTTGAAAGAATGAACTATTTAATTTACTGAGTCGTTTAAGTCATGTGGTCAGTTAGACTAGCCAGCTCAGATAATTTAAATTGCGTTGCAGCATCAAGAGACCACTTGTAACTGTAATTTCTTTCATGTCCTTAGTTCCAGGCAGGAGGGCATCAAAAAGTACACAAAAATTATTAGAGACAGCAGTATCAGACTTGAATCATTAATAATATTTAACTCTTTTGTCATTACTAAATCAAGTATATTTCCAAGTTGATGGATGGACTCATTGACATGCTGGGTATGGTCTAGGCTGTCTAGTAAGCTCATGAATTCAGCGACCATAGCGTATGCATTTGAGAGATCATTAATATGAATACTGAAATCAGCAGAGAATAGAATCCTGTCATAGTTCAAGATAATAGGATAAGAACACTGAGAGTTCGGAGAGAAAGTAGGCATTGGATTTAGGAAGGTGATGAATGATAATGCAGAAAACAGGATTGGTACCACAAATTTTAAACGTGTGTTCCTCAAAATTTGAAAGGCATGCTGGCATTGGAGAGGATCCAGAGGATGTTCATGAGAATGAGAATCTGGCATTGGAGGTTAACGTATGAGGGCCATTTGATGGCTCTAAGCCTGTACTCACTAGAATTTAGAAGATTGATGGGGGATCAAATAGAAATCTATCGAATAGGTGGCTCCACGTTAGAGTAGTGGGCAGCACAGTGCTATTACAGCTTGGGGTGTTGATGTTTGGAGTTCTGACAAGGAACTCTGTAAGGAATCTGTGTCTTCCCCGTGGAATGTGTGGGTTTTCTCCAGGTGCTCTGATTTCCTCTCACATGTAGCGGTTAGTAGGTTAATTGCCCCATGATTAGGCTAGGGTTAAATCTGGGGTTGCTGGCCGGTGTGGCTCAAAGGGCTGGAGGGGCTTGTTCCGAACTATATCTCAATAAGTAAATAAATAACATTTTGAAAGGCCTTGATAGAGTGGATGTGGAGAGGATGTTTCCTACAATGGATGAGTAGGGCCAGGGGAGAAGAGGAACTGAGATAAGGAATTTCTTTAACCATTGAGTGGTTGGGTGGTGAATCTGTGGAGTTCATTGTCAAAGATGGCTGTGGAGGCCAACCCATTGAGTATGTTTAAAGTGGAGGTTGATAGGTTCTTGATTAGTTAGGATGTCAAAAGTTACAGAGAAAATGGGGTTGAGAGGGATAATAAAGCTGCCATGATGGAATGGCAGAGCAGACTGGACGGGCCAAATGGCCTCATTCTGCTCTTATGTGTGTTTGTGATCACTTCTAAATTACTTTGCATTTAACAAAATTAGACAAGTTCCAGTTATAGTTCACATTAAGTCTGGCATTTTGGTGGTATCAAAATTTCAGATTCCAGTGGTTGTTCAAAGCATGTTTCAACCCCTTGTAAAATAAATTAGAGCTTCCAAGTTCACTAATTGAGTGTTACTGTAGAGTCAAAAAATGTGAGGAGCACAACACTAGCATCACTTCTGTGGCATTTAAGTGGTTACTGTACTGATGTTGGGACACTACTAGGCAGCATGTTCATTCCAAAATGCTCAGCCCATGCACAGTCTTTGGAGGATGATGAGAAGATAATGTTGTGTTTGTTTCAGTGATTATGTCACAAGTACCAAAGGCATGCGGTAATAGCCATTTCCAGGAGCGATGCACTTTCTGCCTTTCAGATTTCTTTTCTCCCTGGCAGCCTGTGTGTCATGAGTTGTTTAAGAGCTGATCTTTCCCAGGTGCTGTACTAGGAGCTTTGGTACAGTGATGTTACCCTTATCCAGACCCATGTAGACTGTGGTTCAAGATACTTTTTGAGGTGAAAACCACATTGCACAGACACTTAACAATATTTTTGCTCTTTTTGAGAACCCGATTTGTGACTGAGTGCTTAACGCACTAGTAAGGGTGCAATCCAGTTTCTAGCTGCATAAATTTCTGAATTTTGTAAAGTGATTATGCAGTTTGTTTCTAAAGTTGTCTATGCTGAATATTTGCATTAAAATCATAAAATGGTGGAAACGTTCAACAACTGAGGACGCATTTGTGGAGAAAAGACAAAGTTTAGTAATTCAAGCTGATAGAGTTGTATCACACCTTTCAGCATATTAGGTTTCTGATGATCAATGACATTTCTGGGCTTTATTCTTTCCTTGCTGATGCTCGTTGCTCTACTCCTACTGTCCTAGCAAATGTTGGGCATTTCTGGGCCATGCCTCCATTCTCTGCTGTGACTGCTTTGTATGAACCAGTTTAATGTGCTGTGTCATTTTGACCACATAGATAGATACTTTATTTATCCCAAAGGGCATTACAAGTGCACAGATATACACAAATATTAGAAGAGAAGTAAGAAAGAATAAAAAATAAGTTACCTCAGACAGTCCGATTTGTCTGGGCCGAGTTGGTTAACAAATTGTCCAAACCAGGTTGGTTAATGAATTGTCTAAAAGGAGGGGGTCATCACTTCCCCGGATATAGTTGGTCACATTATAGAGCCCAGTGGCCAAGGGTAAGAATAACCTCATTTAGCGCTATTTGGAGCAGCGCATTTGTTTTAGTTTGACCTTTGTTTCCCTTAAACATTAGATCTAAGGGATGGATGGTTTTAACAGAAGATGATGCTTTACTTGTTTTCCCTGATGATTTCTACACTAAATGTATATATCTGTGTCTTGTCATTCCTTCATTAAACTACTAAATGGAGTTGACATAATGCTGAACAGAGTAATGTTGTATATGTTTCTGTCAGGAAATTTGGCTCCTGATGATTTTGGTAGAATATTTGATTATCCCAGCAATTATTTTCTGGGATAAAACATCTCCAAATGGTGTTAATGGAACAAAATTCAGCTTCATTGAGATTTTTAAACTCACTGGTCAGCAGTGTTTATTTTCTTGCGGAAGAACTGGTCTTTTACAAACCTTGTTTCCCCCAAACCATGGTAATTAAAAGGCCAACACTCAAACTGAACTCTGACCCAACAGAGATCTTTGAACTTCTGCATTGCCTGGACTGTTTTGCCCATGGAATTCATGGTTATGGTCATTCTCAGTTTCCTAGCCTCAGGATTATTGCAGGCGGTTGCTACAGATTTCTGCCACATTATCACATTCATTGTTCACAGCTTCATCAGGGAGGTCATTCAAGCTCTGTACTCCAGTGGAGAAAATTTCATTTACTTTTCCTTCAGTCTACAAGAGCAGGGCTAAAATGTGCAGGCGTTTGGTTGATGCTGCAGGAATTTTAAATGCGCAAGCATTCATGGACTGCACTTGTGTCCTTACAACGACTTCGCTTAAGCACTTGACTGTAGCTCTTGAAGGTCTTTGTAACCCATAATGCTCTCTTAATGTGTTTAAAAGGTAGTAAAGCAACTTACAGCCCCTGATCTTGCTTTTATTCCTAGGAGCAGTTCCATGTAAAATAGAGTCATTGGTACCTGTATCCATATCTGTTTAACAAAAGAATTTCCACCATGTTCATTGTGCTTAATGACCATTTAAAAAAACTGAATTGTTGCTGATAAAGAATATTAAAAGCATCATGCATTGTGTCATATACTGTGTGAAAGGGAGTGTGTTGAAAATGTGACTCTGGCTAATTTATCTGAAGTTAATCAAAATTAATGACTTCTGTGTGTATGAAGGTTAAGTGGCATCATTGAGTCTTTTGCAGTTCATGATTCACAGACATTTAAATGCCTATTAAATGAAATAAGCACAATGAATCTTTTCTTTCGTTAAACATCTTCCCATAAGCAACCCCATCCTTTCAACTGGAATGTCTGTGAGGGATGAAAAGATCAAATAAAAGTTTTCAATTTGACTGGTTTAATAGTATTCACTTTCCCTGCTAGAGTGTGGAGCACTTTGACAAGGGAACACAAAATGCTGGAAGAACTCTCACATTGAATCCTGAGGCAGGGCCTCTGCCTGAGATGTTGACTGTTTGTTCATTTCCATGGATGCTAACTGACCTGCTGAGTTTCTCCAGCATTTTGTGTGTGTTGATTTGAATGTCCAGCATCTGCCGAATTTCACCTTGTGTTCATAAAATGCTGGAATTCTGGGGTAGGTCTATTTGGGGTGGTGGGGAAGATTGATCACTTTTTGAGATGAGCCTTGGATTTAATTTGTCCATGTTTAAATAATTATGCTTGTGTTTTGAGATCTTTTTAAAAGGTTAAACTCGTATCAAAACATGATTGTTACTAATTTTGTTGATGTAGTTAGAGTCCCAATACAGATATTCCAAATCAGACATGAACATGGCCAAGAGTTTCTATTTTCCAAACAGTAAAAATAAAGAGAAAGAAAGTATTTGTGGCACAATTCACAACAGCCAAAATATTTCAAACTATCGAAATGGAGTAGATTCGGATTAATTAGGACATATTGGGACCAGTACTTTCTGGCCTAGTTAAGCAGCTGCCCCAATTACACAAAGTTTCATGGAAATAGTTAAAACGATATAGAAAATACAACGTACCATTTAACTGAGTAACAAATTATTATTTAAATGAAATACAGAGCAAACTAGAACACTAGCAATACTACAGCAGTGCTATAAAACTATGTTCATTCCTAATAGTTAACGATGGAGGAGTTCTTCCAGTGTATGCTGGCATATTCTTTTGATTACCGTAACTATAAATAAACAAACTTGGCGCAGATGTCTAGTGTAGGCAATGGACTGTCTTTATACAATGCTATTGACAATTTCATTCTCCAATTCTTCATTTTCATTGTAACATTCAAGATGATTGTTGGTACCTTCAAATTCTTCATAGTTGCTATCTTGTTGAAGTAGAAAAATCATTTCATTTTCACTCCCATTCACTTTTGTCATCTCAACTCTGAATGCTAGAAACCGCAATGAGCAAAAAGTCTGAATTGTCTTCGTGCTTATTTCTCGCCGACTATCAGTGACAAAAGTCACTGCTTTTTGAACACAAGCACACACAACTGACACTG
The DNA here is from genome assembly GCF_048418815.1 of Hemitrygon akajei. Lineage (NCBI taxonomy): Eukaryota > Metazoa > Chordata > Chondrichthyes > Myliobatiformes > Dasyatidae > Hemitrygon > Hemitrygon akajei. The sequence continues at coordinate 30,555,631 of NC_133136.1, forward strand.
TTTAAAAAATGTTCACTCTAAGCACAGTGTAGTGTCTAACAGCCACATAAGTTCACATGACAGACACTAGTTAGTAACTGGTAACAGTCTCCTCTCCCAATTAAGCAGCATAGTGTCCCAAATAAACAAAGAGATTCCCGGCTGTTTTCTCTTTTAGTTTCTGTTCTTTAGGAGTTTTTCCAAATCCCCAGTTTACTGGAATCCACTGTACTCTTGAAAAATGGATATCATTACAGTGGTGGCAATTTGTGCATAAACAATACCAAAGTAATTTGTTCAGGCAGAATTTCTTAATAAAGAATTTGTTGATAAAGGCTAGTCAGAATACTGGGAGAACTTAGCTGCTATTCAGGGAAGAACACCATAAATTTTATTACATCTATCCAAATACTGTATCTGAGAAATTAACTTTGATTGACAGAATTTTGTGCCCTAGAACGATTTTCTGATTAAAGGGGTGTGAATGACACCACTGATCCAGTATTAACAATGGAGGAGTCTATTGAGGACGTTGTTATGTGGTATATTCCAATTGAGTGGCTTGTATCCCACTATCAGGAGATTGAAGACTTTGTAAAGTGTATGGCAGGGTGCTTTATACTCCTTGGGATCTGCTGAAGCGCACTGAGTTTTGATTCTTACAGTTACATTGTGGAATGGTAGATCATCAGATCCTCTCTTAGGTTACACTGCAAAAAGACTTCAGTTCATGTGTGCCTGTCTTTATCCTGCTGAGCATAGGGGATGATATCAATTTACAAACTTTATGAAGGCACCACAAAGGATTTACATATCCACTTACCAGAAACCCTTTTCTTTTGCTATTTAGGAATTAATGATTGGCAACAGTTGTGAGAAAGTTACTATATTGTGGTATTTTACAGAGTGCTTTGATATCCTGTGCAATTATGTAATGTTGCATTTTGGGTTATTACTTGATTGCACCATGAACTGAATTTGATCACTAATAAACATGAATGCTTATGTTAGTGTGTAACCTCTGTTCATCTGAGTTTTAAAGATGCAACACAAATTGATTTTGATTGGAGTTGCTGAAGGTTGTATTTTTTTGTTGGTTGTGGATGCTTGAAGTACAGTAACAGTATGATAACATTTACAGGTTTTGAATTGCTGCTCATGATGTAATTATTTATTTGCATGTAACATAAGGTATTTATGCAAGGTAATGCTAATGAACAGATGTTAATGAGTAGCATGCAATTACATATGCATTACCCCAGCTAGTAATATTTTGCAAGCATAATTGCTTTAATGAATAACACCATCTTGCTATACCTTGCACTGGGAGTTGATGGAAATTGACAGGCAGTGTATTGACTTTCACTAGCTTACACTGGTATTGAGTTTGGCAGCGAAAACAGATAGGGTCAATCAGCTGTGACACTGAGCTGCCCTTGTTGCTGTCTTTGTTATATTAAAGCTCTAGATCAGTTTCAGATAAGCTTTCCTTTAGTACACAAAATGAAAGGGCTCTAGTAATTAATAGCTTTGTAGGTTTCCACAGAGTTGTTCCTCCAACACAACAATTTGGTTGTGACTCAGTGCTAATGCTTATATAAAATCTGTAGCTGGAATGATGGTGCTCAATAATGATCTACAGTGCCTGTCTTAATTATCACATATACAAATTCTGATCTATATTCATATATGTGAGATGTTATAGATAACATATTGCAATGGCATATTGCAGAAAATCCAACATAAGTTGCTACTGTTGGTGACAAATATGTATTTTCCTTTTCACATTTGCCTTTACAGCTTCTTGCTTCATAGAACTGTTTATTCTATAGAACAGCAAAGCTGGCTTTCCAATTCCAGCTGCTGGTTAGTCATACTGAACTCTGGTTACATTCTCCTGCTATGGCACCAAGTTACCAAAATCCACAATCCCACCAAAGATAATAAAAGGTCAAGTCATTGTTGCACAACGAGTCATTTGATCATTGACGTGATTAAAATTCCTGCAAGATGATACATACTTTTTTTTGTTTGTTTTTCAAGCAAGGAGTTTGGAATTCTTTCAGTTTTGTCCCCTCCAGGGTCAGGAAGGGATGAAGTGTTTGGAGGTGATCTGAGGAAGGGTGATTGGTGGAACACGCTTTTTAAATGTGCGCTGGAGCAGACACTCTCACAGCATTTAAAAAAGTTTTCTCAACCAACACTTGAATCACCAGGGCATAGAAGTTGCTGTTGAAAAGGATTGGTCAACATTGACATGGTAGGTAAAGGGCCTGTTTCTGTGCTGTATAATTCTGAGGTGCGAACGTTCACATGGAAAAGGCAAGAACTTTTTCAGAGTGCTTGAGAGAAAGGAGGAGCAGTTGTGTTTCTCACTCCTGGGTGGTGACCAGTTCTTGTTTTCTTGCTCAACCCATCAGTTAGGAATCCTACCAGGGAGGAAACTTTTTTTTTAAAGGAACTTGCACACCCGGAACAGAGAAAAGAAAATCTGCAGATGCTGGAAATCTAAGCGACACAGACAAAATGCTGGAGGAACTCAGCAAGCCAGGCAGCATCTATGGAGAAGAGTACAGTCGATGTTTCGGGCTGAGACCCTTCAGCAGGACTGGAGAAAAAATGATGAGAAGTTAGAAGGTGGGGGGAGGGGAGGGAGAAAGAAAGGAAAGTGCGGAGGAGCACCAGAGGGAGGTGATGGGCAGGCAAGGAGATGGTTCCCATCCCCTTTTCCCTCTCTCACTGTATTTCCTTGCCTGCCCGTCGCCTCTCTGATGCTCCCCCCACCCCCACTTTTCTTTCTTCCATGTCCTTCTGCACTCTCTTATTTGATTCCCCCCCCCACCTTCTCTAGACCTGTATCTCTTTATCTGTTTCACCAATTGACTTCCCAGCTCTTTACTTCACCACCCTCCCCCTACCCCCCAACCCCAGGTTTCACCTATCACCTTGTGTTTCACCCTCCCCCTACCCCCCAACCCCAGGTTTCACCTATAACCTTGTGTTTCACCCTCCCCCCTACCCCCCAACCCCAGGTTTCACCTATAACCTTGTGTTTCACCCTCCCCCCTACCCCCCAACCCCAGGTTACACCTATCACCTTGTGTTTCACCCTCCCCCCTACCCCCCAACCCCAGGTTTCACCTATCACCTTGTGTTTCACCTACCCCCCCCCCCCCCCCACCAAATCATTTGAACCTCTTTTCCATAGATGCTGCCTGGCCTGCCTAGTTCCTCCAGCATTTTTTGTGTGTTGCTTGCATACCTGGGGATTAAATATACACTGGTTCAGAGTACTCTGGCATAAGGCTGTCCTTGCTGGAACTCAGCAGGTCGGGCAGGATCCATGGAAAAGAACAGTCAACGTTTCAGGCCGAGACCCAAGGGTCTCGGCCCGAAATGTTGACTGTTCTTTTCCACAGATGCTGCTTGACCTGCTGAGTTCCTCCAGCTTGTTGTACGTGTTGCTTTGACCACAACATCTGCTGTGTACTTTGTGTTTAGGCTGTGCTTGCTGCTTTGGGGAAACCTGCCCCAGTAAGTATTGGCCCCTTGATGATCCAAAGTATGATCTATATTTACATGCCCTAAAAAATGAGCCTATTGGTCTAAAACAATGGCAGATATATTTGGACAGTAACTGTGACTTTGCCCCTAGCTTGATAAGAAATTTTAATAATTCAAAACATGGATGAGTCAGTAATCAAAAACATTTTTGTGTAATATGCTCTTTGGCTTTTGGTGCTCTTAAAACTTTGTGATCTTCCCCACATCAGGTTCATGTAACTGCAGGATACAGATGTTATTTCTAAATCCCATTTCTTAAACCAAATGATTAAGTTCTTTCAGTTGTTTTATTAGGCTTGTTATTTCAAGCTTTTGGGTGGATAGAATTGTTTTTCATTTGTTTTGAAGAGAAGAATTTGACCTAGTCCCCAGTTTGTTGAGCAGCTCTCACAAGGTGTGGGATGTGTGCATACAGAGCTTCCCTTGTTTTCATCGTACAGTGATGGATAATGTGATGGAAATTTAACAATGTTTTATTGTTTGATGGGAAGAGAGAGACTGATCAACTTGCAAAACCTTTCTGCATAATTATCTCATCCTCTGTTAGTAATCCTCAGTAATATTCAGTCCTTCATGAACAACTTGTATATTAAAAAACAATTTCCTTTGCAACACGTGTGAACACATCTGATCATGTCACTGAAGTTTCTACTCTAATATTGTATTAAATGCTCAAATTTATTAAGAAATTCACACTTGAATTTGAACAATGTCTGTTTTCATTGGCATACCACTAAAATTTGAACATTATTGATGGAGTAACGTACTTGTAGTCTTCGGAGGAGTGATTTGTTTTAGTGATTTAGAGCCTTGGAAAACATTTCATTAAGCAAAACTTGGTGAATTGAAAGGGCTGAGCAGAATGCATTTCAGTACACCGTATCCCTGGGTGCACTATTCATAATAGCTATGTAAATGGAAGACATCTATCCAAAGGGTCATTGGCATTATAGCACAATCTCTCAAGCCGAACATTCAAAACTTGAGGAACCCCTGTAGAACAGTTTGGTTTTTTTAATTTGGAAGTCAATTGTTGCTTAGGTTTTTTTAATAATCTAATTTCTTAGAACAGAGTTATAATTTAATTTTTTAAAGTCTGCAAGTCAAGGTCAGAACTAGTCCTTTTAGACTTATTGGGAAGATGACAACGAACTTTTAAATGTTGTGCTTTTCAACAGAATAGGCATTAGTTTCTGCCTGCTCAGCCTCTTTAAATCTTCAAATGACCTTTCACCTATATTAGGGTGTGAGGTTGTACGTACCAGTGTGCAATGGATGCTATTGTAAATGTTCACCACATCTGGGGGAATTCCAGATAGCAAGTAAGTACATATATTCTGATATTTGTTCTGTTTATTTCCTTCTGAACATACACAATGCAGAAAGTGGATAGTGTGATGGGATCTCAGTTTAATTGTAAAACAATTGTTATTCAGATGGAAAATTACACTGGTATGACTAGGGCTCAAGTCTGATCTCAGACTAGTTAATGGTTAACAGGTTAAGATCACCCCTCTGCTGCAAAAATAGCTGAAGCTTCATATCAGTAATGAATGTCTCCTTTCGGTTGCTCTGTCTCAAGTCCTTCAGAGAGAACCTGAGGTTAGTTGTTACCTTGTGACATGCTAGAAAATGCAGTGATTTTTCAACCATTTCTGTCCAAATATTGTGCCCTAGGCATGTGACTTCCAGCCAAGACATTGACAATTAATCTCCATGCACTCTTGAAGGCAGTTTTTACTACATTTACAGTCAAGTGCTAGAATTTTAGCATTTGGTTTAAGAACTTTTAAAATGAGGTCCCTGCCACCTGCATTTATATAATCTGAGCATGAGAAAAAATTATAACAAAAACTATTGGACATAATAGTTATCTGTCTGCTTGATTAATGGACATCTATCTACATTTTGATTATTTTTATTTCTTGTCTTAAGGGCAAAGGCACATTTACTGCCTAAACTTACTCATGATTATAGAGTTTTCTCTCAAGTGCTGTTCCATCTTTCTCTGAGAGTAGTGGCCAGAACTGTGCACAGTTCTGCGGCTGAGGCAAGACCAATATTTCAGAAAGTTGGAACATAACCTCCAGACTCTTGTACTCAGAGGACCAACTAATGAAGGTCACCATCCTATATGATGTCTTCTTAATATTTACCTGGGCAATCTCCGTCAAGGATCTTTAGACATTTGAATGTTCCTCAATACATTCTAAAACCACACTATTCGTGGTGCATATCCTAGCCTCAATGGTACACCCAAAATGCATCACCTCACATCTGGCTTAAACCATCTGTTATTTCCCAGCTCAGTTCATTAACACATTAAGGCTACGTTTCTCCCAGCCCCACTGTTAACAATTCCAATAATCTTTCTGTCATCTGCAAACTTACTAATTATGCCTCTTACAGCCACACCCAGATCTTTATTGTATATTACAAATAGCAAGGGTCCCAGCCACTGATCTCTGGAATGCCAGACCATTAGTGTTGTCCAAATGCAAAGGTGACTGTCTACCATTACCCTCTTTGCTTGCCAGGCTATAGTTTGAGTTCAGTTTGCCAAATTGATCTGGATCCCATTTGGCTTAATTCATAAGATCATCAAGTAACTTACCTACCACCGATAATTGACTCACAGGTCTGTAATTACCAAACTATTGTTTTCTGCTCTACTTAAAAAGGGGTGTTTATACTTGATGTTGCTAGCCACCTTGTACCTCACTTGTGGCCAGTGAAGACTTAAAAATCTCAGTCAGAGCCATGGGAGTCTCTCCACTTGCCTCCTCTAGCAGCCTGAGATAAATCTCATCTGACTTTGTGGATTTGTCCACCTTTAAGCCTACAAAGGCATTGAGTACTTAGTCTTTATGGAGATTTGCACTCAAATTCACCTTTCCCTTCAGAGAATCCCTATCAACAAAGTCCTGTTTATTTTGTGAATACCAATGAAAAGCATGCATTTAGGACTTCAGCATGAACAGGTTATCCCCTTTTGTCTTTATTGGGCCTTGTGCTTTCCCTAGTTATCCTTATGTCCTCAATATACTCTACTTCTAAAATGTCTTTGGATTTACCTTAATCTTGTCCATTAGTGTTTACTTATGACCCTTCTTAGCCTTCCTAATTTCTTTGTTGTCAGTGGCAGAGAAGGCATTGGATGTTCTGACGAATTAAACCGAATGGGATCCAGAGTGATTTGGTCAACTGGATTCAAATTTAGCCTGGCAATAGAAGAAGATTGATGGTAGAGAGTAATTTTGGCATTTGGACAGTCCTTCCAGGTGAGGCATCATTTCACCTGTGAAGTTGTATACGGGTGGATGCTTTGATAATAAATAAACCTTTGAATTTGCTGGGGTCATCTATTGTGTCCGGTGCACCAGATTGCACCTCCTACATTGGTGAGACCTGTCATAAATTGGGGGACCGCTTCGTGACGCACCCGCGCTCCATTACTAACCATGTTAAGAGAATATAGTCGGTCCCATTTCGTCACTCTGTTGCTGTGGCACAGTGGTATTACTTTTCTCAAAATTCTATTCAAATTTCCTTTTTAAATTATTGATCACCACTGATTTTAACATCCTTACAACCAGTTAATTCCAGTTTGTTGTCACTCAATGCATAATAAAATTCTTTTTCATATCAACTTGCTTATTTCCATTTTAGTGGCTGAGAAGTGACCAGTAGGTCAGGCCTAACCACGTGCTGCTGCCTTGTTTACATTTCTTCTGGCTGTCCTTTGCAGAGACCTTTCAGTTAATCCAGAGCTCTGAGCTTCCAATCACATGGCTGGATTATCAAAGAACAACTGATTCATCCCACTTCCTTTCCAGTCCTGGTGAAGGGTCTCGGACTGAAACACCGACTGTTTATTCCTCCCCATTACTACTGCTTCACCTGCTGAGTTCTTCCAGCATTTTGTGTGTGTTACAAAAAATTGAAATTTGTCTTTATGATGGAAACACTCAGCAGGTGAAGCTGTATCTATGGGAGGACAATCAGTTAACTTTTCAGGTCCTGGACTCTACACTATAATCAACATTGAATTGAAAATTACAGCAATTCCATCATTTTTCTCATATTTCCAGTATTTACGGTGTTCTTCTTTGACAAATTGCTCCTTTATTTCACACTACATCTTCTTTCACATTCTAAAGCATCAGAAAAAATATCTCCTCTCTTGCTACCATCTATAGTATTTTGGCCATAAATCTTAGCAAACTTCCCTTCTATTGTCAATTTTCCCTTTCCCCTTCACTCCTCAATTTTCATAAATATGAACTTGTTACTCTTGCTCTTTTATCCATTTCTGATCAAGGATCATCAACCTGAAACACTTAAATTTGGTGCTTTCTCCATTCATGCTCCCTGACGTGTTGTGTACTTCCTGCGTATTTTGTTTGCATTTCAGCTTTCCAGCATCTGCGGAATTTGCTTTCGTAATGGATATTCACACATTGCTGTCGACACCAAACACCAGTCTTGTAATTAATATACTCTTGTAATTAATATTCTTAGTGATAACTTTGAAGGTGAAGATCATGCTCAAGCAGTACCAGCTGATGAGAGATGTTTAAATGAATGTTGAACTGTAAGCAGTTTTTTTAAAAAAAAATGAAAATACACAGTTGTGCAGCTAGAAGAGCTGAGTTTTATCTTAATTTGGGGTGCTCCCTGTGCAGATTCTCCCTATTGCTGTGTGGGTTTCCTCTGGAGGTCGTGTCTCTCCCTTGTCCCAAAGGTGTTCAAGTTGTTAAGTTATGTAATCATCGTAATTTGTCCCTAGTGTGCAACTGATTGGTAGAATCTGTAGCGTTGATGAGAAAATGGGGAAAATACAATATGGGATCAATCAGTGTAGGATTGGTATTAATGGGTGTTTGGTGGTTGATGCAGCCTTGTGGGCTGAAGGGCTTGTTTCCATTCTGTAGATTGCCATGTGTGAGAAATTACAGCACAGGAATAAGCCATTGGCCTGGTCAGTTAATGTTGCATCTAGCAGGTGACTCCACTTTCTTGCTACATTCTGATAGTAGAACAACATTCAGTAGGATGGACGAATACTTTTGGTAGCTGCTCTGCCTGTACAATGTGAAAACCTGCTCCCACATTAACTTTCCACACCTTTGGCAGAGTTTGACAAAAGAAACTTTGATGTTCATGAACAAAATGAATATTTGTTCGACTTAGAACTTGCATTTCAATTATCACTTACTCCTGCTTTATGGAGTTTTGCATGTTAGTGTAGTCTGCTACAGTGTTGAACTATCATGTGTCCAAGCCACATTCAATATCACTGGTTGGGTTACATTTCTTGCTTTTGTAAAAGGTTATGTATTGCTTTTTCTTATTGAAAGATGTTCAGCCTTTTCTACCATCTTTTCAGGTGCACTTCAAATTACACAACTCATTGGCCTTTCAAAATGAAACTTGCTCATGTTAATGCCATTTCTTTTTGTCAGTCTTCTTAAACCTGTATTTTCCAGATGCCATCCCTTCTCCCAATGGAATTTTTTTCCTTACCTACTTTGAGTTTGAACACACCCCATCAAATCTCCACATGCCCTTCTCTGCTCTAAGACCTACTTCACTTCCTCAGCCTCTCCACATAACTGAACTGTGTCTTCCCTGATGCCATTCCAACAAATGTTGTCTATACCCTCAACAAAGCCTTGACATGCTTTCTGAAGTGCTGTGCCAAGAACACAATACTCCAGCCAAAGCCCAGCAATAAAGCTTCCACAAAACTTTCTTGCGATAAGCCAGACATTATAAGTACTTTGTATCAGTAGTTTAAATTTGGCCTACCTTTTTTCAATGCATAGCCTGTTCCTGCCTCACCCACCAATTAAAATTGCACCTTATACATCTTATTGCTTTATTCGTTTTCAACTTCACACTTTATCTTAAAATTCATTAGCATTTTTGAACCCTATTTGGATAAAAATGGTACTTGTTGACCCTTCTCCAATTGCTTCAGCACTGAAAAGAAACTATTTAGTGTCATTAGGGTTAAGTAATCATCTTTGATGATGTACTACAATTCACTTTTCCCTCTGTTTTTATCGTTTTATACTTTTACAAACTTGTTTTGAGTTTTTAGATGCCTTTACAGTTAGATATCAATTGTCATTCTCTCAAGTATTTCTGGAAAAAAAGATTCTTGACCTCCTTATGTTTTATCCGATGTCTGAAATGTAATTTTGTTCTAGAATGTTGGAATGAAGTATTAAGTCCTGCTAACCTCAAATTTATCACAGAGCAGGCAAAACAGAACTATTTCTAAATTAGATTAAGATTAGTTTATTTATCACATGTTCATTGAAGCATCAAAACATACAGTGAAATGTATCACTTTGCGTATGAGGATTGTGCTGGGGGCAGTGCTACATTGGCATCATGCTTCTGGTGCCAGCATAGCGTGCCCACAACTTACTAACCCTAACCTGTACATATTTGGAATGTGGGAGGAAGCCGGGCATCAGGAGGTCACAGGGCGAACATACAGACGGGAATTGAATTCTGCTTGCGATCACGGCCGTTGTAAAGTGTTACTAACCACTAAACTGCTGTGCCACCTCTTATTAGGATAAAATTATAAATGACAAACTGAAACGATTTTATTCCTGTGTAGGCTTTCAAAATTGCATAACTCTAGTGTAATTGAATATGTTGTGTCTTTTTAAGAAGGATTAATATATCACAGATCTTGATCGGGGACCTACGCATAAACATGATTGCATTTGACACCTTGTTAAGTCCCAAACAACATGCTGAATGGCTGAAGCAAATGTTGTTGTTCCTGTGGATTAAATAAAAACAGCCATTTCCGAACACTTTTTTACATTGTTTACTTCATACAATTTTATTATTATCTTCCTTCCGAGTGAGCTCAGTCATATAGTGTACAATATCTGCAGTTCTCTGGTAATGAGGACTACTGTCCAAATTTTATGCGGTAAAGATGGTGGAGCCAAGCTCTATGCTGTCTTCATTTTTTGTACATATGTATTTTTATACATAACTTCTTGTTAAGAACTTTTGGACAATGATTTAAAAAAGAACCTTTCCGTTTCCCTTATTAACAGCAAAAATCACCTGTGTCAGTACAGATTGTGTTTTATGGCCTGGTACCAGACTGTTAAGATTATTTCCCTAGAGTTACTGGTATACTTAATAGTAGAGAGAAAATCGGAAAAAAAAGAATGCAAGTGTTTAAGTTGACTTATTAGACTATTAACTGAATAACTGAGTCATATTAGATTGTGCTTCTAATATCTATCACTATTGTGCAACCTGAAAACTGTCATTTGTCATATTCCAACTAAATAGACTATAATTTTGTAATTTGAATATATGTGCCTAAGGAGGGCTTCTAGAAAAATCCACTTCATAGCCTACTGGCGTAACAATTTGTGATAAACTTTAGCTGCGATATTCTCTACCCTTCTGACATGCGATTTAGTATGAGCCAATTCTCCCTGTATTATCTTACAGAAGGAAATGTGGAGCGCAGTTTGGTCTAGGCTGTTCCCTTGCATTCATTCCATGTGCGTGGGTTGGACTTTATAATTTAGACATGGTTTGGATGAAAGAGGAAGTAGTTTATATGCATGTATGCATATTGATGACACACAGGTTCATACTGATTCTTTTAAAATGTTAGAGAGTCTTTAACATCATTAATGTTTGTCCTTGGTCTTGAGCCTACCTGCACTCCATTTTCCTGATTGTACCTAACTGCTCACATTCCATCCGAATAGACATTGCATGGCCTGGTGCTGGGCAGCTTTTCAGACCTTGTTTGCACTGTCAGAATCATAGTATGTTGATCCACATAACATCCATAGTATAGTCATGTAAAGCAAAAGCTAGCCGATCCTTCATCCTAGTAAATGCGTGAACTAAAATAGAAAAAGAGATTGGGGGATGGCTCTCTGATGCAAGTCTTAATGTTCACCGCGCATTTTTGGTGTGGTTCGTGTTGGAGGTACATGGAACTGAACTGCATTTTTGAGTTGCACACACCCATTTTCAGTAGAGCTCTGTGTCTGTCAGCACTTGTTCGTTGGCATGTAAGTGATGATAATTTCAGTGTTAGCAAGGAGCTCAGTGGAGTCTGAGTTTTAGAACGTAGAAGAAGATAGGCTGTTGTGCTGCCCTTCACTGTTACTGTTAAAATCATCTATATTCAGGGGATATCTAACCTGACCCACTGTCTGAGAAACTCCTACTGTCAAGATCACCTCCACATTGTGACCACTTTTACTTCTGTACCAGCCATTGTGTATCTGTGGTGAAATAAAATAAGTCATTGAATGACACAGCACAGAATGGTGCATCTCAGCTCATCGAGCCTATGCCGGCTGGCTCTGTGGGGGAAAAAACACCCAATAAACTGATTCCATGCTTTGTCGCAGTAGTACTGTGATCTTTTTCCTTCAAGTATTTCTGCAGTTCACCTCTGAAAGTTACCATTAAATGGTACCACCAGGAAGTACATTCCACTTTGAACAACCTATTTGTGTTTTTAAAAAAATGTTTCCTTATGTTGCCTTTGGCACATTTACTAATCGCCATAAATCATTGTTCTCTGATTACCAATGCAGGTATTTATTAACTGTCTAAATGTAGGGTGTAATTTTCTCTGGTGAGAAACAACTAGTTTAAGAAGTCACTTGTAACAACACAGCTAATTTTACTTTCAATAGACTTGAATGCACAATCAAATCATTTCCACTGTGAAACAGACTTTCAATCTTGGCCTATGAGTTTACCCTTTTTGATAGAATCAAAAAGCTAAAATCATAGCTAAAATTAAGTAAAGAGGTATTAAACCACCTTCTTTGGGTTTTTGAATTTATTTTTCCCTTTATATGCGATTGTGCATTTGACAGACTAGACACCAAGTCTGGGATCCGACAGGTATGTGTGCTTCCTGCTGTGACTCAGTTTTCACTGAGGATTATAAGCATTCTGAAGACACTTTTGCATCTAATAATGGAGACAATTAGTGAAGCACCTTACTGATTTTTTTCACAACAGGAAGCACATATGATTATAGCACGTAGCTTTGGAAAGCGATTATTGTGACAGCTATCCAAGATTCTTTTATTTGTGTTGTAATTGTTGTTTAATACAGTGTTCATCTAGATTTCAGTTTTTGCATTGAATACTCTCTCTGGGGTTTTCTTTCACACTCCAAGGTAACTATCTGTTGGTGTGGTCTAATCTTTGCCCATTTAGTCTTGCACTAGGCTCTCAGTGTGTGGCAGATATTCCATAGAGACTGTTAAACATTGTTGCATTTGTGGAGTTTTTGACTGTTTCAATGCCAGGATGGCATTGTGGAATCACTCATTGTCCTCACATGGAGACAGGTTTCAAACTTGAAGGTTCTGCAAGTTTTAGGGTCTTGACATAAGTTGTAGATTTGACCTCTATTTCAGTTCATACCTGTACTCAATCTTTAGTTTTGAATTCCCCAAGTGGAGATATTGTCTGTATATGAGATTACTGATAACCAAAAGGATTCCGTAAAGTAACAGATGTATGAGGTGAAGAGCAGACATAAGGAATATATTTTTTTCTTTGAAAGCCACTCAAACAAAAGAGTCCTTATGAGAAGACCATGTTAGGTTGGGAGTAAATGCCTTTTGCTTAAGACAATGAATGTGGTTTATGGCCTTTCAGAGGTCTGTTATTTGGCTCACAATGAAAACAGACACCCTGTGTTGATAGGACTGAGGTTGTAAAAGCTTTTCTCATTGTACCATTGAAGTGCCACTTACTTCCTTTTTATGGGCTAGGAAACTGGTCTGTGGCTGGTTTTGCTACACTACACCTTTGTATGATTACATCATTTCAAGACGAAAGGATCTTTCTACAAATCAAGCTTTCCTATTTTGTCAAGTTGTTCAGCCTTATTAAAAGTAAGTAAGTAAGTTGTATTAAAATGCCTTCACTTTTGCTTTTTAAGATTTAATTTTTGTTTTAGGATCAAGGATCAAAATTTGGTTACATTTATGATGTAAATGGATATTTGTATCTAATAGGTAAGAGAATTCATACATAGGAATTTGTATATAACTGGAGCTCTGTTAGACAAGGGCATACAGCAAATACGGTTTAGTTGTTTTTCAAAATGCCACTTGCCTTCTTTAAATTCTAGTAGAATGGTCTGCCCATGTATGTATGGTATTGACTGATGGAATATTTCAAACAAAAAATGGTTATAATATTTCTGTTATGTTTGATATAGTAAATAAAGCCAATGAAATTAATGATATATTGTCATATATCTCATGAATAAAACATTCTGAGGAAAACGTGTGTATGGTGTGGGTTAAAAGTGAGTTTACTTGTTTGTCAAACACATTTAAAAGTATGAAGCATTGCAGTTGTGTTTTCCTTCACTTAAAGAATCTGTTTCATACTTGAATATATTTGATAAAGGACTTCATAATGTGTCTGAATGAACTGTTGAGAATGTGTTGAAGCGCCTATAAGGTGACCTTCTGTAAGCAAGCTGGTGTATGCAATTAAACCCTCTTTTTCTGAAAAGTAGGGATTGAAGTGATGAGTCTGTTTAGTCTTGTGTGAGTTTAACTCTTGTCTTCCTGCTGGCTATCTGCAGCCTGTGAAGGGCCGAAAGAAATATCTGTTGGTATGCATTTGTTTGTTTGCTTTGGACCTGTCCAGCCTGTTTTTGAATGGCTGGAATAGGTTCTGTTTCAAAAGAACCAAAGAGGTCTCATGGCTTGTGTCTGCAGTATTTGTTTCCCACAGAGGATAGATCCCCAATAGATGGGTTCTAAGCAAAGGGACTGAGGGGACATTATCAATCATTCAGGGTGTTAAAAAAAGGGCAGCATTGATGTGGAGGAATTGTTTTGTACATGGAAGCTAGAGTTGGACATCTGCCCAGAACCACACTGAGGTAAAGACATAGCCTAAATTCAGGAGAGAAAAAACATATGGAAACTGAAGGGGGGGGGGGGGGGAATTAAATTGACCAAATGAATACATATAAATCAGCATAGATATACATAGATATAAACACAGTAACTGCTGGGTTTATTTTGGCACCTTGCCAGAAAGACTTTCTAACATAAAAATCAAGGCTTTAACTTTTATGTATAGATTTATGACTTCTGCCTAAAGTCCACAGTCATAAATCTGGAAGGAAAATTAGTGGTTGCAATAGTTTCTGGCAGTAAAATAATCATGATTATCACTAAGTAATTGTTTTAGCATAGTGACAAATTTAAATGAATGTTCATTTTATCCAGGTGCACTTTAGTTAAGATGTTTGTAATATTGTTAGTAATATTACACAATCCAAATTTCATCCATACTTCAGTTTTTGATTAATTTTAGAAGTATCTGCTGGATTACAATAATTCAGTTATATAATAGAGCATTGGAAACCTTTATCTGTGCAGAATGGAGCTGTTCTTGTACTTCAGAGTTATCATGTACAAAATTATTTTTAGGAAACCAGCCTTTTTGGCCTTGAAACAAATACAGTCAAGGATAATTTCTCGATATATATTTCTGTCAGATACATTACAGATACATGTCCTGCTGGTGATATTTTTAATGTGTTTTGTCAGTTGTATAAATCTGTGCATGATTTTCAAAAGTCAAAGAATGGTTGAAGAATGATTCTCCCAGATTCGGAGCAACACACACAACATGCTGAAGGAACTCAACAGTTTGGGCAGCATCCAGAGAAATCAATGAACAATTGATATTTTGGGCCAAGACCTTTCATCAGGACTGGAAAGGAAGGGCGAAGACATCAGAATTAAAGGTGGGGGGGGGGGGGAGGAGGACAAGCTGGAAGGTGATAGGTGAACCCCTGTTTAATGGTAAACACTAAAGGGCTGGAGAAGGAGTCTAATAGGACGTTTCAGGCTGAGACTTTTATCAGGACTGGAAAGGAAGGGGGAAAATGCTACACCTGCCCATTCACTGCCTGCCTCTCCTCCATTCAGAGCCCCAAACAGTTCTGCTAGGTGAACCAACCCTTCACTTATGAATCTGTTGGGGTCGTCTATTGTATCCGGTGCTCCTGATACAGCTTCCTCTACATTGGTAAGACTCAGCATAGATTGGGAGACCATTTTGTTGAGCACCTATCCTTGATCTTCCAAAAGCTAAATTTCCCAGTGGCCAACCATTTTAAATCCTATCCCCATTCTCATTCCAACATGTCAGTACAAAGCCTTTTCCTATGCCACAATGAGGCCTCTCTCAAGGTAGAAGAGCAACCACCTCATATCCCATCTAGGTAACCTTCAACCTGATGGGATGAACAACTATTTCTTCTGATTTGTTCCCCCCTCCTCTTTCCCTCTTTTTCTATTCTCCACTCTGACCTCTTACCTCTTCTTCTCACCTTCTTGTCCTTTCCCCAGTGCCCTTCCTCCATCTCTTTCTCCCATGGCCCACTCTCCTCTTATATCAGATTTTTCTTCTTCAGCCCTTTCCCTTTCCCACACCCACCTGGCTTCACCTATCACCTTCTAGCTATGTTCCTTCTCCTCTCCCCCCCCCCCCCCCCCACCTTCTTATTCTGGCATCTTCCTCCTTCTTTTCCAGTCCTGGTGAAGGGTGTCAGCCGGACACGACAACTGCTTATTCACTTTTATAAATGCTGCCTGACCTGTATGTAAAGCTCATAGAAGTTCCTTGATTATTTCTCAACTGACCGAGTAAGGTTTGTATATTATATTGCATTCCTTCTGTTCCATAATAAAAAGTGGAGGAACAACTTGATATGTTAGATGAAGGGGCCTTGACTCGAAAGGGTAACAGTTTTCTGCCACAGATGCTGCCTGACCCCCTGAAGTTCTCCAGTACTTACTGTGTTGATTCAGGAATTTATGCATTTAATTATAACACTTGTTTCTGACTTTGAGCTGAGGGCTTCCATCACACCAGGCAATGGTGCATCGTCTCAGTTGGCACTACGTGACAATATGAGCTCTCTGTCCTCTCAGTTAGAAGTAAAATTCTACTTTATCAAAATCTCCAGTGGAGTTCTGATGTTTAGGCTGTCAATAAGTCCTGAAACAGATTCACTGAAATGAATTGATTAGTCATTTCTTTTATTGTTGGATCTCAGATCTCAGATGCAAAGTGGCTGCCACTTCACTTCAATGCAAGTATGATTATGTACGGGAAAATAATCGGAGAGCATCAAAGCTGTGCAGAATTTCAGCTTTATTGCCTTTAAAAAAAAAAAACGTCCCAAGTTCTTTATTAAAAAAAGGGAAAGCAAGAAATGGCAACCATATGGCACCTTCCACCCTCCCCCACCTTCTTTATAGGGCCCCTGCCCCCTCCTTCTTCAGTCCTGATGAAGGGTCTCAGCCCAAAACGTTGACTGCTCGTTTCAACGGATGCTGGCTGACCTGCTGAGTTCATCCAGCTTGTTTGTATGTGTTGATTTGACCACAGCATCTGCAGTGTACTTTGTGGCAACCATATAGGGCTGTTTAAAAAAACAAAGGCCGCAGGACTGAAAATGTGGTAGTAATTAAGATTGGCATGGATGGCTGATAAGTATTATATGAGATTTTCAGTCTCTGCCACTGTTGGATTAGGAGGATCTTGACAGAGTGGATGGGAAGGTAGTCAATGGTGTTGCACATTCCTCTTTTAATTGGTTGAATGGCTCTTCATCCATTGCTCAGTGCTTTCCTGATCCACTTTGAAAGGTCATGGGCAATAGATTCTCATGAGTCACAGAAGATCTTGCAGTTTTTCAAAAATACTTTATGAATATCCTAGAGTATTTTTCTCTGCTTTTCTGGAATATCACCCATTGATTGAGCTTAGCATGGAGTGCTTGTTTTAGGAGTCTGGTATTGTGCTTAATGTAAATGTAATCCTCACACTGAGCCTCTGGTGGTACCTGTGTGTCCCATTAAAAGTAATCAGTGGGAATGGAGGAGTAAGAACTTGGTCTATTTAAGGCAAGGCAAGTACAAAGGAGCACTAATATTATGGACCTGGGATATGTGGTCATATCATTGGATATTATATGATATTTTGATAATTTCTATAGTTTATGACTTTACAATAGACACTTTTTTTCTTTCTATACCATAAAACATTTACATAAATGACTTTTAGTTTCTGCTTTGAAAGTTTCTTTTGCGCCACTTCCAATCTTTTGAGAGAGGGAGCACTTCATATTTCATTACTGGTTTTGTAAATATAGTCAGCCCTCCTTATCCGCGGGGGATTGGTTCCGGGACCCCTCTCGAATACCAAAAGACACAGATGCTCAAGTCCCTTGTTTAACCTGTCTCAGTGTGGTACACTTTAGGACCTGGCGGAGCTCTGGACCTTGTTTAACCTGTCTCAGTGCGGTGGACTTTAGGACCTGGCGGAGCTCTGAACCTTATTTAACCTGTCTCAGTGCGGTACACTTTAGGACTCGGTAGAGCTCGTGACCTGCCGCCAGCAGTGTTTCTGATCTGGAAAACGATCACAATTGAAAATAAAGTGGAAATAATAAAGCGATCGGAAAGAGGTGAAATGCCATTTGTCACTGGAAAAGCGTTAGGCTACAGTCGGTCAACAATTGGAACAATTTTAAAGGATAAAGTGAGAATAATGGAGCATGTGAAGATCCTGCCCCGATGAAAACTATTATTATTACTAAGCAACGCAGTGGTTTAATTATTGAAATACATACATTTCATAAATGTTTTATATGCATAGTAAGTTAAAATATATACTATATACTAAGACAAACGTTTGACTAAGTGACGCTAAATAATACCGGATGTACCTGTTCTGACTTAGAGAACTTCTGTTTTTTTTTCTATTCCTGATCCACGGTAACCTATGCACATCCTCCCGTATACTTTAAATCATCTCTAGATTACTTATAATACCTAATTCAGTGTAAATGCTATGTAAATAGTTGTTATACTGTTGTTTAGGGAATAATGACAAGAAAAAATAGTCTGTACATGCTCAAACAACAAGTGCTGGAGAGAGAACTCCTGGGTTTTCCCAATCCGCGGTTGGTTGAATCTGCGGATGCGGAACTTGTGGATAAGGAGGGCCGACTGTATAACTTCTTAATGTTATCACTAAATGTCCAAAATCTAGTGTTGAGGTTGTATATCCTAGTTCCTGCATTCCACATGAAAGAAAGTAATTACCATGAATACAAATACTATTAGAGTGTCCAGTTAGTAAATCATATCGTACAAAGTTTTGAATTTTGCCAAGCATCATTTAAATTGTGGTAACACCACTATGGTTGAAAAGCATGGTATTAGCATACCATTTGAAGGTTGAAAGAGAAAAGGCTCAGTATGTGCTTTAGAGACTCAAGGGGCTACAGATGCTGGAATTAAACCACTAGAACATCAATTCCTGCCTTTGATTTGCTGACATTATACCAAAACATCTTCTAATGCTAGGAATAGTATGTGTAAAGTGACAATGACCTTAAATTATTGCCATAGTTGGTTACAACAGAAAGTGCTTTAAATATTGTAGCTAGCTTTTTCTAAAGCCAAGCTTAGATCAAAACAGTTGAGCAGTACTTTTTCAGTGTAAACTAATTCAGTGGGTTTAATATTTCAAAACACCCAAAGCTGTGATAGATAAATAAACGCGGAGATTTAGTGCTTTGTTATTATAGTGGTCAAGAATGCTTGTTTGTACTTTACTTTTGAACTTGGTGCCACAACATATGAGTCTTGAGGTAGATGTGATAATATGAGAACTATGGGGAAATCACAAGTAAGATGTCAAGATCTTATTTATTCTTGCACTCACTGACAGCATGAGAATGTGTTACAAGTTTGTATAAATGGCACTAAGGACATGGTCGATGTAATACTGTATAATCTGCAGATGTAGTTCCAATTCATCTGATATACCTAATGTACTTGCATAGCTCCATCGACCTCCACCATGCTATCATGAATTTGTATCCTTGCATCAATATGGATTTTATTTACACAAATTAATTTTAATTTCTGTGACCGATGCAGTGTACCACATAATAAGATTGTGCCAGCAAGTAAGCTTTGGTTGCATTTCTATTATAAACTACATTTACACATTGAAGGTAGAAGAAAGTAACCACAAACTACCAAGTGTGAAGATCTTTTTGGCTATTTGTAGTTGTTTTAAGAATTAAAGATTGCAATAGTGAATAAAAGCCCATTGACCGTTCAAAGATCAAATCTATGAAGAGATATATACAATGTGTGCAATCTAGACCATTCAGCAAGAAGTGTTTATGGATCTTTTCAGAGGAGGCGCATATTTTATCTTGATGTTCATTTCCCTTTGTAAGATTAAAGGTTCTGTTTTAAATAATTACTGGTTTCCTCATGTGGCATTGCTCACAAACGGCTGTTTAAGAACTTAATTGTGAGATTTATCTGCACATATTTATGTCAGTTATTAATCTGGAAAAGGCTCCATGGTTGCAACCAGTTTCTACACTTGCTTGGATGTGGTCCATATCTGCCAGTTTCATCACCCACTATATCATATCCATTGTGGGAGAAAGGCTTGCGACCAATATCCATTTAAAAGCTTATTGTTCTCACACTATAATTGCGAGTTTTTTGCTTCTCATCCTACGTTCCTGTTGTTTATATATCCCAGTTTCTTCCAGTCAGTTGCACTTCTGAGCTAAGGATATGTAGTACTGTGCAAAAATCTTAGGCACATATATATAACTAGGGTGCCTAAGACTTTTGCACATTACTGTATTTGTCAACGTGGAGCAGAGAGTGAGCTGGTAAATCTGCTGGGAAGTTGGGAATGGTGAGGGTAGAGTGCCGCAGGAGGAATGAGGGACAGGTGGCAGAGAAGAAGTGCCAGGGGCTGAGCCGGGGTGGGTGGGAGACACATCCAGTCCTGAAACATCAGGCAAGATCATTTGATTCTAAACCATTGGTTTATTGATCATAATAGAATGTCTGTCTGGTGCTTCCTGCTCCCTCCACTCTCCCTTCCCCTTTTCCCAACCATGATTGCCCTCTCCCTGTCCTCTTCCCATTCTCAGTCCACAATAGAAACCCATATTAGAATCAGGTTTATCATCACTCACATATTTCATGACATAAGTTTTTTTTGCAGCAGTACAATACATAAAATTACTTAAGTACTATTCAAAAGCATGAGGCGCCCTAGCTATATATTTGTGCCTAAGACTTTTGCACAGTACTGTATCTTTTTGAAAAGTCTCTTGCTCTTCTCATCTAAAGATTCTCCTCTACTGTGGTTGATAAGGCTGCTGACTCCATTCATTCTATAACCTACAGTTAGAAAATAGAAGATGAGTAAGCCAGTCAAATGTCAAGCATGGTTTTCATTCAGTACAGTCATGGCTGGGCCAGACTTGATCTCAGCACCATTTCTTACTTACTGTCAAACCACTTGACTAGTTCAGATGTCTGTCAGTCTTCCACTCAATGATTTGACTGCCGCAACTTTCTGGACAGAGAATTACGAAGATTCACTATCTTAGAGAAGAAATTTCTCCTCCTCTCCATTTGAAATAAGTGATTCATTGTTCAGAAACTGTGTCCCCTAGTTTCTGATGCTCTACGGGGAAGAGTGACCATTAAACAATAGAACTTTACAATGAGCTTTAAAATGACATTTCAATGCAAAGGAGGTCTTAAATTTAATCAAAGGTAATTATAAAAAGAAAGAAGAGAGTTTGTTGTGTTTGGGTGAATGCATTGAAAATGTATGATGGGCAGGTGATGATTAGTATCTATATAAATAATGCTTGAATTGGCAAAGAAATATTCCCTCAAGGCACAAAATCCTAAAACAAAACGTTCATCTGTTATCACTGGATAAAAACGGTACTAAATCAAAGTCTTCCAAAGATGCCAAATGTAGCAGAAGATCTGAGCATTGGGAGAATATTTTAACTTGGTTAATGATAGAGGAAGCCACTGTAAAATATGACGATGATCTAACTTGGAAGATGAAAATGGCCTGTAAGAGTTACAGAGCCATGGGACATACTGAAACAGGCCCTTCGGCTCAATGTATTGAATAAAGAAAGTCCAGCAAGGACACAGGAATTTGTAGAAGCATAGAAACATAGAAAAATAGGTGCAGGAGTAGGCCATTCGGCCCTTGGAGCCTGCACCGCCATTCAGTATGATCATGGCTGATCATCCAACTCAGAACCCTGTACCTGCTTTCTCTCCATACCCCCTGATCCCTTTAGCCACAAGGGCCACATCTAACTTCCTCTTAAATATAGCCAATGAACTGGCATCAACTGTTTCCTGTGGCAGAGAATTCCACAGATTCACCACTCTCTGTGTGAAGAAGTTTTTCCTCATCTCGGTCCTAAAAGGCTTCCCCTTTATCCTTAAACTGTGACCCCTCGTTCTGGACTTCCCCAACATCAGAAGCAATCTTCCTGCATCTAGCCTGTCCAATCCCTTTAGAATTTTATACGTTTCAATAAGATCCCCCCTCAATCTTCTAAATTCCACTGAGTATAAACCTAGTCGATCCAGTCTTTCTTCATATGAAAGTCCTGCCATCCCAGGAATCAATCTGGTGAACCTTCTCTGTACTCCCTCTATGGCAAGAATGTCTTTCCTCAGATTAGGGGACCAAAACTGCACACAATATTCTAGGTGCGGTCTCACCAAGGCCTTGTACAACTGCAGTAGAACCTCCCTGCTCCTGTACTCAAATCCTTTTGCTATGAATGCCAACATACCATTTGCCTTTTTCACCGCCTGCTGTACCTGCATGCCTTTTTCACTGCATGCCCACCTTCAAAGACTGGTGTACAATGACACCCAGGTCTCGTTGCATCTCCCCTTTTCCTAATCGTCCACCGTTCAGATAATAATCTGTTTCCCTGTTCTTGCAACCGAAGTGGATAACCTCACATTTATCCACATTACATTGCATCTGCCATGAATTTGCCCTCTCACCTAACCTATCTAAGTCACCCTGCATCCTCTTAGCATCCTCCTCACAGCTAATACCGCCGCCCAGCTTCGTGTCATCCGCAAACTTGGAGATGCTGCATTTAATTCCCTCGTCTAAATCATTAATATATATTGTAAACAACTGGGGTCCCAGCACTGAACCTTGCGGTACCCCACTAGTCACTGCCTGCCATTCTGAAAAGGTCCCGTTTACTCCCACTCTTTGCTTCCTGTCTGCCAACCAATTCTCTATCCACATCAATACCATACCCCCAATAGCGTGTGCTTTAAGTTTTCACACTAATCTCCTGTGTGGGACCTTGTCAAAAGCCTTTTGAAAATCTAAGTATACCACATCCACTGGCTCTCCCCTATCCACTCTACTAGTTACATCTTCAAAAAATTCTATAGGATTCATCAGACATGATTTTCCTTTCACAAATCCATGCTGACTTTGTCTGACGATTTCACCTCTTTCCAAATGTGCTGTTATCACATCTTTGATAACCGACTCTAGCATTTTCCCCACCACTGATGTCAGACTAACCCTATAATTCCCAGGTTTCTCTCTCCCTCCTTTTTTAAAAAGTGGGGTTACATTAGCCACCCTCCAATCCTCAGGAACTAATCCAGAATCTAAGGAGTTTTGAAAATTTATCACTAATACATCCACTATTTCCTGGGCTACTTCCTTAAGCACTCTGGGATGCAAACCATCTGGCCCTGGGGATTTATCTGCCTATAATCCCTTCAATTTACCTAACACCACTTCCCTACTAACATGTATTTCCCTCAATTCCTCCATCTCACTAGACCCTCAGTCCCTTACTGTTTCCGGAAGATTATTTATGTCCTCCTTAGTGAAGACAGAACCAAAGTAGTTATTCAGTTGGTCTGCCATGTCTTTGTTCCTTATGATCAATTCACCTGTTTCTGACTGTAAAGGACCTACATTTGTCTTAACCAATCTTTTTCTTTTCACGTATCTGTAAAAGCTTTTACAGTCAGTTTTTATGTTCCCTGCCAGCTTTCTCTCATAATCTTTTTTCCCTTTCCTAATTAAGCCCTTTGTCCTCCTCTGCTGGTCTCTGAATTTCTCCCAGTCCTCAGGTGTGCCGCTTTTTTTTGCTAATTTATATGTTTCTTCTTTGGACTTGATACTATCCCTAATGTCCCTTGTCAGCCACGGGTGCACTACCTTCCCTGGTTTATTCTTTTGCCAAACTGGGATGAACAATTGTTGTAGTTCATCCATGCGATCTTTAAATGCTTGCCATTGCATATCCACCGTCAACCCTTTAAGTATCATTTGCCAGTCTATCTTAGCTAATTTATGTCTCATACCTTCAAAATTACCCTTCTTTAAGTTCAGAACCTTTGTTTCTGAATTAACTATGTCACTCTCCATCTTAATGAAGAATTCCACCATATTATGGTCACTCTTACCCAAGGGGCCTCGCACGACAAGATTGCTAACTAACCCTTCCTCATTGCTCAATACCCAATCTAGAATGGCCTGCTCTGTAGTTGGTTCCTCGACATGTTGGTTCAGAAAACCATCCCGCATACATTCCAAGAAATCCTCTTCCTCAGCACCCTTACCAATTTGGTTCACCCAATCTATATGTAGATTGAAGTCACCCATTATAACAACTGTTCCTTTATTGCACGCATTTCTAATTTCCTGTTTAATGCCATCCCCAACCTCACTACTACTGTTAGGTGGCCTGTACACAACTCCCACCAGCGTTTTCTGCCTCTTAGTGTTATGCAGCTCTACCCATATCGATTCCACATCCTCCAGGCTAATGTCCTTCCTTTCTATTGCGTTAATCTCCTCTCTAACCAGCAATGCTACCCCACCTCCTTTTCTTTCCTGTCTATCCCTCCTGAATATTGAATATCCCTGCATGTTGAGCTCCCATCCTTGGTCACCCGGAGCCATATCTCTGTGATTCCAACTATATCATATTCATTAATAACTATCTGCACATTCAATTCATCCACCTTGTTACAAATGCTCCTTGCATTGACACACAAAGCCTTCAGGCTTGTTTTTACAACACTCTTAGCCCTTATACAATTATGTTGAAAAGTGGCCCTTTTTGCTTTTTGCCCTGGATTTGCCTGCCTGCCACTTCTACTTTTCACTTTACTACTTTTTGCTTCTACCCTCATTTTACACCCCTCTGTCTCTCTGCACTTGTTCCCATCCCCCTGCCACATTAATTTAAAGCCTCCTGAACAGCAGTAGCAAACGCTCCTCCTAGGACATTGGTTCCAGTCCAGCCCAGGTGCAGACCGTCCTGTTTATACCGGTCCCACCTCCCCCAGAACTGGTTCCAATGCCCCAGAAATTTGAATCCCTCCCCCCTGCACCACTTTTCAAGCCATGTATTCCTCTGAAGTATCCTTCTATTTCTACTCTGACTAGCACGTGGCACTGGTAGTAATCCAGAGACTATTACCTTATCTCCTAACTCCCTAAATTCACCTTGTAGGACCTCATCCTGTTTTTTACCTATATCGTTGGTACCTATGTGCACCACGACCACTGGCTGTTTACCCTCCCGTTCCAGAATGTCCTGCAGCCGCTCAGAGACATCCTTGACCCTTGTACCAGGGAGGCAACATACCAACCTGGAGTCTCATTTGCGGCCGCAGAAACACCTATCTATTCCCCTTACAATCGAATCCCCATCACTATAGCTCTCCCACTCCTTTTCCTTCCCTCCTGTGCCGCAGAGCCACCCATGGTGCAATGAACTCGGCTGCTGCTGCTTTCCCCTGATGAGACATCTGCCCCAACAGTATCCAAAACAGTATTTCTGTTTAGGAGGGAGATTACCTCAGGGGACTCCTGCATTACCTGCCTACTGCTACGCTGTCTAGTGGCCACTCCTTCCCTTTCTGCCTGTGTAGCCTTTACCTGCAGTGTGGCCAACTCACTGAACGTGCTATTCACAACTTTCTCAGCATCGCGGATGATCCAGTATGAATCCAATCACAGCTCCAGATGCTCAATGCGGTCTGCCAGAAGCTGCAGCTGGACACACTTCCTGCTCACATAGGCGTCAGGGACACTGGAAGTATCCCTGATTTCCCACATGCTGCAGGATGAACAAATCACGGGGCCGATCTCAGCTGCCATGACCTACCCAATACTTGCCTCAACTTTTGAAACTTTCTCCTTTGAAAGGACCTTACCTGGCCTTGCCTCACTTGGAGTGAAGCTCGTCCTCAGCCTCTTCTCTTCGAAGTCTCTCGAGTGAAAACCTCAAATCTCCACTCCTTCACTGGCCACTCCGCTTGAGGTAACCCTCTATTTATTTGAGCTTTTCAAACTGCTTGGTCACCTGACCTTGATTACCCAATCAGCTGCTTTCTGCTGAGTCTGAGCTATTCAAATCCTGATTGACTTGATTGCACAGTCCAACTGCCAAAACTGCCAGAATCTCTCGAGTCAAAGCCTCAAATCTCCACTCCTTCACTGGCCCACTCACTCATTGGCCGATTCACTCACTTATGAAAGGTAATTGGGATATGGCAAAGGAATTTGACAATAACTTTGTTTTCTTACAACACCCAACTTGACACAATTATCAGTCAAGGTCTTGTAAGAATGAGAAATTGAAGGAATGAAGTACTGGTCAAAATGTGATTTGAGGAAAGTCGGTGAACTTGAATGGAGATAAATGCCAGGGCCCTGATGATTGCGCCCCTTGGCTTTGAATGAAGTGACTTCAGAACTGATGACTGTTCTATAGATTCAGAAATTGTTCTACTGGATTACAGAGTTGCAAATGTGACATTGCTAATTTCTTTGTCTTTCATCCATTGGGATTCTCAAATAAATTGGTATTGCGAAATTTTCTAGCCTCCTTTCCAATTAAATTTGCTTTTCAATTTCTTTCAACCAAAACAGATAGCTTCACATCTTGCATATTATGCTCCATCACAATTGTGAGAAAATCTGTTGATGCTGGAAATTCAAACAACACACACAAAATGCTGGAGAAACTCAGCAGGCCAGGCAGCATCTATGAAAAACAGTAAACAGTCAAAGTTTTGGGCTGATTCTCCATCTGCCACTTTCCTGCCCACTCACTTGACTGTCCTTCTCTCTCTGCAGGCTTTTTGTGTTCTCCTCACTATTTGTTAAATCATTTATCTTAATATGATCGGTAAATTTGGTTATAAGTACACTCAGTCCATTGATCCAAATCATTCATACAGATTAGCTGATGACCAAGCACTGATTCCTGTGATATTCCACTAGTTACTGACAGCCAATCCCAAGAAAATTCATTTAAACTAAAACGAAGTTAGCTGTTACCCTTTTCTTGCCAACAGTTACTCTCTAAATAATACTCTCTTGTCAATACTTAGATGTGCTCTTAGAGTTAGATATTACTTAAGCTCACTATTTCTATACTAACCACCAGGTCTATTTCCCCACAACTGGTCAATTCTAGATGTGAATTAAATTTCGTGAGAGTATTTATCTTTGCAAGTAGTGCTCTGAACATGAAAAACCTTTTCTTTAGATCCCCTTTAGACATTTTCTTCTGTCCTAAACACATGTTCTCCAGTGTAAAATAATTTTGCTATTGGGAAAAATATCTGGCTACCTATCTTAGCTGGGCTCCTTTTGTATGCCTCTATCTGCTCTCATCCCAATTTAGACTTCTCTGCTCCAATGGAAACAAACCAAGCCTGTCCTACATCATCTCATAACTAAGAGCCCTTACCCCAGGCAACATTCTGGTGAATGTCCTTTGCATTCAGTCCATTGCAATCATGTCTTTACTAGAGTGTGCTGACTAGAATTGTACAATTGCCCACTCCAGCTGTGCCATAGCTAATATTTTGTAAATGAGGTTGTATCATAACAATCCTACACTGTGAATGCCTGTAAGAAAATGAATCTCCGGGTAGTATACGGTGACATTTATGTACTTCAATAATAAATTTCCTTGAACTTTGAACTTCACACTTGTGCTTCATGCCTCAGTAAATGGAGACAAGTATCCACTATGTCTTCTTTGCCACTTTATCCATTTTATCCTGTGCAGTCGGCTTTTATATGGTATCTTATTGAATACCTTTTGAAAATCCAAATGCACTGCATCTACTGGCACAGAAGTGGATAAGTGGATACTGAGCAGAATCCACTGTACAGAATTCTACTGTACAGAAGTGGATTCTGGCACTGGCACTTACTGCTTCCTCGTAAGACTTTTCCAAATCTGACAAATGCCATTTCCCTTTCATAAAACAACATTTGTTCTGCCTCATTGTTTTATGTTTTTCTATGCCCTGGTTTTAGTTCAAAAATGGATTCTAGTATCTTCCCAATGTCAGGTGTTTGGCTAACTGCATATATGTTATACATTCTGCCTCACTTCTTTTCCTATTTCTGTTGAGAGCTCATCCGACTGAAAAGTTAGCTCTTCTTCATACTCAACAGATGCTGATTGGTCTACTGCATATTTACATTTGTTTTGGTTAAGAATGTCTTTTGGCAGCATCCCATCAGCCAATTTGTTGGTGCTGGGGCAAAACAAATGAGTGTGTGCAAACAGTTTATTTACTCAGGAAACAGAGACTATTCAAGGGGCAGAGCAAACACAGCTTCTTACGAAAGATATATAAATTTGTTCCAATAATTTTACCAGAATATAGGAGTGACTATAGTGTGGTTTCTTGGAAGTAATATACTTAAAATCAACTTGAGTTAACCTGCAATATGGCCACCAAGCCTGATTAACTGGGGAATTAACCAGTCATTATTACTCTGGCTGAAACCAGTAGTATTGCACTCTCTGTTTCTGATTAGTTAGATGAGGGCACTGATTTTACTTTATCCCAGCTTTTTTGAGATATAAATCCAGCAGGGAAAAGTTACGTGGATTAGAGATATGGAAGCTTATGGTTCAGGTGCAGGTAGATGGGACTAGGCATGTAACCACATCAGGGCAAACTAAATGAAAGGCCTGTTTCTGTGCTGTAGTGCTTTATGATTCTGTAAGATATAAATAGGCCTGAAATGTTGACTGTTCATTTTCCTCCATACATACTGGCTGACCTGCTGAGTGAGTTCCTTTTGTTTGTATTACTGCAGATTCCCAGCGTGTCTTGTGTGTCCCACTTAGATTGGTTAATTGCTCAGACAAGAATAGGAAGGCAGAGGGCGGTGCAGCTTTGTTGGAATAGCCTGGCTCAGTTGAGCACTTAGCTCCTACTCAAATGGTACTTGGTCTTGAACACAAAAATCTAAGCTGACCTAATAGTGGATTGCTGAGAGGGAATTCCTGTGTTGGAGTTTATGCCTTTTGTGTGTGCTGTAGGGTGTAGATCCACTCCTTTTCTACACCTAATCTACTGAGGTAGTGCAAGATAAAGCAATAGAAGAGAGCAGAATAGAGTGTCACAGTATAGGTAGATAGTAAAGTGAAAGTTCACAAGCTAGATTGTGAGGTCAAGAGTCCCTGTTACTTCACTTGGGAACCATTCAGTAGTCTTTTAACACGACATAACTCTCCTTACGCCCATGTACTTCCAGGTTTTTGGATCTTCTCCCTGATGGAAAGGGGAAGAAGAGTGAGAATGTCTGGTATGGGTAGGATCTTTGATTATACTGGCTCACTTTATCAAAGTAGTGAGAAGTATGCACAAGAGTACAAGAGGCTGGCTTCTGTGACGTGCTGAGCTCCATGGACTGAGCAGTTAAAATCTGGACAGGTTGCTTTCTGTGGTGCTGCAATTAAAAATTGGTGAGGATGCCAAATTTCTTTCACCTCCTGATGAATTAAAGGCACAAATGAGCTTTCTTGGCCATGGATTCAATGTCATTGGACTAGGACAAGCTATTGATGATGCTTATACCAGACAGGAACACCATCCAGGCCATTTGCTTACCATAGGTTCTTGTTCTTGCAGAAATATGGCTTAAGGTCAAGATCCCATGCATCATCAATCTACAGGCCATGAAATTCAAGGACTTGGTCTGTGTTATTTTTTATGACCATATGTTTTACTGCTGTCATAATTATATGTGCCTTGTGCTGTGTGCGACTTCTTTGTGCCTTGGCCTCGGATGAGTACTGTTTCGTTTGGCTGTCTTCATGACAATTGAACTTGAACTTCACCGACTGAAGACTGATCTTACTTCTGCAGCGGAGATAGTGGGTTCAGGTGCATTGGAGACTGTCAGGGTGGGTGATGACTATCCATTCTCCTGTTCAAAACATCCACAGATTGCATTTAGCGCATTGGGAAAGTATGCACTGTTTGTAATGTGAATTTGTTGTAAAGCCTTGCTGTAGCGTGTAAGCCACATCTACAGTCAGTCTATGACTGTTATTTTCTCTGGGAATCCGAAATGAGGCCCACAGAGTTGCCTACTGGCATGAGACAACTGCTAGTCCACAGAATGACTTTTGAGTTTCATTGAAATGTACAACATACTTTAAGGAGTTGACTGTAGTAGCTCTTGAGAGCCTGGAGGTCTGGAGGTAGGAACCACTACGCTCAGGATTAGAGCTGTCCTTTCACGACAGAGTGCAGTGAATGTTTGGAAAATTCGTCACGGAGGAATGTGAATACAGTGAACTGACTCAATTCTGAGATGAACAGATTTGTGTGCACTTACGAAATTAAGGAAAGTGGGGATTGGCAAGAAATTGCAGTTAATGTTGAAGTTCTGCCATGAGATTACCAATGTCAGAATAGGTGCCAAGTGCTGAATCGCCAAACTCTACTCTTCCTTGTGATAGAATTATGAGAATGCCGGAAAGGTGAAAGGCTGAAGGGAAGTTTGAAGGGGTTAGAAACAGAAGCAAAATGAAAGTAAAGGATGAGTAACTTGGAGAAAAATAGAAAGGGGCATCACAGTATTGTAGCAGTTAGTGCAACACTATTACTGTTTGGAGTGTTCTGAGTTAAATTCCAGCACCTCCTGCAAGGAGTTTGTACTTTCTTCCGTCTTCCTGGAATGTGTGAGTTTCCTCCAGGAGCTCTGGTTTCTACTTATAGTCCAAAGATGTACTGGTTAGTAGGTTAAACAGTCATTATGAAATGACCTGTGTTTAGGCTAAGTGTTCTGCTGCATGGTGCAGCACGTTCCACGCTGTGTCTCAAAATAAACTAAAAATAAGCTGTATTTGGATTTTTCAATGCAAGTTGTGTCCCCTGTTGGATCCTTTACTCCAGTATGTCATAGACTTCCTACCCTAAAGGAGAAAGGAAAAGGACAAAGAGGAAGAGAAAAGCAAAGAGATGGAATGATAAAATTAGATGTTGTGTAAGTTTACAGTTGCTCATAATAAAACTCTTAGAAGGAAAATGGGTTCTGAACCACAAGTCACAGTGCGGAAACTGAATTTGTGTGTTAGGCTTCTCAACTATGGGCTGGTCTCTTACCCAAGATACGAATTCAGACACTGAAGTATTTTGATTGCATTCTCAACTGGTGGTTTCCAAGTGACCAATTGCATATTGTTAAAAGACTTAAAAACAGTTACTTTCCCCTAGCAGCAAGGCTGGCCAACATCTCCGCCCACTAACTCACCCCAGCACCACTAGCTTACCATTTCCTGTTCGAGTCAGCTTAAATACAGACATGAGGAAACCTGCAGATGCTGAAAATTCAAGCAACACACACAAAATGCTGGTGGAACGCAGCAGGCCAGGCAGCATCTATAGGGAGAAGCACTGTTTAGGTTTTGAGCCGAGACCCTTCGTCAGGACTAACTGAAAGAAAAGATGGTAAGAGATTTGAAAGTAGGAGGGGGAGGGGGAAATGCGAAATGATAGGAGAAGACCAGAGGGGGTGGGGTGAAGCTGAAAGCCGGAAAGGTGATTGGCAAAAGTAATACAGAGCTGGAGAAGGGAAAGGATCATGGGACGGGAGGCCACGGGAGAAAGAAAAGCGGAGGGGAGCACCAGAGGGAGATGGAGAACAGGCAAAGTGATGGGTAGAGAGAGAAAAGAAAGAGGAGGGGGAAAAATACTAAATATATCAGGGATGGGGTAAGAAGGGGAGAAGGGGCATTAATGGAAGTTAGAGAAGTCAATGTTCATGCCATCAGGTTGGAAGCTACCCAGCCGTATATAAGGTGTTTTCCTCCAACCTGAGTGTGGCTTCATCTTGACGGTAGAGGAGGCCATGGATAGACATATCAGACATGCCTGTGTTTAGTGTTACTATGTGAACATGCAGTTGTTATTTGTATATCAGCTATCTTATGTAATTATTATGTTTTATATCGTGTTCTTTATCTTACTGTGTTTTTTAAAATCTGACTGTGTTTGTGCTGCATTGAATCTGGGGTAACAATTATTTTGTTCTCCTTTACACTTTTATACAGAAAATGAATTAAACAATCTTAAATCTTCAATTTTAACTAGCATTTAGCATAGTGTATTGCTATCTTAACACAGTGGTAATTTAGAGTCGGGCTCAGGATACTTTGCCCTCTCAGAGTACAAAGTACCCCTCCCGACTGTACATTGGAAGTTTTTCAGTAATACAGACAATAGAAACCGTGTACATTTAGAGCGTCATGGCTATTCTCATGACAGCATTTCAATGTCTACTGTGAAAACCTTGGCACCAAGCAGAAACACAGTACTGCACCTGAGTGAACATACAGAGCGCTGGTCTTCCCGCAATGATTAGAATCACTCTCCTGGCCTCGATCAGACTCATTGTCTCATAAGTAATGACAATATTTGCTACATTATTGATATTCGGTAAATTAAATGCAAGTTGTTATAGAATTATTTCTATAAAGATTTACCAGCATACTTAAAAGTTTTAAAGCAATATTAGAACATAAGAAATAAGAGCAGGAGTAGGCCATCCGGCCCATCGAGCCTGCCCCGCCATTCAGTAAGATCATGGCTGATCTGTCCGTAAACTCAGCTCCATCTATCTGCCTTCTCCCATAACCCTTAATTCCCTTACTATGTCAAAACCTATTTAACTGTTTCTTATATATATTTAGTGAGGAAGCCTCAACTGCTTCCCTGGGCAGAGACTTCCACAGATTCATCACTCTCTGGGAAAAAGTTTCTCCTAATCTCAGTCCTAAATCTTCTCTCCTGAACCTTGAGGCAATGTCCACTAGTTCTAGTCTCACCTACCAATGGAAACAACTTTCCTACTTCTATCTTATTTATCACTTTCAAAGTTTTGTATGTTTCTCTAAGATCCCCCTCATTCTTCTGAACTCTGAATTATATGGTCTTCATAGTTCTGCTAACACGATGTATAAACAATTCAAACTTCACTTGCTGCATCAAAAATGATCTTTCAATTGAACTAAATATATCAGAAAGTTTATGGATCATGACTTAATTGACTTTCTTTGAAAATGACATTTGAAGTCACTTATTATTCTTGTGTATTACCTGTATTAAATTGAGGTCTAATGGGACAGCATGTCAGATTTTTGAATGGTTTGGCCTGACTTCACCCGAACTGGTTTCTCAGTGATTAAGTGTTCTCATGATTGGAATTAAGCCGTTAGACTTGACAGGATTCCGATTCTGTGTAGACTTTTCACTGAGAGCACACCTACTCAAGAGGTCTATAAACAAGGCTCTATATTTGCTAGAACACTTTGAACAAAGTGTCTATAAACCAGTTATAGTGCCTTTGCAACCTTCACCTGCTTCTCCTCGATGGAAATGGAACTTTAAGTTCTGCACTCTGCTGCTAGCAGGTTACTGAATTGAAGAAATCATATACTGATTTTAAAATGTTGTAACTGTTTTGGATGTTACTGGTGTTTTTCTCTCTCCAGTTTCCCTAACCTTTTATATACCTGTGGTAATTCTGAATATTTGGCTAAAGTTGACATAGGGAATTAGTTTTCATACAGTCTCCACTTCCCTTTTCTACTTTTTCTGTTTCCCATTTTTCTTGTGTTTTATTTTCTATTCCCTATGCAAAATGTTTAGGCATATTGGGATACAGTCAGTTTTAAAGGAATAATATTTTCAGCCAGTTTTGTTTCCTATTACTGCCTGTTGGTTCAATGATGCTGAGGGCCCCTCAATAAATCGGGGATCCTTATACGTTATGTAACATTATGCTTTTTATTTATTTAAAGAGCCATGGACAAAGGGTAACTTTTCTATATGTTAGTATTGTTGGATGTGTAAACAATAAAATAGTTGCTTATCCGTATTGTACACATTTATTTTAGTTTCATTCACTTTAGTTTTAAAGATTTCAGCTAAATATTTTTGGAAGCAGTTGAATGATTTCAATGTTTTTGTTCCTCACTGTAGGTTATAGACAAGTTTATTTTTGTCAATGTGTTTCATTCCCTTGTATTGGGGAAAAAAAAGATCTATTCTTTTATGTGAATGCTTCATTATCAGAATTTAAGCCCCTCCACCCCCTTCCCTCTACCTGTTCATTTTAAGGATTGTAAGTAGTTGGAACATTTGATGGAGGATGTTATAAATGAGTCAGAGCATTGAAAAAGCAGTCGGTGCAGTTGAATACAGTGAATACATAAAGAATGCAGAGAGAATTGAGTGACTTAGAATGATATGTGTGGTGTGTATTCACTTATGTTTACTCAAATGACTGCAGTTTTATCCATTCTCTACTTAAGAGGGTGTTTGGCTCCATCTGCCACAAGATGTCTTAATGTGGTTTAATCTGCACCACATCCTTTCTAAAAAAAATAGATTATATCCCATTGGCACTTCAACATAATAACCAATGTTGTTTATTTACAGCAATCAAATGTTCCATGAATTTCTGTGTTGAACCTTAAGTGTTAAAGTTGGATATGAGGACATTGATCTGATCCCAAGGAGGGTTTGGGATTTTAATCTTGGCTTCAGCAGGATACTTAAATTGTTGCACAGTGGAATTATCAAGTTTGCACTGGCTTTGTTGAGAAAACATGATACTGGGAGTTCTTCTGATATGTAGAAGCTGGATGTGTGATAGGACAGAGAGACAGTCGACAGGAGGTGGTATCAGTTTGCTTGGCACTATATGCACTGCATTGTTGAGTTGCGGGTCAAGGAGTTTATGTGACTGCTGTGAATGATTATCAGTATAACTGTTCTTCACAGCAGAGATGAATTAATTTGTGGAAAGCGGATCTTGAGGTTAGGAGATTTACTTGCAGTGCTTGGTAAAAGATCGTTCTGGAGATAATGCAGTGACTCAACACTTTGGAATAGCAGCAACAGGGAAAATGAACAGAAAAGATGACAAAAGAATCCTAAGTATTCTTTAAAATTATTAAAGAATATGATGGAGTTTACCACAGGAATGTGATGAAAATGGAAAAATCCCAAAAGTCTGTCAGAATCAAGGTGGAAGAAAGAAACAGTAACACCAAAATAACTTCATTATACAGAGCATGTGGGACTCCTTACAGTTAGCTATGATAATTGGGGTGGCACGATAGCATAATGGTTAGCACAATGCTTTACAATACAGGTGACCTGGGTTCAGTTCCCGATGCTGCCTCTAAGGAGTATGTACATTCTCCCCATGACTGCACTGGTTTCTTCCAGGTGCTCCAGTTTCCTCCCAAAGTTCAAAGGCTAATTGGTTATTGTAAAATTGTCCCGTGATTAGGCTGGCGTTAAATCGGGGGATTGCTGGACATTGTGATTCGAAGGGCTGGAAGGGCCTACTCTCAATAAGTAAATAAATAGCCTGGTTGAATAAGGAAGAAGCTTTAATTGGGGTATTAATTATGGTATGAACTAATAAGCCTAAATAACCTATCTCTGTGCTGTATATTCACTGTGATTCTTTATGCTAACTCTGCTTATTTTGTAGCTGATAGAATCTTTCCAAGCATTAAATTGAATTTGTTGCCAGAATGAAGAATGACTAAAGAAAAGCACATCCTGGAAAAGTGCAGTGGATCAGGCAGCATCTGTGGGGGAAAAACAGTCAACATTTCTGTTTGGAGACCCTTCATCAGAACTGAAAAAGAGGGAGAAATTGCTTGTAAAGTTGTGGGAAGAGTGGGGGATGGGGATGTATTTTATAGGTTAAAACTGAAATGACCACGATGATAAGTTTGGAAACAAGATTATCTGGTCAATCACAACCGAAGAGTAAACGTTGACTGTTTACTCTTTTCCATAGATGCTGCCTGGCCTGCGGAGTTCCTCCAGCATTTTGTGTGTGTTGCCTGGTCAATGAGTGAATGGGAGCAGTTAGAGAATGGGAAAATGAGCAAAGGAATGTGGGAGGTTGCAAAATGCAGGAAGATAAAGCCCAATAACCCAAAAGGTGCTGTTCCTTAAGCTTGTGCTGGGTCTCAATGTTGCTTTGAATTAACCCAGGAAGCCGATGCAGAGAATATGAATTTAAACTGGTGAAAAGTAAGTTTAGGACAAATATTGCTAGAAGTTTTTCTAATTTTTACAGGGCATTAACAATGACCTAACAAGTGCATGATCACGCTAATCCTGCATGATGAAAAATTCTCATTCCAATGTTTGCTGAAGTTCCATATATCTTTTATCATACTCTTCCATACTTTCTTCCAACCTGTTACTATTCCTGTTACCGTCCGGGCGAAGGGTTTTGGCCCAAAATGTCGACTGTGCTCTCTTCCTAGATCTACTATTCCTGTATGTTTCAATCACTTCATCTGGTGATGCAGTCCACATTTTCAAATCTCTGTTTTAAAAAAAATTATCAGCTTAGCTGCGAGGAAACTTAAATCTGTGCCCATGTATTCAAAAGCTGGAAGCTGTCTGTTTCTTTGTAAAACCATTATCACATTGTCACTTGGTCTAAACCCTGAAATTCCCTGCACAGCAGCACAGTGGATGTGATCTCGACTCAAAGAACATCAGTACATGAAGTTGGCTGGCCGTCACCTTCTCACATGGGATATATCTGCTGGGCATGCCAGCAGTGCCCATATCTTACTAATTAGTTTCACAAGAAGTAACACACAAAATGCTTGGAGGAACTCAGCAGGCCAGGCAACATCTATGGAAGTAAGAAGTACATTAAAGCATCTATGGAGAATGTTATGGAGGTAGAAACATTAGGATTACTCAAAATCAGGGGTTCCCAACCTGGGGTCAGTTCATGATTGGGGTCCATAGCATAAAAAAAAGATTGGGAATCCCTGCTCAAAATGGAGTTTGAAACTATGCAGGAAGATTTATTTTGCTTTAGAATTCAGATGTGATGGCCTAAGATATTGTAAGTTCAAGGGATGGACTGAACCATATTGGAGGATGTCACTGACTTCCTTTGGTAGGGCAAAATACTTGTTTGCAAGATCGGTGCAATAGAAAGAGCAAAAGAAGCCCAGAATCCTATTACCATTGCTCCTATAATGGAAGGACCTGTTCTGCGCAGTATGTGAAAATAGAATAAATAATTTTGTCCCTTTGGTAGATCATGCTTTTGCTTGCATACCTTACAAGTTAACTTGGCAGCATCCTGTCTTATGAAACTACATATATTGAACTAATTTTTGGAATAGGCAAAACAAGGCATTGTATTCTGTGACTCTTTGCCTTCTTAATATTAATATTTTGTGTTTGGTGGGCATTGCATCCTTAATAATAAAAAAAAGTCCCTGGAGGGTTATGTTGAGCTCTGAAGGATGTGAACAATATGAAAATATGAAATGTGCAATACCCGACTGCTATTGCCCCTAAAGGCTAGTTGAAGATTATGTTAAACAATTTGTTTTTATGGCAGTTTCTGGATGATTTAGTAGTGTATGTTACTGTTTCTTTGACCTTGCCTCGAAAAAGCTGTTTGAAGCTATTTACACTTGGCCACATTCAAGCTTTTCCATTTGCTTCAAACTGAGAGGCAGATTACATTAGCTATTTTTCTGAACATGAAGACTTATTGAAGTACCTAGATTGTGAGAAATTAAGACCCTGTTCAGTTAACTCTTTGCCCGGGGCAGCCAAAACTGAGATCTAGGCAAGTTATGCTAATTTGACACTTGCCCTACAAGGCAAGTGCACAAGTCCCTGCTGTGTGCTAGAAGCTTGGAAGATGATTAATTGAACAATGGAGAAGGCAAAAAGCCATGCACACTTTCAGAAGAATATACTTCCTGTTACATTTACTGTATTAAGCCTGGATATTTGATTTAAAGTAGTTTTACTGACCACAAAGTAAAAACTATACAATATTTTCAGAGGTACAGAACATGGATTACATTCAATAATTGCATAAAGTAGTTTAAGGTTAAATTCTGGTTTCATATACTGCTCATCGAATTGTTCCATTCTTGGATATTGATGCATTGGATTGTGCCGAAGGACAGAATAATACACTGATAACGTATACAGTGTGTGCAATCCTTCATACTCCTAAGTTCTTGGTAATGACGCTTTACGTTTCTATTTTAGAATCATCTGCATTGGTTACCTTGAACAACATTGTATCTCCTGCTCATTTAAATGTTCCTATTTAAATGAGTATTGAATCAAGCAATAATTGTGAATGTACAATTATATTTACAGATGTAAAAGATATTTACATCTGATCAAATTGCAAACCATTATTAACTGAAATTGCTTAAGTTTCAAGAAACCTCCATGCTCTTTGTGCAATGTTACAAGTGAAGATCACTTGCCTGAAGTCTAAAAATGCACATTCATGTGACTAGAAAGGGATTGCTTTGAATGAATGTGCCTTTGATGTCCTATTGATGTTAGGCAAAATATTTATTAGTACACATTTATTTTGTCAAGGAGTAGATAGAGCTGTGATAGAAAGTTAGCATTTCATTGAGAAAACTTGCTTTGTAACCTTGAGGTCATCAGTTCAGGTCACAGGGCAGCTTAACATTCTATTTTGATGAAATCCTATGGATCTCCTTTGAACCAGTAGATACAGCATCTTGCAGTAATAAAGGAGATGGAGCGAGAGAGATGGGTTCCAATGGTGTTGCTAGTTTGATCTCATTCCAGGTCAGCTCACTGGCATTTATCTCCTGAAGATTAGAGCCCATATTGAAATACCATAGAAGCTGTTTTTCAGCATTACTTTCAGTTGATCATAATTCATAAACAAGATCATTTCTAGGGAATAGAATTCAGAAGCTGACACTCTGTTAAACCTGCATGTAAAAGATATGAAAGGCACTAGTAAATCCAATATGGGATTCAATCAAAGCTACTTGGAGACTGGGAAGAATGTGGATCTTGGTAAAGAGTAGAATAGGAGAGGCTAATGAATATTATTAAGAGAAGATGGTTTTGTTTTCAAGGAAATATAAATACTTCTGTCCATTGTGTTGAAGTGAAATAAGAGAAGATTCCTATGGGCCATTAACTGTTTGGGCTCATTTCTTTAAAACAATGCCGCATTTGACTTGATAGGATGTGAGTATACTTATCTAGGCCAGAATTTATTGCCCATTCCT
The DNA here is from genome assembly GCF_048418815.1 of Hemitrygon akajei. Taxonomy (NCBI): domain Eukaryota; kingdom Metazoa; phylum Chordata; class Chondrichthyes; order Myliobatiformes; family Dasyatidae; genus Hemitrygon; species Hemitrygon akajei. The sequence continues at coordinate 30,594,557 of NC_133136.1, forward strand.
AATTGGTCTTGTGAAATTGGTGGTGAATCACCTAATCAGACTCCAATGGTCCTTCTAATGAAGATGTGACAGTAATGTTATTTGGTGGAGACATCCAAGATTTAGACATAGCAGTGGTGAGGTGATGTATAACTGAATCAAGGTGGTGAGTGAGGAGATGGTGATTGCTTTGGGTGGTGCTCCTGAAGAACCCTATCCAAGTAACAGCAGGACTTCTTGATGGGCACCATGAAACCAAAACTGGAGTGAGTCAATATTTGGGTTGGTACATGGGGTACAGACTGATTTGCTGAATGGTATCAAGCTTCCTGAGTTTTGCTAGGTTTGCAATCATGCAAGCACGTGGAAAGGATTCCTTTGCAGTTCTGAATTGTCTTCAGGATGGTACAAAGGCTTTGGTGAATCAGAACATGAACTGCAAAGTACTTGCTCTTTTCACCACAGTGCTTACGTGACTGGACCAGATAACTTTCTGGTTGATGGTGATCCCCAAGATACTGATGATGAGGGACTGGAAAATGTGATCCCTTCTTGTATCTTGGGACCAATCTCTCAATGAACAATGTTCTCCACTATCTTCAATGCATCAGCGCAACCTTTGGTTGAGTGAGGAAAAGGGTGATGTCACACCTAGAAAAAAAGCAAATGGTCTGCGGCCAGCAGTGTTACCTTCACTTCAAATGTGCTTCTAAGATGTGGAATTATTGCCAGAAGGCACATATGGTCTTATGATCTTTTGGGAAAATACTGCCAACATTGCCTCTTCAAAATCCTTCAGATTCTCACTGGACCAAGGTTAGTGTTCTCTCCAAGACTAACCTACACTGCTCTGTGGCCTTAGTTACTCTCAGTCGTCTACATTGAGCTGGCAATAATCATTTGTATGCTGGACGCTCGACTCTGGAAACAAACATGGGAGGAGATAATAGGGTGGTAGAGGAAAAGATTAAATGATATCTCAAAACTGCCTTGAGGAAATGCAGCAGAAGAAAAGAATGATGGCTGGAATGACTGCTTAGAGTAGAGAAGCGACATTCAGGATGGTACCGAGAGTCTCAAGGCCATACAGTAGGAGCACAAAGTAGCTCTGTGCAAGGGGGAACAAAGGTGCACACCAACTCATTAGCTACCCATTCGCCCACCACACGCCTCATCTGTGGAAAGTTCTACCGTTCCCATGCTGGCGTCAGACCTCGCAAGGCAGTGTTGTAGCAAGTTGTCCTCGATCCTGGGGACCAATGACAAGGAAGAGAAAGAAAATATTTTGCCTTGATGTCAAGGGCAGTCACGTTCAACTCTCCTTTGGAATTTGGTTGTTTTGGCTCAATCTTTGATGAGGCCTTGGAGTTGGCAGGTACTTTAAAAAATCAAGTGATTGGTAATCTACATTATATTAATTACATATATACTTTGAAGCACTTTGAACAATGGCTGTAGTTGTTTCTCTGATGGAGAATGGGCTGACATGGTAACAGTTAGCTGGATTTACTTAGGCATTTTGCCACATTCACAGATAGAAACCTAACCTAATGCTTGGCTTTTATTTGTGCTGTAAATGTGAAGTGTGCAGTCTGTAAGGTTGTGTCATGAGTGAGTATAGTGTATTTACTGAGGGTACAAATTCCCTCAGAGCATTCTTTTTGGCAGGTCACTTGACAACGTACTGTAAATGAGCTGTATCCTGAGCTCTCTTTTGGAATCCTTTCCCACACTGACAGAAAGCAGCTAAATCAAGACTTTTATCTGTGTAATCTGTGCAGGGGGCATGGGCAAATGTGGAATTTCTGCAGATGGACAGACTAATATATTAAGATGAAAGCACAATTGATGGAAGGAGCATGAATTAGACTGAAACAAACAAGTTGAACATCTTTTTGACTGTTTTTTAAATTTTCCTTCATTATTTCAAAACTGAAATTAAATTTATTATCAAAGTACACGTATCTCGCCATATACACACGGAAGATTCAATTTTTGCAGGCGTACTTAATAATCCACAATAGAAAAATAAATGTAATCAAACCAAAGACTGCACCAACTTGGGTCTTCAATCAATGTTCAAAAGTCACAAACTGTGCAAATACAAAAAGAAATAATAATGAGATGGAGTCTTTGAATGTGAGTCAAGTCTATTGGTTGTGGGAACATTTGAAAAGCAGCTCCTGAAGATTTTCGACTGTCACTTTCCTTTCTATTTTCCAATGTCCCTCATAAATTCTGCTTTCCAGACCTCCGGTGTCCCTTCCCCCAACTTCCTGCCATCCTTTTCCTTCCATGCTCATTTTTTCTCTAACTCAAAAAAAGTTTGAGAATTCTTACCATATTTGATTAGCGCTAAAAAAAATTGTGCTAGTCAATCATACTATGTGGTAGTTACAATTTTTTTGTAGGTTGTTGGGCATTTTTCAAAATATGTTGCCACACAAAAACTCAGCACTGTTCTTTTCTGTTGTTTCAATTCATGTAAAATATATTGTCTGCCTTCTATCTATTGATTAGCTTTGCTTGATGTGGTGCTTCATAAAATATCTGATAGAGCTGGTTGTCTGATATTTAGCTCATGGACCTTTAAGATGTTGTAGATATCAGTCACTTTACTGCAGCAAAGATGATTGAATTTTGGTGATTAAGCTTAAGGTAGATAGATAGATACTTTATTGATCCCAAAGGAAATTACAGTGTCACAGTAGCATTACAACTGAATAGAGATACAAATGTACAAATATTAGAAGAGAAGTAAGAAAAATAAAAAATAAATTGCCTCAAACAGTCTAACATGGGGTGGAAGTCATCACCTCCTCTGCTATAGGTTGACTCATTATAGAGCCTAATGGCTGAAGGTAAGAATTACCTCATATATAGCGCTCTTTGGAGCAGCATAGTTGTCTTAATCTATTCCTAAAAGTGCTCCTCTGTTCAGCCAAGGTGGCATGCATACGGTGCGAAACATTGCCCAGAATTGCCAGGATATTCTGTAGGATCCTTTGTTCTACCACAGCCTCCAGTGTGTCCAGTTTGACTCCTGTAATAGAGCCAGCCTTTCTAATCAGTGTATAGGGCCCGTTGGCATCACCCGCGCTGATGCATTGCTTCAGCACACCACTGCATAGAAGATTGTGCTAGTGAAAACAGACTGGTAGAACATGTGGAGGAGAGGCCGGCACACTCCAAAGGACCTCAGTCTCCTCAGGAAGTAGAGGCGACTCTGGCCCTTCTTGTACACAGCCTCTTTTTTTGGTGCCCCACACAAGTCTGTCATCCAGATGCACGCCCAAGTACTTGTAGGTCCTCACCACATCCATGTGCTCACCATCAACAGCAACAGGAAGCAGAGCAGGCTTGGTCTTCCTAAATTCCATCACCATCTCATTTTGTCTTACTGATGTTGAGCTGCGGAGGATTCAGCTTTTGCGCCATTTGACAAAGTCCTCCATAGAGACCTGTATTCACACTCCCATCCTCCCTGTATACACCCAACTATTGCTGAGTCATCAGCGAATTTCTGCAGATAACATGACTCAGTGTTGTATCAAAAGCCTGAGGCTTTACAGGGTAAACAAGAAGGGAGCTAATACAGTCCCTTGGGGAGGGGGACTCCAGTGCTGCTTATAGCCTTGTCTGACACACGGCTCTGAAGCCACACCAACTGTGCTGTGCCAGACAGATGGTCCATTATCCGGGATACCTACCCTGAATGGAGATCTGCCCCCAGCAATGAAAGCTGTGTAGTATTGAAGGCACTCGAGAAATCAAAAAACATGATTCTCACAGAGCTGTCTTGCTTACCCAAATGGGAGTAGGCACTGTTCAGCAGGTAGATGACAGCATTGTCAACTCCAATATGCTCCTGGTTGACAAACTGCAGGGGATCGAGGGCTGATCTGACCAGGGGTTGGAGGTGAGCCAGGACCAACCTCTCTAGGGTCTTCATGATGTGAGAGGTCAGAGCCACTGGACGGCAATCATTCATGGATTTTGGTTGTCCCTTCTTGGGTACTGGGATCACATATGATCCAATAATTCCAGTGATAATATTCCCACAGCTGTACCTTGTGCCTTTCTCCAATATATCCACTGCTTCCCCATTTTAATCTAAAAAAACTAAATGTAGAAAATGGTTAACATACTGGGTACAAGGCCTGACTTGATATTTGTTTAATATCAAGCAAATGTAACTATTCTCAGTTCTGAGCAATACAATCCGATGTGCACAATACCTTGGATTTCCATTAACCTCAGCAAGGAACTTGAAGCTGCTACTTGCTGAGGCAAGTTTAGGCAGTTGATTTTTATGAAAATCTTATAGAGTAGAAATAAAAACAGAAAATGGTGGAGATGTGTTTTGCTCAATGACCTTTCATCAGAATTGGGAAAATGTTAAATGGTGAGAATGCTTTTAAATGCCAAGAAGCAGGGAGGGTTGAAAGAACGTGAAAGAATGGACAACAGGAAAAATCAGAAAACATCAGTGGGACTAACCCAGGCTGACAGGATGGTAAAGGGTGATGGAAAAAGGACACAAATGGAATACAAGAAGGACAGAAAGGATGCTGCCAGGCATCAGACTGCAGGGCCCTACAGAGCATAGTAAAAACAGCTGAGAAGATCACCGGGGTATCCGTCTCTGTCTCCCCTATTTGTGACATTTACCAGAAGTGTGGAATGCAAAGGGCCTGATGCATTGTTGAGGATCCCAACCACCCATCCCACAATCTCTTTGACCCACTGCCATCAGGAAGGATGTAGAGTACCATCAGGGTTAGGGCTGTCGGACTGGGTAACAACTCCTTCCCTCAGGCTGTGAAACTCAGCCACCGCCGAGGTCTCGTGACCAGGACAGTGAGCTGTTTATTGTTTACCTGTGCCCAGCACTTTGAATGGTATCTTCTTCGTGGTACAGTTTAGTTTTATGTTTTGTGGGTGCACCATGAACCAGAGAAACATTATTTTGTTTGGTTGTGTATATGTACTGGCAGATAACAGTAAAATTGAGCTTGAAAAACTACAAGGTTAGGGGTTCAAGATGCAAGATTGGAGTGAACGATTGTCTAGATTTTGGGCTGTCTAATACTGGCCAGACATGATCAGAAATAAATGGTAAAGCCCTTGGAAGTGTTGATGTGCAGAGTGACCTTGGTGTGAAGATAGCAATACAAATGGGTAGGATAGCTTCAGTACCTTCATGGGTAAGGGCATTGAGTGTGAGTAAGACATCATCTTGCGTTTGTACAAGATTTTGATTATGCTGTTCTGGTTACCACACAAACACGACATGGTAGTGCTATAAAGAGTGCAGAAAAGATCCCGTACTTGAGGGCTTTAGTTATTAAGAGTGATTGGATAGGCTGAGATTGTTCTCACTGGAATGCAGGAGGCTGAGAGCTGACTTTATAGACTTGTCCCAAGGCATCATGACCATATACCACTGCAAGTATCTACGTGAGAAAAACACATATCAATCATCAAATGCCCCCAACATCTGTGTCATGCCATCATCTCACAGCTACTGTCAGGCAAGTGGAAGCAAAACCTGAAGTCCCACTCCACCAGGTTCAAGTATGTTCTGAGCCAACCTGCACAACCCTAATTACTACTTAAACACCATGATCACTTTGCACTACGGTGGACATTTCTTTTCTAATTGTGTTCTTTTCTGTATAAGTTTTGTATAATTATGTATTTTTTTCTTTTGAATGGTGTGCCTCTAACGTATGCTGCTGCAGGTTTTCTATTGCACATGTGCATCTGTGTTGAGACAATGAACTCAACAAGTTGATGATAATTATAAAAATATGAAGTGCTTAGGTAGAGTGGATCATCACAGTCCTTTTCCAGATGTATGGGAGTCTAAAACTAGAGGGGATATAGGTTTAGGACAAAAGGGGAATTATTTAAAGGAGACCCAGAAGGCAAATTTTTCCACATGGTTTGTGGTGGCTATATGGGGCAAGTCACCAGAGGAGCTGGTAGAGGCAGGTATAATCACAGCATTTACAAAGCATTTGGGCAGGTACATGGATAGGGATAGGAAAGCAATAGAGGGATGTAAACTAAATGCAGGCATCTTAAATTAGCATAGGTAGATATGTTGGTTAACATGGACAAAGGGAGCCAAAGACCCAGTTTCTTTTTGTGCTTTGACTCTCTGAAATTATCGAATTCAGCATTGAGTTGCATTATTTGTAATGATTTAAGTCAGAAGAATAAGTCACTGTTCCTCAAGCTCAGATTGATTTTCGTTTGTGTTGTAATAAGTAAGCCATTAGTCATGCTGGAGGATGGTGATAGTAATCATTTGGGAATTCTGTTACCTTGTGGGTTATGGCTCCATTCCAGTGAAACTCAACATAAATTTAGTAACTGAACTTCCACTTTCCAGCATGATCTTGCCACTAGTCACATCTTCCCCATAACCCCACATCTCTCTGTCACTCTCTCCTTGATCTGTCTCTTATCTACCCGTCCCCATCCTTGGCACTTTCCTTTGCAAACATAGTAGCTGTAATACCTAACAACACACACAAATAAACGCAGCAGGCCAGGCAGCATCTATAGGCAGAAGCGCTGTCGACGTTTCAGGCCGAGACCCTTCGTCAGCACTAACTGAAAAGAAAGATACTAAGAGATTTGAAAGTAGGAGGGGGAAGGGGAAATGCTGGCCTGGCCTGCTGTGTTCCACCAGCATTTTGTGTGTGTTGTTTGAATTTCCAGCATCTGCAGATTTCCTCGTGTGAGCTGTAATACCTGTTTCTTCATCTCCTCTCTCACCAACAGCTACAGATCTAATTGTCCTATTTCCAGCCTAGTCTACTTCATTCAATGCTCACAATGTGACCTCCTCTACACTGGTGAAGCTAGCCATAAACTAGATTCGCATCCCACCATTCTCTGCATATGCCTGTCTCGATGTCGGGTAAGTGCCATTACCCTATCTGTTTCCACCACTACTCTTTGCAGACTGTTCTAGGCACCTACCACTCTGTGCAAAAAAAAAAAAATCACATGTTCTTGCACATCTCCTTTAAACTTTACCCCTTTCACCTGAAATACAGGTCTTCTGTAGTTTGTCATTTCTACGCTGAGACAATGTTTCTGACTGCCTATCCTAGCTGTGCCTCTCATAATTTTGTAAACTTTCTTCAGGCCTCCCTGCAGCCTCTAAACTGCTGAGAAAACATCCCAAGTTCTGCAGTGCACCTGCACTCTATCACAGTGGCCACTCTGAGCTTCCAGTTGCATGCCATTTTAACTCTCCTACCCATTCCCACGTTGACCTGTCGGCCCTTGTCCTTCTCCATTGCTACAGAAAGGCCAAACAAAAATTGGCAAAAGAGTAACTCATATTCTACTTAAAGTAGCTTACAACCTAATTTTATGAATCTTGAATCTTTCAATAACCCACAGCTTTGTCATTCCCCTCCATGCACTTACACATCAACCTAACTTTCTTGTTCCTTTGTTCATCTCGCCCATTCTCTCCATCTGATTCCATCTGCCAATTATCCTCTCCCCAGCTTTACTGACCCCCTACCCCAATCCTTCTCGTATTACCATACACTGTTAATCTTTCCTCTTACCTCTCAATCCTGATGCAGATTCTCAACTCAAAACGTTGACTCCATAGATGCTGATTGACCACTGAGTTCCTCCAATATACTGTTTGTCTCCTCTTTCATTTCAACAGCTAACATTCTAACTTCCATATCTTTAACAATTTCAGGCAATTTCTATTTATTGCATGTCCAGACTAACTTATTTATCCTACTGTAAATCCTTTTCGTCGTGAACCATAATTCGTTTCACTATTCCAGCTCTATCCCCGATGATTCCCCTTCTCCACCATTCACTTCCTCTTTACATGTCTGTAACATACAATATCTTGTATGTTTCTCATTTCTTATGAAATATTAACTATTTCTCTCTCTGTGAGTACTTTCTGATCTGCTGAGAATTTCCAGAATTTTCTGTTTTAATTTCAGATTACAGCTTTCCCTGTCATAAGGTGGGTGTTGGGAACGGACCCAAATGCAAGACACAGACACTGAAGTACTAGGGAGAGGACTGGGTGTATCAAGAAAGCAACGGAAGTGAGGAAGAAACGACACTGGACAAGACACAGGCCCTGGACAAGACTAGGAGACAGGGCATGGGCTAGGACTAGAGTAGGAAAGTGGGCCCTGGATGAGGAACTGCGAATTAAAAACTAGGAACCTGGACAAGGACTCCAAGCCAGAGACTGGACAGGGACCCAGAACCCGGGTCTTGACTCAGGCTCGGATTCCGGATCCAGGCGAGGACTGGACATGGGGGCAGGACGCGGGACTCCAAGGCTGGATGAGGACATGAAGCTCAGACTTAGTCTTGATCGAGTGAGAGCAGGAACACTGAGTCTAGGTCGAGGGAGAGCAAAGCAGAAGCTGGGAGAGGCGTAGCTGGACATGGACACTAGCCCTGGACGAGACCAGGACTCAGGGCCTAGGCTACGACTTGGACTTGGACACGGACTGGAACCTCCTCGGAGCCTTGGACGCAGAATGGAACCTCCATGGAGCCTTGGACTTGAGCTCTGGAACACAGAGCCGGGACCCCTCCTAGGGAACAGGACGTAGAGCCGGGGCTTTACACAGAGTCAGGACCCCTCCTAGGGACAGGACATAGGGTTGGGACTCATACACGGACACTAAACACAGGGTCACAAAGAGACAGTTCCACGCTCAACGATAGGTAGTTCCTTCTGTTGGCATGGAAAGGCTCCGGTCTCACTCCAGCAACTGAACTTGACAGTGATACAGGCAAGGACACAGGCGTGGTTGGCCGGCAGGGCTCCAGGCCAGGCTTCAGAGGGAAGGAAGGGAACAGTCCAGCCTCAGGGTAACGGCAAAGACAACCTGACTTACCCAACAGAGGCAAGGACAGGAAGGGACCGATCCCACCGTAGGGTAATGGCAAGAATGGCCTGACTTACCCCACAGAGGCAAGGACAGGATACCGACAAGACGAACCAGCCACCACACTCGAACCCAGGGCCACTTATATTCCCGGCCCCGAGACGAGAATTAGGTGCCTGTGAGAATCAGGTGCCTATAATTAAGCCCAGATGAAACAAGGGACAGCTGGAAGACCCAGAGACTGGAGTCCACGGACCGGACCATGAACCGGAACATGGACTTTACGGACCGGACCATGACATTATCCCACTATTCGAAGGTAGAACGTTCCTATAAAGCTGTTTGTAAGCCGAAATGTTGTAAAGCGAAGAAGCAATTACCAATAATTTATATGGGAAAATTTTTTTTTAGCATTCCCAGACCCAAAAAATAACCTGCCAAATCATACCAAATAATACATAAAGCCTAAAATAATTTCAACATATAGTAAAAGCAGGAATGATATGATAAAGACAGCCTATATAAAGTAGAAATATTGTATGTACAGTGTAGTTTCACTTATCAAAATCAGGAAGACAGCGAGCCAAAATCGATTTGGAGAGAAAAAAAATCTCACAACTGCCTGCACAAGGTTTCACGGTCATGGTAGTCTTTCTCGGGGTAAACACATGTATAAAGCGGGTGTCTTTTTTCGTAAAAGCGAAAATCGTCTTTGGTTAGCGAAAACAGGTACTAATGTAGGTCTTTCGTAACAGTGAGCTATCGTAAAGTGAATGTTCGAAAAACAGGTGCCACCTGTACAGCAATATTTTAGTTTTGGATATATAGTAAAAATATATTGGGTGGGGGGGAAATCCCATTATGCAATGTTCCTGTTAAATGTGCTCGAAAACATATACTTGGCTCATTAGTATCTCAATCTGTCATGTTTGATCAATCTTTCTGTCATGGAATCTTTTGTTCTACAGATCTTCAGTTGTATCTTAGTGTTTCTGGAATATAAATGGTACAATCATAAAGATGTTAATGCCTTTATTTATTTGACACTTTGATAAGTGTCTTTACATTGAGGAAGTTAGTGAGTACTCAAATAGGTATCAACAATTCTTTTATCTGGAGCTTCACTGATCCTACTAATCTCAATGAGTTTCAGATAAAATAAATTTTCCACTGATAGAGTATGGTGTTTTTATAAATGGGAGTTTTGAGAGCATTTAATGCAAAAGTAACTATTAAACGGTTATATTTGTGCTAAGAGACCACTAAACATTTTCTCCTTTCATTTCTTCCGCATGCCGCTGCATTTGACTCATTGTCAAACTAAAGCTTTAATAAAACAAGCCAAATGTTTATTTTGTATGATGATGCAGATTTTGGCTTGGTACAGTTCTGATAGCAAATAGCAAGTTGTACTGGCAGAGGCAGCAAAAGGTCACAGTGACATTAGCACTTGCTTTCACTTAAAGAGCAGCTGGCCACTTACTGTGTGGAAAGTGTGTGAAGAGGCCAGCTGAATGCTGGAGAGGGGATCTCAATCTCCTTTGATGGTATGGATTGAGTCTATAACAAGTGAGTTACAGCATTTCTTCTAGAAGTGGACAGGAGAAGGAGAGAAAGATGTAACCTTACCTAAAGTGAAGTTGAGTCTTCAACGCAATTGCATAACCATCCTCCAGGGGAGTTTCCTGTCTCAGATTCTAGCTGAAACAATCGATGCAAAGGGACACTGCACTTAGGAGCTCACAAGTTAATAGCTTATAGCTTTAATCTAAGCAGGTGGAAAGTTTTGTTTCGGCTCTCTGGCAGGTTTCCTAGTGGGTGAGGTTGCATTGAATCCAAACGTATATGGAGGAAGAATGTTTTATTCCCCTTTGTCTTGGGAAATACTTTCTGCAGAGTGTGTTTTCTCCAGGACTCCCTTGTCTGCTTGCCCCTTCGCACTGATTCTTCACCAAGCACTTACCCTGCAACCTCGCTGAGTTACACCAACACCATCACCCTCACCCTCAGGGCCCTAAACAGTCCCCCCATCGATATGGTTTATTGCATTCGGTGTCCCTAGTGTGGCCTCCTCTACACTAGTGAGACCCAAAGCAGATTAGGGGATTGATTCATTGAGCACTTTCTTTCCAACTGCTCTAACAGCCAGGATCTCTTGGTGGCCAACCATTTTAATTCCCTTCACCAACATGTCTGTCCATGACCTCCCCTACTGCCAAGTTCAGGCGAGACACAGATTAGATTAACAACAGTTCATATTCTGTCATGGTAGTCTCCAAACTGATGGCATAAACATCAGTTACTCTAATTTTTAGTAACCACTCCCCTGTGTTTCCCCTAGCCCCCAAGCTCCCATCATTCCTTCCATTTCCTCTCCTACCCACTTGATCTGTCCATCACCCACACATTCTTCCGTAATGAGCTCTTGAAGTCTGTGTGGGGAGCCAGAGGGCAGTGGGCTCTGAGGATTCTTGAGCACCTGAATTGGTTAATTGTTGTTTAGTGAGAGTTGTTAATCATTTAGATTTCCTTCTGTTTTTCTCAAGCAACTTGCTTTTTGTTGTGTGGTCTCCTGGAGCTTTCTGTTTAAATGTTCTAAGTTTATTTTGATAAGCTCGTGGATTCCATGTTATTTGTATTATTTAAGTGGATGCCTGATTAGCACTAATTGAGGGATTATAGTTTTGAGAATGTCACGTCTTGCGGTGTTGCTTGGCCGAACCACCAAAGTTCTTCTGGAATTCTTATGAATAAACTCTGGTTGCCATCTCTACATGGCAGTCTGCCTTTCCTCTGGATTTGGGTTCTGACATTGCCAGTGCACATGGTGACATCTTCCTTTTGCTTCCCCTTCTCACCTCCCTCCCTTTATTCCATGGGCTACTATCCAATCAGATTCCATCTTCTTCAGCCTTCGTCGCTTCCACCTACCACTTCCCAGCTTCTTGCGTCATTCCCACTCTCCTCCCTCCCACCTCCCTATCTCTTCTCTTCCCCCCTCCACCTAGGGTTCACCTATCATTTACAAGCTTTTGCCCGACTCTTCCTCCACTACCCTTTCTACTGGCTTCTTTCCAGTCCAGACGAAAGGTATTGAATTGAAACATCGATTGTCCATTTCCATCTGTACTTGTTGCCTGACCCATTGAGTTTCTCCAGCATTTTGTGTGCTGCTTGAGTTTAATGTGTCCGTCTACAAAACAAAATTCAATTGTTTTGTCTTAAACCTCAAAAATTGTATTTTAAAAGATGCCAATCCATTTTTAACCATACCAACATGAGTGATAATATTTCAGTAAACGGCCATAAAATGTTTTGTGGAAAGTAGAAGAAAATCTATTGATCTAAGAGCCATTTAGAAAAATTGCAAAATGGATAGCTTTTCATTTAGATTGAATAAACTGGAGCTTATTTTCTCAGTCGTATTTGGTATATTCTTTAAATATTTCATTCACTAGAGACCAAATGTTGTCATGGAAACTGAAGTGGTTGCTGGGTAGAGTCCTGTCATGCAGAAGAAGAGGAGAATGTGTGAATAAGTCTGCTTTGCTGCCAACATGTCATTCACTAACGCTCTGCATGCCAGTGAGTGGGTGAGAGTTTTAATACTCAGCGTGGGGGTGTCTTGCAGGGAGAAATAAAGTGCAATGTTGAACGATTAACCATAGAAGTTTTTGAAATTTAGTTTTGAAAACTATTTTCTGAATTTCACGAGGAGTTTCTTTTCAATGGGAGTTGAGAACAATGTGTTGTGGGCCTTTCACAATTTTATACAGAGCAACATCTTGTTAAAACTCCTCTTATTTTTTGATGCTGTTACTCTGACACTTGGGCTTTCTGGGGGGACTTTTTTCTTCTTTTGGAACACTATGTACCAATTGACACTGCTGCAAAGCTGCAAAGCTTTATCTTGACTGACAGGGAAAATCTGTGCCCGGCTTAGAATGATTATATTATGATAACTAGCCCTAGAAGAGGCTTTCAGTCTCAGGCAGATGAGAAGAATTGAAGGTATGGGAATCCTTTTTGCCAACACAAGATACTTAATAAATTGGCAGGCAAGATAAAATCATGGATCCTTGGCATTCAAAGAGCCATACTTGAAGAAAATGTGATTAGAGGATTAGTTCTATGGTCTTATGTGTAACCCTGGGACATGTTCTTTCATGGGATTGCTGAAATTTGATTCTTCATTAAACCAAATGACTACTGAACTGGAGAGGTAGCCTAGATTAGATATACACTTGTGATGTGGTGGAGAGCTCAAAACAAAATCTTATGACCTAGAGGTGAAGATGTTGTGGATTGAGCCAAGTGAATTGTGATTTTTATCAGCTGCCCTCCATTATGAGCAAAGTATAAGGAAGTTATTACATTTTTAAATCAACTTTATGTGTGATTTTTATATAATTTAGCTACAGGGAGTTGCATTTTACTTTTCAGTTCACAGCTCTGGTATTGTTTGCCATAGTTCACACTTAATGTAGAATTTGGTAATTATATAGTGAAAGACCATGTTGTTATATGCAGAATCACTGGCATATGCCATGAAATTTGTTGTTTTGTGGGCAGAAGTACATTGCTATACATAATAATAAAAAATTCTATAAGTTACGATAAGGAATTTATATATAAAATTAAATTAAATAAATAGCATAGAAAGACAGCAAGAAAGGGGAAAATTAGTGAGATAGTATGCATAACTTCATTGTTTGATGGTGGAGAGGTAGAAACTTCCTGAAACATTGAGTGTGTGTCTTCAGCTCCTGTACCACCTCCTCGATGGTAGCAATGAGAAAGCGGGCATGTTCTGGGTGATGAGGGTCATCACTTGATCTAGGTTCGCCCAAAAGAAGAATTATTCACTCTGCATCCACCCTCATCAGTGATTTTTGGTGATTATATTGTACTTGACTGGGGCCATGAGAGCTTACTATGAACACTTCACAGGGACATATGTTGGGTCAAAAAGGGCAATGCTAAGACAACGCTGGTGATATACAGCAACGATTTGCCGGCAGTCACAAAACTACTAGATATTCTATGAGATGTACTTACTCTGAACAACAGTTGCTGCGACCTTAAGCCTGTAATTTCCTTTTTAAGAAACTCATTTTTGAACCGTCTAAACGAATTAGAAATTTTATGATGTCCTGAAGGTTTCTGTGAACTTGATTCTCAGAAATGCAGCTACAACACCTTGAAGCAGAGGAAGGTCGGCCATCGCCCAAAAAGAGAGTGTCGGAGTGGACTTACAGCCACATTAAAGCGCCGATGCCCGAGAGCTGAAAATGAATCAATGTCAGCCCTACTGCCCCATGTCAGCCTAGATCCACCATCTGAGCCCGTCACGTCTTGCTGCATTCGACTCGTCTCCCTCTCCTCTCACAGCTGTCGGGCAGGAGGTGCAGGAGTCTTGCACAGATGGCTTCATTCACCTCAGCGCTGAACTGATTCCTCAGCTTGTAGACTCACCTTCAACGTTTCTGCAGCTCGTGTTCTCAGTATTATTTATTATTTACACGATTTATCCTCCTTTGCATATTGGATGTTTGTCGGCCTTTGTTATGTATTGCTTTATTATATTTCTTTATTTTCCTGTGGGTTCTTGCAAGAAAATTAATCTCATTGTATATGTACTTTGGTAATAATATTACTTTGGACTTTGAACTCTGGGGGGGGGGGGGGGGGGGGGAGTATAGAAGTCATCTTTATTCACTGAATTTAGTTCCCAATTTGCACATAAGGAGTCAACATTGATGCATGCCAGAACCCAACTAAGTTTTTAATTCAGGTGCCTTGTTGTAAGGTTATTATAACATAATTGAATGCTGACTAAAGCCTGATGTGTGAGTTTCTTCTTTATAGACTTTCCTTCCTTCAAATATCAGCCACTGCCACTTTCTGATGTCCAATATATCAAAGAGAATAAACAAAAGGATTGTATATCATGAAAAGACATTAGACATGTACCTTTTGCCTCCACAGATAATAATTGACCTGCTGAATTCCTCTGTATTCTGTTTTTGTTCAAATTCTTGCATCTGCAGTTTCATTTGTCTCTACAAATGCAATGATGTCCATCTCGGTGAAGACATCATTCGTAGCACTTGGTGTTCCATTCTGAGCCCTATTTTGTATTCTATATACTTGGCCTGTCATCCACGTTTGGCAGATTTGGCATCTGATTTATGGTTTGATTATTCTGTACAAGGTGACAGGTTCACAGGAGATGTGAATGAATAACCCTGTTTCTTTCTTTTAAATGTCCTGTATATGTACTGTGTAGGTCAACTTCAAGGGGGTTCAGGAAGTCAGCTTATCTGGTGCTAGTTACCTTTCCCCAAAATATTCCAGCTCCTGTGATGGATAACAACCAATCCCACTCAGATAACTGGGTATTGTGTAAGTACTTTGCATTGTTGGAGAGGTCTTGAATTAAGCTGCTAGTCTACAAAGTTGAGAAACAACATACATCTTTCTCTTTTTTAATTTAAAATGGTTATAATGGATTAAGGCACTAAAACACATAATCTTTGAGTGTGATTCTTAGACTGCAGTGGATAGGCAGTGGAGGATCCATGCCAATGGTTGTAAAGGACATGAAGAGATAATATGCTATTGACATAATCACTTCTAGATAACATCAGGATATAGATCAGAACTGTTCTGCTATTATGGCAAGGCATATGCTTAATTAGACAGAATCAAATAAGGAGTTCTGGATAAGGTGGAGAGAAGACGCTAAACATATTAAGAGGAGTTGTAGAGGAAAAAGGAAAGTTTGCAAAGATATAACATTTAGGTTTGGTTGTATTGAGTCAGATAATTTCAACAGATTATAAGCAAGAAGAGTAGCTGTATATGTAGGGATATCCACTGTTTATACCAACTAACATAGGGTCAAGAAGAAAGTTTGTGCCACAGTAAACCCAATGCCCAATAAAGAACCTCGGGCAAGAGACATCCAACCAAAGAATTAAGTTTCCTCATAGATAATAAGACAGACAGAAATATGAGCAAAATTCCCCTTTTTGAGTTAAGCCAATTGTACCTGGATTTGCTTAAACAAATTTCTAAATCAGAAAGGAGAATTCTGTAGCAGGTGTATTGCTGAGGATGGGTTAAAGTAGATTTATCTCTTGTATTGTTTATTATGCATTTTAAAATGCCTTTCTCATCCAGGCATTAGGTCCTGAAATGTATGGTCAGACTATCCTTTATCTGTAAGGAGTCCAGTGTCAGAATACAGTTGGAAATTCTCTAATGTATAGCTCTTATGACCTTCCTGGTTAATTCACATATTCATTGGTAATCCAGAATTTTTAGCACTTAATGTGGGCACATCAGTTTTCGACAACCTGTTGTTACTCTTGCGGTACTTTCTCATGCTTCTCATTGGCCTTTGATGACTTGATGGCGGTGAACAATATACCATCCTTGAGCCTAGAAGATAGTGCGGAATATAATTCTGCCACTGATAGTACACAGCTTGTCAGGGAATTACAATTTCTGTTTCACAGTTATCGCCGTGGCCATGCAAATAACTTGTGGAAAGGTGGTTGTCCTGAGGGTGAAATTGGGGCTTGTGTCACCAAGAAGTAGAAGCTGAATAGAAAATTGTGCTGCAGCTGTATTGCTGAGGTTGGGGTCAAGTAGATTTATCTTTCATGTAGTTTCTCCCTGCCAGGTGCTTGGGAATCAAAACCTTGAAGAGTCAAAAGATGAAGCTGAAGCAAATTACTTTCCAGGGCAGCAATGAACAGTTTATGGCAGTTTATCAACGTAATAAATGTTTATCACAACAAAATAAAGTGGCAGTGGAAACTTTAGGAGTGTTGATGGAAACTTCTTGTAACCAGTAGAAATGCCCAATATAAACAGATCACTGTATTTGACAAACTACATTGTCCATTTTGTCAATTCCAACCTGCAGTGATATCACTAAACTAGGACTGGGAGCTGGGGATGGTGGTGTTAATAGAATTGATCATTGGAAATTGCATACATCAGGGGGATAAATTCTACCTTTGCATCATTCAGAATATAGGAAGGGAAGGAAGGAGGGATATGGAAAAGAGAGAAGAAAATAAATAAAATCGCTAATAGAGGAGGAGGTGAAAGGAGAGAAGCTGATTTAGTGAATCTGGCTCGATTGAAACAAATTGAAATTGAGTAATCTGAAAAATTTTCGAGGGAAAAAAGATAATGAAGTAGTTAAGAAGGGATGTGATCTGCGTTAGCAATGAGGGATGGTAGGAAATTGAAGAAGGCAGAGGGCTTGAGAGGGGCCAGGTGGTGTGCAGAGGATTAGGAAAGGTGTCAGGTTTTACCAACATTCCTCATTGCTGTATTATCTGCTGCCATTGATCTTGCTTTGACATACTGTGCACTATGCAACCATGTCAAAAGAAAAATAATATCCAAGGCAATATGACGTTAAGAAAATTGGAAGGAAGAGACCATATTTTCTGACATAACATATCCAGGGCTACAGAGGTTGAACTATTTAATTTAGCTATTTGCGCATTTTTTAAAAAAGCATATGTATTTCGCTTGTTCTGTGCCAAATGTTATCTGCTTGACTGAGGATGTAGTCAGATGACCTAATAAAGGCAACTTGGGATGGTGTGAGATAGCTAGAATTTTGCAGAATTAGAAAAAAGCCTCATCAAATGGCATCCTGGTTGATATGCTATCATGTGCTGTAGCCATCAAGATCAGCAAGAATAGTCACAAGTCCAGACTGTGTTTGTTTACCAACAAAGGCGGAATAAAGGAAATGTTAGAAACTGCAACTTCTTCCAAAATTACTTTATTATCATTCTGTAAATAGTTTTATGTAATTTTCTGCAGTTTATATAGTTGTTTTAGAAGTATGAGCTCTAGTTTTATTGGTCTTGCAGTGCTTTAACACAGAATGAGGAATATCCGGCAGGTGGTGTGAGGCATCCTCAGACTAACACCATTCAAGTGCATTGTTTGTGGCCTAGCTCTCAGCAGAGTGGCAACATTCCAGAACTGCATAAAAAGGAATGTCTGTCAAGCAGTGATTTTCTTTGCATCCTGTTGCTCTCACGGTATAAATCCTGTCACGTAATATCTTAAGCTTTCTACTATAGTAAAGATGTGAAAAAAAAAATTCCAGTGCTAGGCTACGCTTTTGAAGGAAAACATATTCTGAGGCCATTGCTTCTCTAAGTTATTCTCCCTCTTTATTGTGATCATTCATATGTGTAAGCAGTGGTTTAATTGAAGTCTTGAACCTTCTTGAAAGTTGGATTGTTTGGCCTCTCTTATGTGGTAAGATTGTGTGCCACAGCTTTTATGCACAAAAGCTAGACTTGGCATGCACGCAAATATCACAACAGTTTTTGGGTAAAGGTTATGTTTTGCTCTGATGCTTTTTGCTTGCCCCTGCCAATATTGCTTCTTCTAAGTCTCTTCAAATGTACAGTATGTCAACCTACCTGTGTTGATTGCTTATGTAAGAATTAAATAAGTTGCGTTGCTTTTTGCCAATGGAGGTTGCAGAAACGAGCAAGTATTTTGGCATATAGGCGTTCATTGTATCATTGAAAAAGAGGCTATCCACCATGACAATGCTTGTAGATCTGTCTTATCTTTTGTACCTTCTAATTAGCTGGGTTGGTGGGAAAGGGGGAGATTTGGAGTACTGGCAACAATAAAAACACAGCATCAGCAGATGACCTTGAAAGGTTTTGGTTTTGTGATTGCAAGAAGGTTTTGTTCTTTGTTGCATTAATACATGCTATGTTCATGTGTTTTTGGAAGTATAAATACACTCATGTGCACACCTTTATTTCAGTCAATCGTAAAGAAAGAAAGTGAATCATTTCAAATGTTGGTTTGACTGTTAACCCAAGTGAGAAATTAAGCTTCATGGTTGATCAAATCTTGAATTATTTTAAGTACTGCAGTGTGTTGTGCATTTTTTTCCTCTTTTCAAATCACAGCTCGGCTGCAAATGCAGAACTAAGGCTCAGCACACAACAGATCTGGGAGGAAGATTGATGAGGGAAGGGAATTAGAAAGACAAGGAAAACCTGAACTGGTGCCAACAAGAGCTGCAGTGGCACGAAAATAGAATCTCTTTCCACAAAAAACATTTTCAGTTTCAGCAGCTTCTGCTAAAGGGTGAAAATGCACTGTGCTAGAAGCCGTTTGTAATTATGCTGAAGAATATCGGGCATGAGTATGGTAGCAGGTGTGATGATGTATTATCATTTGGTTTGGGTAATTCAGAAAGCCTAAACAAAAACTAGATTTCCAATCCAGATTCCTCACAAACACATCTGCTGATCCATTAACAGCAGGTGGAATGCAATACATTGGTTAATCAAGACTCAGCAAGATGCTATTGATAGCAAGCTGTACCAGGTCTATAGCTAAAACTGTCCCAGCTTAATCAGGCTACGGTTTCCTGAAGCAGCTTGTGTCAGCATTACACAAGTAGAAATGGGGAATAATGAATTATGTAGTGGCAAAATACAGGATGTTCAAATAAGTTGCTCTGCTTTACTATACTGAAATAAATTCAGCATCTGCTGCAAAATTTTAACAAATATTCAGTAGAAAGGTGTCATATTTCCCTTTGATGTAGTAAAATTATTGCCTTCTCCCCTTTCCTTCTTTCATGTGTATTAATAGTAAGTTAGGTGGTATCCTTGTGATATGCAAATGATAATAGTTAAAGTCACAGCAGTTGATGTTGCTGCCATTTAACTTCCTCGTATTTTCACGTAGGAAGTTGATTGGCTGAAAGGTCTCCTGAGGACAACTTGAGCTGGATTTCATTGTTCTGAGAATTCCTTTGATAATGTCATCCTGATTTAATGTCCTGAATTCAGTTACCGAGGGAGAACACAAATTGGACTTGGGATTGTACAGAGATTTTGCTCCAGATGACATTTGGTGGTTTCATTTTTATCACTTTATTTGATATGGTTGCTGACTGAAAGTATTCTTCCTGTCTTTGATATGTCAGACCAACCAAGCGAATAAATAAGATTGGCATAATTATCTTCGTTACAAATGGCATGATATGCTGCCTGTGTACCACGATGTATATAAGGTTATGTCAAGTCATTGCAGCTGACAAGGAAATTATGTAGTCCATCAGATCCCTGATTGAAAGCCCTGATTGACTCTATTTCCAACACCCTTACAGACACTGTAGGATTGCACTCACTCTATAGATTGCCTTTGTATTCCATTCCCACACCCCCACTTCATCTTTCTCCCATCGTATTGAATCTGTGTCTGCTAAAGGGAAAACTCAGTGAAGTTGTTCCCGATCTAAAGCACAGACGTCTCTGTGAAATCCTCTTAATTATTCTGACTTTAAAGTGAACAACCCCATCTTCTCTTATCTATCCTGTAGCTGAAATCTTTTATCCTTATATCATTCTAGAAAGATCTTTCTGGTTCGTCATAGGGAGCCCCTGCTCCTTTTTATGATGTATGTCAGTGATTTGGACTACAGTATTAATGGATTTGTGGCTAAATTTGCCGATGATACAAAGATAGGTGGAGGAACGGGTAGTGTTGAGGAAACAGAGAGCTTGCAACGAGACTTGGATAGTTTAGGGGAGTGGGCAAAGGAGTGGCAAATGAAATACAATGTTGGAAAGTGTATGATCATGCACTTTGGTGGAAGAAATAAATGGGCAGACTATTATTTAGATGGGGGGGACAGAATCCAAAATGCAGAGACACAAAGGGACTTTGGAGTACTTGTGCAAGATGCCCTAAAGATTAACCTCCAGGTTGAGTCAGTTGTGAAGAAGGCAAATGCAATATTGGCATTCATTTCTAGAGGTATAGAATATAAGAGCAGGGATGTGATGTTGAGGCTGTATATGACACTCATGAGACCACATTTGGAGTATTGTGTGCAGTTTTGGGCTGCTTATTTTAGAAAGGATATACTGACATTGGAGAGGGTTCAGAGAAGATTCACGAGAATGATTTCAGGAATGAAAGGGTAACCGTATGAGGAATGTCTGGCAGCTCTTGGGCTGTATTCCCTGGAGTTTAGGAGAATGAGGGTGGATCTCATAGAAACATTCAAAATGTTAAAAGGCCTGAGCAGATTAGACACGGCAAAGTTATTTCTCATGGTAGGGGATTCTTGGAAAAAAGGGCACAACTTCAGGATCGAAGGATGGTCTTTTAGAATTGAGAGGCGGAGCAATTGCTTTAGTCTGAGGGTGGTAAATCTGTGGAATTTGTTGTCACGAGCAGCTGTGGAGGCCAAGTCATTGGGTGTATATAAGGCAGAGATAGATAGGTTCTTGATTAGCCAGGGCATCAAAGGGTACGGGGTGAAGGCAGAGGAGTGGGGATGACTGGAAGAATTGGATCAAGCTATGATTGAATGGCAGAGCAGACTCGATGGGCTGAATGGCCTACTTTTAATCCTATATTTTATGGTCTAAAGCATGGATCCAACTTGGATCCAACTTGAATCCAGTTGGATCCAGTCTTTCAATTGTGGCCAGGCCATTACAATGGTTCTACATGATCTTCCTTTATTTTATTCTAGGCATCGGTAGATCTTACCAACTGCTCTTTCAACATGTCGTATCATTTGCAAGGACTGAAATATTGTTACACTCAAGTCCCTATGCTTTTTAAACTACGCCATTTGGACTCCATAATCTCTCACTCTTTCTATCAAAATTTTACTACTTCATACTTCTCAGTAGTATTCTATCCCCCACACTCACATGCAAGTCGTCAATATGCATCAGACAATATAATTGGTACTGACTCCATGGGGAAACCACTGTCTATCAATCTTTATTTTTAAATATCTGCAGTTTACCATGACTATAAATTCAAGAGATTCTGCAGATGCTGGAAATCTTGAGCAACACAAAATGCTGAGGGAGCTCTGTAAGTCAGGCAGCATCTTTGGAGGGAAATAAACAGTAGATGTTTTGGGCCTAGACCTTTCATCAGGACTGGAAAGTAAGGGGCAGAGCCCCAATGAAAGGTCTCACCCCAAAATATCAACTGTTTCTCACCTATAGATGCTCCAACTTAACTGAGTTCCTCCACCTTTTTGTCTGTTATTCAAGGTTACCACAAATCTGCTTTCTGTTCTTAAGCCCTCTTAATATCCTTGGCTTCATTGTCACTTCTACTCCAAATAAGGTGTTATTAAGGGAGCAGATGTACTGGGAGTAACAGTCCTCCCAATATATCTGTTTTGTTTTCCTTAGTGATATAAACCACTCTGCTGTGGTTGAAAAGGTATCTGAACAAGCTGATTCCATTTCTTGTACTTCTGTTTTCACCACATATTTTTCTTTCAGAACCAGGGTAAGGTTTTCCTGGTTCTCACCAGATGATTTCTAACAAGCACCATAGCCAGATACATCTATCCTCCTTCATCCTATTCAGCATTTTAAGAGGACCATACAGGATGGCCTGCTTCACCCTTTTCCTCAGTACCTAATCCTTTTCCTGTGGCGCCTTTCTGAGCATATGCAAGAAATGCAACTTCTGGCCTCTCATCTCCATCCTTCCCACCGTTCAGGAACTCAATGAGTCTTTCTGTGAGAAGCACCAATTTAGTTTTTCTTTCAATAGGATGCGCTGTATGCTCTCCTTTACATTTAGGAGACAAAATAGAGATTGGTTGGACAACTTTACAGAAAACTTTGATTCAGACTTAAGCATGAGATCATCTATCACTTTAATTATCTATCTCACTGCCATTCTATCATCTCGGTCTTTGACTTACTTCATTGTTTAAATCAAGCTTGAAAAATTAAATAATTGTAAGCTTGAAAAACAACACTGCATATTCTGATTGCAGTTCCACAATGAATTCAGTTATGTTCGATAATCAGTATTCCAGATCTCTGACATCCTTTCCAAATTCCATTGCTAATTTCAGATAATTAATCATAGCGTAATGTCATCAAAGCACAGAAACAGACCTTTCAGACTTCAAATATGCATTGATGACTAAGTACCCATTTTACACTCAGTCTACACTAATCCCATTTTATTTTGCCTCAATCCCTTTAATTACCCCCCAGATTCTGTTTTTTACATAAGTACTAAGGGCAATTTATTGTGGCTATTAACCCACTAACTTACAAGTCTTTGAGATGTGGAAAGAAAGCAGAGCACCAAGAGGAGGCACATACACTCACAAGGCGATAGTTCAGGAAGTCAGAATTAAACCAAGATTTGTGGAGCTTTGAAGTCAAGAGGCTCCACTGGCTACATCACTGTGCACCCTAAATTTCAGCTTCTCACATTATATACTTTGTTTGCCTTTTCAACATTTAATCTCTCCTGCCACCCACTCTGTCACAGACCTTGAACTTGAGGGCATAGGATCATGAAGTGCTCATCACCTATAAAAACAGTTTTACATATGTTTTATTACAGTGGTGTTCTAATCCCTTCCATCGGGAAATTGGGCCATATACCTATAGGCACATATCACCATTCTGCAGCTGACATTTTTACAGTACATTTCAGTTTGTGATGAACTCATTAAATTGTGTGTTACCTCTGCCATACTCAGAAATCAGAGCAATAACTTGTAACCTACAACTTAACAATTACAATTTCTACGGAAGTGAGGAACAAATCCCAGAGCAAGTCAGTGAAGAGACACAAACAAGATAAAAGATCCTGAGAGGGCATGGATGTCTGCTATCTGCATAGCTTTCCTGAGTTTTCTCTCTGCACATATTTTTCACAACGCTTGATATCTTAATCATGTACAAATATGGTGCGTATTCTGCCTGAGTAAAGAACCCGTTGTCTCACATTGGATTAGGACTAATCCCTACATGGAATGTTACATGTAAGGAGAATTGCTGAAGGATGTTGGCCACACCCACTGAAAATTTGTGGCCCTATTGTACCCCTCCCCCCATCTATTCCCTCACTTCCATGGTGATCTGTTACGTTGCTGTACTGTGCCTGCCCTGCAGGCAGTTCTTTCCAGCTAAGACCTACTTCCCATTCTTTGAGCAGCAGAGGTGAGACAATTTGGTTCTGTACAGGTAATCTCCATTTGAGATCAGCATGGGCTGCATTTTAATATAGCAATCAGGGTGAATGTCACTGATAACTTTTTCTTACACAGGTTTCCCCTGCTATCCGAAGATAGAGCGTTCCCATGAAACGGTTTGTAAGCCGAAATGTCGTAAAGCGAAGAAGCAATTACCATTAATTTATATGGGAAAAATTTTTGAGCGTTCCCAGACCCAAAAAATAACGTACAAAATCAAACCAAATAACACATAAAACCTAAAATAACACGAACGTATAGTAAAAGCAGGAATAACATGATAAATATACAGCCTATATAAAATAGAAATATTGTATGTACGGTGTAGTGTCACTTATCAAAATCTGGAAGACAGCGAGCCAAAATTGATGTGGAGAAAAAAAAAATCAGCACCTGCACCTACATGCATGTGCACACAACTGCTCGCACAAGGCTTCACAGTCATGGTAGTCTTTCTCGGGGTAACACATGTATAAAGTGGGCATCTTTTTCTCGTAAAAGCGAAATTCCTCTTTGGTTAGTGAAAACAGGTACTAATGTAGGTCTTTCTTAACAGCGAGCTGTCGTAAAGCAAACGTTCGAAAGATGGGGGCCACCTGTATAGATAAATGTTGGCGATTTTGTGACTTTTATTTCTGCAGGTGGCTCCCCACTTGACTGCCTGCACTAAATGCTGCATCCATTTAGCACACCAGATAGAAGATAAATCCAATTTCTCATCACTTTGTACTTGTTCCCTCCTCTTCTGCTCATTTCATTCCTTCTTAAAACTAGTTTAACTCCCAACTATCTGCCATTCCAAACAAAGCTCTGTGATCTTAAACTTCAGCTCTCCACAGACATTCTCTGACTTGTTGAATATTCCTAGTGTTTTCTATTTTTATTTCTGATTTCCAAAATCTGGATATTTAGCTTGTGTATAATCCTTATAGGTAGAAGTCTGGAACTTTTCTATGCTCTTCTTCAGCAATGAGCTTTTATGTTCTTGTGACGGGATTGACTGGTTTCTATGATGTATTGACTCAATGTACCATGTCTGAACAAATAAAATGGAGTCTGAACATTTAACGGTCAAAGTAGACAACACCTGCCTAAGAGTTTAAAGGGTAAACTTAAGATGATGACTAATGTACAAACCACTGTATCTTGAAATGCAAACCACAGTACAAGTCTCAGTACAACAAACCACAGTCATCATGTAATATTTCCTGGGCTAAAGAGTGTAAAATAACTTATGTGAGTTGCTGAAGAGGGAGACCTCTACGTTGCAAGACAACACCAGAGATAATCTCTACTCTTCAGCAAACGAGCTCAGGAAAACTGTAAGTACTCTATGCTTAATATTATATCATACATGTAGTCGTATAAGATTACTGAAGAACCAATTATGTTCCTGTATTTACTGCTTATTGCCTTGCTCTATTATTGTATTAATTATCAGTATTATTATTCTTAAATAAACCTATTGATTTATATTAAAAATCAGTGTACTTTAATTCTTGTAAAAATAACACGAGGATCGTACTTATACGGATTACACCTTTTGTCTAGCAACCTTAAGGTTGAACCCAGCCCTTGTCTAGTAAAAAGAGAGTGTTCTAGTAAGTCGACTACTGGCCAGTTGCTACTCAGTTGGGGACGAACAGCCTTCTTACTGTCCGGGGTAAGATAGGTACCATTACCCTTTAGAGTAAAGATACCTTCTGCACTTACTCTTGGTTAAGATAATTGTTTAAAACTCCTTCTGAGCATTACCCAGAAATTCCGTCACATTCTAATCTGTGGTGTAAGCACAAGGTAATGGAATTATGATTTGTAATATCACTAAAAGGTTCCATGTGAATTTTGAGTTAAGTACAATGGTTCGTAATAACGAACGGACACGCTACTTTGTGATGCTCATGAAAACACTGCGGGTCTTAAGTGGTTCGTCAGCTCGAAGAAGCAGAACGCCGCCCGCCATTTTAAGTCGGATCACGTTGCCGTTAACACTGTGTTGAGTGTGTAACTTTGTATTTGGCTTAAATTTTTCTCTTATCCGATGCAAGTGCTGATGATGCATCAAAGAAAAGGGTAACGATCACGATTGAAAATAAAGTGGAAATAATAAATCGATCGGAAAGAGGTGAAACACCGTCGGTCATTGGAAAAGCGTTAGGCTACAGTCGGTCAACGATCGGAACTATTTTAAAGGATAAAGTGATGATAGCATTTGAGGAAGAAGTCTGGGACCTAAAAACTCCAGAACCGAAAAAGTTTTTGACGAAAGAGTTAGCTGAAGCCTCATTGAAGCAGGGATGGCAAAGTTAGAGGAGCAAGATCCTAATACAGAGAGGTTCACCAAAGTTTACCATACAGTTACCAATATTAAGACAAACATTTGACTAACTGACACTAAATAAGAACCGTATGTACCTGTTCCGACTTACTTACAAATTCGACTTAAAGACAGGCTTAGGAACAGATCTCATTCATAACCCAGGGACTACCTGTAGTTATCAGTGGAGCAATTCATCCAGTGTACACAATGAACAAAATTGACACAGACACCTGGTGTAGATAATGGCCTTCCTTCATACAATGCTATCAACAATTGCATCCTCCAAATGTTCATTTTCATTGTAGCATTCAAGATGATTGTAAATACCTTCAAATTCTTCATAGTTTCTAAATTGTTGAAGTAGTGAAATTGTTTCATTTTCACTCCCAGCATCTCCAAGCCTGAATGCTTGAAACTGCAGTGAGAAAAACAGTTCTGGATTGTCCATACAGAATATCCATACGCCCCTTAGGTGTATCTTTATCATATCAGCCCTGCTTTTACTATATGTTAGTGTTATTTTAGGTTTTATGTGTTAATTCCTTTGATTTGGTTGTATTTGTTTTTGGGTCTGGGAATGTTCAAAAATTTTCCCCATATAAATGAATGGTAATTGCTTCTTCGCTTTACGACATTTCGGATTACAAACGGTTTCATAGGAACGCTCTACCTTCGGATTGCGGTGGAATCCTGTACTGCGTATTTGTTACCAACTATCAATGACAAAAGTCACTGCTTTTTGAACACAAGCGCACACAACTGATGCTATTTAAAAACTCTTTGCTCTAAGCACGATGTAGTGTCTAATGCCCATGCAAGTGCATTTGACTGATGCTGGTTAGAAACTGTTCAGCAGCACTCTACTGCACCAATTAAGCGGTATAGTGTCCCAAATAAGCAGCTGTCCTAATTAACTGAAGGCCCAATTAACCTAAATCTACTGTATATATTTCAGAGACACAGAAGTACAATAACATGGAAATTATGGTGAACCTCCATAAAACACTGGTCCAATAGCCATAGAAGTATTGCACTGTTTTGGTCATTGAACTTTTGAACAATATCTAGGTCCATGGGAGGGTTTTTAAAATATTCAGGAGAATGGTCCAAGTATGCTCATTTTGAACACTGTAGTCCCGACGAGGCATTGGATTGTGATAATTAGGCACTTGGCAAGGACCAATTAAAAAAATGTCCCATTTAAGTGGAGCGGCCATTATGTGAGTGAGCCAGTGATGAAGTGGGGAGTTGAGGCTTTGGCTCATCAAGGCTTCAGTGAGAAGGTGTAAAGGCTGTAGGTTATTTCTGTCATTCTTCATTCTTTCTTTATTTCTTAATGCACACTTTGAACAGTGAGGTTGCTAGACTGGATGCTGGAATGCTCCTGTTGCGGGATTTGGGAAGGCAGGGAGACCACCAATGTCCCTGATAACTACACCGCAAGAAGTGCCGTCCAGCTGCAGCTTCTAACAGACTCTATTAAGAAATTGAACCTGAAACTGCATGAACTCCAGATCATTTGGTGGTTGAGGGTTTGATAGAACATACAGGAAAGTAGTTACACCCAAGATGTAAGTCACAGATAACTGAGTGATCATCAGGAGGTGAAAAGGGGATAGGTAGCCAGTGCAGAGTACTCCTCTGGTCATTCTCCTCAACAGGTATACTGCTTTAGATACTATTGAAGGTGTGGGGGTGATGACCTTACAGTGGAAAGTCACAGTGGTCAGGTCTCTGGCATTAAGTCTGGCTCTGTGGCTCAGAAGAGAAGGGAGAGAAAAAATGATCCACAGTGTGTATTTTAGTGTGATTGTTGGTCAGAGAAACAAAGGAGATTCCTGGGATAAGAACGAGGTTCCCAGATGGTTTGTTGCCTCCCCGGTGCCAGTGTCAGAGACATTTTGGATCAAGTTCACAGCATTCTTTAGTGGGAGGGTGAGCAGCCAGAAGTCATGGTCCATATCAGTACCAGTGACATGGGTAGGAGGGATAACGAGGTCCTGTAGGGTGAGGTCAGAGTTAAAGGACAGGAGATCCAAGATTGTTATCCGTGCCATGTGCTAGTGAGGCCAGAAATAGGAACATCATGTAGTTTAACATGTGGCTAAGGAGTTGGTGCAGGAGGGAGGACTTCAGATTTTTGGATCATTTGGCTCTCTTCCAAGTAAGGTTTGACATGTATAAAAGGGATGATTTGCTTCTGAACTGGAGAGGGACTAAAATCCTAGCAGGAAGGTTTGATGGTAGCATGGATGGGGAGGGGTAGGGGGAGGGTTGAGGGTTGAACTAGAGTTGCAGGGGGTTAACCAGAGTGCCAGAACAGATAGTGGATTGGTTGTGGAGAAAGTTGTTGTTGAGGCTACATACAAAGTCAGGAATCGAAAGGTCGAGCATGGTGAGACTAACATTCTGAGCTGCATATATTTCAATGCAAGGAGTATTGTTAGAAAGGCATGTTGAGCTTAGGGTGTGGATCTGAAGGTGGAATTATGACATTGTAGTCATTAGTGAGACTTGGTTGCAGGAGGGGTAGTACTGGCAGCTCAGTGTTCCGGCACTCTGTCGCTTTAGATGTGATAGAACAGCAGGGATTAAAGGGGAAGGGGCAGCATTATTAGTCAGGGAAAATGTCACAGCAGTCAGCACAGACTGGAGAGCTCACCTAATGAGGCTCTATGGGCAGAACTGGGGAATAAGTAAGATATGACCGTGTAAATGAGGTTATATTATAGACCACCCAACAGGTTGCAGGATTTAGACGAGCAAATTTGTAGAGAGATTGCAGACTGTTGGAAGAAATAAGTTTGTGATGGTAGGTGATTTTAACTTTCCGCATAATGACTGGGACCCCCCCCCCCCCCCTTACTGTAAAAGGGCTGAATGGAAATGAGTTAGTCAACTGTGTTCTGGAAAGTTTCCTTAATCGGTACATGGAAATACCAACTAGAGAGGGTGCAATACTAGATTTCCTATTCGGGAATGAGACAGGGCAGGTGATAGTTTGTGTACGTCTTGTACTGCAGGGCAACACTTTGCATCTAGTGATCATGATGCCATTAGTTTCAAGTTAACTATGGAAAAGAATAGACCTGGTCCTCAAGTTGAGATCCTAAATTGGAGAAAGGCCAATTTTGATGGTATCAGAAAGGCTTCTGGCACGTGACCAAAGACAATGTCTTGCGGGCAGTTTACAAACTCTACTGAATATTATTATTATTATTATTTTACTTCTACTTCTTATACTACTACTACTTCTTCATCATATAATTCTGGGCTGATTGAATGGTCTGGTGCTTCTGCGATCTCCTGGGGGATTCAGTGTGGACTACAGCTATGGTCGTCCTGGGGGAGTATGCTGTGTTGATTCCTAATGGTGGAATATAAACCTGTCGCCGGCTCCGTTATTCTGTGCCAATTAAAGTGCAGAGCAAGATTAAAACAAATGAGGATGAGAGCAGAAAGCGAACTGGTATTCAGTGCCATCTGCCTGCGATTGACTGGTCATCTTCCCCTCACTGCCTCTGGGGGAAGGTACGGGCATCTTGTGTCCCACGTTGCAAGGTTCGATCACCTCGGCAGCTTGTGGCTGTGAACTCGCTTTTGGGTGTGGTTTGATGTCCTCAGTGCTGAATGCACTTTACTATTCACACGATTGGATTGAGGACTGCAGCCATTGACACAGTGCTGAGCTGACTGACTGGATGGCTGAGGTTCCAGCTATTGGCTCCTGGACTGGCTTTACTCGCCTCAGTGGCTTATGGCTCTGGACTAACTTTTGGGGACTCTGTGGTTTGATCTTTAATGTTTGGTGTGTTATTTGTTCACTTTTTTCTGTTTGCAAGATTTGTTCTTTTTTTTAAGCATGTCTGATTGTCTTGTTGCATGGGGGAGTTCTGTGGTGTTTCTTTGTTTTTGTGCTGTCTGCAAGAAGATGAATCTCAAGGTTGTATTCTGTATATATACTTTGATAATAAATGTACTTGAGCTTTGAACTGGCAAGCATGAATTGGGACAGGTTGCTTTCTGGCAAAGGTGTGCTTAGTAATTGAGACACCTTCAAAAGTAAAATTTTGAGAGTACGGAGCTTATATGTTCCTGTCAGAATAAAAGGCAAGGATAACAGATTTGGAGAACCTTGGTTTTTGAGAAGTATTGAGGTCCTGGTATTGAAGAAAAAGAAGGGGGTGCACAGCAGGTACATGCAGGCAAAAACAAATAAGAAATGAAAGAGAACACTTAAGGAAATCAGGAGAGCTAAAAGAAGATATGAAGTTGCTCTATCAGACAAAGTAAAGGTGAATCCCAAGGGCTTCTACAAATAAATTAAAAACAAAAGGAGAGCAAGAGACAAAATTGATCCTCTGGAAGATCGGATTGGTAATCTGTGCGTAGCTGAAAGAGATGGGGGAGATCTTCAATGGATTTTTTGCAACTGTATTTACTCTAGAGAAAGACATTGAGTCTCTAGATGTCAGGCAATGAAGCAGCGAGGTCACAGACCTTATGCAAATAAAAGGAGGAGCTGTTTGTTGTCTTGAGGTAAGTGAGGACGGATAAATCCCCAGGGTCTGACCATGTATTCCTTTGGAACTTCTGGGAGGCTAGTGCAGAAATTGCAGAGGTGCTAGCAGATACTTGAAGCGCGCTTGGCCATGGGTGAAGTGCCAGAGGATTAGAGGATAGCTAATGTTGTTCCATTGTTTAAGAAAGGCACTAAAAAGAAGCCAGGAAATTATAGGCCAGTGAGTGTCATGTCAGTAGTGGGAAAGTAATTGGAAAGTATTCGAAGAGGCCGGATATATGGGTATTTGGATAGACAGTGACTGGTTAGGGATAGTCAATGTGGCTTTGTGCGTAGTAGGTCTGTCTAACCATTCTTAAAAATTTTTTGGAAAGTTAACCAGGAAAGTCAATGAAAGCAAGGAGGTGGATGTTGTTTACATGGCATTTGACAAGGTCCTGCACGGGACATAGGTAGAGAAAATTCAGTCACTTGGCATTCAAGATGAGGTAATAAATTGGATTATACATGGCTTCTTGGAAGAAGC
The DNA here is from genome assembly GCF_048418815.1 of Hemitrygon akajei. Taxonomy (NCBI): domain Eukaryota; kingdom Metazoa; phylum Chordata; class Chondrichthyes; order Myliobatiformes; family Dasyatidae; genus Hemitrygon; species Hemitrygon akajei. Next base: position 30,625,880 of record NC_133136.1, read on the forward strand.
CAGAAAGTGGTTGTAGATGGTTTCCTTGCTGATTGGAGGCCTGTGATCAGTCGTATAGGAATCGGAAATCAGTGCTGGGTCCATTGTTATTACTCATCAGTATTAAAGACCTGGATGATAATGTGGTAAATTGAATCAGCACATTTGCAGATGACATCAGGATTGGGGGTGTAGTGCACAGCAAGGAAGACTATCAAATCTTGCAGCAGGATCTGGACCAGCTGGTAAAATGGGCTAAAAAATAGCAGATGGAATTTAATACAAGTGTGAGTTGTTGCCCTTTAGAAGGACCAACCAAAGACAGTGAGGAGTGGAGTAGAACAGAGGGATCTGGGAATACAGATCCAAATTTCTTCGAATGTGGTGTCATGGGTTGATAGGGTCATAAAGAAAGTTTTTGGCACATTGGACTTCATAAATAACTGTATTGAGTTACAGGAGCTTGGGTGTAAATTTGAAATTGTATAAGACGTTGGTGAGGCCTAATTTGGAGTGTTGTCCTGTTTTGGTCATCTCCATACAGAAAGGACTGCTGAGAAAATTTATGAAGATGTTGCCAGGACTTGAGGAGCTGTATTATAGGAAAAGGTTGAATAGGGTAGGACTTTACTCCCTAGAATGTAGACAATTGAAGGTAGATTTGGTAGAGGCATACAAAATCATGAGGGATATAGATAGGGTAAAAGTAAGCAGGCTTTTTCCGTTGAGACCAGAACTAGAGGCCATGGGTTGAAAGTGAAATGTGCAATGTTAAGGGAATATGAGGGGGAATTTCTTTACTTGGAGGATGGTGAGAGTGTGGAACGAGCTGCTAGCGTAAGTGGTAGATGCGGGCTTGATTTCGCCATTTAAGAGAAATTTGGATAGGTATGTCGATGGGACAGGTATGAAGGACTATGGTCCAGATGCAGGTCAATAGGACTTGGCAGATTAATAGGTTGGCATGGACTAGATGGGCTGAAGGGCCTGTTTCTGTGATGTAGTGTTCTATTACTGTGAGGGAATGAATGTTTTTTAGACTGAACTGAACAAGCTGGAAATGTTTTCAGAGCTGAGAGGATTGAAGTTTATTTGAAGGATGTTTTCATGCATCTAGACTCTGGAGTGAGTGAAGAAAGAGAATCTGTTCCTTTTGATAGAAAGGTCAAGAACCAAAGTGATAGGTGAAAAGAATAGAGACAATATGAGGAGAAACCTCTTCATGTCATGAGTGGCCATGATTTAGAAATTACTCTTTGAATGGATGTAAGAAACAGGTTCAATTGTCACATTCAAAAGGGAATTGAATACATACTTGAGGCAGAAAAGGATTTCAAAGCGACTAGGTAGAAGTTGGAGAATGTGACTGACTAGGAGTATTGTTGCAGAGAGTAGGCAAACCCTTGATTGTTCTCCATAACGTTTGTGTTTTTCTGAGCTGCAAAACCCTTCCATGAAACGGGTGTAATTGAGAAGGTATTTTAGGATTTCTGTGGTCTTTTGCTGCTGAGAAATGAGCAGCTGGAAATCATACAAACCATATTAAGCCATTTAGGATAGTTGATGGCTTTATTTCCTGTCTCAGGGTAATAAAAGGTAAATTCTGCAGCTTTAACTATTCATGGCCTAACCCCATTTGTGCATGCATCAATATTATCCAATGTAGTAATAGTAACTTCTGCAGTTTGGGCACTATGTGCACTAAATGTTCTCTGCCAGCGGTCGCCTTGATGCTTAATGCTGTGGAAATCTTCCAAAAAAAATTGTGTTAAGTATGGGGTCTTGGCAATTCGGGGAGCACCAGAGCTTGTTTTCCAGTTGCTGGAAAGCACACTCCAAAAGACCCTCCCTCTCCCCCATCCAGGTTTAGCTTGCTGTTTAACAGCATTCTGCACCTGTTCCATCTAAATTCAGCACATCAGTGACAGCATTTATGGAAAAGTTTGTCACTGGGTTCCCAGATGGGGAAGAGTATGTGATGACAGGAGCTTATGCATGGGAGATCTCTATTAGAGATTAAAATGAAAGGGCTTTAAATGCAGAATATTGTGCTCTATAAAGAGAAGCAGATGAGTTAATGCTTCAAGGATGGATCCTTTGGCACAGTGAAGGATCAACTTAACCAAAGTGCCACAAATTTTGAAGAATAATTGGCATGTGCTGTGGAGGTGAACTTTCATAATTTTAATTTACATGTTCTCATTAAATATGATTTTTGATTTTGAAAATCAAAACCAATTGTAGTGATGGTACACGTTCATACTTAATAGCATTACAGAAATGAAGGAACTAATCTGGGAGAAGTAAAGAAAAGCAGTGAAACCCGAAGAGCAGAGTATATAGATGGTTGGTCAGAATGTGAGAATACGTAAAAGTAACATCATTGTGTTAGGCCCATAGTGACTGCAAAATGAAGGTGAGGAATATTAACTTTTAAAATTATTTCTGTTTGTTATCTTCCTTTTGCAAGGGTGATAGAAACAAAAAGATGTAATGAAAAGAACAATAAAACTCATTCATCTTTGACAGAAGTCTAAGAAAAAGGTTAATGAGTCGAATCATGTTTGGTTTGAAAGGGTTTGAAGATCATGACAAATACAACATGTGAATGGGTGCCAGATATTTCTGCCTTTCAATTCCTTTCAAATCCGTTCCAAATCATTCCTATTTTATAGAAGAGGAACATGTATTATTTTAATTCAAAATTGTTTACATAAGTGGGTTGAAAAGGTGCTGAAAAAACAGACAAAATTTATTGGAGACAAGTGTGAGATGTTGCACTTTGCGAGGACAATCCAGGGTAGGACTTAAGACAGGCCCTGTGGAGTGCAGTAGAACAGAAAGATCTGGGAATACAGAATTGTAATTCCTTGAAAGTTGTATCAAAGGTAGATAAGGTTGTAAAGAGCTTTTGGAACATTGGCCTTCATAAATCAAAGTATTAAATACGAGAGTTTGGATTTATGTTGAAGTTGGTGAGGCCTAATTTGGAGTATTGTGTGCAGTTCTGTGCACCTACCTACAGAAAATATATTAATAAGATTTAAGAGTGCAGAGAAAGGTTACCAAGACTTGAGTACCTGAGTTATGGGGAAAGGTTGAATAGGTTAGGGCTTAATAGAGGTATACAAAATTTGAGGATTGTAGGTAGGGTAAATGCAAGCAGGCTTTTTCTGTTGAGGTTGGGTGAGACTAGAACTAGATGTCTTGAATTAAGAGTGAAAGTTGAAATGTTCACTGTGTATTGAAACTCTTCTTTTGTATTCCTCTGGGAATAGTACAAATCATAATGCAGTCTCATGGTATCATGTAGAAGATACATAATAAGTTTAACTCCTGTTTGGATCTACTGGTGTACAGATGTTATCCTTGCATCTCTAAGTGAGGATGACTTCATATCCAGTAACCAAATACCGTAGATTCCGGACTACAGAGCGCACCTGATTAAAAGCCGCTGGCTCTAATTTTAGAAAGAAAATCAATTTTTTACTTGTACAGGCCGCACCGGATTTTCGGCCGCAGGTGTCCCACGTTGTAATATGAGATATTTACACAGAAAGATATTACACGTGAGGATTTTTTAACTTTTAATTAAATCCATATGGTAACATAAACAAATACATATTGCAAATGCTTTTTTTCGAACCGTGCCTGTAACGCGGCTACTTTTAAATATACGTTGCGTATACTTTTTTTACTGAACAACATTCCAATATCTCCTAACGACTGGTAAAAAATATATATACTGCAGCCTACCAGGAAAAGTTATTGATCGCCTTTAACTTAAAAGCAGCGTTTTGGCTCCGCCGCTCGCCCCCCCGCCTTCCCGTTTATCGCAAACCGGCATTTTCCCACAAGACGCGGCGAAACCGGGTGTGACGTCATAGCATCCCGCGATGTAGTACAGAAAACAAATATAGTTAAAACACTTCTAACTTTAACTAGAAAATGAATTACTAAGCGAAAATATTATAAACTAAATAACTGCCATAAAGGCAGCACAATGCTTTTCTTCGAGTGTTTTCCATGTTGATGAGGGTGAGTACAAATGACTGATTTACAATAATTTAATTGTGAAAGTGCGCTTGATTTATCGTACAATTTCATTGGACCTCTGTGAACTACTCATCAATTTTATTGGTCTACTGTTACGAGGCAAAATGTTTACGAGGCGGCATGAAAAAAAACCATGTATTAGCCGCTCTGGATTAAAGGCCGCAGAGTTCAAAGCTGTTCAAAATGTGGGAAAAAAGTAGCGGCTTATAATCCGACATCTACGGTAATTGGTTTTAGCCTGGATCAATATTGTCCAATTTTTTATATAGTTTATAAAATCACCAGTGTTTAATTTTATTGAAACCAGCAGTTAAAATGGCAGTAGGTACAACTTTGAGCAGCAGTGTTTGATCTTCACTCGCAAGATTCGGATTAGAGCTCACCGTCTCTCTCCTTCCTTGTCAAAGCTGTTGATTCCACATTTGGCATGTGGTTCCACATTCTCTGGGTACTGAAAATCATCCTTTAATGAACCTTGAAGGAGGATGCCAGCAAACTATATGGTACTGAGGGAAAACAAACAGTCAAAGTTGGAAAGTTCAAAGTAAATGTATTATCAACATCTTTCCAACCACTGAAGTCAAGCTTATTGGCCTATAATTTCCTGTCTTCTGCTTCACTCTCTTCTTAAAGAGTGGAGTGACATTTGCAATTTTCTAGTCCTCTGGAACTATTGCAGAATCTACTGATTCTTGAAAGATCATTACTATTACCTTCAGCTACCACTTTTGGAATGCTGGGGTATATTTCATCTGGCCCAAATGACTTATCTACCTCTAGGCCTTTCAGCTTCCCAAGCACTTTCTCCTTCGTAACAGCAACTACACTTTTGCATCCTGACACCTTCAAATTTCAGACAAACTACTAGTGTCTTACACAGTGAAGACTGATAAAAAATACTTATTAAGTTCATCTTCCATTTCTTTGTCCCATACCACCTCTCCAGTGTCATTTTCCAGCAATCCGAAATACACTCTTGCTGCTCTTTTACTCTTTGTATATCTGAAAAATCTTTTGGTATCTCCTTATATTATGGCATTACTTACCTTCATATTTCATCTTTTCTCTCCTTGTGGCTTTGTATCTGTGTTCTGTTGATTTTTAAAAGCTTCCCAATCCTCTAACTTCCCACTAATTTTTGCTCAGTTATATGCCTTTTGCTGTTTTTGACTTCCCTTGTCAGCCACAGTTGCCTCACCCTCCCTTTAGAATACTTCTGCATCTTTAGGATTTATCTATTCTGCGCCATCTGAGTTGCTCCCAGAAATTCCAGCCATTGTTGTTCTGCTGTCATCCTTGATAGTGTCCCTTTCCAATCAACTTTGGCCTGCTCGACTCTCTTTCCCTTTACTTATATACGTTTGTATATAGTTTTATCTTCTTCCTTGTAAACTGCAATACTATGATCACTGGCGCCTAAGGTTTCCTTTATCTTAAGCTCCCTAATCAAACCTGGTTCATTACACAACACCCAATACAAAATTGCCAATTCTCTAGTGGATTCAACAACAAGCTGTTTTAAAAAGCCATCTTGTAAGCAATCTACAAATTCCCTCACTTGGAATCCAGAACCAACCTGTTTTTCTCAATGTACCTACATATTGAAATCCCCCATGACTATCATAACAATGCCCTTATTACATGCCTTTTTCTCCTGTTGTAATTTATGTCCCACATCCTGTCTATGGTTTGGAGGCCAAGTTATAACTCCCATTGGGATCTTTTTACCTTTCCTGTTTCTGAACTCAATCCACAAGTATTTGATTTACAGACAGACAGACATACTTTATTGATCCCGAGGGAAATTGGGTTTCGTTATAGCCGCACCAACTAAGAATAGTGAAGAGATATAGCAATATAAAACCATAAATAATTAAACAATAATAAGTTAATCATGCCAAGTGGAAATAAGTCCAGGACCAGCCTATTGGCTCAGGTTGTCTGACACTCTGAGGGAGGAGTTGTAAAGTTTGATGGCCACAGGTAGGAATGACTTCCTATGACGCTCAGTGTTACATCTCGGTGGAATGAGTCTCTGGCTGAATGTACTCCTGTGCCTAACCAGTACATTATGGAGTGGATGGGAGTCATTGTCCAAGATGACATGCAACTTGGACAGCATCCTCTTTTCAGACAGCACTGTCAGAGAGTCCAGTTCCACCCCCACAACATCACTGGCACAATTTCAGTGTTGACCAACAGAGCCATGCCACCCCCTCTTCTTACCTGTCTGCCCTTTCGATTTACAATGTGTATCTTGGATGTTAAACTCCCAACTATGATCTTCTTTCAGCCACGATTCAGTGATGCCCACAATGTCATACCTATCAATCTCTAATTGTGCAACAAGATCATCTACCATATTCTGTATACGGTGGACTTTCAAATATAACACCTTCAGTCCTGTATTTGTCCCCACGTTACACTTCAACATCCCACTGACTGCAATTTTGCCTTATTAGCTGCCTGTCCTTCCTCACAGTCTCACTGCACACTGCATCAACTTGTATATCAATTGCCCCATCTTCAACCCTATCACTCGGGATTTCATCCCCCTGCCAGCTTGGTTTAAACTCTCCCCAGCAGCTCTAAAAAAAAAACTGGCCCACAAGGATATTAGTCCCCCTTGGGTTCAGGTATAACCCATCCTTTTTGTACAGGTCAAACCTGTCCAGAAGAGATCCCAATGGTCCAGAAAGCTGAAGTCCTGACCCCTGCACCACTTCCTCAGCCACTCGTTAATCTGTACTATCATCCTGTTCCAGCCTTGACTCGCATGTGGTACTGGGTGTGATCCAGAGATTACTACTTTGGAGGACCTGCGCTTCAAAACCCAATTCTCACTGGACAAGACTTCTTCTCCTTTTCTACCTATGTTATTGGTGCCAGTGTGTACCATGGCTTCTGGCTGCTCAACCATAGAAATTCATGTCCAATCCCCAAACACTCAAGTCTCCTATCAGTATCTGACTGACTTTACTCTTCCTTGAACCTCAGAGCAGGCCAAATTGCCACTGGCCTGGCTGCTGCTGCTGCTCCCTAATAGGTCATCTCTCCACCACCCCCCCCCCCCCACCAGAGTATCCAAAGGGGTATACTTGTTACTGAGGACAATGGACGCAGTAGAACCTTGCACTGACTGCTCCTGGTGGTCACCCATCTACTATCTGAAGCCTGCATCCTGGGTGTGACAATTTCAGTAACGGTCTCACTTTGTCATTTTCAACCTCCTGGATGGCCCTGAGTGCATCCAGCTGCAGATCCAGTTCCTTAACCTTCTCAGTAAGAAGCTGTAGGTGGATGTACTTGTAGTTTTAGTCATCAGGGAGACTGTCAGGTACCCTGGAATCCCACATCTCATAGGAGGAACATTCCACTGCTTGGACTACAATCTTGCTTGTTATACCTCTAACTTATTAAGCACATGATCTAACCTGTGCTTGTTCTCACCCAAGCTCATGATCCAAAGCCTGACCACTCTTAACATTGGACCATTCCCAGAATGGCTGCTCTACTCCCACAGTGGTGACTCCGCTTTCATCTCGCTTCTTTTTATTGGCCTCTGCTGGGTGCCTAAGATCGTGGTGATTGCAGCCTGCCAAGAAGTTCCGAGAAGCCCTGAGCTCTTTTTAAACCTCATGCAGCCTCCCCAACAAACTATCTCTCAGGGTGATTGCAGCCCAGCATAAGCCTTGCTCATTCAGTTACCTTATCCAGATAGCTCTTAGATGTTCTGACTGTTTCTGTCTTTACCATCTGCTCTGGCAGCTCATTCTGGATATCAAACACTTATGTGAAAAATTTTACCTTTCATATCCCCTTTAAACTCCATCACTCTTATCTTAAGCCTACGTTCTCTGGCGTTACACACCTTTACTATGGGAGACAAGCTCTGGTTATTTACATAATCTATAATTCTCATAATTTCATATATTTCTGTCATCTTACCTCTCAGCTCTCTTGTGCTCCATGAGAAAACAGTCCCAGACTATTTATTAACTCCTTATAACTCAAATCTTCCAGTCCAGGCAACATCCTTATTAGTCATTCTTGTAATCTCTCCGGGTAAATTGCAATTTGACTGCAGTATACACCATTTCTAATCATTATTATTTAATCACTATTTCTTCTCTTATATGTTCTCTCTTTTCCCCACTCTCTCTTTCTTTCTTTCTCTAGTGCTTTAGAAAGTGTAGGAATGACAAATATTTCCGATTTGAATAATTATAAAACAAGTACAATTATTTTTGAAGTGTGAAACATTTGCACATTATTAAAATATCTGATATGAAAACATTGTATAAATAGTGCCTTACAAGCTTGAACAGATTTTTATATTAGTGTTGAAAATAATATTGTGGAACATGGAAAAAAGGTAGAATAAAAAAGTTGTTGTATATATATCAATTCAAGTAAAATAGAAATACTCAACAGGACAAGCAGCAGCTGTGAAAAAGAAACAAAAGTTAATCCTTAAAGTCAATGACTTTTCATCATGAACATTACTTGTTATAGTTTCAAGCGTTGAAGCCAAATGAATTTAATTATTCCGTTGATAAGATTAACCAGTGTGTTTAATGAAACCACGACGCTAGCAATATAAAATTGACTGTTTATTTCTATTGTATTTGGATATATTCTTTGATTGTATTCACACACAGCAAATGGCATAATATACTGTAAGCTGGGAAGTGAGTTTACATTATGGGATACTGAGCCTTTGTGGGTCATCTAAGAAGCACGCTGACATGCTTTGTTCATGTAAACCTGATAACTAGAAAAGAACAGCTGGTCCTAGTTAGAGCAGCTTGTATAATCTTCTGAGTATTCTTATTCTTGCCACCAGATTAGTGTAGGTTCCTTGCAAACTCTGCACAGGATTACTTACTTCTAGCCCAACTAATTAGTAGCAACTCAAAATAGAGTTGCTACTAATTGAAATCTGCCAAGCTTATTGTCATTAGAATTATTTTTGTTTATATATTTCATATTATACAGTGTTATATTTTTTATATATTTTTTAAAAATTTGTATTATATTATCTCTGGAGATGCTTATTTACTGATGTCTATTACAAGCCCACAGACTCTCACAGTTACCTGGACTATAACTCCAACCACCCTGTTATTTCTGAAAACACCATTTCTTTCTCTTAATACCTCCGCCTCCACCGCATCTGCTCTCAGGATGAGGCTTTTCATTCCAGAACGAAGGAGATGTCTCACTTCTTCAAAGAAAGGGGCTTCTGTAGGTTAGGCACAGGAGTACATTCAGCCAGAGACTCATTCCACCGAGATGCAACACTTGAGCGTCGTAGGAAGTCATTCCTGCCTGTGGCCATCAAACTTTACAACTCCTCCCTCGGAGTGTCAGACACCCTGAGCCAATAGGCTGGTCCTGGACTTATTTCCACTTGGCATAATTTACCTATTATTATTTAATTATTTATGGTTTTATATTGCTATATTTCTATACTATTCTAGGTTGATGCGAATGTAACGAAACCCAATTTCCCTCGGGATCAATAAAGTATGTCTGTCTGTTCCCTTCCTCCACCATCAATTTTGCCCTCAACCACATCTCTTCCATTTCACACATGTCTGGGTCTGTTCTTACCCCATCTTCCTGCCACTCTACCAGGGATAGGTGTCCGCTTGTCCTCACCTACCAAGCAAGCACATCTTTCACATCTTACCCCTCTCCTCGCTCCCCCCCCCCACTTTCTGCTTCCCACAGGGGTCACCCTCTACACGACTCTCCTGTCCATTTGTCCCTCCACACTGATCTCCCTACTGGCACTTATTCTTGCAGGTGGAACAATTTGTTCCTATACCTCCTCCCTCACTACCATTCAGGGCCCCAAACAGTCCTTCCAGGTGAGGTGACACTTCACCTGTGAGTCTGTTGGGGTCATATACTGTGTCTGGTGCTCCTGGTGTGGCCTCCAGTATATTGATAAAACCCAGCATAGATTGGGAGACTGCTTCGCCAAGCACCTATGCTCTGTCCGCCAGGAAAAGCGGGATCTCCCAATGGCCACCCATTTTAATTCCACTTCCCATTCCCATTCAGGTACATCTATTCATGGCCTCCTCCACTGTCATGATGCGGCCAAACTTAGATTGGAGGAACAACACTTACATTCCATTTTGGTAGCCTCCAACCTGATGGTTTGAATATTGATTTCTCTAACTTCTGGTAATGCCCCCCCCCCCACTCTCCTCCTTCACCAGTTCCCATCCATTTTTCCCTCTCACCTTATCTCCTTGTCCACCATTGTCTCCCTCTGGTGCTCCTCCCCCTCTTCTTTCTTCCATGGCCTTCTGTCCTCTTCTGTCAGACACCCCCTTCTTCAGCCCTGTATCTCTTTCACCAATCAACTTCCCAGCTCTTTACTTCATCCCTCCCCCTTCAGGTTTCACCTATCACCTTGTGTTTTTCTCAGTCCTACCCCCTCCCCAACCTTTTAAATCTACTCATCAGCTTTTTTCCTCTTTTTTTCCCCCTCCTGTTCTGCTGAAGAGTCTTGGCCTGAAATGTCAATTGTGCTCTTTTCCATAGCTGCTGCCAGGCCTGCTGAATTCCTCCAGCATTTTGTGTGTTGCTTATACTGTGTGTTACTAGCTTATTGATTAAGACTAACAGGCTTTCTCCACTGTGAAGTCTATAAATTCTTTATTTTAAAAAAATGCATGTATAACAAGCTTTCTAGAGATAACCAAAGTCATTTTGCATAGCAGGCCCTTTGCCCACTCTGTCCAAGCAGACTATCTGTGCTCTCTATATAACATATATTGATATAAATATATATTATTAATGCATTACAAATTGTTTAGCAATTTTGAATTAACATCATTATTAAGTGGTTTGTCACTTTCTTTTCCATTCTTAAGAAAAGATCATAGTCCATATGAAATGTTTATGCGGTTTCTTTCTCTTCACCTGGTATTATCAGCAATTTCTGTTTTTATTGTCATTTTCATGTTGAATATTGATCATACAAAGTGTTTGTAATGCCTTTCTTGTCATTTTCAGAATGTCCCAAAGAATTTTAATAGCAATAATTTATGAAATCCAGCCAGCTTCAGGAAACAGAGCAACAAACTTACACACAATCTGCACCCACAAATAGCAATGTGATAATTAATGATTTGTTGCTTTAAAATTTGGCACAACATCCATCTGAGTGGTTTTACTGGAATTTTCTTTTATAGCCCTATTAATATCACTGTCCATTGTATGACTAACCCATATTAATGGTATTTGCCACAGCCAATTTTAATGAATTGTTTTCTGTGGTGTGACAGTGAAACTTTTTTGCTTGTACATTTCTGGTGATGAGGCACATTGGACTTTTACTGTCAGTGATTTGGACTTGTGTTGTTTTTGGAGAAATTTATCATTTAGAATTCACTTCATAGATAGCTCTGTTGGTATTTCTGCCTCTAAGAATGTGAAAGAATGAATACACTGAAGAACAGAAAATCTTATTTAAAATTGACACTAATATTGTTCCTGTGGTATTTGATGATGTCCTTGTGCTACCTAATGAGTAACGTATGTTCTTTCTAGTGCTTGAGTACATGGAAATGAAGGCAGGTTTGTGTATAGGGACCTCTGTTCTTTTGTATTGCTGGGGAAAGTGTGTTGATGGATGAGGAAAGGGTACCATACTGAAACAGAGGTGGTGCCTCCGGGCTCAATAGATGGAGAATTCTTCAAAGGATTATAGGATTAAATGACAGGTGATTCAGTCTGGCTGTAAAACAAGTAGGACAAGATGGAAATAAATTGAAACTCCAGTAATGTCCAATGTAGAGGTTATTTTAATTAAGGGAATTGATTGAAACATTTAACAATATTAGATAGGCAAATAAAATTCCCTTCTCTCTTAATATTGTTTTCAACATAAAGATTTATATATTTTAAAAAATCACTACCCTCTTTTCAGAAGAAGATAACTCTTCTGCAGTTTTACAAGTAATTTTCTGGTACTTGCCTTAAGAGGCTGTTCTTCAGATGGAAGCCTTCAGTGAATGTTGCTTAATTATTTAATTATCTCATCTTGAATCAACCTCGTTGTCAGACAGTTTCTCAAAAAATAGTACAGTGGATTCCGGTTAATTGGGCAATCTGTTAATCTGGGGTGTAGCCGTGTATTGGGGACAATTCTTAATGAAACAATGAATCGAGAAAATAGTCAGAATTCCCTTTGTTTATTTGGGACGCTGCGCTACCTGCTTGCCAAGCAGTTTCTGACAAGCGTTAGATGCGTGCGCGTGTGTAGGCACCACACATTAGAGCTAACAGTTTTTAAGTAGCATCACACACAATATGCTGGAGGAACTCAGCAAGTGAAGTCCTGTTGAAATGTCTCTCCCCGAAACGTCAACTATATTCTTTTCCATAGATGCTGCCTGGCCTGCTGAGTTCCTCCAGCATTTTGTGTGTGTGTTGCTTGGATTTCCAGCATCTGCAGATTTTCTCTTGTTTGTTTTAAGTAGCGTCAGTCGTGTGTGTTTATGTTCAAAAAGCAGAGATTTTTGTCACTGATAGTTGGCGAGAAATAAGCAGTAAGACAATTCAGATCTGTTTTTCTCACTGCAGTTTCAAGCATTCAGGCTTGAAGATGCCAGAAACTATTTCACTACTTCAGGTTAAGAACTACAAAGAATTTGAAGGTATTGACAATCATCTTGAATGTTAATTTGGAGAGGAAGATTTAGGGGATACAGTGGCTGATAGCATTGTATGAAGGCCATCTGGTTTAGGTGTTGGCACTGATTTTGTTCATTGTGTACACTGGATTAATTCCTCCATTGTTAACTATTAGGAACTAATTCATACTTTTATAGTACTGTAGTACTATTGGTAGTGTTCTAATTTGTCCAGTATTTCATTTAAATACATAATTTGTTAATCAGTTTGTCTTTTTTATACCTTTTTAACTATTTCCATGAAACTTTGGCCAACTGGGGCCAAAATGAGCTCTTCACAAAAAAATCAGAATCCACTGTATTGCAAGGGAATGATAGCAGTTGTAATACACTCCTGCCCGAGATGAGAAAATTCAAAATCAAATTGGACAGATCTGAGTGGTGCATTATAACATTTGGTAGAGAATTTACCTTCCAGACAAATGTTGAAGATATTCTGTGGCTTTTAAATTGAAATGTAATTGAAAGCACTACCTACTGAATGAGCCTACCAAGTGGAATCTGGAACGACAAAACTAAGGTAGTATCCCGTAATGTGAGTCATAAAGATATCAAACATGATTAAAAATCCAAAAACTCATCATTTTGCTTGTGATCTTTGAGAAAGAAATCTGTCACCCTTAGCAACTCTGGCATGCATGTGACTCCAGGTGTACACAATGTGCTCGGCTTGAACTGCTTCCCAGAATTAGAGCAAGCCGCTCTGTTATCATTGTTACTGTCAATTTGCCTGCAGGGTAGAGCTGGCACTTGGATGAGGGTGGGCTGGGGGATGAAGGACAATGGGTTGCTGAGCATATGAGTGAATTGTGGTTACAGGAAGTATTTGGACTATTGGGATTGCTCTGTGAGCCAGCATGGACATGATGGGCCAAATGAAGGTATTTTATGTTGTCGTTGAAGAAATCCATATCAAAACTGCAGGCTTTGATCCTGTTCATTGTATTGTATGTAACAGTCTCTTGTGAGATGTCTTCACATCTTTTGAAACTTTAAATTAATTACATCTCTAGTTTTCTCTGATCTGTCCTGTTTGGTGCACCTTCAAAAATTATTACATTTTCCTTCAATGGCAGCATAGTTGAAATCCACACACAACGCCAATGTTAGAGGAGCATATGAAGTCTGGAAAGCATCAGGGTGCAGAAAATTGGGATGGGGCAAGGCTGTCTTAAGAATTTTAAAACCAGGATATTGATACAGGTAGTCCCCGAGTTACAAACGTCTGACTTACAGACAACTCGTACTTACGAACCGAGGAAGGAGAACGCCGTCCACCATTTTAAGGCATAGCCGTTGACACTGTGTTGAGTGTTTAACTTTGTATTTGGCTTATATTTTCCTTAGTAAGATTCACCCTGACTCACCCCCACCCCACCATTCCGATAGGCTGGTGGCACAGTGAGATCAGCGCCGGGCTGGAGAACAGAGGTTCCCGAGTTCAATTTAGTGACAGACCGCTCTCGTGCTGGGTTGATGTCAATCCAGTGACTCCCGTACCATCCGTGCCGGGTTGATGTCGAGCTCACAACTTGACCTCATAAAAAAAACACTGCCACCTCCAGTTTAAATTCCCACGCGGAATATTGTGGAGGATCAAATACTCAAACCCAGCGCAGCCCCCACTTGTCCCATTTAACCTGTCTCAGTGTGGTGGTCCTTAGGACCCAGCGGACCTCGGGAGCTGGCGCAGCTCGGGACCCGCCACCCGCAGTGTTTCTGTTCCATTGATGGGAAGCGATCGCGATTGAAAATAAAGTGGAAATAATAAGGTGTTTGGAAAGAGATGAAACGCTATCGGTCATTGGAAAAGTGTTAGGCTACAGTCGGTCAACAATCGGAACAATTTTAAAGGATAATGGATAAAGTGAGAATGATGGAACATGTGAAATGCCCTGCCCCAATGAAAGCTACAATTATTACTAAGCAACACAGTGGTTTAATTATTGGAATACATAAATTTCTTAAGTGTTTTATATGCATAGAAAGGTAAAATATATACTGTATACTAAGACAAATGTTTGACTAACTGACGCTAAATAATACTGGATATACTTGTTCCGACTTACGTACAAATCCGACAAAGACGGACTCAGGAACGGAACTCGTACGTAACCCGGAGACTGCCTGTACATTGTCATTTTGGGCTGCAGTATTGGTTCACGAGCGCAAGGGAGATGAGTGAACAGGAATGAATTCAGATTAAAATATGATGAGTTATATTGGGCGGATTCAAAAAGTTGTATAAGTTGGTCTAAGTTCAAATTTGTATAATGGCCAGTTCAACGTTATAATTTATCAGGTCTAAAGTAACAAGATTGGTAATGATTTCAGTGGCAGGTGAGCTGAGGCACATCTAAGAGTTGTTAGAGGTGGAAGTGGAGATTTAGACACAAAGTTGAGTTATAATGGAGAATTATCTAATTATCTTTTTAATCATGGCTTCCTCAATTAAAGATCAATTTCCTTTGAGGCAGTTAGTAAGCACATGCAGCTGTTGCCACCTTTAATTATAACTTTAATAAGTTTGTTTGAAATTAAATGAATAAAGTGAAAGCAAGCTGCATGTATACAGGTGTTTTTGATTAGCAAATATATTTCATTGGACTATAAAGAGAATATGGCCTGTTTAACAGCCTCTGGCTCCACACTGTCGTGATGGCCTTTAATTTACTTGCATGTTAACAATACAGTGACATGTTGAGGATGTGATAATTTCTTATGTGCTTTTTCTCACCACTGCTAATTTTAAAGCTGTCATTATTTTTGGTGATAGATCCCTAGAACTGTATCAAACCCTTTACATGGGCTTTTAAAATTGCTATTGTTCTGTTTGACTTTTTGTCCTGTGTTGGATTAAGTAGCAACAAATGCCGGAAAATGATCATTAGTAGAATTGAAGCCATGAGAAGGGCTTGCATTAGACACTTGCAATAAGATATCTGAAAGTATTGTCAAATGCTGAAGTGAAATTGTGCTGTTACAGAAAGTCAACTTACCTGAAATATTATTGTTCGAGTGATTTTGTCTGTTTACCATCACAGAAAACGGTCTGTTTATTTAAGCAAACATAAGTTTTTGTTACACTGAATAAAGTGAACATGGAACTCCCATCTTATACAGCTAAAACCAGATATTTGCTGAGATTGTAGCATTTCATTCTCTCACTTCCAGAGAAAGTGGCAGGCGTGGCAAAAACAAATTAAGGGAATCAGCTACCCTCTTTGTTGTAGGTGTATTTTATTGAGATTGATTAATGTAACTAAACAGCTTCATTATTAATGTATCAAACAATTTCTTTGGTGGAAGGTGAATGGGATAAATGTTGGTCTTTCTCATCTAACAATTCTGATGATTCTAAAATGGATGTATTTGTAAGCTTGTAAATATGGATGAATTACCATAGGAAATTATTCAATATTTACAGACTGCAGAAGTGATGCTGAGGAATAGCTTGGCCAAAGGAATGGCAGCAGAGTAATAGGCTTGGTGTTCGATTGCTGTAGTTAAACTAGCAGAGACATGAGGAGTGAAATAACCTCCTCTTCTACAAACTTCTGTGAGCAGGCAGAAGTAATTGATGGTAACGTACAAGAAACATGCGTGTCAGTTCATTCTTTAGTTCATAATTTCTTTCTGAGGGTTTCAGCTCCTGTAACTGCAGCTAATTCCGAGGGAGTATAGAATTGTCCGCTGTGTAGTCTCTATCAGTTTCTGATTAAAGTCAAATAGCTGGGTTTAACTCTGTCCACCCCTGCCTGCACCACCCCCTCCCCATCAATTTTTTTTATCTCACGTAGCTGGAACTTCATTTCGAGGTATCACAGAATTCCCCACATTATATTGTAGACAATAGATCTTGGGATCTCCCTTTGCTCCAACACCAGGAGGACAAGTGGCAGTCTATAGTTGATTTGAATTTATAATTTTCCTTTATTTCAATGAGGTCATTACTTTCCTCCATCACAAAGAAGGATATTGAGTTCTGTTTGTCATTGGCAATTCTCTGGCATCAGATTTTCAAATTGAATGCAGCTTTTATTGTTCAGGAAAATTGCAAACCTGCAAACTATTTAATTTGTTCTTATTATAGATCCTGGTTGAGGCTTAATGTATATATCAAAGTTCAAAGTAAATTTTTATAAAAGTGCATTTATCAGTAAATACAGCCCTGAAATTAATTTTCTTGTAGGCACCGGTCACCAGCTTACAGAAGTGTGCAAAAAAATAATAAACTGATAAGCTATAAATAAATAAGCAATAATATTGAGACACACACACACAAAGTGCTGGAGGAACTCAGCAGGCCAGGCAACATCTATGGAAAAGAGTACAGTCAATGTTTCAGGCTGAGACCCTTCGGCAGGACTAGAGAAAAAAAGATGAGGGGTCAGAGGGTGGGGGGAGGGGAGGAAGAAACACAAGGTGATAGGTGAAACTGGGAGGGGGAAAGGGTGAAGTAAAGAGCTGGGAAGTAAATTGGTGAAAGAGATAAAGGGCTGGAGAAACAGGAAAGATCAGAAGGCCATGGAAGAAAGAAAAAGGGGGAGGAGCACCAGAGGGAGGCAATGGACAGGCAAGGAGATGTGGTGAGAGAGGGAAAAGGGATGGGGATTAGAGAAGGGGGAGGCATTACCAGAAGTTCAAGAAATTGAAATTCATGCCATCAGGTTGGAGGCTACCCCGATGGGATATAAGTTGTTGCTCCTCTAACGTGCGTGTAGCCTCATCGTGACCGTAGATAAGGCCATGGGTGGACATGTCGGAATGGGAGTGGGAAGTGGAATTAAAATAGGTGGCCACTGGGAGATCTCGCTCTTTTCCATAGATGCTGCCTGGCCTGCTGAGTTCCTCCAGCATTTTGTGTGTGTGCTTGGATTTTCAGCATCTGCAGACTTTCTTTTGTTCATAATATTGAGAACCTGAGTCTTTGAAAGTGAGTTTTGGGAATATTTCACTGATGGGCCAAGTGAAGTTGAGTGAAGTTATCCCCTTTGCTTCAAAAGCATGATGTTGAGGGGTAATAACTGTTCTTGAACCTGGTGGTGTGAGTCCTGACGATCCAGTACCTTCTTCCTGATGAAGGCAGCGAGAAAAGAGCATGACTTGGGTGTTGGGGGTCCCTGATGATGGATGCTGGTTTGGAAAATTTGAGAAACTGTTAAATTTATGTAGACTTGAATCACTGTGAAAAACTGAATGCTATCAACCAAAGTAACACAGCATTTATGTACCAATGAATATTAAAACTGTTAGTTTATTTTAGATTATTAGCATTTGCATGTGAGAGTGACGTTGAGATTAAGCGTGGATTTTAATGGCCCAGCCAAAATCATTGTTGCACAGAGCTTATGACCACAAAGAAAAGGTCTCCTATTAAAAATGTGGATAGAATAATATAAACTATGAAATGATGATGGCATTGTAAACTCTGGTACTCTCTCTGTCACATCCTCTCATAGACCTTTCTGTTGGAATTGGAGAGATAACTCTGATATGTTGAAGTCCATCTTTGCCTTTCCGCTGAGGTGTTCTTAAGGCTTTATTTTTATTCATGTAAGTTGCTCTAAGGGGATAAAGTGGATGCTATCTAGTGCTGCCAATTTCAGAAGTATTATCATTTTAGAGCATAAAACAGTCTATGATTCCTTTTTCATGCTCTCTTGGCAAAGGAGAAAAGTGGATTTAAAGGAAAGAGGGAGAAGCATAAATACATCGCCAGATTTAGAGGTTCCAATACACTAGGGGTAATTGGAAGAGATGTGAAATATGCAGTTTGTCAAGCACTAGTGCACAAAAATTTGTGAAATGCAAGTTATATTAAGACAGCATAATTGTTGGGAATAAGAAACTTCTTAAGAAATAGAATATTTGCTCTACAGCCGATTGAATTGACCACACCAATGTAATAAAAGTCACATTGATACTTCCATGGCTGTGAGGAGAACTATTAATCATTGGGTCAGAAGTTAACAAGCTTTCTCTCCTGTATGAAAGTGCTAACTGAAATGGACCTTGGAAAGTTAAGGAGATTGTTTATCTTCATTGACCGTTAAGTCTGGAATTTCCAAAGTAATGGTATATAGAGCACAAATTGGTCACATACATAGCCTAAAGGATGGCAGAATTTTGGGTATTAGTGAATTGTACCTGAATACCCAATGTTACAATTACCTGTCAATAGCTTTGTTCGGATCATTTCCTCTCAATAATGTTACCACCCACAAGTCATAAAGTTGTATCCTGAAACTGAATTTGTTCATGAGCTTTCTTTAAATTTTACCCAGGTTTTATATTATGTTTCATTGAAACATTTTTTTATTCTCATTAACGAATTTTCCTTGTTGATACCTGCATCGGTATATATGTTCTGCAAATTCAACTTTAGAGTTTGAGAGTCATACAGCAAAGAGACAGGCTGCTCAGACCAACTGATGTATGCCAAATAAGATTCCCTTCTAGATAGTCTCATTTTCCCATTTAGCTTGAGTACAAGTTAATTTAAAAGTTGGAAATCTTGCCCTTCTTGAGGTTGTTAACATGCCGTGCCTGATGTGCAGTTTGAGTCAAAACTTTATTTTCATATTTAAATATCTGGAGTGAGATCAGAGGATCTTCTCACATCCTCATTGGTTATGCTAATTCTCTCACTTCAGCTGAGTTTTGTTTAGTGTTTATTAATGAAGTTTGCAGACAATTTGAGTATTTCATTGGTAAATCTCATTCAAGAAGATCCATGGCACTATTTTAGAATTGCATAGAGCCTTAAAAACATTGTTTCAAAATCAACTTTGCTAGATATATTAGATTTTTCTTGTCACTGTAGTACTATTTCTGAGCTATGCTGGTTTAATGATGTGCCTGTATGGGGTTAATTTTGGTTGTTGCACACACCTTTATCACACTGGCTTCAGAATCAGAATTGGGTTTAACATCACTAGTATATGCGGCAGCAGTACAATGCTAAACATAATAATAGAGGGTGAGAAAGAACTGTGAGTTACTGTTTGTGTGTGTGTGCTCGCGCATGTGTATGTATTTAAATTAAGTAGGTAGTGCAAAATAGAAACTTAAAAAGTAGTGAGGTAGTTTTCATTGGTTCAATGTCCATTCAGAAGTTGGATGGCAGAGGGGAAGTAGCTGTTCCTGAATCATTAAACGTGTGCCTTCAGGCTTCTGTACCTCCTTCCTGATGGTTGCAATGAGAACAAGGCATGACCTGGGTTTTTAAGTCATCATTCCTTGAGAATGTCCTGGATACTACGGAAGCTAGTGCACTGATGATGTGTCAAGATTTTTTTTTGCTCAGAACGGAACATAGAATTCTGCAGTAAATTTTAGTTTTTTAGATGATAAATATGATAATGTACAAATTCAATCATGCATCTTTTGCACAATGTTTTTGAACAGAAGTGTTAAATTAGTCACTCAGTCATTTTTGCTGGAACTTCCTAATGCAGCTTTGCACAGTGAGATTAACATTGGAGTTTGTGTATATGGCACATGAAGCATGTGGAATATGCATGGTTGATGTCAGAGGCTGAGAAACACCTAATTGTTAGCTGTCTATTAAATTAATTCAGTGGTAAGTAGCTTGTGTAAACCTTGCACGTGAAAGTAGGCCTTTCTCGTAATGCTTGTAATGTAAAAGTAGAATGTGTTGGAAGTGCTTAACAGGTCAGGAAACACCTATGGAGAGATAAACAGTTAATGTAACTGGTTGCTTTTCAATTGAGCAGAATTTATTACAGGTTTGTTGTAATTTAGTTGAAAGAGAGCTCACCTCGTTCTGTTGTGTTGAAGAATGCTTTATTTAAGTCATTTTGCAAGTCTTGGTGAGTATCCAATAAAGTATGTATTTTATTGCCGTTTATAACGGATCCTGTAAGCCACCAGCATCTCCAGGAATAAAAGGAGGCAGGTGCAATGTCAGAGAAAGTCCAGAAGATCGTGACCTAAGTGAGTGTATCTCCTAAGTATCTAACTGGAGTAATACCTTGATTTCCAAAAGCACATGGAGATATATATCTGAATCCTAAAGTTTCAAACAGAGACCTTGTGCCCAGAGATGCAATTCTTCCATTGAAATAGTTGCCATCAGATCAATCCATGCAGTAGCAGCCATTACATACTTCCATTTCTTGATATGCTTTGTACTCTAGAGATTATTAAGTCTTTTTGACTGGAGCCCAGTACAATTTTTGAATTTGGACTCTTAAGTTTTTTTTAACACTTATGGTGCTATGTACACCACAAATGAACTGCAAGAATAGGCAATCCTAGAGCGTAAGGTGGTGTGTGGCCAAAAACAAAGAGCCTCATTGTAGTGATAGGCATTCCGTTCCACAATTCTCTCTATTTGTTGGTCTCTTGTTTCAATGAAGAAGTTAGGAGTGTTTTTATTGTTAGTAAGATTTGTGTTGTTTTTTCTCTCTCTCTGCACATTGGGTGTTGTTTTTTTAAAGGGTTCTTTTGAGTTTCTTGTGGCTCATGTGAGATGAATCTCAAGGTTGCATAATGTATACATACTTTGTACTTTGAGTTTTTATGGAGTAACAATGTTCAAAATATGGCCAAAGGAGTAATATAGTACTGAATTTATTCATCAGCTTACTTTAACGTTACCACTTTTCAGTATTGAACAGAATTATTAAATGAAAAATATGCCACTGAGTTAGTTGCTGTTCTTCCTTTTGTGGAAGGAAGTAAACTTACCACACTCAAACTATCAAAACATATTTAGTAGTTTGTTGGACCATGGACAGAGTAGACTGGTTAGAAAGTTTTGCAATTTTATCAGTTAAATATCAGTCATAGAGTTAAAGTGAAGAGCCAGCTTCATCTTGCCATGTCATTATTTAGGATGACTGAATGGCTGAAAGAATAGTAGCTATATCTTCACACCTCAAGTCAGTCAATTCCAGCCTTAACCAATGCATTCTATGAGGAGTGATAAAGGTACCATCAAACCTGCTGATATGATGGGAAATGGCAAGTTTGACAAAGTTAATGGTCTCCTTCCTCTCCTTACAAACATGGACCCAGTACAACAATGGAAAAAAAGGAAGATGAAACAGTTGTATGTTTTTGAAGTTGGGTATAAGAAAATAGAGAAACTGCATCCTTCCATGTTTATTCATAAACGATTCCTGGCAAATTCCAATTTTGTTTAAGAAAAAGTCTATTCTTGTTCATTACCTCTGAGTAATTGTTCTCACTGCAATGTAGCTTTTAGCAATTGTGTTCATGACTACTTAGTGACTACTTATTGCTCATTCACAACACCTTTTCCCATATTCTGACTAGTTTCCCTTGTGCCCAGATTTGATGACCATGTGTCCCCCCCCCCACTGAACTGCAGCTGATGTATTTTGTTTATTTTCCTTTGTAAACTCACGTTCTCGCGTTCTCATATGCAGCATTTATCCTAGCAGAGTCATGTGAAAATTTAGATGTGCAGTTCGTAGTTTCCTTCTCCAAGTCATTAAACTGTTTGATGAAAAGCAGAGGGCCTTATTCATATCCCTGGGGAATTTCATGCTGATCTGAGGGTTCCCTTTTTTTTCTAATTCTCTTACCTCACAGCCAATTACCAATCCATGTCACAAGGTTACCTCCTATTCTCTGTGTTTTAATGTTTAATAAATCACTTGCATGAATTCTTATCAAAACCCCCATAGGAATGACATTTACAGATCTCCCCTGTTCAGCATGCTGATAGTTTCTTCAGAAAGTTCAATTGGATTAATCAGATAGGATCTATCATTAACAAAGTGCCAAATTACAAATTAAAACAGAATTTGCCTTAACTTTAATTGGCCTTATACATAAAATGTATGTTTAGCTTTCGCCTTTGCAGCCATAACATTTCTACTGAATATTTATCATGTGGCAACTACACTTTTTACAGTTTTGTTTTTTTTAAATTTTGTGAACATACTGTCAATGCTGGTAGCTGATTAAACCACAAGTTGTCTGAAAGTACATGGAACACAATTGAAGATCATAACGAAACACCAATGACATCATATAATACATTTTTCTACCTGAATTTTAGTCTGCTGAACCTGTGGCCTTTGTAAAAAAGTGACAGATTGGTTAATATCCAGAGCAAATTGTTTATTCCACAGTGCCTGTTCCCAGACTGTTATAATCTGAGCTACAGTTGTAACTTTATAATGCAGTGCTAATTTGTTTAGATATTGTTATTTGTGGTTTAGGCTGTAAAGCTTGATATCCGTATATAAGTTAGATAAAGGATTATGGACAGCAGTTCAGCAGGCTGTTATTCTCTTGTAGAAGAGAAAGAGCAATGGTCATTAAAATGTTTATGCAGCTTTATCTTAAAAAATCTTAAGAACTGAAATTAAAACAAGTGTAATGTTTTTTTCAGCTCCTTTGGTACTTTTGGCCTTGATCTAACCACTGCACTTTCACAACTCAGCTTCCGTTCTTAAACACATTGCAAGTAGCTCTTGTGACGTCAATAGCTTCTACTTAGCTGTTTTGTGGCTTAAAAACTTATTTTAATGAAGGTGCAGAACTCTGAAGGCATGTTTCAAGAGCTCCTGAAGTGGCTAGACAAAAGAGAAAACAAAAGCATATTCACTGATGTGGACATCGGCTTTCTATTCTCTTTGCATCTTCCACTGTAATCTAAATAGATGTGACAGGTTGGCATTTCCCAATGTATTTCTATTGAGAGTTGGGTGCTGAAGAAAGAAAACAGGTTTTGTTTGGATTGCAGGTATCATTTATGACCTTGGAATGTCCTGTGAAGGCCTTATTTTGATTATACCATCCGGTAGAGGTTTTCAGTATTTTATACAATGGGTAAATGGGGTTTCTTGGAAAAGCAGAAAGGATATGAATAAGTTACCCATAGAACTGTTTGGTTTGGGTTAGTGCCTCTAAAGAAATTAGCTGAATTCCTTGTCGGGACTGGCCTTTGACCTGACTTATTTTTTGCACATTTTTGTCTAGAAACAGTTTATTTCAGTGGTTTATGTTTATTAATCACGGTTTGCTGCAGTGAAATGCAATAATGGCCTTATGTACAACATTATTTATCACACTAGAAGTGTAGCTGCATTCTCGCAGTCATTAGACAGCCTTGCACCTTTGACAAGATTATCATTGTTTCTTTTGGAGCATTGTTGGGGAATTTAGACATCAGTTGTGTACTTCTGGGACAACCAATTCTTCATACTGTGTAACTGGAACTGGGACCTCCATAGGTTAATTCCCTTGGTTGCTTTTCATTCTTTTGAGCTCTCTCATTGTTCCCTGACGATGTTTCAGGCTCCTAGCCATCTGGCTCTTGGATACTTCTGATGTCTCTGAGGCCCAGACTCAACCACACTCATCACCTCTGTGAGTGCCCAATTCTCTTGTCCACAGTCTACTGCTCTCAGCTTCCAACCATATTGAAGATTTTGCCCCATTACTTGCTTTCCTTCATATTTAAGTGCACCAGTGACGCCAGTGCTACACTCAAATGCCTTTCTAATATACCAGTTTGTGTGCACAGCATTCTCTGGATCACATTCGCAAGAGATTCTGCAGATGTTGAAAATATTGATCAACACACACAAAATGCTAGAGGAACTCAGCAAGTGTAGCCTTAATTATGGAAGGGAATAAGTAGGCAATGGTTCAGGGTGAGCCTCTTCATCAATCCTAATGAAGGGTTTTAACCTAAAATGTCAACTGTTTATTCCCCTCCATAGATACTACCGGACTTGCTGAGTTCCTCTGGCATGTTGTGTGTGTGGTTCTGAACCATATTGTTTTGAGTAAGCCTTTGCAATCTCATTGTTCTCAAAAGACATGAAGTATTGTTAAGGGGAAAGGGTGTGTGAAACAGACCATTCTGTTCTCAGTTAAAACACAGACCAGATGGATGACAGAAGGGAGCAAATATTTTCTTCTTCAACATGATGAGCATTAGCTTGGCGTAAATTGCCTAACGTATTCCAGTGTGTGAATATGCTTCCTGGAAATCCTAGAGACATCAGATTGAGTATGTTGATTATTTCATCTGAGAGTTTCATGCCAAGAAAAGAGTGGTGAGATTGTTCCATCAAAAAGACCCAATTGACAACTGACAGCACTAGTTAACAAGTAAATCAATGCAGTGGGCATCCAGGGACTCGGACATAGAGCTGGTCAGATTAGAAAGCTAGATTTATCTGATCAGCCAACGCTAGTTGTTTAGTTGTAATGGAGAAGGAATGATATTTTTGTAACAGCTTCCTGCATATATATCGCTAAAACTGCCTTTCTTATTTTCATGATAGAATCAGAGATACAGTTTGTGAAAATGTGTATTAGTAATTGTGAAAAAGACCAATTTTATTTGTGTGAACACAGCCTTCTCCTGAGATTTAGATTGTAGTAACAACACCCACCATAAAAAGAATATTACTGTGAAAAATAGGCAAGGAAATTATAGCATTGATTATTGAATGGAACAGCTTGTGGAATCTGCAAAATCATCTTTCACATTGTAAATTGAATGCTGTGAAACTTCAAAATGGGTTATTTGATGTTGAGCCCTTTGATGTGAATTATTATCTGTTTCCTCATTTACACCTTCACACTTTCACATTTATTTGAAATTGTAGAGTGTTGCATGCCTCAAAGCCAAGCTAAGTATTTATTCGCACTTGAAAAGCTGCACTTTATGAAGAACAAATAACTCCTGCAACAAAAACGAAAGTTACTTCTGTCGAATAAGCACTGTGTTTCAGGAATATCTTTTAGGACTTATTTTTCTCAATTATATATGCTGATTGGGTAGTGGTTAGTGTGACGCTGTTACAGCTCGGGGCATTGGAGTTAAGAGCTCAATTCCAACATCATGTGTAAGGAGTCAGTACTGTACGTCCTCCTAGCAGAGTGCATAGATGTTCTCCGGGTGCTCCAGTTTTCTCCCACATTCCAAAAACAAACTGGTTAGTAGGTTAATTGGTCATCGTAAATGCCCTATAACTAGGTAAGAGTTAAATCGTGTATTGCTGGGCAACACAGTTCAGAGGGCTGGAAGGGCCTATTCCATGCTGTATCTCACTAAATAAATAAAAGTCTTAATAGTTCAGCTATTGCTATTTAAATAATCACAGGAAAACTGTGGTTTGGATTTGAGTCTTCACGTTTCCCTTTTTCCATTTGAGAATTCCACTTTTTGTTAATTACTATTCTCTTTAGAGCTTAATATTCTCTTTACCTCTACCACAGCCGTAACCAGGGTCTCCTACTGCAGTGATCATCCGTTTGTGTGCCAATTAGGCTGTAAATCCTCATCCTTAAAAAGTAAAAATGCTAATAGCAGATCACCTAGTCCATATTAGTTCACCCCAAAGAGAATAAGCACATGGGTTGGATGGGAGGGTTGTTGAGCTCCTGTTTTTGGTAGCTTGAAGCACTGAGATGCCTTGTTCTGATCTTAATGTATAATTTACTCAAGTTTAGAAACAATAAGGTGTGGCAACACAGGAAGGCTGATTTATTTTGGTTGACATCAGCATACGGGGGGGGGGGGGGTGCTGGCTCCTGGATTGCTGCTGAATGTCTTTCTATTTAGTGAGTTGATCCAATGAATAGATGTATTGCAGAGCATCTAAGAACCGTGGAATGGACACCACATGCGGTTTTCCATGATGCTTTACATCTTCAGGATGATAGAGTTCTGAAATGTGAATGATAGCCCTGCAGTCCATCTGCATTTTTTTGGTTGCAATTGAAAACCTGCTTTCCATGCATTGAAGAGACACAAAGTCTGTAATCTGTGGATGGATTGCAGCTTCTAACAAGCTATCCATCCACTTGCCATCAGGCAACCCTTGCCCCATGAGTGGAAAGGATCTTGTTTTCCACATTGGCCTCATCAGTCATCACAAAACTCAAAGCCAGACTGGAAGTCATCTTCAATCCCAAGGATTTCCCAAGAAGAGTAAGCACCTAAGTACAAGGAGTATTGTTAATAAGGCAGGTAATCAATTGGGAGTTTATTATTTTGAAAATGACATTAGCTGTTGATGCTACCGGTTATAATTGTCAGATGGAGTAGAGAAAGAGATAAAAATGTGTGAGGGGTGGTAAACTTGGTATAAGAGAAAATTTGGTTAATAATAAAATTAGAGCTGCAGAAAGACAGCTATTAGGCTAGCACTAATAAAAATAATTGGCTCATCATGCCCATTCTAAACATCAGGCACCAACTGTATATTCCCGTTCACCAGAAGCGTTTGATGCTTTGGCAAGTTGGTGCTCAACTTGCTATTTATTAAATGCTCAAGGAGTCTCTGCCTCTTTCACCCTTTAGGATATTCTAACCATCATCTGGATGTAAAAAAAAATTCTTTTCTGATCCCCTCTTTAATTTCCTACCCCTTATCTTAAACCTATACTATATGGGTGTCATCACCTATGGTATACAGAAAAATGTCTCACTATCTAAACTTTCTGATTCCTTCATAATTTTTGCATAGCTGTCAGGTCCCATCTTCAGCTTTGTCTGTTCCAAGGTCATCAAAGAAGGTGATGTGAATTGGTTTAAAGAACATCAAAGGCTAATCAAACAAATTGCCATTTACTAAAGACCTCCAAATAGCCTGTGGAAAGTAGACAATTAAATTTGTAGCAAATTTCTGAAGTTCAGAAGCACTAGACCAATAAAGTTGGGAAAATTCATTTAACCTAATGTTAAATTGGATATAGCCAGTGTAAGAGATTGTAGAAATCTGGATCTGCTTGCAAAAGTGTCGTTTTGGGTACTACGTAGCTACATAGCAAGTTTTAGGAAATGCAGGTGAAAGGAGCACCATTAATAGAGATCTTTCTTTGGATTGTGTTTAATTACAGAAAAATTCAGAGACACAACAGGAATAAAAGTTCTAAAATGAAGCCGAGAACTAATTTGGCAAAAGTGGAACCTAAGTAACTACTCAAAGATAGATCGGTCTCAGAGTAAAATATCCACAGCCCTGGATAACCAGGTGCATAGAGCGTAAGGTGGCAAAAAATGGCAAGCTTATGTCAGAAACAGAGTGCTTAACATTGCAGAAGGTCAAGAAGTGGAGGAAGTATTTTGCTTCCTAAAAGGAGGAAACAATACCAATGTCACAGTTGGAAAAGTGTAGAATACTACATGGATAAAACATAATAAAAGACGAAGCAATGAAGGGTTTAACTAATTAAATGGATACCTCACCAGGATCAGATTAATTATAATCCTGACTGTTAGAAGAAGCAATGCGGAGAAATGTGGAAGCTCTGACCATCACTTGCAATCTCCCTGGCGTAAGATTGGATGATAGTTAATGTCGTACTATTGCTCTGAAGGGCGAAAACAGTAAACCATTTTAATATCTGCAGCGAACAAGTTATTGAAATTAATTCTGAGAAACAGTACAAGTATTCATTAGAAAGACAGATATATCATGAACGGTTGGCATTAATTTATTAAATGAAAATTTTGTCTAACTTTTTTGAGGAGAGTTAATAATGGATCATTTGTGTATTTTAGCAAAGCCTTACAATAAAGTCCTATGTGGCAGGCAGGTCAAAGAATTATATTCCATGCGAGAATGTTCTTAAGAATACTGAGGGAAATTAGCAACTGTATCAAAGATTAGATCAGTGTCAGATAGCATAGAGTATTGTTTGATGGTGGTTTTGCAGAGGAAGGCTGCTTTGCTGGTGAGACTCACAGTGCTACCTTTTTGTATACAACTTAGTCATAAATCTCAAGGGCTTGATGAGCACATTTACAGATATACAAAAAACTGATCATTGTTTTACAGTGATAGTGAAGGCTTCAGATCGAAGATGGTCTGGCCATTTGGCAGAAATGGCGAATGGAATTCAAGCCAGTGAAGGGTGAATTAATGCATTTAGAGAGGCCAGAGGAGGTGAAGGAATACTCAAGAAATGGGAAGTTGGATGAACAAGAGAACCGCTGAATACATAGCCTCTGATTCTTTAAGGAAGCAGGGCAAGTCAATATGGGATGTCTTCCTGCATTTTCTCAAAGGCATTGAATGTAAATTCAGGGAGATTAAACTGAAATCTACAACCCTGGTTAGGTTAGACCACAACATGAACACTCTGTAGAACAAGAAAGAGAGAAAAAAAAATGTATTTGTGTTCAAGGGAGTGTGGGGAAAATATCAGGTTATGATGAAAGATAGGAAAAAGTGGGATTATTTTCTCAGGAACAGAAAAGGCTGAAAAGTGACTTAACTGAGGTATATTGTATTATGAACAGCTTTAATAAGGTAAATAAAGAGAGCCTATTTCCTACCAGATGCATAGATTTAACATAATTAGAACAAGGATTACAAGGGTGAATAGTGATTATTCTGATAGTTAATCAGAAGTAAAGTTGGGTCTAAATTAGATTAAGACTAGGAAAGGCTGTGCTTCACCCGATAAAGTAGGGTCTGTAAGTGTTACTGGTTGCTAAAAATTAAGCAAAACAATTTTATCCAAGTTGAAATGTAAAAGGAAAACAAGCCAATGAGATAACACTTAGATCAAATGTTGTTTACTTAATATCATCTCATTAGCAAATCAATAACATATTTCATATTTGAAAGACTTCTGTGTAAGGGCCAGTCTACTGACATGATTTTCTGTTCGGTTATTTATAAAATACCTTAATATCTAATAGGGAATTACTCTTTGGGTCCATCAGTCGTGGGGAACTTGCCATATGGGTAACAACTTGCTCTCCATATTGTACAGCCCGGGCTTGAGTATCTAGACAGCTAGGACACAAAGTCCAAGATCGAGCCTGACCAACGGGAGGCCTCACTCACTCAATTACTCTTGATGTTCTTTTTAACTTGCAGTTCTGAAAGTTTTCTGGGATTTTTATATTGTACACTCGGGTAACTCTCTGCTATTCCTCATCTGTATTGGATCACTTTACCTAAGATGTCATGCTAAAAGTAGTAATACAATTAACCTTGAGACTCCTATGCAAGGGAAATGGAAAGATATCAGATAAAGATTGCTGGTTGCTGATTTCTGGAATGTGCATGACATACAGGACAGGATTAGATCATTTTATCTACTGCACCAGCAACGAGTAATGAGGTGTGGTCTTACTATTTACACTAAAAATTGGAAGCACAAAATCTGTCAATAAAAGACTTAAATCCAGAGGAATGTTTTACATTATTTCTGGATGAGCTAAATGCAATTCCAGTAGCCAACTATTTTTCGCTATTTAGCATGGTTGCTTGTTTGTAGACACCTTTCACATTGTTATGCTTGTGCATATAATAAAGTGTCATAATTTCAGTGTTATATGTATCAAACACAACAATCCTGCTGGTGTCTTAAGTACAAAGGGAAGTCAAAAACTGTCAGCTGGAAAATGTTTCTGTCAGAACTGCCAAAGCATTATATGTGGCAACCAATACAAAAATACAGAGAGGTATTAATTACCTTATCAATCAGTGAATATTAGAGAATTAAACCAAGTGTTTGTCTAATTCTTCTGCATCCAACACCACAAGATAATTGTGAACCCTTATTACGTTGAAACTAATACACTTTTATTATAATGACACCTTTGGCTTTATATCCTTTATTTATTGTATGCAAAGACAAAAATTGAACTTTTGTGTCTTTGCTTCATTTTTCCCAGAATCAGAATCCAGTTTATTATCACTGACAAGCTGTACATCATGAAATTTGAATGTGGGGAAGCTTGTTCCCAAATTCAGTATGATTACTAAAACAAAATCAAAAGTGAATGCAATGGATGCATGAAAATCATAGGTACAGTCGGCCCTACTTATCAGCGAGGGATTGGTTCCAGGAACCCCCGCAGATACCAAAAAACGCAGATGCTGAAGTCCCTTATATAAAATGGTGTAGTATTTGCATGTAACCTACGCATATCCTCCCGTATACTTTAAATCATCTCTAGGTTACTTATAATACCTAATACAATGTAAATGCTATGTAAATAGTTGTTATACTGTAATGTTTAGGGAATATTGACAAGAAAAAATACTGTACATGTGAACAATAATCAAACGACGAGTTAAACTTGTTATACCTGCACAGTAGTTGTTACACTGTCTTGTTTAGGGGATAAGAACAATTTGGAGGAGGCTCAATAATAGTAAAGTCAGGAACTGTGGAGGTTGAGGGCTGAGGATCTTCAAGCGTTGAATGTCGAGACATCAGTATCGCAGATGCTTTAGTTAGAAACATTGTTATAGGAAGCTGTCTCTTTTTCTTTGCATCATCAAACAACTCTTGCAATGGTTGTAAGCATGTTGTTATCCCTTGGGTGACATGGAGGCTTCATTCCATTGAAGGGACGAACAACAAGTGCTGGAGGAGCACTTCCGAGTTTTCTCAATTCGCAGTTGGTTGAATTCGCGCATGCAGAACTCGCGGATAAGTAGGGCCGACTGTGCATGAAAGAGTTTGTCCATGCCAGGGATCTGATATTTCAATCCAGTCACTGGAACATAATTGCTTGATCATAGAAACCCATGCTTAAAAGATTATAATACCAATTTACCATCCTTTCTATCTTTGTTAGAAATTGTAGCTATCACATAATTGTTAACTTCATTTTCCTGGGCATAAGCATGAGGAACTTCATAAACTCTCCACCTTGTGTCTGGTTTTCTTGAAACTATGGAATTTGGGGAGTTAGTGGAATATCGGGTAAAGGAAATAAGGGCAACCAATAAGGGTAGTTGTCTTGCTACAATGTTGGAACAGGCTCTGGTGCAAATGATGGGATGAAGAATCATCTGAATGAATGAACATCATTGTTTTCTGTTCATTCAGTTCCCTCATATCCAACTGCCCAATCTTCCCTACTTGGTCTCAAGACATGAACCCCATGATCTGATTTAATTGATTATGAGTATTCAAGTGTCTACAATCTCGGAAGCTTCTACAAAGAGATGCATGATTAGAAACCTATCTCGAGCACTGTTGGGTTATTTTTTCCTTGAACCTTGCAGTGCTTTGATAGTGTCCCACCGTTTTACAGCTTATTTGTGGAATGACTGTCATGGAGTTTGATATCATAGATTCTGCCTGACCTGCTTTCTGACTGGCCAATCCTATGGGACCATTCTTAGTCCTGTCATTCATATCAAAGCTGTTCCAAACATAGCAGCAAGGCAATCACCCATTATTGGTTTACTTAATATTCCACAGGCTTCTCAAATTTCATAATTCCAGCAAAAATGACGAGGCAAATAAATAGTTTATGATTTTCCTTGTGCTTATGCAAAAGAATTAATAATTATGTTATATCTACAAATTCTGTGAAGTGTAAGAATGAAAGGGTGGCAATTCAGTGTTTTCCATCATTTGCCTCTTTTACTTCAAATTTCTGGCATCTGCTGTTTTGATTTGTTCTTCCATTGCCTTTTTAAAGTCAATGTGATATGTTACCATCCCAAAATTGGATAACCCCTTATTTGGCCTTGCCATAGAGGTGACTGAAAACCGCTGAGTGCTGATGCCATGAAATATTAATGATCACTGCAAATAGATATACAGTCCATGATATGGTTATGGATTGAAGGAAGTTAACAGCTCACTTTTCAACTTCAGAAGAGCTCCTTTAACATTTACTGCAAATGCACCACTAGTCCCATAAATTATATTACAAACTGAAAATACCCAGGCAATTTTTTGGATAATGTAATTCAAGTAAAAAGCAAGGACCGCAATACAAGATTCAGAATGAACTTTCATTTCACATCTTTCTTGCCTGGGATAAATAAACATATTGTTTTTCATAGAGGCTCAACATTGGGTACCTTACAATAATAGTAAAGCTTGTCTTGTTTGAGAACAAACTGTCAGTGGAGTTGTTGGGAGGGTTATCACATAGAACAGTTCAAATGAGCCAACACCTTTTACTGAACAGCTGTCAACTGCTGTTGATAACAGGAAGAACTCTAATTAGAGCAGCATGGTGGGAATATGAGACTATTGAAGGTAAGCTACATTTTTTTAATATACTTATTCTTCCACTCAGGGATGATTAAGAATGCAGATCAAGTACCATACCAGTAGTTTTCAGGAATCCAGTAGTTTCTCAGCATGCATGATGAAATTTAACTTTGATATTGCACATTGAAATAGCTTTGAGTAAATTAGCCACAGATGTTTTTGAACTGGTGATATCAAAGATATTTAGTGAAAGCTAACTTTTTGGAACCTACCAGATCATAATGATCAAACGATTGAGTTGCCTTGCTCTGTTCATTTGGATCTGAAACTAGTATTTATTGCAATATTTAAAAGGAGTGTATTTTTGACAAGGTTGTAATGGTAGACGAAACTGAGATATACTCAATCAATTTTAATATAACTAATAATTCAGAATGACAGCGTAACTCAAGCTTTGATAAGAAAATGTATCTTACATTAAACTCAACGTGAGTAGTTTTTCAGCATTGGGAAATGAGAACGATGGCATACATTTGAGAGGCATGGGTGTCAATATCTCAGAGGATCTGTCCTGGGCTCAACATATTAATGAAGGTGGAATCAGAATCCAGTTTAATATCACTACAACTGCTGTGAAATTACAAAGAAGGCACAACAGTAGCTCTACTTAACGAGTTTTTGGAGATTTGCAGTGTCACCAAAGACACTTGTCAGCTTCTACAAATGTATGGCAGAGGGCATTCTGACTGGTTGAATCACCGCCTGGTTTGGAGGCTCCTGTGCACAGGATCGAAAAAGACTACTGAGTGTTATATACTCAGCCAGCTCCATCACAAGTACAACCCTCCTTATCGTCAAGGACATCTCCAAGAGGGCAACATCCATCTACAAGGACTGCCATCATTCAAAGCATGCAATCTTCTGATTGCTCCCATCAGGGAGGATTTTTCTTGACTTAAGAGGCAGCTGAGATAATACATCATGTGCAGTCCAAGAAACTTGGTGCTCCTGACTCTCTCCATGGAGGACCCATTGATGTGCAGTAAGGGGACTGATCAGCCTGCATTGTTCTGAAGTCTACAATCATCTCTTTAGTCTTGTCTGCATTGAGATTCAAGTTGCTGAGTTTGCACCAGTCCACAAGCCTCTTTACCTTCTCTCAGTATGCCGGCTCATTGCTGATGTGGTCAGCCACTGCTGTGCCATCTACAAACTTAATGATGTGGTTAGAGTTGGATCTGGCGTTACAGTTGACGTCAGCAGTGTGAACAGGAACGGGTTGAGCGTGGAGCCCTGGGGGACAACAGTGCTCAGCTTGATAGAGTTAGAGATAGTGACAGACAAATGGTTTGTTTAAGGTTTCCTCATCAAGAAGTCGAAAGTCCCGTTATAGAGGGTGGTGTTTGAGACCTACAAGGACAGTTTACCCACCATCTGAGGGATGATTGTATTGAATGCAGAACTGAAGTCGATTAACAGCATTTTGATGTAAGAGACACCATTCTCTATTCTTTGTTTCTCTTTTTTCCTCTAAATTTGATGAATGCTCTTCTGACAATTATGCCATTACTGGTTTGACATTGCTATGGAAGCACAGAATATATTTTCAGCAGATTTTCTATTTATGAGAAATACAACGGAAGTAACTTAACTAATGTTTACCAGTATTGTTGGCAGAGTACAAAGCAATCTTGCATGTGACATCCATATATCCCATTAGGACAAATCATTTAATGTAATATTACTCAACCACTTAAACTGAACTGGCTAGAAATTCCAAATTGTAGAAATACGCACTAGAATAACTTTGTGCAGGGGAAAAGTTGTACCATTTTTCCTTATGCGCATATGATTCATTAGCCTTTGGTGTGACTACTGTTGTCAGTGGGAACCATTGATATAAGTAGTGGACAATAGCTGGATGATCTTTCACTAGAGTGGACATGGAAGCATAGACCCTGCTTCTCTGATAGTTGATTAGGTGTTAAAAAAAAAAGGAGCTGGTCATCATATTTATGGTCTTGTTTTCTCTGGAATTGTGTGCTGTTCTTTTAAGTTATGTAATAAACATACTCCAGCATTTGGCCTGCAGACTCGGGCCAAAGCTTTTGCTCTTACACATCATGACTCACCAAATCTCCATCTCCCACTTGATAGGAAGAGTCACTAGTGTTTTTTTTAAAGGGGAGGAAAACAGTTGCTTCTTTTGGACCAGTATTAAAAATTTTGTCATCATTAATAAATATCTAATGCATGTTGTAAATTGAATCTAAAATACCTCGTTAAGATGACAGCATTCCACTTATTCCAATTATGTTTTGTCATTCTAAAACCTCATTATTTACATAATGAACTGGCACTTGGGGCAAGTATGTCACCCAGCTAAAATTATCTGCTTTTATACAACATGTTTGTAGATTTATTGTGTAAGAAAAAAAGAGAAAACCACTTAATGGAGTAAATCAAATTTTAATTTGGCTGAACTTAATCGCTGTTGTTTGAAGCATGTTTATGAGATTAAGGTAATTCTAATAAGAAGGAGCGAAGGAAAAGATTTTACTTTCCATAACAGCTGCTTTATGAATGAAGTTCTCAACTTAAATAATATCAACCACGTTTCTCATTGTTTAATTGACTTTAACAAAAACTGTCTTTAAAAAATATCTATTGGTTTTATAGGGTTCAAGATTGGGTTATCATACAATAAATTAACCTCCTATACATCAACTGTTGAACGTAGTGGGTAGTCAGTGAATTTTGCTAATAATTGGACTATAACACAATGTGTTCATAAGGATTTTGTCAAATTCAAGCAATTAATAGCACTCAGATCTATGTAAAAAGAAAGGAAGATGTCTTCAATGATAAGCCATCATTTCATTAATAACTTATCACTAAGATGAATTGGTCAGTGTCTTTCATTTCTTTTTCTAACCTTTGCTGTTTAATTGACACCCTTGACTTTTCCACAGCATTCACAGCAGTTGTTCGCTACACCCTCAGCATAGTCCTTGTTCTTGTATCCAGCTCCTTTCCTCCTATTCTCTCCCTTGCTTTTCATCTGTCAGAACAACCACAACCTTTGTCTTTGAACAACAAGTGATGAGTTACTTCAGGGTGCAAGGCACCTGATGCCAGTGGCTGTGGGTGGAGTGAGGGGTATAGTTGGGGGGGGGGAGTGTAAAGCACTATGACAGACTGTAAAGAGCTGCTGTAGGTATCAGAGCAGAGGAGATAGGTCAACAGAGGAAGGATCAGCCTCCTCCTCAATTCATCCCCTTTCCCCGATCGGAAATGCCTTACTCAGAGTGAGAGGCTATTATTTTGTTCACGTCACTTTCACCATAACTAGTGCCTAATAATCTCTATTGTAGCCATCAGCCTCACCCCCAAAACAATGGTGGTGACAATACAATCCACGTTGGAGGACACAAGGGACCAATGCAGAAAGTGCCTCTTCAGATAGCATCCGACAGACAATTAATGACTACTATAATTAGCACCTGATACTATGAGGTGCTATGGACCTAGTCAGGATTAATAGGTTTCATGTCAATGGGCATAAAGGTTCATGATGTATGAATCACATGGTCCATGTTTATCCTGTATACTTCCATAATTCAATGAGTATAACCAGGAACTAGGCATTCTGGTTTGGAAGCTTTGCCTTGTCTTAAATGAAAAGGAGCTGCTCAGCAGGCTCTTGAAGATCCATGAGGTAGGGAACAGAAAATGTGTGGAAAGAACGGAGGGAGCTCCAACAGCATGATTCATACATTTTCTTTCTGTGCTGCCTGAAACAGCCAAGACCATAAGACATTGGAGTACAATTAGGCCACTTGGCCCATCAACTATCAATAATGGTTGTTTTTCCCTTCTCAACCCCATTCGCTTGCCTTCTCACTGTAACATTTCATGTCCTTACCAATTAAGAACTATCAGTCTTTTCTTCAAATATACCTAATGACTTGGCCTCCACAGCCATCTGTGGCAATAAGTTCCACAGATTCACCACCCTCCACGTTAAATATATTCTTCCTCACCTCTGTTCTAAAGGGATGACCTTCTATTCAAAGACCAGCCCTTTGAACTGATGCTGATTTGTTGTTTCTTCTTGCCATATGGATTGCAGCCACTGTATCTTCAGCAATAATTGTGGGTCCCCATCCGTGACTTCTTGCCAAGGGGAGCTATACAATGTAATCTCACAACCTTATGTAGGGCATGTGCGCATATTTGTAAATGTATTGGCTGTTTCTGCTTTCAACATTGAGTTCCATATTCTGACCAAGAGAAAAAAAATTCTCTTCAGCCTTTTACCCAGTACTTCAAAGCAATATCCTTGGTTATTGACTTCTTTACCAAGAAAAATATGCCTATCTTATTTCGTCTAAACTTCTTTATAACATTATGTATTATGATTAAATCTCTCCAAAGAAAACAAGTCATTCCTTTCATAACTTTCCACTATGTGTTTTGTACAAAGATTTGCAAGGATGTTGCCTGGATTGGGGAGCATGCCTTATGAGAATAGGTTGAGTGAACTCGGCCTTTTCTTCTTGGAGCGACGGAGAATGAGAGGTGACCTGATAGAGGTGTACAAGATAATGAGAGGCATTGATCATGCGTATAGTCAGAGGCTTTTCCCCGGGGCTGAAATGGCTAGCACAAGAGGGCATATTTTTAAGGTGCTTGGAAGTAGGTACAGAGGAGATGTCAGGGGTAAGTTTTTTACGCAGAGAGTGGTGAGCGTGTGGAATGGGCTGCCAGCAGCGGTGGTGGAAGTGGAAACGATAGGGTCTTTTAAGAGACTCCTGGATAGGTACATGGTGCTTAGAAAAATAGAGGGCTATGGGTAAAGCCTAGGTAGTTCTAAGGTAGGGACTAGTTTGGCTCCGCTTTGAGGGCCGAAGGGCCTGTATTGTGCTGTAGGTTTTCTATGTTTTCATAGGTTTTCTATGTTTTTACCTGCTCCAGTCCAACTTCTTCCACAACTTTATGTCCTGCTTTTTCTAGTATTTTAAAGGAAGTGGCTGCAGACAAAGTCGATGTTTTGGTTGCAATCTGCCACGACCACAACTGTGACACCATCGTGCACCCTATAATAGCAGCTTTCCAGTTGACATAACATCTGTCATTGGGAAAATGCAGGAATCCATTATGTAATTGGTTAATTGGTTTATTATTGTCATGTGTTCTAAGGTACTGGTGAAAATTTTATCTAGCATACCATTTATATAGATCAAATATTGTTCATACAGATCAAATACCATTCATGGAGATCAAGGAGATAATAGCTGGACATTCAAGAAATCATTAAGCAATTAAGCAGAGTCAACATTGTTTTATGAAAATGACATCGTTTAAGACAAGTTTGCTAGAATTCTTTAAGGATGTAACAAATAGTGCTTGTATAAGGGCCCCACCATCCAGTTCAGCTTTCTCCTTGCTGCTGCCAGTAGGAAAAAGGTACAGGAATCTCAGGACTTATGCCACCAGGTTCAGGAACAGATGTTACCCCTCAACCATCAGGCTCTTGAACCAAATGGGATAGCTTCACTCAACTTCACTTTCCCTATCCCTGGAAATGTTCCCACCACCTATGGACTCACTTTCAAGGACTCTTCATCTCATGTTCTCTATATTCATTGTTTATTCATTATTATTATTTCTTTCTTTTTGGCTTTGTACAGTTTGTTGTCTTTTGCACACTAGTTGAACACCCAAATTGGTTCAGTCCTTCATTGATTGTGTAATGATTATTATGCTATTAAGGATTTATTGAGTATGCCCACAAGAAAATGAATATGGTGATAATAAATTTTCTTCATTTTTGAACAAGTAGGTGATTTTGAATCTCCAGAAAACGTTTGATAAGGTGCCATGTGAAGGAAAAGAGTGTAATTTATTGGCGTAGATAAAGTGATCAGCAGTTTATAACTAGTGGGATGCCACAGAGTTCATTCCTCGGGTCTCAACTATTTATAATCTACATTGATGACTTGGATGAAAGGACTGAGTGTACTGTATCCACATTTTATGATGGTATAAAAATAAGTGGGTTTGCATGTTCTGAAGAGTACACGAAGAGTTAACAAAGAGATAAACTTAAGAGAATGGTCAAGAATTTGACTGATAGAATAAAATGTGAGGTGGTCCATTTCAATTGAAAGAATAAAAGAAAATCAAATTGTGTAAATTAAGTGAGACAATAAAATGCTGTGGTACAAAGAGAAGTGGTGCCCGAGTAAATGGAACGCAAAGTATTAATGTACGAGTACTGTGAGTATTTAGGAAATCTTATCGGGTACTGGCCATTTTTGTAATGGGTATGGTGTATAAAAGTAGGGAAACTGTAAGGGCAGGTTTCCAACTGCTGTGGAACTGCTCCTGAAACACTGAAAAATGATTCTGGCCTCTATTTAAGGAAGGATGTGCATACATTGGAGGAATTGCAGAGGAGCTTAATTGAGATGAGGGAGTCAACATATAA
Source organism: Hemitrygon akajei (assembly GCF_048418815.1). Lineage (NCBI taxonomy): Eukaryota > Metazoa > Chordata > Chondrichthyes > Myliobatiformes > Dasyatidae > Hemitrygon > Hemitrygon akajei. Next base: position 30,665,075 of record NC_133136.1, read on the forward strand.
AGAAAGCTGTACTTGCTGGAGATGGAGATGAGGGGGGAGTTTCTTCTGTTGCAAGGCTGAGGGTCTTGATATCTATTGCACTCAACAAGTGAAGCACCTGTTATGTTACCCTCTGTGAATGGTTCATTGTTCCTGTATGCTCCTGCACAGCAGGGTGCCCCAGCTTTTTTTATGTATTCCTTTGTCTTGTTTGGCTTATCAAATCATGTTTCTTCACATTATAGTGGTTCAAACTCCATTTGCCGCTGTCTTCCACCCTGATGTTCTTCTACAGTTTAAAACTTTTAATAAACCATCAGCCATTAACTTCAAATATCTGTATTTTTTAAATTATGATCCCTTCATCTTGGTATGAATCATTGCTGCATTCACAAAAATGCAAGTAGTCCTTCGGTCATTAAACACCTGATGACCATCGCCATTTGTCTTCTGATCTGAGCCAAACGTCAGATCAAATTTTCACTTCCCCCAGGTCACAGCTAGAACTTGTTAAAAGTCTTGCTGAAGTTCATGTGGCCGACATCAAGTATTCTACCCTGATCAATGCTTCCTCAAACAATCATTCATTTCAGTCAAACACAACACTCATTTGACAAACCCATGCTTACCATTTTTGATCATTCTGAGTTGTTTGATATTTGAAAATGCCCTTCAGAATTTACAAAATAGCTAATTGGTCTACTTGTACTTCCTCACCCTTTTTTAGGCAGTAGTGCAATGTTAGCTATTCAGATCAATTTGCCTGTGATCAGAACAGATTCAAAACTGATAATCTGATTTTCTCTTATTTCATTCTATGTTTCAGCACTTCTCTATAAAATGTTCTTATTCCAGTATTTTTTAAATGACCCATGAACACTACTTGCAGTCAAACTGCAGAGTGGAGTTTGCAACCCAGTCTGAAAATTATCTTGTACTCTCTTCTGGCATTCCACGTTTGGAAGGTTAAACATTAACAGGCTATTTATTGCTTTATGTGCATTTTTCATAAGGTCACACACACAATCATAGTACTTTCAATGCCTGATTCTTAAACCACACGGGCTGGTTCTCACTGCCAGGGGTTCTGAACAGAACTGCAGCCATTTTGCCGCTTAAGCAATAGTTTGTCCCGGACTTCCAAGCTATTGCTGTCAAGATATGAAAGTCCGGGACTTTCAGACAGGTTCTATAGGCAGAATCTGGCAGTTCGTTCTGCACTCAGAACTCCAATTGAATTTGAAACACTGACCCCAGACTTGGTGAGATTCTCCAGCAATATACTGGGGAATTGCCTGTCAGTTCCCCGGGCACAGTGATTTTCAATAGGCTGTGTAGGTTTGGATTAAGAGACAAACGGGGAAGGTAAGTTCCATTTTTAAACAAACTTATTTTGAATGTTTATAATTATTTCCAGGCCCTTTTATGTTATTCTTCATTATTTGAACAAACATTATTATTTAAATTATTTACTTCAGGCTTAATCGTTCTAAAGTGTCTCTGAACTGGAGCTTTGGGGCGGGGCCTGCTCGTTGTGCTGTTGGAGATATTGTTGCCACTCAGCCACACTCTAGGACAGGGGTGTCAAACTCATTTTAGGTCACGGGCCGGATTGAGCAAAATGCAGCTTCATGCGGGCCGGATCAGTCGGACGCGTGCGAACGCAGCTTTCGTTGCCTCCGTTTTTTCAGCCTGCTCTCATGTGTCTCAGTCTCTGCTATAACTACAAAGTGTTTCACTTTACAAATTCCGTTTCTTATGAAGAAGACTGCCGAGCAAGACTGCCGAATAAACACTAAAAACCCTGAAAACCTGGTACCTGAATAAACTCAGCATTAGCCATATCATACGCCATAGGCGCTTCGATTACTGGGGCCAGCTTTAATAGTAATTAGATATTATCTCGCGGGCCAAAGATAATTCCACCGCTGGCCTTGAGTTTGACATATATGCTCTAGGATGCTTTGGGCTAGGGGGATTTTTGCTTGTATTTGGACCAGGTAAGGAGGAACGTGGAAGATCAGGGACTGACGGCCAGGCATCTAGACAAGATCTGTTTCAAACAGATGCCTGGATTAAATCATAAGATTTAGCCAAGTATTCACTCTGGATTTCTGGTAGTTTTGTAGAAGACGTAAATGGTACCTGATTAGGCTGTTTATCCCCCTTTGTTCATTGACTTATGGAACGGACCCGATAGCAACATGTTAAAATACTGAGTTTCACTGAAATCATTTACCCGTCGGTACCAGTGTAGGAGTGAGCAGTCAAGCAACTGATTTATCTCTGATTAAAAAGTAAAATCAGCATTATTTTTAGCATGAAATGGTGAAGTAGAAAAGGTATTGTGGGAAGAGCAGGATAGTGGAGGACCCTGGCCTTCCACTCTGTGTTTTAGGAATCAGATTCCTGAGCGGTCCGTGAACACTACTACACTATTCCCCTTTTGCACTTTTTTTTGGTAACTTTTTAGTAACTTATTGTCTTGCTCTGTATGCCTGCCACAAAACAACAAATTTCATTACACTCAGTATGTCAGTGATAATAAACCTCTTTCTGATTCTGATGCAGTAAGTATTAGGCCCATTCTTCCTCAGATTGAAATGATACAGGTAACTCCCAAGTTACAAACGTCCGACTTACGAACAACTAGTATTTACAAACCAAAGAAGGTAAACACTGTCCACCATTTTAAGTCAGATCGTGACGCTGTCCGCCATTTTAAGTTGTTGCCGTTGACACTGTGTTGAGTGTGTAAATTTTTATTTGGCTTAAATTCTTCTTAGCAAGATTCACCCTGATCACACCCCCCGCCCCAAGTGAGATCGGGATCAGTGCCGGGCTTGAGAACAGAGGTTCCCGAGTTCGATCCAGTGACAGACTGTTCCCGAGCGCGCCGGGTTGATGTCGAGCTTGCCACTCGTAAAAAAAACACTGCCACCTCCAGTTTAAATTCCCATGCAGAATATTGAGGAGGATCAAATACCCAAACCCAGCACAGCCCCCATTTGTCCCATTTAACCTGTCTCAGTGCGGTGGACTTTAGGACCTGGGGAATAGAGTACGGTGGTCCTTAGGACCCAGCGGAGGTCGGGACCCGCCGCCCACAGTGTTTCTGTTCCGTTGACGGGAAGCGATCATGATTGAAAATAAAGTAGAAATAGTAAAGCGTTTGGAAAGAGGTGAAACATCACCGGTCATTGGAAAAGCGTTAGGCTACAGTCGGTAAACGATCGGAACAATTTTAAAGGATAAAGGGTAAAGTGAGAGTAATGGAGCATGTGAAAGGCCCTGCCCCGATGAAAGCTACAATTATTACTGAGCAACGCAGTGGTTTAATTATTGGAATACATACGTTTCTGAAGTGTTTGATATGCATAGAAAGGTAAAATATATACTATGTATATACTAAGACAAACGTTTGACTAACTGACGCTAAATAATACCGGATGTACTTGTCCTGACTTAAAGACGGACTCAGGAACGGAACTTGTTTGTAACCCGGGGACTGCCTGTATATTAAGGGAGAGCGCACTGTAAAAGCAGCCATGGCTGAATTGGTGATTGGCAGTTCATTCTACATGTAGGCTGGCTTAATATTACAGCTACCTGTCGTGGTATTAATGAGAGGTTGGACTTCGATTATTGCTTACCTAGCATTTAATACGGTACCCGCTGGAAGTCAGCAGTTTTAACCAGGACTGAACAGTGACCTGGAGCACAGCCTTGTCTGCAGGTACACAAGTGTGGCCTGTATGCTGCAAATCAATGACTGAGGTCGGAGTGGCTTTGGTTCTGCAGCGGAGGTAGAAAAGTTTCCCGTTCACCCTGAACATTAATTGCACTCCATTGAGGAGTTTGTTGGAGTTAAAGGATTGAGAGGAGTGTTTATTCGATGACCCAGGCTTGCTTGACTTGTCACCTGTCTGCTGTACCACTTGAAAGATGATGAACCCATTGGTTGATCCATCATTTGCAGGCATCATATGCTAAATGATAATGAAATTCAGCAAACAGTCAAATTTAGGGTAACTGAGGTAACTCTTAGATAGACGGGCAGACAGTATGCAGTACTGTATTGTACCAGTGTATTGTGTAATGTCCTGGCATAATTGACAAAATAGAAGTGTGCGGTATATTGTAGTCCTTCCTTAATTCAAACGGAGCAGGGTTGATTGCGAGCTGCTGGCCCTCCACCCTTCTGGAAAGCTTCATTGTAGCTACCTCTTTATTAGAATTAAGATAGAAAAATAAAAGCGCTTGCCTACTTAACTTGATAGTTATGTCTAAATTAAACAAGTTGACTGCAAAGGATAGCCAACATTACGGTTTCAAATGGCATTTATAATAACTTTTCTGTGTACTTTCAGATCCTGACAGATCTGATATAATTCAGTGCCCTACTCTACAGTAAGCAGAAAGCATAATCATACAACTGCATCAGTGTGACTGACCCTTCTGAGATTGCAGGCATTTTTATTGGCCCTGTTTCAGCTTTTCTGGCATGTGCTGCATGCTAAGTATAGGAGTTAAAGGGATGGTGGGGGAGGAGGAGGGGAATCAGTTTGCCACAGGAGCCTGTCATATTGAGGAATAATGAGCCTGCTGGAAGACGACTGGCTGCGTTTGTAATAAATCTGCTATTGTAAGTTTCTCAGTGTGATTTTTGTCAGATTAAGAACTCCACTGATTTGCAGAAACCACTACTGTTTTTTCTGTTCTGTGTTTACTTTCTGAACCAAACCCAAGGTGAGTGGCTTGAGCCTAATCACCTGGCTTTTGTTACGCCATCCTTCCCATCCCCCTGCCCCACAGGGGACAGTTTAAACTGTGCTGCCATTGCACGTTGTTTCCAAATCAATCATGATACATGCAGCTGTTTCTGTAGCTTGAGATGACTGAAATGATGCCTCAAGGGAGAACACACCGTAAAACAGCCATGGCTGTATTGGTGAATGGCAGTTCATTCTGCACGTTGGCTGGCTTAATATTACAACTACCTGTCTTTATATCAAAGAGAGGTTGGACTTTGAAAATTTCTAACTTATCATTTAATATAGTATCTGCTGGAAATCAGTTCATTAAATAGTTCATTAATTTCAACTGTAGTAATCACATTATAAACATAAAGGCAAATATGTTTTAAAAAATCTGTTTTTAAGTCTTTCAATCCAATTGTTTATTTTAAGAAGCAAAAAATTAGTTGTGTTTGATCTCAAGTTTGAGGAATGGAATAAAGATAAGATGTCTTGAACATTTATGGAATTGCCACAAGTATGGGATAGAGCAAAATAACTGAATCCTCATTACACATTCAGCATCTGAAAAGGTTGCTGCAGATTTCAAATGACAATCAGTCAACAGAACGAAAGAAATAAACGCAGTAGGAAGCTTTTTGCCCTTCGTGTCTACCGTGCCATTAATTAAGATAGTAACCAATCTTGTATCTCAGTCCCACTATGCTGCTCTAACCCCTTATCACTTGATTCACAATATCTAAATATCTATCCATCTCATTTGTGAATGTACTTGCAACTAAACCTCCACAGGTCTCTTTGTGAGAGATCTACAAAGATTCAAACCTCTGGGTGAAGAAGTTTTTGTTTCAATTCTGAGTGACTGGATTTCTTATTTTGATACCTGGTTCTAGACCTCACTCTCATGGAAACATAGGTTCTATGTAGACCTGTGAGGATACAGTACCTCTCTTTCTTCTGAACTTTAGAGTGTAGACCTAGTCGGCTTAATCTCTTGCAAATAAAGCAAACCTATCATCCCAGCAATTACTATAACAAACCTTCCTTGGACACCCCCTACTGCAGTTATAAACTTCTTTAGTTAGGGACACCAGACTGATTCACCCTTATATACTGTAAGAAAGCTATCTCTATTTTTAAACGTTCTTTCACTCTTTTCATTCTAATTGCTCGCTGTATCTGCATGCTAACTATTGGTGATTCGTAAACTCAGGTTTCTTTGAATTCCAACATCTTTCAATTCCTCACCTGTAAGGGACCCAGATAAACTTGCAACTGATTTTTTTTATTTTTATGTATTTATAGAAGCTTTTTGTGTATTTTTATTTTAAAATGATTCTGCTTGCATTTTGAATGAGTATTTGAGTTTTACGTGGGACATGAAAAGTGATCTACAATCAGTGTTTTGGGGAAAAAAAAGGTAGTAAATGCAGGTTATTCCCTGGAGATGAGATGAGTGTTTTGCAGCGATCCAGGCCATAGACACTAATGTTATTAATTTAAGAAAAAACAAATTCACTGATGGAAAGCTTTGAACATTTAACTGCTTTCAATTTGGCTCCACATGGAGAGCATGTTGTAATTAACCTAGAAGAACAATCAGCAGTGTATGTTGTTTTAAGTTTTGAATTTATTAATATATGCAAATGAATAGAACAATGGTTCAGATGTTTGAGAATCGCAGCAGGAAGCAATTAAAGAGGCGCTAACCAGCTGCTTATCTCAATACACGCGGCCTCTTAATGAAGGATTCCGCTTTGGAAGTAAATTGCTCAGATGGAAGAGTGGCTGATTCACAAAGCATAGCATTTTTTAAAACTATCTCTTGTGTGTTAATAGGAGTCAAATATACCCAATTAGTTAATCCTGGTCAAAATGCATTTTTAAAAATCTGGACACCAAGTAATAACTCTTGCTCAGTTTTGCTCCAATTAATCTTGATGGATAGTTTAAAATGCAAGACACAGCCTTCACGGTTAAGACCATCACCTGATTTAATGTTCACAGCTCAGGTCAAGTACGTTTGGTTTCTGCCAGCGCTGCTGAAGTTAGCTCCCACCACCACCAATCACCGGTCGTGCTACCACATTCTCTTGCTCCACCCCGATCCCTCTCCTCCCCCAAGCATCCACTCTACCTCTTCTGGGTCAGGTGATGGAAAATCGCAGCAGAACCTGTCGAAGGACCATTGTGGGAAAGGGTGTCAGCTGCAGAGCACTTAGCGCAACTGCTTTACAGCGCTGGATTTGACTCCCACCACTGTCTAAAGGAGTTTGTGCGTTCATCGTGTGGCTGCGTAGGTAACCTTCAGGTGCTCCAGTTTTCTTCCATGTCTGAAGATGTACGGTTATGGTTAGTGATTCGTAGGCATGCTGTGTTGGTGCCAGAGGTGTGGCAACACTTGCGACTTTCCAGCGCAGTCTTCACTGGTTTGATTTGATACAAATGGCGTACAGTATTTCACTGTATGTTTTGATGTACACTTGGCAAATAAAGCTCATCTTTATCTTTTGACCCTTTAGATTTTTTGTATAAATTGAATTATGCTATGAAGAAGTTATCAGTCTTTTGTAACCCTGCCAGCCATTGTCAAACTTTGTCACAGAGTTGTACAGCCAATTCGGAAGAAGGATTACAGTGGACCAGAGTTTGAGCAGTTTAGTGGAGCTATTATCCCACAGCTTCAGTGTTCTGGACCTGATCCTAGCTTCTGGTGTTGTCTGTGTGGAGATTTTTGTATTCCCCCATTGATCGTGTGCATTTTCTCTGGCTGCTCCTGTGTCCTCCCTGTGCAGGCTGTTAGATTAATTGGTTACTGTAAATTGCCCCTAGTCTATAGATGATTGGTAGAATCTGGGTGGATTAAATGGGAATATGGGAAGAATCAAATTGAGTAGGATAGGAATAGTGTAAATGTGTGCTTGATGGTCCGGCATGGAATATTTGGGCTGAAGGACATGTTTCCACGCTATGACTCATTGACTCTGATACTGTGGTGTGAGTTCAATAGAGATAAAGAATGAAGGGTTGAAAACTGTGTAACTAAGTGTATTTGGAAAAAGGTATAAATTCTTAACATTTTCTGATGCTAAAAAGAGTACATCAATACACGAAAGAAAACACAGAACAGTACAAACAACAGACACAAAATGCTGGTGGAACACAACAGGTCAGGCAGCATCTCTAAGGAGAAGCACTCGTCGTTTCGGGCCGAGACCCTTCGTCAGGACTAACTGAAATGAGAGATATCTGTCCTGACGAAGAGTCTCGGCCTGAAACGTCGACATTGCTTCTCCCTATAGATGCTGCCTGGCCTGCTGTGTTCCACCAGCATTTTGTGTGTGTTGTTTGAATTTCCAGCATCTGCGGATTTCCTCGTGTTTGCACAGAACATACAAAGTCACCATATACAACCCTGAAATTCATTTTCTTGCGGGCAGTCACAGTAAGTATATGAAGCAAAACAGAATCAATGGAAAACCACATCCAACAGGATGGACAAACAATGTGTATAAGACAAGCTGCAAAACACAATAGAGAAAAAATAATAAGTAAGTGATAAATATCAAGAGCATGAAATGAAGATTCTGTGAAAGTAAGTCCTTGGGTTGTGGAGACACTTCAGTGATGGATGAGTGAAGTTGAATGAAGTAAAAACATTTGGTTCAAGAATGTGATAGTTGGGGGAGTAATAACTGGTCCTGAAACTGGTGGAGTGGATCCTGAAGATCCTGTACCTTCTTCCTGATGACAGCAGTAAGAAGAGAGCATGACCCGGGTGCTGGGGGTCCTGGATAACTGCTGCTACTTTCCTGTGACAGCTCTCTATATAGATGTGCTCATTGATGAGGAGGGCTTTACCCATCATAGAGTGGGCCGTATCCACCACTTTGGTAGGATTTTCCATTCAAAGGCATTGGTGATCCCATACCAGGCCTTGATGCAACCAGTTAACATATTTCCATCGCACATCGTTAGAAGTTTGTCAAAGTTTTTGATGTCATGCCAAATCTTTGCAAACTATTAAGGAAGTAGAGGTGCTGCCATGCTTTCTTCATATTGGCACTTACTTGCTGGACCCAGGTCAGATCTTCTGAAATGGTAATACCCAGGAATTTAAAGTTGCTGACCATCTCCACCTTTGATCCCCTGATGGGGACTGGCTCATGGACCTCTGGTTTCCCTCTCCTGAAGTCAATTATCAGCTCCTTGCTGTTGCTGACGTTGAGTGAGAGGTTGTTGTTATGACACCACTCTGCCACAAGTTGAATCTCTCTCCTTTATGCTAATTTGTCACCACCTTTGATTTGGGCAACAATTGTGGTGTCATCAGCAAACTTAAATATGGCAATGGAGCTGTACCTAGCCACACAGTTATAAGTATACTGTAAGTAGAGCAGGGGGCTAAACATATAGACTTGTGGTGTACCTGTGCTAATGGATATTATGGAGGAGACGTTGTTCTCAATCCAAACTGATTGAGGTCCACAAGTGAGAAAATCAAGGATCCAACTGCACAAGGAAGTATCGAGGCCAAGGTCTTGGAGCTTATTGATTAGTTTTGAGGGGATGATAGTTTTGAATGCCAGGCTGTAGTTTATAAACAGCATCCTGATGTAAGCATCTTTACTGTCCAGATGTTCCTGGGTTGATTGAAGAACCAATGAAGTGGCATCTGCTGTGGATCTGTTGTGCCAATAGGCAAATTGGAGCAGATTCAAGTTGCTTCTCAGGCAGGAATTGATATGTTTCATCACCCATCTCTCAAAGCACTTACTTCATCACAATGGATGTAAATGCTACTGGGTAATGGACATGAGGCAGATTACCATGTTCTTTTTCGGTACCCGTATAATTGAAGCCTGCTTGAAACAGCTGGATGCCTCAGTCTGCCAAAATGAAAGGTTGAAGATCTCGGTTAATATTCCAGCCAGTTAATCAGCACAGGCTTTTAGTACTCAGCCAGCTACCCCATCTGGGTGTGATGCTTTCTGTGGGATCACCTTCCTAAATAATGCTATCATGTCGGACTCTAAGGTGGAAAGCACCGAATCATCAGAAGCGGTGGGAGTTCACGAAGGTTCCTCCATGTTTTGATATTCGAAGCAAGCATAGAAAGCATTGAGGTAATCAGGGAGCAAAATCTTGTTGTCAATTATGTTGTTTGGTTTCGCTTTGTAAGGGGGTAATAGCTTTCAAGCCCTGCCGTAGCTGTTGAGTAGCCTTCAGTGATTCAAGTTTGGACCGTTACTGCCACTTCACACATGAGATGGCTTTCTGGAGATTGTACCTGGACCTCTTGTACCTGAGTTGCCAGACCATACTGCCTCTGATCTGACCTTCAGCAGACTGAGGATCTCATGGTTTATCCAGGGCTTCTGGTTGGGGAAGACTCTGTACGGTTTTGTGGGGATACATTTGTCTACAACAGTTTTTATAAAGTCCATGACAACCGTGATGTATTCATTCAGATCCTGAGACCATGAACGCAACCGAGTCCACTAACCCGATGCAGTCCTGTAGCTGCCCCTCTGCCTCCTGTGACCACCTCATTATCCTTAAGGTTATGTTTCCATGATGTATGACTAATTGACTCTGATACTTTGGTCTAAATTCAATGCAGGTAAAGAATGAAGGGTCTGAGTTCAGCTGAAAACTGTAACTAAGTGTATTTAGGAAAAGGTGCAAATTCTAACGTTTTCTGATGCTAATAGAAGTACATTGATAGTGAACGTACAGCTTACCATGTGCTCTTTAGCCCATGATGTTATGTTAACCACAATCAATCTAATCCTTCCCTCCTACACAACACATAACCCTCCATTTTTCTTATCCAGGTGCCCCTAATAAATCTGCCTCTAATACCAACCCTGAAGTGATTTACAGGCACTTATTACTCTCTGTGTAAGAAAAATTATCTAACTCTGACATCTCTCTCAAATTTCCTGCACTCATCTTAAATGGATGTCCTCAGATATTAGCCATTGCTGCCCTGGGAAAAGGTGCTTGCTGTCTGCTCTATCTATGCTTCTTATTATCTTATACACTTGTATTAAGTGACCCCTCATCCGCTCAGCCTTTCTTCATAAGACATGCTCTATAATTACTGGGCAGCATCCTGGTAAATCTCCTCTGTATCCTCTCTAAAGCTTTCACATCCTTCTCATAATGAGGGAACCAGAATTGAACACAGTACTCTTTAAGTGTGGTCTAACCAGAGTTGAAGAGAGCTGTAGCATTTTTCAGGGGCTCTTGAAGTCAATCCTGTAACTAAGGAAGGCCAACACACCATATACCACCTTAACCACCCCATAAGCTTGTGTTGCAGCTTTGAAGGATCTATGGACTTCAAACCCAAGATCGCTCAGTTCTTCCACACTATAAGGATCTTGCCATTAACCTTGTACTCTACCTTCAAGTTTGATCTTCCAGAGCAAATCACTTCACACTTTTCCAAATTGAACTCCATCTTCATCCTCTCTGTCCAACTCTGCATCTTGGTCTGTATCCTGTTGTAACATACGACAACCTTCTACACTATTTCTCAGACAAGTCATTTATATCCATGCTGACCATCTCCAATAAGTCTATACCTCTCCAAATGCTCATAAGTCCTGTCCCAAAGAACCCTGTACAATAGTTTGCCTACCACTAATGTAAGATTTGGGATTATCCCTATTTAATTTTGTGAGTAATATTTGCCAATCACTGGGTTCACTCCTGTGGCACAGATCATCAACAATGCCCCAGCAATCTCTCCCTTCACATTTGTAGTAACATGGGGTATATCCTGTCCAGCCCCAAGGACTTATCTATCCTAATGTCTTTTAGAAGCTTTCTTAACCTTGACATGCTACAGCACATTAGCCTGCTGTATGCTGACCTCACATTCAAAGTCCCACTCACTGGTAAATACTGAAGGAAAGTATTCATTAAGAATTTCCTTTCCATTCTCCACCTCCACGCACCTTTTGTTTTATATCCCTGAGTGTTCCTACCCTCACTGTAGTCATCCACCTGTTTTTCATGTATGTGTAGAACACCTTGGGGTTTCCCTTAATCCTACTTGCCAAGGCATTCTCACGTCACCCCCCCCCCCACCCCACCCCAGCTTTTCTAAGTCACTTTAAAACTCCTTCCTTGATACGTTTATAATTATCAAGCCCTGCTTGATTTTTACTCACTCAACAACCTATACATACTTCCTTTCCTTTCTCCCCTTGACTAAGTGTTCCACTTCTCATTGGTTCCTTTATCCTTCCATCCTTTCTCTATTTCAGTAGGACAAGCCTGTTCAGAACCCCATGTAAGTGATTGCTAGACAGCCTCCACGTTTCTACTGTGCTGCGTGACGGTGCGCTGGTGTTTACATTTTTCTCATAAGGGTAAAATGATACTAGCTCAGAATTCTGTTTTTGATTTGGATCTTTCGTTAGTACTAATACCAAAAGTTGAGAGTTGGTATGGCTCTGACATATGCAATTCTGCAATTCAGTACATTTTATTGGTTAAGCCTGGATTAAGTCATGTTTAGCAGAATACCTTGAAAGGAAGAATAATGGATGTTTCAGCAGAAGGTGTGTTCAACTCAACATGAGTTTCTTACAGCAGTTTCAAGATCATGATTGTGGTGAAGAGCACTCGGTAAACAGACTCCTTACGCATGTGTGTTTTTACACACGCGCACGCACACACACGCACACACCCCCCCCCCCCCCCCCCCCAGTAATTCTGCTGTTGTTGCGCTGTGTGCATACATTTCAATGGCTTCCTCGGTATATTCTCATAATGAATCTTAAACTGAGCTGATGCACTCCGATTGGCTTTATGGTGCCTTTCCCACCATATACGGTAGAATATTCCATTTCTTTAGTAATGGAGATACAGGTGCCCCCCCCCCCCTTTACAAAGGTAGAGTGTTCCTATGAAACCTTCCTTAAGCCGAAATGGCATAAAGCAAAGAACCATTAATTTCCCATTTATATGGGAAAATTTTTTGTAAAAGTGAAAATCTTCTTTGTAATGAGAAAACAGGCTACTAATGTAGGTCTTTTGTAAAAGATAAGTGACGTAAAGCGAACATTGGTAAGGTGGGGGACACCTCTACCCTAACTCTGGAAATTTCATTTGTATGCTGTACTTAACGTAGATACTAATGTTTATTTTGCAATATGAATGTAACTACATTGTGGAGTGCATCAGTTTCTAATTCCTTTGTAGTTTTAAGTTAACTTTGTTAGTAATTAGAGATGGTACGTACTAGTGTACTCTTTTTTTTAAAAAGGAGCTGATCGCTCTCAGTAGGGGGGGGGAGAGAGAGAGAGAGAGATGGGGGCTGCCAGGAGTTCACACTGGGCAAAGTACGGAGCTTTTATTGTTTTTTCTAGTACATTTTTTTGTAAATGTTGGCAGTTTTTACAATTTTCACAAAATTTTGACGCACCTAATAAACACACTTGCACTAAAGTGCTAAGCAACTCCACCCATTTTTCCTTTGGTCATAACCCACTTGTCTATCAATGATGTTGGGATGCCAACTGCTTTGACAGTCCTCTCCACTGTTTTCAAGTAAGCTTTTGGAAATGCTGACTGAGGTATACTAATTAATCCTGAAAATGGATGGCAGCTTGCTCAACAAATTCAGAGAGAAATGCACATAACCAGGCTTACTCTTTGTCACCATGACTTTAGTTTTTAAAAATTCACTTTTTTATGTGATGCAGGCATTGCAGGTGGTAATGAACCATTGCAGTCCTTAAATGGTGAAAGTGACCTCACAGTGTTGTCAAATAAGGAGTTCCAATTCAAATCAAGCAATGATGAGGAATAGCTAAATATTTCTTGGTCAGGATTTTGGGTAATTTGGAGAGGAAACTGCATGGAAATACTGACGAATGCTTACAGTGTAATAGTTTTTCCTTAGAAGTGGTCTGTAGGTAAATGTACTATCTTGGACTAGCAGGGGGCCAATCATCCAATTTCTGCTACCATTTGCTTTAGTTTAGATGTAATGTTAAAAATATAGAATCATCAAAGGTTACAGAATAGCCAAAAATGGACAATAGCTTAATCTCACTTGCAAGTTCTTGGTCCACAGCACAGTGTGATATAGCTTCTTAAGTGTTCACCACAGGTGGTACGTTGGGGGTTCTGCCTGCGCTTTCCAATCAGTCATTGAGTTCTGGAATATTTCATACTTATTAAATAAGCGCAAGGTATGAAGTAACTGTTATAAATTACTTTATTTTGTAGAAAGTCTTACATTTTATCACTTCTATAAATGTTATATAGACACTATATAGAATGATACATGCTTCAATTTTGTCTTTTGTACTTCAAATTATGATAAAAATGTAATAATATGAAACAATATTAAAATAATTCAGATTTGTTGGATATTTTAATTGATTCAGCGGTACACATATGTCAAGGACATAATTAACTTTACACGTAGATAGTTCAAAAGTATCTGATTAGATAACTATTAATATATTATAAAACAAAAATTTGTCTGGTAACAATTCTCTGCAAACGTATACAGTGCAGAGTTTGAATTGTGAAGTGGATTTTCTGAATACCTTCCAAACACCTGATAGCAGAGAATATATTAAGAGCTGGTTGTTCTCTGAATTAAATGAGAAGTCTTTTTGGAGGTCATGGTGCAATGCTGTGTCACTCCCTTTTATAAGCTTGTGTCCTACCTGTTTATACAATGCTGGCTGCTAAAATAGGCCTATTGTAGCAAAATCAGAAGTGGTTTTCAGATGGGACCTGTGCATCAAGAATATTTCATGTCAGTAAAACAGCAATAAGTATTTTGTATAGTTTTACAGTATTTTGACCCTGGGCAACGTGAAGATAGTTTGGAAATGTTTCATGCATTGAATTTCTTTTAGATTATTTGCATTCTTTCCCGTTCGTAGGCCAAATACAGGCAAGGGCATTCACTTGAAGATCTGTCCCCAGGCCACTTTTAATGCCAATTCAGCATTTGGAAACATGAAAGAGTAATTATTGATGTCCTATTCTTTCAGTTGCCCTTTCCTCTAAATGTGCAAGTGCCAGCTGCCTCCTGTGATAACAGGATTGAACTAAAAAAGAAATCACCCTGGGGAATAACCAATGCAGAATGTACACCATGCTGGGCTGCTGAGCTGTATCTCCAATTATGGTTACATTTTCAGTCAGATGTTCAGTTTATATACAAATGCGCATTATATATTATCACCAACACCACATGACGAATTCGAGGTTAAAATCTATTGAGTTTGACTGTACAAACTTTGGTCTTTTGATGATGTCTGAGTTCTTAACTTAAACTGCACTCACTCCCAGTGTGCCATCATTGCCCTATGTAATTCATCACAGGCATAAGTCAAATTTACTAAAAGATTGTTTTTCTTCTAACAGGGTCAAGCAAGGTCTCACAAGCAACCAGAAGTGCGATTCAGTGAAATTCCCTCAAGGTTGCAACATGACTTCATTGCTGACGGTGTGAAACCAAAGTACCAGGAGAGACTGAATCAGGACCAGCTTGAATGGTCAGCATCTTCTGGAATCTCCCCTACTTTTCAGAGTAATGTAACAGACGTTGATGCTCAAAGGGAAGTGGCAAGCACTGCTAACACAAGTTCCATTTCAGATCAGTATTGTGACCTGTCAGCTTCACAACTGAGTAAGCGTGTTTCTGGCTGTACCTGGAACCAGTTTATAAACAGCAATGCTGGATTGTCCATCATTAATGCTAACCGGCTAGTGACTCCTAAGTTGCCCACTGGTCACCAAGAGCCCATGGTTACACAAACTAAAGCAGTGGACAAAAACAAAGAGCATTGTGAGTCCACAGAGCAACAACGTGGGAGTGGGTCAGGAAAAACCAGCAAAAGAGATACCAAATGCTCCAAAGTCCAGATATTAGACAACTCTATTGAGTGGGACAAAAATGTCCAGAAGGGAGCAGAGTTAGAATTTCGTGGGACTACAAAAGGCAAGAAGGATATTTTGGCTAGTCATGTTACGAACAGAGAGCCACCATCAAGAGCATCTCCCATCAGGCCCCCTGCGTTGAGCAGTCAAGAAAAGGATTCAGGTTCTGTGATGATTAGAATCCCAATAAATCCACAGACACCAATGTCTGCTGGCAGCAGAATGAGAAAGGGAAGGTTATCAAAATCAATCTTGGATAACAGACTACAGCCAGAGCCTTTGTATGCTGAATCAAATGTTAAGAATACTGCAAGTAGCAACGTTTCCAATGATGAAGGCACTCTAACCAGCAGGAGCCAGACTGCTAGCAAGGCCATCAAGCAGCAGAGTAGGAGTATGGAGAATGAACTTAGTCAAATCAATCTAACAGCGGGGAGAGCCTGTGAGTTAACTGACCTCTCAAATAATGGCAGCAGGGTGAGAAAGCCAACTGCAATATTGGCATCACCTGTTTTCATCGATCCCACCAAAAGCAGAAGAGGATCGACAGAAGTGAAGCACTCAAAGCATTTGGTTAAAAACAGCACCATTTCTGCCAAATACAAAACCCTGAGTCTTCTGAAAGAAAACAGCGTCTTGCAGGAAAAGACTACAGTCATGGAGCCTCCATCTGCCTACCCTATAACCCCAGCGAGTCCGTTGTATTCTAACACAGATAGTCTCACAGTGATCACACCAGTGAAGAAGAAACGGGGAAGACCAAAGAAGCAACCCTTACTTACAGTTGAGACAATACACGAAGGAACTGCCACAAGCCCAGTAAGCCCCATCTGTTGTGAATCTCCCAACGGCAGTAAGAAAAAGAAAAAGAGAAAAAACCCTAGTAAACTGATACCAATTGATTCTGTCACCTTAGAGCCTAATCACATGCCATTTCCTAAAAAGGATGGGAAAATCAATGTCCTGGATAAGAAAACAATCAAAACTATCAATAAAATGAAAACCATGAAACGAAAGAATATTTTGAATCAAATTCTGTCTTATTCTAATAATACAGTACTGAAAAAGAAAGTTCAGTCCTCCAGCACTGCTTCAACAATCTCATCTGCCCTTGAGACGAAGCTAGGAAAGCAGATCAATGTTAGCAAACGAGGGACTATTTATATCGGCAAAAAAAGAGGAAGAAAACCAAAAGCCATGGGACAACTGCAGCAAATTGGAAACAAAGGTGCTGAGAAGTATTCAAAGCCGATTTCTGCCCATTCAGAATCTCCAACCGTGCCTTTTGGTTCACAGCTGGCTGGAGCAATGTCACCAACCACTGCACAACCATCACCTCCACAGGCAGTTGGGCCTGCAGGAAACCTCAGCCCAGTCAGCAGTGAAACCAACTTATCTGAGTCAAAGGCAATGCCAAACCTTCAGCCAATTAGTGCACTTCCTACGAAAACCCCAAAAAGCTTGCATGCAAGCACTTGGAAGTTGTCTCCACCAAGGCTTCTGGCAAATTCTCCTTCCCATTTATCTGAGGCAGCTTCTTTAAAAGAGATTACATTGTCACCTATCAGTGAATCTCACAGTGAGGAAACAATACCTAGTGACAGTGGAATTGGAACAGACAATAACAGCACTTCAGATCAAGCAGAGAAGAGTATGGAATCGCGCCGCAAGTACTCCTTTGACTTTTATACACTTGATCCCTCAGAAGGTGCAACAGTAGATCCTGGTGCAAAAGGAAAGCACAGTCACAGACAGAAACACTTGCTTGTGGATGATTATCGCATTCATGAAAACATGAAGAAACAGAAGCATAGACGGAAGAGAAAGAGCTTGCAAATGCACAGCAGAGATGACCTGCAGTTCATAGCAGACCTCGAAGAACTAACTGCAAAGTTCCAAGTATTTCGTATCTCTCACAGAAGCTACACTTTTTATCCTGATAACCCGTATCCCAGTATTTTTAGGGTCAATTTTGATCACTACTATCCTGTGCCATATATTCATTATGATCCGTTACACTATCTTCGCCGGACAGCTGATCTTAAGTCTAAGAAAAGGCGCGGCAGACCTCCCAAAGCCCAAGAGACTATGACAAAGGTGCCTTTCTTACAGGGTTTTGGTTACCCATTACCCGGCGGGAGTTACTATGCACCCTATGGCATGCCTTATACATCAATGCCTATTGCTACAGGTATGATGAACCTTGGGTATTATGGGCAATATTCAGCTCCTTTTTACTTGTCTCATGCACTTGGGTCATCAGCCCCCTTCATGAGGCCTACAATGCCTCCACCCCAGTATCATACCAGCTCACACTTAAAAATGCCAACCACTGCCAAACACAAGGTAAAGCATGCCATGCATTTGCAGCCTTCACTAGGGATGGATTTAAACACCATACAGCCTTCTTTAACATCACAAAGAGGTAGTGGTGGTGCAGGAATACCGAGCAGCCGAGTCCATAAACGCAAACATAAGCACAAGCATAAACACCGAGATGACCGGCTCATGGGGTCACGGGAAGATTTAGGTGAGATTTTTGGGCATAAGTCTGATTTTGCTAAAGCTTTAGTCCATCAGAAGCTAGAAAGCTGTGACAAAGATCTTCCACTGGGTGCTGACAAAGGAAAACATAAAGAGAAACTGAGACAGCAGCATGTTGAACCGATGCACACAGGACAAAAGGTCTCAAAAAACATCTTTGACATCGATTCATCATCAAAATTAGCTTTTTCTGATTTACCACAATGGACAAGGACTACAGAAAAAAATGATTCCATCACTGAGTCTATTGATGCCTGTGTAAGAAGGTACACAAGCACTGAGACACGGATGAGGCGGGATGGCTCCATGGACCCATTTGGGGATCTGCACTCTACAAGCAGTATGGCTGAAAAGCGGGAAAATGAATCAAATGGGAATAGAAAAAGGCACTTTGAGGGATTTGGATCATATCGGGAGAAGAATGGACCTGTGCTAAGGACTAACAGAAAAGACTGGGGGCAAACTCTATACAGTACCCCTGCAGCACCAGGTAAAGATTTGGTTTACGAAAGTATATAACAGCTATAATATGTTATGTGGTATTGATCGTACTGAAAATACAGATTATACTGATATCTAAAAATTTAATTGGCTGTATATTCGATCATCTCTCTGATAATCTACCCAGTTTGATGTGCCAAAGAGCTAACTAAAGTTCAGAACTGTGATGTTTTTCATTCCTGTATTTAATCAACGTTTACCTTCACTTTAAAATTAGTTGCTTTCTAGTCAAACTTATAATTATGAAATTACTAGCCTTTTACAGTTAACTTCAGTAATCAATACTTAGGCCACTTTTGTTATGCTTCGATTTTCAGTGAAGGCTTTGAAAATAATATGATTATAATGGCGTGCAGTAGATTTGCAGGAATGAAGAAGATGTATCTGAAGTGTTCAGTAAGTTATTAGCATGTGGTATTTGAGAGCTGATGTACATCTTTTTCACTAGTCTTAGGTTGGCAAAGCAATGAAACCTTCACAACACTGCTCATTCAAACATCCTTAAATGTTTTAAATTTAGCTCCCATGTCATACAGGATGTAGGAGCCTGGAGCATGTTGATTGAGAGGATGGTATTTGTCTTGAATTCCATGTGGGGAAATTTTGCTTTATGGTCGATATTATGTAATAAATCTCTGCCTTTCATAATTCCTTTGAGAGGTTTCTGTATGTGTCTTCAGTGGTGCAAAGTAGACTGAGTAAAGCCTACAGATCACAGAAAATTGGTCACTTTTCAGCAGTAATTCCAAAGCGCATCGAATTTGTCATCTTGTAGGATGTTCCAGCCAAATGTAAAGCAGCATATGAATTCTCAATCATCAATAAATATTGCACCTGGAGTCAGTTGCATTTGAACACCACAGACTTGTTTAAAAAAAAACCTTTCTGTAAGACATCAGCCGTTTGATTTTATGTTAGTGAAGTGCAGGTTGTTGAGTAATTACTTTCCTGTTAATAAAGGGACAGGATAACGTGCCTGATTTCTTTTCCGGGAAAATAATAATAAATTAAGGACTGGAATGCACGGAAGTTTTAAAGTATTAGTAGAAACATTGAAACCAAAGATTGATAAATGCCCAGGACTATTATTTCCAATAGAAGTTTTAAAGGAAGAAAATTGTATATTATTTAGCTGCAGTTTCATCATCCTATCTTGAATTGGGAGCGGTCCCTTATAGATTGTAAAGTTAATCCATTTCTTAAGAAAGATGAGAGACAAAAACCAGGAAATTATAAACTGTTGCTTTAACATCTCATGTGGGGAAATTATTGAAACTCAAGAGTAAAGCATATAGAGAAATTTGAGTTGATTAGAGAGTTTTATTTAAAATCCAAACGTGTGTAACAAATTTAATTTTTTTTTTGGAATAAATAACCAAAGTACACAGGGGAACAGCTATGAGTTCAGTCAACATTGATGCCCAGAGGACAGAACGTATGGATTAACATAAGAGCCAATCAATTAAATTTAAAGCTTATGGATATGAAGATAAATATTACCTAGGCAAGAGAAGATTTTAAAAAATTGTCAGGCTAATAGGTAGCCTTAATTGAAAGAGGTATTAATGGTTTACTGAAGTTCATTCTGATTTCTGAACACAGTTGCAAGCCATCATTTTAATTTTACCAAATTACACCAGAAATTGTGGCAGAAGAAACACAGTATGGATGCTTAAAATTATCAAAATGATTTCAAATAAAGCTGTGAATCAATTTGCATTTGAAAGATTCAAATATACTGTAAATTGTGGAAAAATATGGAACAGCGGATGTACAAGATGCCAATAGTTCTGATCTCTTCCCTGCTTTTCCAATCAAAATGGATAACTTTGCATTATATTGCATCATCTATGCTTAATCAGTTAAGTTGTTGCATATGTTAATAGTCCCTTTTTGCTTCTTTTCTTGCCTTGGGTTGTATTGCCAGCAAACCAGGATGTATAATACAAAGTTCTATCATTCAATTCAGTTATATGTATTGTAGTACTCACAATTGCCCAATAGTTACAGCCCACCAACCCAAACAGGAACTACTTTATGCATTCTGTTCATTATCCTGTCTGTATTTACCACCTCACAGGCCTCAATTCTGTGTAATAATTTCTTGTTAGTTATAATTTGAAATAACTTTAAAAATACTTTATCCTTGGCTATCCTAAAAATGACTATCTGAAACTAACTGATAATTAATTTGTCAGATTCTATTCATAAATCCTTCATTCAATTTATCTATGTTTTGCAGCATAGAAATAGGCCCTTCTGCCCATTGTATGTATGCCAACCATCATGCTTACTAATATTGATTCCATATATACCCATGTCATACTCATTAAAATAACTTTCCAGATGCCTCCTAATTACAGTTCCTAATCTTGCCTCCACCACCTCCTTTGCCAAAGAATGTAAAAGAAGTGGCAGATGAAATACTGTGTTGGAAGGTGTATGGTCATGCACTTTGGTAGACAAAATAAAGGTGTAGACGACTGTGTAAACGGGGATTGAATTCAGAAATTGGAGATGTAAAGGGACTTTCTAGTTCTAATGCTGGATTCCCTAAAGGTTAACTGCAGGTTGGGTCAGTTATAAGGATGGCAAATGTAATGTTAACGTTCATTTGAAGAGTACTAGAATATAAAAAGAAGGATATAATGCTGAGGCTTTACCAGGCATTGATCAGACCGTACTTGGAGTGTTGTGAGGATTTTTATGCCCCAAATATAAGAAAGGATTTGCTGGCATTGAAAAGGGTCCAGAGGAGGTTTTCGAAAATGATTGGGGAATGAAAAGGTTAACGTATGAGGAGTGTTTGGCACTGGGCTTGTACTCACTGAAGTTCAGAAGAATGAGAAGGATTTCATTGGAACATACCAAATATTGAAAGGCCTAGTGTGGACTTGGAGAAGATGTTTCCAATAGTGGAAGAGTCTAGGACCAGAGGGCATAGCCTCAGAATATAAGGATATCACTTTAGTGCAGAGATGAGGAATTTCTTCAGCCAGGTGGTGAGTCAATGCAATTTATTGCCATGGACAGTCCTGGATAAGTCATTGGGTATATTTAAAGCAGAGATTAATACTTTCTTGATTGGTAAGGGCATCAAAAGCTATTAGGAGAATGGGGTTCAGAGGCAAAATAATGCAGCCAGAATTAAATAGCAGGTTGGCCTAATTCTGCTTCTATGTCATATGGTCTTATCTTCTTTGAACCTCCCCCTCTCATCTTAAATCTATGCTATTTAGTTTTAGACACTCCTACCACGGGAGACAGACACTATCTTGGGCTCTCTTAATGTTATAATATAACTTTTCAATTTCCTTCATATCAAGAAAATAGACCTAGTTTGCCCAGTCTTTAATGATAAACTCAAGTCCTCCAATCCAGGTACATCCTTGTGAATCTTTTCTACATCCTCTGTAGCTTAACCACACTCTTCCTCTAGTGTGGGGACCAGACCTAATCAACGTTTTATGTCATTGTAACCTGATATCCCAACTCTTATACCCAGAACCTCAGCCAGTGATGGCATGCATGCCATATGATGTCCTCACCTTCCTGTCTACAGGGAACAATGTACTTGTTCCCAGGGTATTTCCATTCAACAATAGCTCCCAGGGCCTTGCCAAACATTGTGTGTATTCTGCTTTGGTTTAGGATACACTGAAAATGCATCACTTTGCACTTGGTTGAGTTAAATTCTACCTACCATTTCCTTTCATGCTTTCCCAGTTCTATATCCAGTTGTAACTTCAGACAACATTCTTCATTGTCCAGTATACCATCAATTTTAGTGCTACTATCATTATTTTATATATTTATATAATACCATGATCAATCCATTTGGCCACATATTCAAACAATTAAGTCAGATTTGTGAGACATAATTTCCCATCCATAAAGTCATGCTGACTGCCTCTAATCAATTCTTGCCTTTTCAAATGTGCATACATTCTACCCTTCGAATAACATTTTCACCACAGATGCAAAACCTGTAGTTTTCTGGCTTATCCTTGTTGCCATTCATAAATAAAAGCACAACAATTAACTAATCTCCAGTTTTCCAGTACCTTACCAATAGCTAATGATGATTCAACATTTTCTGCAAAGACCTTAGCAGTTTCACCTCTTGCTTCCCATAACATCCTAAGATATACTTGGCGAGGCTCCATGGATATATCCATGATACATTTTCAGAACTGTAACACCACCTCCTATGTAATGTTAATATGCTCCAGTGATCCAGTGTTCCCTCCCCTGAACTCACCAGCTTCCACGTTCTCTCCACAGTAAACACAGATGAAAAGTATTGATTTATGATCTTATCTCTTTCCAACGGTTCCAAATAAAGGTTACCATTTTGGGACCTACTCTCTCCCTAGCTACCTGGTTGATCTTAATATACAAATCATTACTTACAGTATTAAGTTATGATTTGAAAATTAAGAGCAAAAGGGTTCTATTACCTTTACCACATCCCTAAAATGTTGTATTTGTCATCATAGAGTCAAGTTGTACAACTCAGAAACAGCCCTTTACATTTCACTATCCAGAACAAACTTTTTTGCCTATCTATAGGAATCCCACTAGCCTATATTCTTCTAGGTCATTCCTGTTTAAGTGCTAGTGTAAATATCTCTTGAAGATAATGATTGTATCTTATTCCAACATCTACTGTGGCAGTGAGTTCCAGATATCAGCTACTTAGTGTGGAATGATCATGTTGCCTTTCTTTTTGTTCTTGGTTTTGTGGCTATCTGGAGAAGAATCTCAAGAGTTGTATGCTTTGACAATAAATTAACCTTTGAAAGTTGAACCCTGAACCTTAAATTCACTTTAAACCTGTGCCCTCTTGTTTTTGATATCCCTACCATCAGAAAAATAATTTGGCTATTTATCCAATTTATACCTCCATACATTTTTATTTACCTCTACCAGGTTCTCCCTCAACCTTCTGTGCTCCAGGCAATCATGCCCAGCCATTTCAGTCTATGTAACAAAACCTCCAATTAATGTAACATCTTGGTGAATCATCTCCAGTCTCTCTAATGTTACCTTATCTTTCTTAGTTTGGTGTCCAAATTGCAAAGAGTGAATCTCTGAAGACCATTTTGAAAATTAATCAATTCCAGACAATCATAGTCAATATTTCCATGTTCTATCTGGTCATTTAAAAACCTTGGTATGCAGGCCATCAAGTCCAAAGATTTTGTAGGCACTTATACCTGTTAATTTCTTCAGTACTATTCATTCACTAACACTCATTAAGTTCTTCATTCTCACTTGATCTGTCGATTCCGATTATTTCCAGAATGTTTTTGTTACATGCAGGGAAATACACTTACAAAATATTTGTCTGATGTTGATGTAATATGTTTATAATCTCTCTCTTCTCTGCCTGCAATGTTTTGCTCATTTTTATCGCTCTGGTACTGTACATAACTTGTTGAAGCCATTGGCTTGAGCTTACTGGAGCCTGAAACCTCACTTTCTGCTCTTCCTACACCTACACTTAAATGGTACAGATATGTGGGTAGAACATATTTGCATTATGGAAGCTTTTGGCCAGATATAATGAGACTGCAGCAACTGTTTAGCCTCAGGCAAAACCCTGCTGAAGCCCACCCCTGAAGCACTTTAGCAGTAATCAAAGCTGGCGGCAGCCTTGCCTTGGTCAAAGTTGGCAAGGAATTTGCTTTTTAAATGTCGCTGGTGTTTCAAGATATTTAAGTATTATTACATCGATAAAATCATTCAGCAAAATTAATATAAAAAGCATAAATATTCATTAAAACAAAGTTACAAGTGATTTTAATGATTTACAAATCATTAAAAACACTAACATTCTGCTACTGTGAGGAGTTCTCCATGTGAACGTGTAGGTTTCCTCTATGTGCTGTGGTTTCCTCACACATTCCAAAGACGTGTGGGATAGTAGGTTAATTGTTGCATGGGTGTAATTGGGACTCAATGGGCTGGAAGGGCCAGCTTCATGCTGTATCTCTAAATAAATAGAAGTTAACACCAGAAATTACCTTCCCATTATACAGGCTGAAAATATAAATGAGTGGAGTATCTGATCCAACGCCAGGTCTGACCTGGCGTAATATCTGATTGGCAATTTAATCCCAGCAAGAGTCTTTCCACTGAAAGACTGTGTGGATTCTGGCGACGGAGCAGAGTGACAGATGTCACTCAGTTGGTCCTGGACTTGCAACAGGTTCATCTATGCCTGGAATTTTGCTTAGTGTGAATTGCTGAACATCAGCAGTTCCATTTGGAACCACCATCCACGGTCAGCAGCACTTGATCTGTATTCCACAGTTCTTATGCTTTTGCTAAATTTATTTTTTTGTGAGCTTATTGTTCATCTTTGGCTGAAATTCTGAAAGTGCAATTCTCATGTTTACAATTCCTAGAAACATGTTAAGGCCCTTTCTCTAATCTCATGTTGCCTATTTGTAGTTATGCTTATAGCTGGAACACTTTTCCTATATGTTTTTATTCCTTTAGGATATTTATATTTACTGCAAATAATAGATTACTACTTCAAGTGTTGGCCCTTGCTTGTTTATCATCATATCTTTAAGCATATCCAATTCAATTTAGATAACTCAAATCCCAAGCTCTGAGGTTCATTTTGTTCAGATTATCTTAATTATCTCTGAACACTGCAATTTTTCCACAAGAAATCCATGACTAAAATTATTTCATTGCACAGTTTTGGATAGGGCAGTGCCCTTGTTAAGCAGTTAGCACTGCTGACTGACTCTCAGCTCCAGCAACCCATTTGACTATAAGACCATAAGATATAGGACCAGAATTAGGCTCTTTGGTCCATTGAGTCTGCTGCACAATTTCATCATGGCTGATCCAATTTTCCTCTCAGGCCCAATCCTTTGCCTTCTCCTCGTATCCCTTCATGCCCTAACCAGTCAAAAGTCTATCAACGTCTGCCTTAAATATACATCAAGACTTGGCCTCCATAGCTGCCTATGGCAAAGAATTCCACAGATTCACCCCTCTCTGGCTAAAGAAATTCCTCCTCATCTCCATTCTTCTTTCTTTCTTCTTTGTTTTAGGCTTTCCAATAAATACCTCTATGTCCTTGATAATAGATCTCACAGTTGCCAGTGGTAGAGGCAGAGGGAAGTAGTAAAATGTAAGAAACTGGAACTGCAACAGTACCGGTATTAAGGGATATGGAATTGGGTCGGTGCACAGAGAGATTTGATATTGGGAATTTTAAACAAAGTCACTAGAAGTTATATAGGAAATGCATTTTAATTGAATCATTCATAAATAATGGTATCCTGTTATCATTTAACAATGCAATTAAAGTGGTGATTAACTGGACATTTTAAAAAATTATGATTAATGATAATTCATTTTTATATTTCCTGACAGCCCTTGCACGATGAGTTCCAGAGTGTTGCAGCAGATGATTTAGTACATGATTAAAGGCAAAGCATTGAAAGTACTGAAGTGAAAGAAAGAAACAGCTAGGAGGAAGTGTAGGACTGAAGAACATTTGGGAGATAGAAGGGTGCAAAATCATAGATGGATTTAGAGACAGGTGCAGGATTTTGAAATAGATTTTCTGGCATTTGGGACTCATTTATTGTTGCCAAGAACGTGAGCAAGAGCTATGAGATAGGAAGTAACGATGACATTCTTGATAAGTTAGAATTGGTGTAACATTGAGCTCAGGAAGGAAGTGTTAATTTTGCTAATTGCATAACCATCTTCTTTCAGATTTTCTCTTAAATATGATTTAAGCCATCGTTGTAACTAGAAATAGTCATTTTCTTTCTTTCTTACAGCTTCCAAATTGCTTATATGTACTGGAAAGGAAAATAAAAGCTGTAACTATCTTAGGTTTAAATTAACAGACAGATGTTTATGTTTATAAAATGAAAAAAAAGTAGTTTATTGCACCGGTGGTTCAAACAGCTGTCCATCCACATCACTATCTGCTTGGACACTGTTTCCTCTCAAAGCATGGCAGTATTTTCCAGTTATAAAGTTTTTACTATGGTTGACATTTAAAAATGAAATCGGGTTCTGGTTTGAAGCTCTTCAGAGCTCACGGTTGATCTGATGGCAGCTAAAGTTGATGGCCATTTGATGACTGTCTTAGTCATCCCCAGGCAACCAATGTCAGAGTTTGATAGGAAGAGAATTGTTGTGAAATTGTGAAGGAGAGTTGAACCATCATCACTAGTATTCTGAGAGGAATAGTATTTCAGTAGCATTCATGTCACCTAGTAGTAAACAGTCAATGAGAACATCTCGGCATTATTAGAAACAACATGCTGGGAATCTTGAGCAACATACACACACGATGCTAGAGGCAAGGGTCCTGACCTGAAACCTGAACTGTTTATTCCCTTCCATAGATGCTGCCTGACAGCAGTTCCTTCAGCATTTTGTATGTATGTGTGTTTTAATCAGCATTATCAGTTTCACTGGAAGACCTGAAACATTAATAGTTTGCAGGAGTGGAAATCGGTGATTAACCCGTACCTCTGTAATGCGAACAAGACACATATCTGTGCTATTGTGTAATTAGAATGCTGAAAATATTGTCAGCATTGCTCTTTGGCTGGACATTTATCAACATAATCATTAATATAACTGTAAAACAATGTGTGCTCAGTTTAAAAGTAACTTGTGCCTCTTAAGAAAGGGAAGTCTGATTATGACTGCACCATGTGTACGTTTTCCAACTGAAGCTGACCTAGGAAATGTGGTGTAATATAAATAATGTGGGATAAAGAAGCTAAAAGATTCTCAACTACAATGGAGATTTAGTGGCAGAAGTATAGAAAGGAGGAGAGATCCCTGGAGGAGGACCAAAAAGCTGTCTGGACATATAATCCAAAAAGCACCAAACACTTAAGTTGTAACTGCAGCCAATACGATCATGTCATCGTCTTACTTGAAAGTTGTTGTTGATCCCTTTATATGCATTTAATGTGGGGTTTTTCCTTCTGCTGAAAATGTTTAGGAATATCTAATTAATAGAGGCTTGAAAATCACATAACATCAAGAATTGTAAATACGTATCACTACTACTTTATTGCCCCTAGACTAAGTACTGGGATTTTATTTGCAGAAGCACTATAGGAGTACTATCAACGTAAAGATTTCAGTAGTTGAAGCAGGCACTTCCTCAATTTTTCAAGGAAAGCTAAGGATTGGTAGTAAATGCTGATGAAGCCCACTTCCTGCACCAGTTCACATGGATTTAAAGTTACATTCTGCCACAACTCCAAACTCACATGGGCTTAAAAGGACAAGTGTTTCTTACAAGCATTCAAAAACAAAACAGATACTGAGTTAATACAGTTAAAAAATATTAAGTTATCATATTAAAAAGTTTAAGAATAATTTAAAAACTTCACTTAAAACAGCTCAATGAATTTATAGTTAACTCAATTAAAATGCTGAAAATTTACCAACCTGCCTCAGCTATTTCCTTGACATTGTGTACTGGTGTTGCTAACCTGGTGAAGCTTTGGTGGATGGATTTCTGATGCAGAAACTAATATTCAAAAATATACATGAGCTCTGTTAAAACTACAGGATGGTTTCAGCTGCAGTTTCTTATGGAGCATGGTGGTGCAATTGGCAAGGCAACTCCAGCAAACCAGATTCAATCCTGATCTCCATCTGAAACAGGTTTGCACATTGTCCCCTGATCACTTGGGTTTTCCCTGTGTGCTCCAATTTCCTGCCACATCCCAAAGGTTTAACAGGAGGGCTGGAAGGTCACTGGTTGCTGTGGTTCAGAATCAGGTTTAATATTGCTGGCATATGTCGTGATATTGGTTGTTCGCGGTTTGCCCCAAATGGAATGTGTGTTGAGTTGATGGAAAAAGGAAAAAAATAACAAGTAAGCTGTGTTTATGAAAATTGAAAATGGGTGCTTGATGGCACACCCACATAGTATTTCAAAGACACTTTCCTGTGCTGTATAATATGATTTTTATTTATTTAACGATACAGAGCAGAACAGGCCTTCCAGACATGCCGCCCAAGCAGTGCCTACTAACCCTAACCTAATCATGGAACAACTTGCAATGACCAATTAACTTACCCAGTTCGTCTTTGGTCTGTGGGAGCAAACCAGAGGACCAGAAAACCCACGCATTCCACAGGGAGGGCGTACAGAGGCTCCTTACAGAAAGGCACCAGAATTGAACTCCGGGCTCTAATAGCATCACGCTAACCACTACACTGCCTGTGTGTGATGATTCAGTATCTTACTCTGAAATTTAAAACTTTACCAACAACAGATGTTGGACTAATCTGTCTGTAATTCCTTTTATCCTCTCTCAACTTTCATAAATAGAGGAGTGAAAGTTAATGTTAGGGTACCTCCAGAATTCTCATCGCATCCTTTAAAATCCCAGGATAGAAGCAATCTGGTCCCGGGTATTTGTCACAATTTAGTACCATTATTTTATTCATAACTTGCATCCTATAGTTCTGATGAGACATCTTCCATAATTCTCTGAATATAAATTCAGTCTCTTCCTATTGTTAATATTAATACAAAGTAATTATTTAAAGTGTTTGCAATTTCCTTATTATTTAGAATAATATGGTAGTCCACATTTAACAGCTGCATGTTGCTGCCAAGCACCACCTTTTGCCTAATATGATTGAGACATATTTATGTTGTAGAGTGTTCTCAAGCTGGCTGATGCTAAACATCCAGCAAACTTTATGTGTACTGATCATTTCAGATGGCATTCTGAAACTGAATCAGTAGTCTACAATATCTTAGTACCAACTTTAATTACATCTGTCAGTGGTACATCAAACAAATTATTAGCTGTTAGTTTGTGCCTTATACTTTGAAATGTATTTTTCTTTTGTCGAAACTATTTCACTACATTTGTGACTTCTGCTGTTACTCAGTATGCGAGATGCCCTCTTGGACCTACTTAATGCGCTAATATAGGAGTTGTGACCAATACAATATTTGATAGGTTTGTTAAATCTTTGATAAGTGTTTCTTCACCCAGATTAACCCGATATTTTGAAAGGTAGATGGCATGCAACGCAATATCAAAAGATGTTGCTGTCAGTGGGCAACTGATAAGGTAGTCAGTGTAGTAAAGCACTTTGCAATAATTACTGGTACCATTGTACAGCACTATAGCGATACAGGTTTCCCCCGCTATCCGAAGGTTGAACGTTCCTATGAAACCATTCGTAAGCCGGAATGTTGTAAAGCGAAGAAGCAATTACCATTAATTTATATGGGAAAAATTTTTGAGCGTTCGCAGACCCAAAAAAATAACGTACAAAATCAAACCAAGTAACACATAAAACCTAAAATAACATTAACATATAATAAAAGCAGGAATGATATGATAAATATACACGCTATCTAAAATAGAAATATTGTAGATACGGTGTAATTTCACTTATCAAAATCGGGAAGACAGCAAGCCAAAATCGATGTGGAGGAAAAAAATCAACACACACATGCAAGTGTGTATACGCACATACGTACGCACATGCATGAGCACACAACTACCCGCCCAAGGCTTCACGGTCATTGTAGTCCTTCTCCGGGTAAACACACGTATAAAGCGGGCGTCTTTTTCGTAAAAGCGAAAATCCTCTTTGGCTAGCAAAAACAGGTACTAATGTAACACGAGTGAATCTGCAGATGCTGGAAATAAATAAAAACACAAAATGCTGACAGAACTCAGCAGGCCAGACAGCATCTATGGGAGGAGGTAGTGATGACGTTTCGGGCCGAAACCCTTCATCAGCATTTTGTGTTTTTACAGGTACTAATATAGGTCTTTCATAACAGCGAGCTGTCGTAAAGCAAACGGTCGAAAAACGGGGGGCACCTGTACATTACTGGCCCCTTCCTACAATTGAAATAATTCTATATTACGCTGTTATACAATCATAGAGCACCACAACATAGAAGCAGGCCCTTTAGCCCATCTTGTCTGTGCTGAACTGTTGTTCTGCATGGTCCCATTGACCCGTACTTGGACCATAGCTCTCTGTACTCCTTCCATCCATGTACTTATCTAAACTTCTCAAGGTTCACCTGATAAACCTCAAACTGTCCTCTTGCAACAACTGGCTCAGAGCTTATGCTGATTCTGTGTCACCAGCACATCTGGGTATGTGGCCTCTCATCTCATTGATTCAAGCCTTTTGAAAATATGCTGACTAGTTGCAGTTCTAACACAGATCCTCACAGCGCCTTCTTATTCTTGTTCAACTAAGTTCGTCAGGCATGACTTATACTTAACAAATTCCAGCAGGAGAAATTGTGGAGTCTGCAAATGTGAAATAAAGGAGTACATATTGGAAAGGCTCTGCAGGTTAGGCAGCATCTGCAAAAAGTAGAACAGGACTATCATTTTAGATCAGTGTTCTTCCATCAGAACAAGTATGTACTTTAAATAATAGAAAAATTCGGTGTTGCAGTATTGCAGTATTTCACAAGTTCCACGTGAAAATCCAATCAAACTTTAATTACACTGCATAAATGGTAAGGGATGACCAATTTCCAAGGAACAAAAGAAACCCTGCAGCCTAAATTGTATGCTTTCCTATCCTGTCAATCACTTCTATTTGTGTGGGTTATGTGCCCTTTGTGGATGGTAGGAAAATCAGAGCAAAGTTGCTGATCATAAAAGCTTCACTTGTAGATGATGGTTTGAACAATTTCCTAGCCAGCCTAATAAAACTGTCATGAATGTAGGCAGCACCACAGAGTCCATTTCCTGGTCTTTGCAACGCCACCTTAATTCATGACACATTACTCAAATGCATAAGGAAAAGTTCAAAGTCATCAATTACATTTGAAGGTTTTATAACCTTTTGCTCTAATAGACTTTAGCCTTTGGTTCAAAAGGAGAGTAACATAAGCGGAGTTTTTTTTTGTTTTATAATACTGATTCAGAGAGCTTTTTTCCTTTCAATTTCAGATATGTTTATGTTTGTTCATGACTAATTACCAAGCAAGTTTTGTTGAGGTAATAGAGCCATAGTTGTCTGCTGTGATCTAGGAATTACAGATTACCATTACAACAAATTATATCTTCAGAAAAGCTCCATTGCAAATCTGTTCTCAAACAGAAACCTACCTACAAAAAAAACCCACGTTATTACTGATGTCAGTACATCAAACACCATCTCTTAAAGTGAACACAACAACTCGGTGTTAGTGAATTATGTAAAACAGCTTCTATCATGAGCAATATATGTTTTCTGTCACCCATGACATTACCTTCAAACCAAATGTCTGGGCCTTTTTATCATAGTACAGCAAACTATGAATTAGGAGGGAATATTAAATATTTTGAGGGAAAGTGAATCTTTGAACCAATTGGAAATTTTGCAATTTCAACCATGGAATTCATCTTTATGACAAAAGAATTTAAGCATCAAAAAAACGCAAGTTAAAAACAAGAACCTTGAAATCAGCCAAACCTATGATTTTATCCCAGCACTCCACCTTAACAATGTTTTTGCTTTGGAGTGAAATGCGATAATGATCTATTACAGATCATTTTTCAGAAATTCAGAGCTCTGCTGTGGTCGTGAACCATGTGATATCATTGTTAAACGCGCCTAATAAGAATTAGAATTTTATAACAACACACGAAATGCTGGAGAACACAATACGTCAGGCAACATCTATGGAAAGAGTAAACTGGTGACGTTTCATGCTGTAACATTTCTTCAGGACTGGAGAGGAAGAGGAGAAGTCAGAATGAAAAGGTTGGGGGAAGAGAGGAAAGTGGTAGATGATAGGTGAAACTGGGAGAGGGGAAGGGGATGAAGTGAAAAACTGGGAAATTGATTGGTGAGAGAGATAAAGGGGAATCTGATAGGAGAGGACATGGGAAAAAGAGGAGGGGGTGGAGCACCAGAGGGAGGTGATGGACAGGTAAGGAGATAAGGTTAGAGAGGGAAACAGGAATGGAGAATGGTGAAGAAGAGGAGAGGGAGACAATTGCCAGAAACTTGAGTAATTGCTGTTCATGCCATCAGGTTGGGGGCTACCCCGACGAAATGTAAAATGTTGCTTCTCCGACCTGTGTGTAGCTTCTTCGTGGAGGCGGGGGAGTCCATGGATTGACATGACGGAATGGGAATGGGAAGTAGAATTTAAACGGCGACCACTGGGAGATCCCGCTTTTTGTGGTGGATGAAGCAAAGGTGCTTGGTGAAGTGGAATTTTATAATCTAGATGAGACCACACTAAGCTCAGTGTTGTAAACATTTTGCTAGAAACCATTTGAAGGACTTCATATTTAATTTATTTAGCTATAAAATTCTGTATTGGGGATGTCAAGTATTAATGTAAGTTTGTGTATCCGTTACCAGAAGATGACAAGTAATTGGTGAGAATTTTCACTGAGGTTTTATCACAATGTAATTCATACAAAGTAAGCCTTCAAATAGACAATCAGGCAGTAGCACTCACATCCACCGTAATGAAGTTCTTTGAGATATTATTCATAGCTGGAATTAACTCCCACCTGATCAAGGACTTAGATCATCTGCATTTGACCTACTGCCACCACAGGTCTAAAGCAAATGTAGGTAATCACACTGGCTCTCCATCTAGCTTTGGAGCACCTGGTCAACAACAAAATGTACAACAGGGTACAGTTTATTGACTGCAGCTCGTCATTCAATGTCATTCAATGCCATAAATCCCCTTGGTATTAATCACCAAGCTTCTAAACCTGAGTCTCTGTCACTCCCTCTGCATCTGGATCCTCAACCAAAGTCAGTATGGACTAGTGATGACATCTCCTCCTCATTGAAAATTTACACAGGCGCATCTCAATGATGCGTGCTTTTCTCACTGCTTTACTGATGCTGCACTCATGACTGTGTGGCCAAGCACAGCTCAAATGCTATCCAGAAGCTTGCTGCCACCACCTCTTATTAGTATAATCTCAGACAGCTACAAGGAAGGAGGCATACAGGAGTGAGATAGATTGGCTGAATGAGTGGTGTCATAAGAACAGCCTGGAACTCAACATTAGTAAAACCAAGGAATTGATTGTGAACTTCAGGAAGGAGAAGTTGGGAGAATATGCACCAGTCCTAATTGAAGGGTCAGCGATGGAAAAGGTGCAGCTTTAAGTCAAGATCTTTGAGAGTCTATTCTGGGCCCAACATATTAATGTAATCATGAGGAAGACAGGCCAGAGGCTCTGTTTCATTAGAAGTTAGAGGAGATTTGGAATGCCAGTTGAGTCTCTTGCAAATTTCTTTAGATGTACAGTGCAGTGCATTCTCATTGGTTGTACCATAGTCTGGTATGAAGGCTCCAGTGCACAGAATCACAAGAGGTTGTAGTGGGTTTGTTTATGTATGTTGTTATGTAAAGTTCTATTGTATTTCTCTTTTTCTGTAAATGCCTGCAGGGAAATGAATCACAAAGTGGTATATAGCAACGTACACTCTGTAACCACATTGATTAGGTACCAGAGTGGAATCCATTGTAGTCTTCTCCTGCTGTCACCCATCCACTTCATGGATCAATGTATTGTGCATTCAGAGAGTCTCTTTCCACACCACTGTTGTAATGTGTGGTTATTTGAGTTACTGTCTCATATCTACACACACACAAAATGCTTGAGGAAGTCAGCAGGCCGGGCAGCATCTATGGAATAGAGTACAGTCGATGTTCTGGGCCAAGACCCTTCATCAGGTCTGGAGACTGAATATTAGGTGTTGCTCCTCCAACCTGATGGCATGAATTTCGGTGTCTCAAATTTCTGGTATGCCTTCCCCATCATTCCCCATTCCCTTTCTCCTCTCTCACCTTATTTCCTTACTGCCCATCACCTCCCTGTGGTGTTTCTCTCTCTTTTCTTTCTTCCATGGCCTTCTGTCCTCTCCTGTCAGATTCCCTGTGTCTCTTTCACCAATCAACTTCCTTTTCACCAGCTCTTTACTTCACCCCCTCCCTTCGCCCCACTCCCTGGTTTCACCTCTCACCTCATGTTTCTTCCTCCTCTCCCCCCGCCTTACTCTGACTCTATCTTTTTCTCTCCAGTCCTGTTGAAGGATCTTGGTCTGAAATGTCAACTGTACTCTTTTCCATGCTACCTGGCCTGTTGAGTTCTTCCAGCATTTTATGTGTGTTGCTTGGATTTCCAGCATCTACAGAATTTCTCTTGTTTGTGACTGTGTCCCTTACGTCAGCTTTAATCAGTCTGGCTATTCTCCTCTGACTTCTTTCCTGAACAAGGCATTTTAGTTCACAGAACTGCCACCAACTGGATTTTTTTTCATGTTTTTTGCACTCAAAAAACTCTAGAGACTGTTATGCGTGAAAATCCCAGGAGATCAGAAGTTTCTGAGATACTTAAACTGCACCATCTAGCACAAAAAATCATTCTACGGTCAAAGACACTTTGATCACATTCCCCCCCCCCCCCCCATTCTCATATTTGGTCTGAATAGCAGCTGAACCTCTTGACCATGTCTGCATGCTTTTATGCATTATCAGCTAATTAGGTATGTACTGTATGTGCATTAGCGAGCAGATGTACTTATTAAAATGACCACTTCGTACATGCTTTGATAATACATTTATTTACTTTGAGAGGTTGTAAATTCGATATACATGTGACAAATAAAACATGCGTTCTTATCCATCATGTGCACCTTCGAGCACATCTTCAGGATCCAGTGGCTCAAGAAGGCAGCATTTATCACTAAGGAGCCTCACCATCTTTCTGTTACTAATATCGAAGAGGAGGTACAGGAGTCTGAAAACCCACACTCAGTGATGTAGAAGGAGCTTCTTCTGCTCTGCTATCAGATTTCTGAATGGTCCACAAACACTTTGCTCTATTTATTTGTTTTGTAATTTATGGTAATTTTATGTCTTTGTGCTGTGCTGCTGCTGCTAAACAACGAATTCCACATCAAAAGAAGATGATGATAATACACCTGATTCCGATTGTTACATATGCCATTGATCAACTGAAATTTCAATTAAAATCGAGTACTTGCTTTGAAAAAAGACCCATATATTGCCAAAAGTATATTTCATTCTCATATTTTGTAAAAAAAAAGTACATTTTTGATAAATCTTAATTAAATTTTACTTTCGGAAATCTTATCAATGGTATTTCGGTGATTGGTTCGAGCTGAGTATCTACAGGTGCATTAGTCACTTTTGTTACGTCTAATGATTCCTCGCAGAAAATATATCAGTTTTTCTGATGCTAATTAGAATTAATGAATACTGCAGAGTAGGAAACTAATTTTTAAAGATGGCTGTACCCCATGAGGTTACTAATTCTTAAACCTTTAATTAATTAACCTCCTTCATGATATTTCTGTATAATGTAGTTAATTGATCTTAATCCTAGTTCTCTTATACATTGTTCACTGAAGTGATTCTCATTGAAGCTTAAAGTTGGAAAATATGTAGTTTTCTGTTAAGGAAACTAAAACAAAAGCTTTACATTGTACCTTAAAATTGAAGATTAGTTTTGAAAGAATATGACAATAATGCTGAAGGTGAACTCGCTGCTACTAGAGTGAGTTGTTGAATGCTCGATACCAAAGAAGCCTGCTGCTGAAAGACCACAGAGACTCATAGTAGGGAAACAGGCCACTCAGCCCAACCTGTGCGTGCTGAACAAGGTGCCTTCCAGAGCTAGTTCTATTTTGCCAGCATTTACCCCATAATCTTCTAAACTTTGAACTTCTCCGAATTATTTTAAACATTGTAATTGTACCTGGCTCTACCACTTCTCGTTTTATATATCCAGCCTCTTGCTTCTCAGCCCCACATTAAATTTAGCTCCTCTCACCTTAACACTGTGCCCTCTAGTTTTAGGCTCTCCTACCCTGGGTAAAAAAGCTTTAAACCTTATCTATGTCTCAAGATTTTATAAATCTCTACAATGGTCACTGTTACCTAATTATTTACTAACTCTAAAATTCAACATGAATAGATAAACTCACCAAATATACCTTACAATGCATTGTTAATAAATTAACAAGAATAGTAATTTTTTACAACTAAGTCTGAAACCTTATTGTATATAAGAACCTAGTTTTTACATTCTGAGGCAGCCTCACCAAATATACACAGTGGCCACTTTATTAGGTACATATGTATCTCTGCATGTTAATGCAAATATCTAATCAGCTGATCATGTGGCTGCAACTCAACACATAGAAGCACGCAGATATTGTCAAGAGGTTCAGTTGTTGTTCAGTGGGTGGCAGTTCTGTGGGTGAAAATACCTTGTTAATGAGAGAGGTTGGAGGAGAATGGCCAGAATGGCTCAATGTGACAGTAACTCAAACAACAGTGGTGTGCAGAAGAGCTTTGCTGATCGCACAACATGTCAAATCTTGAGGTGGATGTGCTACAGAGGACAATACTGTGTTCCACTTCTGTACCTAATAAAGTAGCCACTGAGTGTATGAGAAACTTTTGTCGTTTCTAATAGGATTTTATATCTTGCCCAACGTGTTGCAAAATATTCTAAAATTTCTGTGTTTACCCCAAATGCTGCTGGATTGGTGACTTTTGTCCACGGGATTGTTATTATTGGGAGAAACTATTGTGGTCATTTTTACATTTATGTATCTCTGCACTGATTTCTACAGCTTTCTATCCATGAGGAGTGAAATCTGTTTAGGTTTAATGGATCGTTTCCATGTTTTAACATGTGTTACCACGGAGCTGATCTCTGCAATCTCCCATTCCCTTCTGATTTCTCTTGTACAATATTCTACTTCTCTTACATTTGACTACATCTGTTCCTTTTTTTTACCCTGAATTCAAGTCAATCTATTAGATCAGAAGTAAGTAGAAGCCATTTGGTCCTAATGCCTGCTTTCTACCATTCACTAAGCTCTTGACTTCCACCTCAGCATTATCATCAGATCCTTTGATTCCCTTAATATCCAAAGTCTATTGATCTCTGTTTTGAAAGAACACAATGACAGAGTATCCACGGCCCTCCAGGGTAAAGAATTCCAAACATTCACCACCCTGTGAGTGAGGGAGTTTCTCCTCATGGATCTGAATGACTTTCTCCTTATTCTGAAATTATGACTCCAGTCCTAGACTTCCCATCCAGAAGAAGTGTCATCCTTCTAAAATTCCCAGTCATTCTTTTTCTCCCACCTTTGCATGATCCGACGTGTTTCAATCATTTGGGTCATGACCTACACTTCCCCATACATTTTTCTCATGTATTCCCTTTGTTAGGCAGTGTCTGTGTGAATCTGCATTGTACATAGTCTCCTCATTATACCTTCTGCAATATGGAGCTGGTTTTAATGATGGGACAGTAGGGTGTACAGGAAATGTTAATTACACTCAAAATAAAATTCAAAGGATACGATCTTATTTTAATATTATATAATCTTCTATCGCATTGTGTAATTAATATTTTCTTTGCGGTCTGAGCCTATTTTTTTCAGTTCAGTCCAAACGGAGTTATTTGCCCAGCACATTCCACAGATTTTTGTTCGGCGTTTCACCTTTACTAATTTCCTTCTCATGTTGCTCCTACCAATATGTTAAAAAGACTGCTCCAGGTCCCATGTGTTTCAGTTACAAGAATGTTACACAGCTTGGGTGGCCACATATATCACTGCATAGCCTGGAGTCTTTATATGGCCTTGACTTTCCTTTCACCTACTCTCAGTCACAGGGAAAAAAAAGCAAATGTTAGGTGTTTGATTGTAGGAGGGCAATGATTAAATGTAAACGAAACCAGTTTTGAAGGGTGCCAGCCTGTTACAACTATCAGATCTAGACAGAGATGGAAGAAATTTCTACTTTAAAAAAAATTGCAAATCTTTGGAATTCTCTACCCCAGAGTGCTGGAGAAGCTGGGTTTATACATGGCCAAAATAGACTTTAGGGGAATTGAGTGAAGGGGAACACGCAGGAAAGTGGAGTAGAGATCAGGTACAGATCACCCATGATCTTTTTGAATGATGGAGCAGATTTGAAGAGCCTTATGACCTTCTCTTTGTCCTATTTCTTATGTTCTTGCATTCTAATGGTAGCTTGATGTTACGGAAACAAGCCAGATTCGAGAATTAGCCAGAGAGCAAGCAGCTCAAGCACAGACTCCTTTCAAGACTCCTTTCAAATTTAAGGAAGATTCTGATCTTATTAATTATGCAAAGGAAGAAAGTTAAAGTGTTTGCACGTAGTACTCTGAAAAAGAATCTTCAGCAGAGTGGGAAGCTCCGAATTTGCCGAGAGGAGGGAATTATCTGCAGAGGGAGGAAGAGTGGGTCGGTAGCAGGAAGTATTTATCATTTCATCCAATGCAGGTTACTGTGCTTAACTTGGAAATCTTTAATAAAATACTCAGAAGTAAAAGATGAGTTACATAGATTAAATTATGGCAGTGCAAATTGTCTATTTATAGAATTAGAGTGCCACGAATGAACATAAATGGATAAAAGCCTTTAGTTTTGGCCAGAGCCATTCAGCTGAAGTGTTGATTGAACACCCAGACACATAAGGGAACTGAAGGAGGTGTATTTGAACAAATTTGCTCTGGACCTGGTAGAAAGATGCATAATGCAATAGAGAATAAGGACACCCCCAGTAAGAACAAGAAGCAAGATTCACAGAAATAGATCATACACACCATTTACAAGATACTTGTTACCTGTAAGGAACAGAATAAAAACTGTTTAGAAGGATATCTAAAATACCGGCTCTGGCACAAAACTGGAAGCTGTCTACAGTGGTGGAGGAGGAGGGGAAGAGTAACGTAATGGTGTCAGGGGATTCCTTAATTAGGGGGCAGTTATCATCCTTTGTAAGCAGGATTGAGTGCTCCATATGTTACATTGCATCCCTGGTGTTAGAGGGAGGAATTCTCAAGCATTTTGAAAGAATATTGGCTGAGCAGCAAGGGACAGAAAGTCAGGATAATGGGCAGGTAATCAAGATGACAGACTGTGAATAGGGATCTCCCATGAGGGTTGGTGTTGGGGCGCACAACTGTTCACCCTGCTTATGTTTGACTTGGATGATAGCACAGAAAGCCACATTTCCAATTTTGCTCATAACAAGGATAGGCGTAGTTGGCAGTAGTACAGATTAATATATTAGATTACAAAGAGATATTAACAGATTGAGCAAATGAGCAACCCATGGAAAATAGCTTTCAATGTGTGATCTTCTACTTTGGACCGAAAAAGGAAGCACCAATGTATTTTCTAAATGGAGTAAGGCGAGAAACAGTAGATAAATAGACTTGGAGATCGACAGATGGTCAGGTATACAATCAACAAAGGCAAAATAGAATTTTAGTCTGTATGGCTAGAGGACTTGTGTGCAAAAGGATAGAAGTAGTGCTTCTACAAATCAAAGACATGGGCAAACAATATCTATATTTTTCTGGGCCACTCTAAGGAATGATCTTTAGGAATGATAAATTGGAGTGTAGTGCAGATACACAGAATCATACCTGACTTCAAAGGATTAAATTACAAAAAGAATTACAGAAACTAGGGTAATGTTTCATAGAATTTAGAAGTAGTATGACTGATGTGCTTCATATCTTGAAAATGTAATGAGAGGTAGGAGATTGGTTGGGATTACTGTGTAAAATTAAAAGACAGACCTTTCAGGTTTGAAGTTATGAGCCATTTTTGCAAACCGAGGTTGATAGAAAAGTTGAATTCTCTTTTATGATGGTAGTCAAGTGTTCCTTTTTAATCTATAATTGAAATATTTCTAATAACCAAAAATATTAAAGAACAGAGGGAGAGTGCAAGTGAATGGCGATAACACTTGCATCACCAGTTAATAGATTTACTGGTGGAAGGTACTCAAGGAGCTGAAAGGTCTGTTTTTGATGCTGTTCTTTTCATTTTCCCAATTGAGGTAAGACTTGAACCTGAACGTTAACACCGTTTCTTTCTCACAGTAGCTGCATCACACGCTGAGTGTTTCCAGCATTTCTTATTACAACCAGTCTCAGTCTGAACAGCAGAGCATGCTCATGGGCCAGGTGACAATTGTTGTTCCTATGTTCTGAGGATCTCCATTTTCACTTCATTTATCTGCCTTTATCCATAACCCTAAATAACACATAGCTAACCAAAATCTATGGTGATATCTTGAGATTTTGAATTGGCCTGGCATCTTCAGTGCTTTATGGGGAGATATTTTTGAATTTCCACTTCACTTTGTAGGGGAAAAGTGCTTCCTGATATTTGCTCCTGTTTGACTGAGAATTAGTGTTGGACTCTTTTTCTGGCAAGTTGCTCTTCATCTGTACTTTTGTGTCCATTTGTTATTTTAAACACCTTAAATAGATCAACCCTCATCCCGTTAAACTGCGCTAACCACATGAAAGCCATTATGAGGGCAAGATTTTTCCCCCCCTTTATTTCGATGAAGTTGCAGACAATGGTGAATGAGCAGCTGCTACAATATTGTGTGTTTTTTTTCTTTGTGATTCAGATTAGGGTCCATAGTACACCATCGTCCTACATGATATTAGCATAACGGTGAATTCAATGGCAGTTGCTTGATGAGACTGCACCAGTGATGTGCATTGACAACCAGAAGCCATAAAGATTGAAGGAGTACACCAGCTCATTTATATTCCAGTGTAGACTCCAGAGGCCTGTCGTTTACTAAGCATAATTCCAGTAGAGCATCCCAGACTGTAGAAGTCCCAGGAAAATACAATTGCCATGGTCCATATGACATTATAACAGTACTTCTTTTAAATTGTGTTTTCCTGAATGCATAAAAAAACTCATTATTCCCAAAATAATGACTAACTACAGTTGGAGGACAAATTAAAGCGATCACTTCACAGTGCAGACTGGTGTAATATCTGGAGAATACAGGGCAAACACCACTGTCCCCTCAGTGTTTTCAGCAACTATGCATAGCAACTGCATTGTTCCTGGTGGTCTGGCACCAAACACCTGCTTTCTTGAAAAAAAATGACTGTAAACAGAGGCTTAAGGAAAGCCTT
Source organism: Hemitrygon akajei (assembly GCF_048418815.1). Taxonomy (NCBI): domain Eukaryota; kingdom Metazoa; phylum Chordata; class Chondrichthyes; order Myliobatiformes; family Dasyatidae; genus Hemitrygon; species Hemitrygon akajei. The sequence goes on from NC_133136.1 coordinate 30,706,797, forward strand.
GGGCTTTGAAAAAAAGTCTTTGTTGGGTTGACAACAAACAGCTTCTGTCAATCCATCAAATGATTCAAGCGTGAAGTCTATAGGATTTGTTTCCAGGTGCTTGAAAACAAAAGAACTCTGTAACCTCAGATAACAACTAAGGTCACTTACAAGCCCCAATCACCAGGAACCTGTCAGTCTGTATTAATAGCATTATCAACATTTTCAATTGAAAGTGCACATTTGCAACCTGCATAATGGAAAGCAGTTTCACTTTGGGCTGTGTTGTGTAAATTTGTAAAGGTTTATATATACCGCAACTCGATACTGTAAATTGTGTTTTACAGTTTTACCTGTTTTTCTGTTGTTGTCACAAAGCTGCATGACTATATATGACTGAAGAGGAAGTTTTATGTTAATAGGCATCGGACTGGAATTGACGGCAGTTGTGTGGCAGCGCCAGTGAGGAGCTTTGGTTTATAGCCAACATTTCTCAATGTGTAGACAGACAGACAGACCCCGGTTTGGCCATGAGATGGCATTTTTTTAAACATAAGTGGGTGGGAAAAATGGATCTTTCAAACTGTGAAAACAGTTGGTTTTAATTATCATATTCGTGCTGTATCAGATACAGTAGAAAGCTAGCCTCTGTACTTGAATTCCCTTGGATACATTAACAACAACTGTTAAAAGTTTAGCAACCTTAAATTTCACCTAATTTCAGGGATAGTTTTCCGCTTTAAGTGATCCATGCAGTGGGATTTGGCATGAATGCTTGGCACAGAACATTTAAGTTACATTATTGTGTATTTATTTTGTTTCAGCTTTGTATACAAACGGGGACAGTAATGTTGAATAATAACCCATAATCTTAACTCAGGCAGGATATATTCATCATGGTCTTGATTGCTCACTCAAGTGAAGCTTTATGGTGCTGTCAGAGTCTAGAGAAAAATAGTACAGTACTCACCAAATCAGAATCTTAGACTCAGTAACTTTGTGGCTATGATCAGGAAATGAGCCCTTTGTTAGAGTGCTCTGTATTCTGTTACCAAAGAGCCAGTGATTTTCATACTATCTCTAAACTAATTGCCTTAATCAAAGTTGAACGTGAAAATTGGGGAAAAATTATTTTTAGGTATCTGCTCATTAAAGTGAACCTTAAAAATTTTTGGAGTTAAGAATTATACATTGATTTGGCTAGTGTGTATCAAAGAAAATGCAGTACTCGCGGTTTGTATGCATCAGGTACAGGTATGCAATGACCAAGAGAGGGAAAAGGTGATAACGTACAGTTAGTAGCTAGAGCTAATATGATATAACGGGACCCATTTAGCTTCTAAAACTTTATTTGGCTTAGCTGCGACAACTGCTAGGGTATAATATAGTCAGTGTAGTAAAGCTTTTTGCAACAATTAATAGTTCCAGTCTATAGCACTATAGCGATACATTACTGACTCCTTCCTGCAATTGAAATAATTCTCTATTGTGCTGTAATAGTGAACTACAACACAGAAACAGGCCTCCTGGCCCATCTAATCTGTGCCAGGCTGTTATTCTGCCCAGTTCTATCAACACGCACCCAGACCATAGCCCTTTATACCCCTCCATTCCGTGTTCTTAACTAAACTTCTCTTAAGTGATTAAATCGAACCTGCATTCACACTTGCACTGGCAGCTTGTCCCACTTTTGCACCACCCACTGAGTGAAGAAGTTCTCAGGTTCCTCTTAAATATTTCACCCTTCACCCTCAACTTCTGATCTCTAGTTCACCCAACCTCAATGGAAAGGGCCTTCTTGCATTTACCTTATCTATATCCTTCATGATTTTGTATACCTACATCAAGTCTCCCCTCATTCTCCTATGCTCCAGGAAATAAAGTCCTAATGTATTCATCCTTTCCGTATAACTCAGATCCTCAAGTCCTGGCAACATTCTTGTAAATTTTTTCGGTGCTCTGTCAACCTTAATTACATCTTTCTTGTGGGTAGGTAACCAGAAGTTCACACAATACTCCAAATTAAACCTCACCAATGTATTACATAACTTCAACATAATATCTAATTCCTGTACTCAGTACTGTGATTTATGAAAGCCAATGCACCAGAAGCTCTCTTTACAAGCCTGTCTACCTGTGATGCCACGAGCAAGGAACTATGGATCTGTACACCCTCCGTTCCACCCCACTCCTCGGTGCCCTATTGTCCACTGTGCAAGTCCTACACTGGTTGCTGCTCCCAAAGTGCAACACTTCACACTTGTCTGCACTAAATTCCATCAGCCATGGCGTCAGCCCATTTTTCCAGCTGGTCCAGATCCCACTGTAAGCAATTGATAGCCTTCCTCGCTGTCCGCCATGCCCGCAAATTGTTGATGTACAAAATTTGTGTTGTTTACAGCTCATGTATGTCATACCTGATACATGTATGCAATTATACTAGCAGTCTGAAAGGAAGAGAAAAACCTGTGTCTTTTTTTTAGAGCTTTTTGAAATTGCAGGACATCACAAAGCCCATTACATTATCATTTAAAATTGGGAAATTGAAACATATTTCAATGGATATACTTCAACAAAGTGGTACAGTGGTGTAGTAGATAGTGCTATTGCCTTATGTTGTCAGTGATCCAGGTTCAATTCTGCCTTTCAGTGCTGGTGAATGGAATTTACATGTTCTCCCTGTAACTCTCATGTGTTTACTCTGGATTCCTTCTATATCCCAAAAGTTGCAGGTTATCAGCTGAATTGTCTACTGTAAATCACCCCTAGTGCATGTGTGTGTAGAAGAACCAAAGTGCAGTTAGGCAAATAAGGTTACAGGAAGGTTAGGTTTGACTCTTAGATAGGCGCATGAATGAACGAAAAATGGAAGGCTTTGTGGGAGGGAAGGATTAAGATGATAAGAGAGCAGTTTAATAAGTCTGCACAACATTGGGCCTATTGTGTGCTGTACTCTTCTTGGTGTATGAAATAAGTTGGTAAATGAGATTGATGGTATTTAAAACTGGCATGGACTCATTGAGCCAAATGGCCTCTTTCAATGTTGAGAAATATAGCTAAAAATGTTAATTGCCTCACTGTTTACTGGGGCAGATCATTAGCTGTAAGCACTAGGACCCCACACTACGGATGTGGAAGTGTTGCAAAGCACAATTTGCCTACTACCACAATAGGTCTACAGTAGACATAATCACACGGGCTGTTCACTCCAGAAAACAGCAAACCATACGTCAGCCTGCTGCTTATTGATTACAACCTGTTCAATACTATGATCCCCTCAGTATTAATCACCTAGCTTCTAAACCTTAGCCTTTGTACTTCCCTCTGCAAATGGATCCTTGACTTCTTCATTGTGAGACCAGTATGGATCCATGAAAACTTCTCCTCCTCCCAGACAATCAACATGCGCACTTCAAAGATGCATGTCAACTCACTGTTCTACCCTCTCTGCTCATGACTATGTAGCTGGGCACAGCTCAAATGTCATATAGAAAATCGGAGATGACACCACTTGTTGGCAAAATTTCGGATGGCTATGAGGAGGTATAAAGGAGTGAGATAGATCGGCTGATTGACTGTGTGGTAACTAAAACCTTGGACTCAGTGCCAGTTAGACCAAGGAAGTGATGGTGGACTTCAGGAAGGGGAAGTCAGGAGAGCACACTCCACTCTAGTCAGTGGTTGAAAGGGTGAGCAACTGTAAGTCCCTGAGTGTTGACATCCTCAAGGATCTTTTCTGGGCCCAGTACATTGAAGCAATCATGAAGAGGCAGCACTTCATTAGGAGTTTAAGGAGACGTGGTATGTCACCAAAGACACTTGCAAATTTCTCTCGATGTACGGTAGAGAGCAACTCTGACTTCATAATCTGGTGTGCACAAGATTGCAAGGGGCTCCAGAGGTTGCCGACTCAGACAACTACACCATGGGCACAACCCTCCCCACTATTGGGGACTTCTTCAAGAAGCAGTGTCTCAATAACGCAGCGTCCATCATTAAGGACCCTCATCATCCAGGACGTGCCCCTTTCTCTTAACTACCATCAGTGAGGAGGCACAGGAGACCGAAGATCCACTCTCAACAATTTGGGAACTGGTTCTTTCACTGTCATCAGATTTCTGAATGGCCCATGAATCTTTTGTTTATACTGGTTATTTGTAATTTATAGCAAATGTACACGTTTGCACTGTGTTACTGCCACAGAACAACAGATTCCACATCATATGAACCTGATTCTGATTCTGGAGAAAAGGTTGTGGGTTTAAACCCCAAACCAAAGGCCCTTAATATGCAAAGTTTCAATTTCAACATTGAAAGATATGTGGATGGTCATCTTGATGAACATTATCTCTCAAAGAACAAGGTAAACAATGATTTTCATGATTAATTCTCTCATTATTGTTTCAGCTCTTATGTTGGCTGCATTGCAGCAAAGCTTAATTCTAGAATTGATGCTACAACTAAATGATGATATGGCTCCAAAATACCTCGTTAGCCATGAATTTGGGATCAGAATCAGACTTACTATCATTGTGAAATTTTCTTGTTTTGTGGCAGCAGTACAATGCAAAATGCAAGAATTACTACAAAAATAAATAGGGAAAAAAATGAATAGTGGAGTAACAGAATGACCTACTTACTTCTTGTTCTCCTGTCGAAGCAGTTGTTAAGGTTGGGAGGAAGACCGAAATACATTGAACATATTTTCAGAATGGTCAGAAGTAAAATTTTATGGTTTGCTGTGTAAAACTCCAAGGACTGTTAGCTGAAAGAAGTCAGTAAATGAGAAATACATACAATATTCAGTTATTGGCATTGAGCCACTAGCACGCTCTGCAGAGAACAGTCAGTGCACCACATGTTGTAAATGCTTCAATGGTTTCAATCTGAGCAAATATTGTGCTTATAATGAAAATTTAAGGCAACAATGTTATATGAAAAGATGTTACGTTCTCTAACAGAGTTTATTTTCAAGAGAAAATAAACTGCTCTGATTTATATTTTAGCCTAAAGTGGCTGGATTCAGTCCCAGTCAAGATATAACACAGCTGTGAAGCCAGCTAAAGTGATTTGAAAACACTTGGGAAGATGGGCAGTAAAAGCACATGCTTTATCTGAGAGACACAAGTAGTTTAATAATAATTTATGGAAGCATATTTAAAAAATGGAAGATGGATGTTAGTTTTGTAAACCAGAAGTAGAAAACGTAATACTTCCTGATGGCCGTAGAGAATGGCCATACTTGTAAATTCAGTTAAACCTCCCAACCAAGAAATGAGACCAAATTAGCTTTTGTTTATGTAATGATACAAATTCCAAACCAACGTGGGGTTGAAATTCCTCCTGCTGACAAAGAACAAAGTACAAGCATAAACCATGTTTCTTATTCTGGACTTGCACTATTTTTTCCTGTGTGAAGAGAATAACAGTTGATATTTTAGAGTTAATGATTTCTCAAATACCTTTTTCATTAGATTATTTCCATTACCTTAGGTATGGATGTCTTTCCTAAACACAATGATTTTCTGCTTTCATATTCAGTCATCTAGATATTAAACAGTCTGAGACACTGCAGGAAAATAATACTCGAGACAAGTTCTGATTGTCCGATAATGTTATAGGGTAATGTAATTGACAGAAACATACGTAATTCACAGCCACCAACATTGAGTTGGGGTTCACATTAAGAGGTGGTCTGATGTGATGACGTAACTATGTACAGTAGTTTTAACACACTTTGTATTCAGGATTTCAATAAGTTCAATAAGTGTAGTGTTATGGTTTTAAACTTAAAATGCCTCACATAGTTTTATTTGCGAAAACTTAGAATATTTGTTAGGGTTTTGTCCAACTGCTGCAAAATACGTACTTCAAACAATTATTTCAAAGAAGCAGTTCATCAGAACAGTAAAGCTACTTGATACTAGCTAAAAGTGTACAATTGAGAAACACAAGATCTTTAACTGAGAAACAACTACAATTTTTAAAATGGTGTTTCCTTCCCCCCCCCCCCCCCCCCCCAATAACTTGGCACATTTATTGTCCTTCATTACTTATAAACAGTTCACTCTCTGTCCAGAATGTTTGAAGTGAAATAGAATTAGATACAGTTAGTGGCCACTTTATTACATAGAATTGTCCACCTCATTAATACAAACACACTTTGCAGCAACTCAGTGCATAAAAGCATGCAGACCAAACATCAGAATGAGGGAAGAAATGTGATCTAAATGACTTTAATCTTTGGATAAGTGTTGGTACCAGTGAAGGGTGGTTTGAGTATCTCAGAAACTGCTGATCTCTTGGTATTTAAAAGCACAACAGTCTCTATAGTTTACAGAAAATGGTGCAAGAAACAAAAAACATCCAGAAAGCAATGTTCCTTTAAGGTGTGCGTGCACTCATCCTTTGCTGTTAGCACACAGAGGAATTTAAACTGCGCATAAAAGATTGTCACCCTGTATCTCGGTGGCATGTTAAGCATATTTCACAATCATTTCTGGTTTCTGACTTGGTGTTGACAATGTGGAGTTTGTGATGATTCCTCTGCAGATTTTAGAACTAGCTTATTCATGCTGTTTTGGTTGAAGAAATTATTCACTGTGTACAAGTTGTTGTCACCGGGCAAAAAAATTGCACAGCATAAGATTTTTGCACTCACTGGTCATTACAAGTTAGAGGGAATGTTGCCAGTGAGTGTCAATTCTGTGGGTGAGAAAGCCTTATTATGAGAGTGGTCAGGAGAGAATGGCCAGACAGGTTCAAGCTGACAGTAACTCAAATAACCGCACGTTACAACAGTGGTGTGCACAAGAACAAGTCTGAATGCGGAATACAGTGAACCTTGAAGAGGATGGCGTACAGCAGCAGAATACCACAAACGTATACTCAGTGGCCACTTTATTATGTGCAGGAGGTTACTATAAGAGGAAACATTTTAGTGAACCATATAGGGAGGTGTGATCAAATATGATACAGAAATATCATGGTTCTGTTGCTAGAATTGAAAAGTTGGGATTGAAAGCCATCAACAAGAATTTAAGGTGTGTTCTGCATACCAAAATACAGAGAACTGATTATTTTAAAGAACTTATATGGGCCATTTCTAAAAAGAAATTATGTAGACCATTTCCTTGGGAAAATAACTGGATTGAGTGGTATCCGTGGTGAGCGTGCTGACTATGGTCTTTGTGAGGAAATGGTTTGACAACCCAAATGACCTTTTATACAATCGTTTATATTCTTTAGGAACTATTTAAAACACAACCTAAAGTATATGATCATTTACCAGCAACAGGCACTTCACAATTAAGCCCTCTGTAAATAGTGATTTTTCATTCAGACTTTCACAGTAAGGACAGTAATTACTGTGAAATCCATTAAATCAGTAGTAGAACAGTACCAACCTTCGATATAGCCATACAGCAAGGAATTGGGCCCTTTGGTTCACCACGTACATACAATCAAGTACCTGCTTGTACTAATCTGATTTACCAATACTTGTTTCAAAGACTTCTATATATCGCTGGTTCAAGTGCTTGTGTGAATACTCTTTAAATATAAGTACCCACCATACTATATTCAGGCAATATGTTCCAGAGTCCGGTTTCACTCTGGTTTGAAAAAAGTACTTCCTCAGACCCTCTCCAAATCTCTTAATCCTTGCCCTAAATTTCCACTGTCTACTTTTGGATATCTCTCTGTTGGAACACACCTGATACAATGAGACCAAATGAGTTACTATCAGGGATTATGCTTCTTTCAAGATATAGTAGGCGTGCCCAGCAAGCATGGGTGTTCCGCTGGAGCCAGACCAGTGAGAGGCAGAAGTGGCCAGTTCTGAAACAGATGGAAAAAGTAAGCCACCTGAAGTTGGCAACACTGTTCAATTCCTTGGATGGTACAAAGGTAGAAGGGCAGGTGATGTGTCTCCTGCAGTGCTGTATGTAGGACAATCGTTGGTGGAGAAGAAAGAGCAAATCCAGGACCTAGAACCCCTTCCTATCGAAGATTATGAAGGATCAGCAATATATTGCTAAGTCAGATTGAAGTAAATTGTCAATTCTTTTCCCCCCTTCACCCACGTTGAAGATTGCATGTAAAAGTTTTCATGAACAGCACAAAATGCAAAATCTCAGTTGCTTTGTTGTTGAAGTGAATGAATTGGTATTGAAGATGAGCAGGAAGAGATTGGGAATGTGGTGTTGAGGCCAAGATTGGATCAGCCATAGTCTTATTGAATGGCAGAGCAGGTTTGAGGGGCTGATTAATTTACTCTTGGTCCAGTTTATTACATTCATATGCAGTAGTTGCTGGTGGATGATTGATCATCTACTGCTGCATGATAAGAAGAAAATGGGATATGAGAGGAAAGATTAGATATGAACATACTATTATTTTCATTGAGTTCTGCTCCTCCACTGGTCAAGTACGAGTTTGGGAGCACCTTCTCGTTTGGGTACACGAGGTCTCTGCTTTGTTGCTATCTCAGCCACCAGTTACTTTTCCCTGTAAGAGAGAAAAGTGTGTTCGTGAGTATGCTGCAATGGGTGTGTAATGTACCTGCCATGAATGATTTCCTGAAAGTGTATGTATAGAGCAGACTCATATCTAAGCATGCATACCAACGTGTGGCTCAATCTTTCTTGCAAAGATGCCGTACCTGCTCATCTTCAATACCAATTCATTCACTTCAACAACAAAGCAACTGGCATTTTCACTTTGTGCTGTCCATAAAAACTTTTACATACAATCTTCAACATGGGTGGAGGGGGAAAATAATTGACAATCTATTCCAATCTTACAAGGACAGGTGTGTAAAAAGGGCCCGTAGGATCATTGGGACCTAAGTCATCCCAACCACAATCTATTCCAGCTGTTACCATCCGGGAAGTGGTACCGCAGCATAAAAGCCAGGACCAACAGGCTCTGGGACAGCTTCTTCCACCAGGCCATCAGACTGATGAACTCACGTTGATTTGAGTGTACTCTATATTACATTGACTGTTCTTTTTATTATAAATTATTATACGTTACTATGATTGCACATTGCACATTTAAATGGAGACATAACATAAAGACTTTTATTCCTCATATATGTGAAAGATGTAAGAAATAAAGTCAATTCAATACCTCACCTCCAATCAACCTTACAGCTGATTTGTAAGACGAATGAATGTGTTTAGCCTGTTTCTAAAACCACAGTCATGTCATCTTCAATAATTGAGGTACAATACACAGATAATGCTTGAGTCTATATGCATGTTCAGCAATAAGCTCCAATCATTGCTAACTTGTTCACTGAAGTAAACTAATGAATGGGCCTTGCAGTTCACATATACTAAAGAATGGTCTTTTACCAACCAGCAACATTACATAAAGAATCACATTGAAACCCTGGAAAACACTTCCTACATATTGGAGAACACATCTAAAGGCAAGCATAAGTAAGATCATAAGACATAAGCAGAAGTAGGAGAAATGCATTCATGGCTGGTCTGTTTCCCATTTCCTGCACTTAACCTGTTTTTATTGATACTCTTGATATCTCAGAATATATCAATTGATCATTGAATATTTTCAATGGCTAAATATCCATAGCGCTCTTGGGTACAGAACTTCAAAGATTTACTACTCTCAGAATGAGGAAATTTCTTATCTAAAAGTTGAAAGGCTGAACTCTTATTTTAAGACTGTGACCCCTAGTTCCAGCATCCTAGCAAGATGAAACCTCATCCCTGTAAGACAAAAATATAAAGCCAATTATAGGGCCCCTTCATCAAGACAAATAGTAATTTAATTTAATTCTTATCTCATTGAATTTTTGGATAGATAGATAGATAGATACTTTATTCATCCCCATGGGGAAATTCAACATTTTTTCCAATGTCCCATACACTTATTGTAGCAAAACTAATTACATACAATACTTAACTCAGTAAAAATATGATATGCATCTAAAATCACCCTCTCAAAAAGCATTAATAATAGCTTTTAAAAAGTTCTTAAGTAGTTTATTTAATTACATTGAGTCCTAACCCCGGCACTTTAACATATCTTACTCCTGGCAGTTGAATTGTAAAGCCGAATGGCATTGGAGAGTATTGATCTCTTCATCCTGTCTGAGGAGCATTGCATCGATAGCAACCTGTCGCTGAAGCTGCTTCTCTGTCTCTGGATGGTGCTATGTAGAGGAATGTTCAGGGTTTTCCATAATTGACCGTATCCTACTCAGCGCCCTTCGCTCTGCTACCGATGTTATACTCTCCAGTACTTTGCCCACGACAGAGCCCGCCTTCCTTACCAGCTTATTAAGACGTGAGGCGTCCCTCTTCTTAAAGCTGCCTCCCCAACACGCCACCACAAAGAAGAGGGCGCTCTCCACAACTGACCTATAGAACATCTTCAGCATTTCACTACAAACATTGAATGACACCAACCTTCTAAGGAAGTACAGTCGACTCTGTGCCTTCCTGCACAAGGCATCTGTGTTGGCAGTCTAGTCTAGCTTCTCGTCTAACTGTACTCCCAGATACTTGTAGGTCTTAACCTGCTCCACACATTCTCCATTAATGATCACTGGCTCCATATGAGGCCTAGATCTCCTAAAGTCCACCACCATCTGTTCAACAGAGGAAGTTAAAGCCTATGGTCTCACAAGCAACAAAGAGAAAGGTAAAGTAGAACTGAATTTATCATGACTTAAGCTAAATCTATACCAACGTTATTCGATATTTGCTTCTTTATAGGAGGGAAGAAAATAACTTACAGAAAAGTACAATCTTTTGCAGTAGTTGATTTAGAAGTTTTTTCAAAGAAGAAATGAGATGTTGGAATGAAATAGATTGACTGGTGGAAGGGAATGAGGGTTTAGATTTGCCTAAGAGTATTTTTTTTGGTCCATGTTTTGGTATTTTATGTACTTTATGATTCTGCATTTGAAGCTATTGATGATTTACTTTCAAGAAGTCAATGCCAAACACATTTACTAAGTTTTAGAGGAGACAATTTCCTTTGCATAATAGAGGTGGAGAAGTTTGGACCCAAGGGTGATAGTCAGAGATGGAACAGAGAAGGTAGGACGGGGTGCACTTTGATACCCAATCTCTCAAATTCAATTTTAGATTAAACTATAATGGGGTAAGTTTGGACTTGTTGCCTGGTTTATAACTTGTCTGCTTTTACACTCCAGTAGAAGTTGAAAGTTTTGTGTGAAGTTGCTATTTTCCCACAAAGGTTAGTTTAGTTTGAGGTTCTACTGATTGCAGAGCCTGTTGGTAATCTCTTGTATCTATCTGGAATTCAATCTCGGATATCTTTCATCAGTGCACAGTTTTAGAATTGACATCATTCCAATTCTTGCTATTCATGGCTTGTACAGCCCATTTCTGTAGAGGAATATTTTCAAACCAGACCTCAGCATCATTAGGCAGATCAAGTAGGAGAGTGTGGTACAAGCAGCTTGGCTGCACTATAGAAAAGGTCACAGTGGCCCAGTTGTCACTGCAGGGTAGCTGACGCTAAGGAGTGTACCTGTATTGGAGAGGAAATTATCTACTTTTTGGGTGAATGAGCCAAAGTGTAAACCACCAACTATGACTGAAAAGGGTTGTCTCTTGCAGATGCAGATGATTAGCAATGATGTTGTGGCCTCTGAATTTGATTTTATGTACATCAGCCAAAGCATGATAGCAGCCAGTATTATGAACGTTATGGTTTGATGTTCTAAAGCTTCATCCATTCCTTCTGGCGTACAGAGGAACAGTTGCTTGAACAGCTGTTACTGTATTTCCTTGAGTGCTGCTGGTTGTAGACTGCGCCATCATGGAAATCAGACCACTGTCAGTCAAACTGTTCATGTATATAAGATGCATTGGCCAAGAAATTCCGTCCCACAACTCTAAGAACAAAAGTGCTGTGTTGAGAAAATATACTTAAATCAGAGTGGGAAAAAAAAAACACTTTCTTCACAGCACAAAACTTCCTGAAATAATGTCAACAAGAATACAGTACATAACATTCATTTTCAATGTCACTGGTCTGAAAAACAAAGAGTTTTTAATTACTTGCGGGACAGTGAACATTTTTCCAAAAACTGGGGCTTTTATAGAGTCATTGTTGACAGCTTCATTCTTGGTCCTCACTGAGATCCATGCTAATTGTGCAACTTCAGTTACAGGCTCACATGCATGACTTTGATGTGATGGTCATAGAATTACACAGCATTAAACCAAGCCATTCAGCCATACTGACCTGTGGACATCCTTCCATATTAATACCCTCACCAAGCACTCTCTCTCAACCATTCTCTCAAGCAGTGCATTCTAAGTGTTTAACATTCTCAGCGTGAACATCCCTTTCATTCCCTCTAAATTTATTCTAGCTTTCCCTAAACCTTAATCTTATATGAACGTGAAGGTCAAGGTCAGCACAAATGAAATGCTGGAGGAACTCAGCATGTCAGGCAGCATCTATGGAGGGGAATAAAGAGTCAACATTTCAGGCCAAGACCCTTCATTGGTACTAGAGAGAAAGGGAGTAGAGTTCTGATGAAGGGCCCAGAATGTTGACTGTTTATTCCCCTTCGTCAATGCTGCCGACTTGCTGAGTTCCTTAGTAATTTTATGTTTGTTGTTCAACTTTGCCATGATAAGAAAAAGAGAGGGGGGAGGAAATGCAGTTCAAGCTGGTAGGTTAAAGGAGAAACCAGATGAGAGGGAAGATGGGGAAGGGGGGGTGAAGCAAGAAGCTGAGAGGTAAACTTGAGGAAGAAGGAATCTGATAGGTGAGGACTGTAGACCATAGAGGCCAGGAAAGGAGGAGGTGCACCAGAAGGAGGTGATGGGCAAGTGAGGAGAAGAGAAGGGGTGAGAAGATAACTAGAATGGGAGTGGAAAAGGAAGGAAAGAGAAAGGAAAAATTATCAAAAGTTGGATAAATTGATGTTCATGCCATCAGGGGTAATGTGCTCCTTGAACATGAACTTGGTCTCATCATGGCAGTAGAGGAAGCCATGGACAGACATGTCAGAATGGGAATGGGAAGTTGAATTCAAATGGTTAACCATTGGGAGATCCTGCCTTTGTGCTGGACAGAGCAAAGGTGCTTGATGAAGCAGCTCCTTCAGTCTACCCTGGGTCTCATCGATGTAGAGGAGGCCACACCAGGAGCACCTGGTTTCACCTATCACCTACTACCTTGTACTTCTACCTCCCACCCCCATATCACCTTTTTCTGGCTTCTGCAACCATTCTTTCTAGTCTTGATGAGAAGGGTCTTGGCCCAAAACATTGACTGCTTATTCGCCTCCATAAATGCTGCTTTGCTTGCTGAGGCATTTCAGCTGACTTCTCAAGATTTGTAGCATCTGCAGAATCTCTTGTGTTTCTGAAGGGCAAAATGCAGTGTTGTAGATCTTTTGACACATGGGAGTCTGCATACCCACTTTGCACAAAGAACAAGCCTTCTCTGGTACTATTCCTACCAGCCTGTTAATGACTGTCCCCAGGAACTACTCCCTGCCCACAATGCTGTGGCAACCATTCTTGATGCAGAAGTAATTGAAAGAGTGCCTCTTTTAATATGCACATTCCCTTTAAGGGCTGCTTGCTGAAGTCTCAGCTATGTGGCTAACTACAGGAATCTGTAATGGATCAGTGGAGTAGCACCGTGCCAAAAATGACACAGCATGGCTTTACACTTTCAGACACTATTCTGGGAACCTTGTAAGTGAAGATCATGATCATTATGGGACTTTTAAATATAGTATAAGGGTGACATCCAGTACGGTTTCAATTCCATTAAAAGGTGGTAAAGCTGTTCCTAGGCCAGTGTGTTCTGTACTCCATCTGCTGTAACCTTTTGGGGGAAAGACAGCCCCATAATAAGGCGCAATGGTTGTAAACAGTAGCAGGGCCACCTTTATGTTGATGCAATAGCACAGACAGTAAAGAGGATGTCTACTGGAAGAAGATGTAATGATCACAATGAAACGTACCTGGCAGATTATGCAGTTCACTTGATCCGAGGTTGATTTGGAGCTCGGAGGCCCTTATGCCACAGAAATAAAGGGCAGTCTCCTCTTTATAGTTTGGGACCATGCGGATGGCTTTATTTCTCACAGTCTTTGTTATTTATTCATTTAGAGGTGCAGCACAGAACAGGCTCTTCTGGGCCAACAACCCGCACCATCCGGCAAACCACCTATTTAACACTAGCCTAATTATAGGACAATTTACAATGACCAGCTAACCTCCTAACCAGAATGCCTTTGGACTGCGGGAAGAAACTGCAGCACCTGGAGGAAACCCACATGGTCACGGGGAGAACATAATAAGCTCCTTACAGACATTGTCAGAATTGAATTTCAATCTCCAACGCCCCAAGCTGTACTAGCATTGCACTAACCACTACGTTACTGTGGCACTCAAAACGGGAAGAGATCAAAGTTCACCAATGTCTTTACCATCATCCTTTTGGCAGGAGTAGAATGTCAGTGGAAGGATGATGATGAGAGGGTTGAGGGTACAGGTGGAATGTGTGTGTGTGTGTGTGTGTGTGTGTGTGTGGCCACTTGTTTAGCAGGGGTAGGGGTTTCCAAGACTAAGCAAGCACTAGAATGAAAGAGCTCACTTTGACATATGGCTTTTGTCTGAAGTCCTGATTTTGGTTTTTGATCTGGCAGTGGGGCGGAATTGCAGACTCCTGAGAGAGACTGGTTCAGATGTCATCTGCTAGGGATTTCAGCCAGTCCTTTTGGATCTGCTGGCTTCCCTGGTGCATTGAACCTCCTTTCTGGACACTGTCATTGGACAGGGCTTTGAGGTCTCTTTGAGCGATCACTTGTGCAGCTTCTCCCTGGCTTTTTCCTGTTCTCTGAATTGGCTGAGGTCCTATTAGGAACTGCACATGACTGTTTCACCACGTTTTCTGAGTGAAAACCATCAAAAATGGTTTCTGCTGATTTTTGGCCATTTTCTGTTTTTGTTTTGCATGCTATCTAACTGGACATTTTGTTATACACAACCGCCATCAGCACATTTTTTTTTCTATGGAAATTTAATGACTTACTTTTCTTGAGCGAGAATATATCTAATTTACAATCTCATCTCATCTATTCCTCTCAAGGGGCAGCTGATGCTGACAAGAGCATATTGTCTTGAAATGATGATAGTAATGGACAACAAGCCAGTGCAGTTATTATGCTAAAGGCACGTTTACAGTGCTTGACAGTACAAATTAGGATATTGCCAGGAGGTCCTGTTCAAACACCCTCAGTGTGATGGTGTTACCTTTAAATCAAGTGGACTTGTTCCATAGTCCTGAACTGGACCAAGACCCTCGTCAGCAGACACATCCTGCCAGCTGCCAAAGTAACTGATCGGACTTGGAAGGAGATGGGTACTGGAGAGCTGCTCTACCCAAAACAGTTTACTTAAAAATAATTGCTTGTATTTGGCTGATTGTCAATAGAACCACAATAATAACGGTCTTACCACCAGTGATGTCAAATTCAATTTAAAAAAACACTTTTCATTGATAATTTTAAGGTAGAAATGGCATTGCGTAATTAAACACAAATCCATAGGCTCGATCATTGGTGTCCTGGGTTTCTAAGTACCGTACATTATCAGTCACCATGAATCAGAAAGGTAAATTTGTTCTGCTCGCTGATTGCTTTACCACTGCCACTATTCTTTTTCTCCAGTGAACCTAAACCAGCTTTACTACTTGTAGTACTTGCATTCCAGAAATTTGAATTGTGTGTATAAATTGGATGCTTAGCCAGCTCAGTCAGCCATTCATTGCTGTAGGTTTGATTCTGAGGTTGAAAACTGACTTCGGTGGCAGTCTGTTAGTATAAAATGGCTTTGCACCAGTGAGCAGTGTCCACAACCTCTGGTAATTACATTTCCAGCTACATTTGCTGTGTGGCTATTGTTCACGTTAGATCACACTTTTGCGCCACATTTATGATCCCTGTTTTTAGCTTAAGCTCAGAAATCACAGATATGCCTTATCACACCCTGATTCAGGTGGACCACAAAGACCATCAGGCAGACAGTCTAGTTAATGACTTTGGAAGCGATTGTTGGTGTCTGGCTGTGGAACCCTGGGTGATACTACTGTGGAACCCTGGGTAACCGCTGTACTGTCTGGGCATTGGGCAGGATTTTCAAGTCAAGCAGCTGCTGCTGGGAATCCATAGGGCATCATTCCTGTTGTTCAGCAACAGAGACTCGGGTTGGGGGTGTGAATTTCTGTTTTTAAGTGGAGGGAGAGGTTTTCTGTCCACTGTCAATTCATCAGCACTTCCTGTATATCTAAGGAACGACATATTGCTTATGTTCTGAACAGGTTAAGTTCAGAGGATGTCAGGAAGGCAGAGAGATGGTACTGGACAAGTGAGTGGCCTATTTTAACTGCCTTCTCAATAGTTTCCACCTGAGTTATGGTGTAATGATGCACTTTGAAATGATTTCATTTGTTTACTGGTGTGAGTCTGACAGTACCCAACCATCTAGTAACTTCATACTGTGATGCACATTCAGCAGGTAATTACGTGGATAAAATGGGCTGCCTGTACTGAATGATCCAGTTGAGTTGCTTTTGGGCTGTTTGATGGAAGATAGTAAATGTCATGATTCACAAATATAAGTTCTTCCACAAAGGACCTGCATGTGATGTCTGGTAAAATCTAGTCCCCAACACCAATATTTTCTCCCATTTTCAGTGCTTTGTAATGGTGAATTTATCATCTTCAAATCTAATTTGTATCCTGACCTCTTGCGTATTGGGAATAGAATTGATGGCCCAAGCCTCTGTTTTTTCTCATTCTGCCAAAAAAATAAGCAGCTGCTAAACTAACTGCAACTTCAACCATATATGAAGGCAAAGGTAAAGTCCAGGGATAAGGTTACCGTAACTATCAAAGCAGCATTTTACCAAGTGCGACACCAGAGAACCCTGTTAAATTAGCAGGTTGTGTGGGTCAGTGAGAATGCTTTCCAGTAAATGTACTATATAGTAATTCTATGCAGAATACAGTATCACAATACTATAGTATTCAGATTTCAGAATGGTCCGTTAACAGTAGCTTGCTGTTCCTCTTTTCCACCATTTATTTGTTTTATTTATAAATTAGTGGGGGTTTTTTTTGTCTTGCACTGTACAACTGCCACAAAACAACAAATTTCATGACAATAAACCTGATCCTGATTCCAATATAGCATGCTACTGCAGGAGTTACTCTGGGCAGTGTTCTGTACTCAGCCATCACTGACACAAAATTGGTAAATAGCAACTGTACATAGCAAATAAGGTTGTGAAAGGATCCCCAAGGGCAAAGATCAGTTGGAACAGTGGTAGATGGAATTGAATCTGGGCAAGTTTGAGATAATGCATTTTGGGACATCAGAATCTAACAGGACATATACAGTAAATGGCCTTAGGAATGTTGTTGTGCAAAGGCTCCATGGCATTCAAGGTCATAGATCTCATGAAAATTGCTGTACAGTTAGATAAGGTGGTGAAGAATCCATTTGACATGTTTGCTTTCAGAGGCTGGGCATTGAGTATCAGAGTTTAGATGTCATGTTGCAGCTGTACAAAACATCCGACAGATCTGGCCGTCACGCACAGGAAGGATGTGGTAACATTAGAAAGATTATAGATTGATCAGCTTGCTGCCTGAAATGTAGGGCTTTTCTGAGGAGAGATTGGATAGGTTTGACTTATTCTCACTAAATGTAGGAGTGATCTTGTACAGGTTTATAAAATTAAGAGGCACATAGGATCGATAGAGTGGATAGTCCTATTGAAGGGTCTCGGCCAAAACATCAACTGTTTATTCCTCTCCATAGATGCTCCCTGACCTGCTGAGTTCATCCAGCATAATGTGTGTATTCCTCAAAATTTTCAACATCTGCAGAATTTCTTGTGTTTAGGGTAGATAGAGTCTTTTTCCTAACAGTGGAGTCTAAAAGTAGAGTGCATAGGTTTGTGAGAGGGGAGAAGCTTAAAGGAAATCTGGGCGGGGGGAAGGTTTTCATACGAAGGGTTATGTGGAACAAGCTGCCGGAGGAGATAGTGGAGGCAGATACACTTACAACCTTTTAAAGGCATTTGTAAAGGTACTCGGAAAGAAAGGAAGTGGAGGCATACAGATCTAATGCAGGCAGCTGGGAGGAGCATCAATAGGCTTCAAGGTTGGCACGGCTGAATTGTGCTGAAGGGACCGTTTCTGTGCTGTACAAACCCATTACCATTCTCTTACTTTCTTCATAGATACAGAAGATCAGGGGTAGGCCATTCCATAAGATACGGGAGCAGAGTCAGATCATTTGACCCATTGATTATTCTCTGTTACTCAAACATGGCTGAATTTTTTTCTAACCCTATTCTCCCACCTTCTCCCCTTAACTAATAAAGAACCTATCAATCTCTGCCTTAAATATATCCAGTGACTTGGCTTGCAAAGCCCTCTGTTGCATGAATTCCACAGATTCACTACCCTCAAGCTGAAGAAATTTGTCCTTATCTCAGTTTTAAAAGGATGTCTATTCTGAGGTTGTATCCTTGATCCTAGACTCTCCTACTAATGGAAACATTAGAGGGTAGGATGGAAGCAATCCCTGGTGGCTGTTCCATCATTCAGTAAATTCATAGCTGACCTGAAACCTAATTCTATACAACTGCCTTTCCGCAATATACCTTAACACAATATAACTCGGATTTAAACTTAGCAGATGTCCTGGCATCTATTGCAGTATATGAAAGAATGTCTTACCAAACTCTGGCCATATCTTCTGAAGCCAGCCAGCTCTCCGAGCTCTCTAGTTGCAGGGTTTGCTGTACATTTCAGTGTCAGCAGAGCTAGAAAAGAATCCTGCGGAGAAGCTGGAATTTAGAAGGGTTGGGATGAATGAGATAGAGATTGGCAAGCTGGAGACTGAGTGAGGATACACTTACTAGAAGAGATTGGGAGGGTGAAGGAAATAATTTCATTTGAAACTGGTTTATTCTTGTCACATATACCAAGGTACATTGAAGACCTTGTCTTGCATATTGAAGTCATAAAAAGTAAAACAATTACAGAATGCTAAATAAGGTACAACATCTACAGAAAAAGTGCAATGTAGGTAGACAATAAGATGCAAGATCACAACATGGTAGATTGTGGGAGAGGCTAGAGGGTGAAGGTGACATTGAAGATCAGGAAGATTGGAGAGAATGAAAATTGAGAAGTGGAAGCTGGATATAGAATGGTAAAGGGAAGAAAGGGTTGATACTGGTGATCAGGAAGTTTAAGAAACTGAAAATTGTATGGACTGTGGAAAGATTGGAAAAGCTAGGAGAACAAGTTTTGAGGGATGGAGGAAAGTAATGAAAATTGCTAATGTTGAGGTGACTTAAAAGTTGGAAAACATCAGAGCTAGGAACAGTATCATGTGTCACAAAGCGTTGAGGTGTTTTTCATCCTTCAGCAAATGGGTGCATTGATTCAGTACTTGCTCAGTTACTGGAAGTATAGTCATTCTGCTCACCCAAGAGCCAAGAGTTCCCACTGGCTTGCTCAGAGGCTCAGTGGTGTAGCAAGGACAGTTGATTGGACTCCGCAGCCCAGTGGTAACTCTTGACCCTTCTGTTAGCAGACGGACCATGGAAAAGCTACTTATACAAGGGTATAAGCTAAGCTGGTGGAACTTTTTAAGGTCCTGCATCTATCTGTGCAGAAGAGCTTGTGACCTTCCCTCCTGCAAAACTGACTCGTTTTTAGATACTGCAATTAGGAATCAGCTTATTTTCATATATTTTGTGAGTTTCAATTATTCTCGAAAATCTCAACTAAGTCATCTTTGGATGTTCTAAATTACAGAGAACACAATCATAATTCTTGTAATGCTCCCTCATGATTTAACGTGTACACTTTGTAAGAAATGATCACAACCACTTTCTTTGCAGGAAATTACCACAACTGCACAAGGTACTCCTGATGTAGTCTAATCTGTCTTTGCAGAGCTTGATTCCCAACCCCTCCATTAGTCTCCTTGATTGTATTTTTGTATCTGTCCATAATGTTTTAGTGAACTATGAATGTTGACTCCCAATTACTGTTCCTATCTTTTCATCAATAACCTGCCCATCATTATATGATTGCACGATAGTTAGCTCTAAGATTTCTTAGATACTGATGCCATCCAACATGCATTTGCAGAGTGACATAATCAGCATTTTGGCATGACTTGATAGTGGCACAAATATTCATGCCACATGTCTTCCACGCAATGAATACAGGGTGTATAGTCAACACCTCAATAAGGTGCCTAGAATAGTCACCATTACTTATAAGCTGAATTGTACTAACTAATTTTTTTAACAAGTTTTGCTCCTAGAGCTGTTTAAGTACTCTTCAGCAAATTGTTTACCTCCCAGCTCCCCTGACCTGCTGTGTCATGTGTGAAGGATACAGCTAGAGTCTGATGAAATTTTCTATTGCTCAAGTACATGCAGTTCAGAGGGGTGCAGATGCTTGAAGGACTTCAGGGTAGAGCAGCTCATTTATTACAACCCCATCATTCAACTTGCATGTCCTCTGTCATCAATATAAATCTGTATTATCCATAGGATGCACTGCAACCATTCACGAAGCTTCTTTGGCAGTACCTTGCGAAGCCATGCTATAGGTATATCCACACCCAATTTGTTTGATCCTCCATAGGCTGTGGCTGTTATCTTTGCTCCTTCAGGTGATTGCATAAGTTGCCAGTTCCAGTTGCTATTTCTTTGCTGACCAAAACAACACAGGCATTAGACGCTTGAGAACACCCGCACCATACTGTTGCACACCTTTCTGGATTAGCAATAAAACATTATTCCTTCATTTATCTGAAAACCCTTGAATTCCTCATGCAGTGTGATGCAAGATCCAGCACTACATGGACTGTGACATTTCAGGAAGATAGTTCAGACTCTCTCAGGAGGCAGGACTGTTGGCCTTGTAAGCATCAGTCCTTTCTGGGAATGTTTAATTTTAAACCCATGAAATTGTAAATATAAACACAAATAGAACAGGATTTGCTTGGGCTTTATGGCAAGTTACCAGGGTTCAACCTTCACAGTTGGACAACTTTAGACTTTGGTATAAATTTCCAAAGCATCACAGTGACAACTAGTGGGTAAAAGTCCATACTACAGCAGCTACTGTATAGCTAATATAAAATTCTCAGATGCAGAAGAAAACCGATTCAAGTTTGAGTTTACTTGTTGTTCATGAATACAGCCAAAGGAAATAGTGTTACTCTGGGGCCAAGGTGCAAAGCACTGTATCAACAGTCTAAACAGCACAAGGCATATTTAGCATATATAAGGTAGAAAGCACATGTAAAATAGCAGTAAAATACAGTCATAGAAAAAATATTGTTCAAGTCCCTGGGTCCATCAATGTTGCAGCAGTCTGCAGTCAAACACAATACAGCTTATCTTCTGCTAGTGAACACTGGAGGGCAGCAGTAACTCGAGCATGGGCAGCACGTCACGCTGCCTCCAGCACTGTGGCAGAGTGCCGGACTCTGACACCTCCCTCTGGGCAGCTGCAAACAGGTGCCCCTGTGACTTGGGGCCTAGTCCTTGCTACAACCGAGGCCACGCAGCTCCCCCGCCATTCGTCCGTGAACCAATCAATTAGACTTGCAACATTCCACGGCACCAATGTGCAAAAGGGGTCTTGTTGTCACTAGAAAACTGACCAAGATGGCCACTTGCTGTTAGACTGCACTGCTGCTTTGCACACCAGTGCCTCTCTGTCACAGGCAGCATCACAGTCCACACCAAATCCAGCCCCTTCAGATTCTCCACCAACAAGCAACTCACTGATGGGGTTGACCTGCAGTACTTTAAGTTCTTAATGTCCAACAGGGTCTGCAATCGTAAAAAGTATGTCTAAAAAGACAATAGCATCTTTGGTTCACCTTGTACTTATCGGAAGTTCTAGTCATTCACATAGACCTTGGCACAAGGATAAGTGTTGGGAAAATGGATTTGAAGTACCCTTTAAGTATGAATAATATCAAAACTTGCAAATATATCTCCTGGTATCCTGATTAACTAACTAATCATAAATACTTGTAGATCACTTTAAATTTCTCCTTCCTCTAGAGAGTGACTATTTTGGATCTCCATGTACAGCTGGGACCTAATTCGTGTTGGGTCTTGTGACTGTCATGCGATGACCTGAAATGCTAGGTCCTTGATGGGGAAAGTGAAACAATACACAAGGTTTGTGCAGCAGTAATGGATGGTCTGTAATTATCCCAACTTGGAAGCTTCCCAATCAGCCTGTAGAGTCAAATAAGGTATCGCTCCCTAGAGTCATCTATTGAAGACAGCTGCAGTTGCAAATAAACGTGAAATTGCCGTAAAGTAAAACTGTTTTAAATTCTAACAGTTGTCCTACAAGTAGAAACATAGAAAATAGGTGCAGGAGTAGGCCATTCAGCCATTCGGCCCTTCGAGCCTGCACCACCATTCAGTATGATCATGGCTGATCATCCAATTCAAAACCAGCTTTCTCTCCATACCCCCGATCCCTTTAGCCACAAGGGCCATATCTAACTTCCTCTACTGTTCCTTTTTTGCACGCATTTCTAATTTCCTGTTTAATGCCATCCCCAACCTGACTACTACTGTACTACTAAGTAGTACCATTCCACAGCATTATCCAGCAAAGGATTTGATTTCTTTTGCAAAGGTAAATTGTTTTTTACTCCCATAAAGACAGAATGACACAGGCATGACCTTAAGAACCATCGCACTGAATTACCAGTACAATGATGTCAGCTTTTGATGAAAGTTTGTCTATGATGATAGCCAGCACATTTTGGAAAACAGAAATAGAATATTAAAAAAAGTGTTATATCACGTGAACCTCAAGGTTAAATATTTCCAATATGGCCTATAACTGTAATAATATCATAATAACTGTTCACACTGAATTAATTGAGCTCAGACTATTATAGCTGAACAATTTAGACTGGTGTGCAAGATTAAGCACTCTTTATTGTATATTGATTGCTAAATTGGTACAGGAAAGACTACTTAACCAGCACCCCACAGTCTCAGTGCTTAATGGGTCATCCTTTGCATTTTCTACATGTTTAAATAGGATTCCATCACCAGAAGCATTTTTTGCCCCCCCCCCCCCCCTCGCAGCAACACATTTTGGGTGATAAAACTGCATGATTATTTTCTACAGCCAAAGCATAGTGGAAAAATCAGAATTGTATCTGAGATTATCTTTCTACATATCTCTGAATTCTCACTGCTGTATCATAACTTTCATCAGTTATTCCCCCTGAAGCAATACCTGGCTTCTGAGTAAAAAATTCTAGGTGATACTTCCTTGCAAAGCGAAAGGAGCGTTGCTGCAGTTGAAGTATGTCTTGTGGACAAGGTTTTATCTCTAATGTCCAGCATCCTCTCAAATAGACATAGAATTTTTACCTAGGAATATTGTAATGATAAACACACTGTGCTATAAAATGAATTATGACATTATGAAATCATGAAAGATGCAAAATAAATGCAATCACTTTCATTCGTTATGTGGCACAATTAAAATTACAGTGCCTTGTAAAAGTATTCCTCCCAACCCTTTGTTCACATAAATGAGTATTACAACCAGAGATTTTGATCAATTGAACTGAGAAGTTTTATTTCTTAATCACATGCTCCTTTTTTTCCCCACTGTAGAGCCCCAAAAATAGTGAAAATTATAAAGCATGAAAAACTCCCCAGTTTTAAGTTTTCTGGCAGAGGTTAGCAGGTTTTTGCACAGGATCCCTCTGTAATTAGCAACATTCATCTTCTGATCAATTATGACCAGATTTCCAGGCCAAGCTGCTGAAAAGCCTCACCAGAGCACTCTACAGTAGGGATGGTGTTACCTGGCTGACGCACAGTATTAGATTTACGCCACTCGGTACATTTAGAGTTGAGGCCTATAAGTTCCAGTTTAGTGTTACCTGACCACAAGACCTTCTGCTGTAAGTGACACTTTCCAAAGACTTTACAGGAAATGATATTTTTTCTTCCTTGTCACTCTTCCATAAATAATCCTTTTATCCTAGGCCTTAGAGATTGTGGAGTCATGAACTTTATCTCTAGTTGCAGCTACTGAGTTCTGCAGGTCACTCAGAGTGACTGTTGGCGTCCAGTAGCCTCTCATACAAGTGCCGTTCTTTTCCGGTGACTAAGTTTATAGGGACATCCTGACCTAAGCAGTGTAGTTATGGTAGCTCTGAGGTATGTTCAGTGTTTTTAAGATGGTGTTGTACCCTTCCCCAGACTTGTGCTTCTCTATTATCATTCCCCTGACTCTTTAGTCTTCATTTTGGTTAGGTCTGTTAAAACTCTACCATACTGTTGGCCCTTACAGAGTGAGGGGTCGTTTATTCAGGAGATCCTCCAATTTTCTGCATCAAGAAATTGAGTGAGGTGGTAAAGTAATATACCGTTTTGCGCCTGAGGAAAGTTAGCATAGTAATTACAAAGGGGTTCAATAATTTTTTGGCCCTACAATTTTGGTTTTTAATTTCTAGTAAATTGTTGACAGGTTTTGGAATGTTTCTTTGGATGTGACATGGTGCACAGTGTTTTGTAGATTAGCTCAAAAGTCTTACTTCAATACATTTTAAATTTAGAAAATGAATCAGTAAAATGTGAAAACAGTTGTGGGGGCTGAATACTTTTCCAAGGCACTGTAAGTCCAAACTCTGTTAATATTTTTTTCGCAATTATGTATTATCACCTCTAACTAAACCAGGAAACCATTTGTACCAATGAAAGGATCCTTCTGCTGCTTTGGAATATTTAATACTCATTTCAATGTTTCAATATCCTAAGGCTGTTAGGTAAGCCAAGTATGTTTTTCAACATGTTTTTCAAATTGAAAATGCCGCAAAATTTTGACGGTTAAGTCTAGATCTGACAAATCAGTGACATGAATCAAAAAGCCAAAGCAAAGGTTCTGACAATATCTTTCCTCCCATTGATACCACTTAACCCACTGAGTTCTTCCAGCAGGTTGTGTGTGAAACTAAAATAACTGCTCCCTTTATGTGCCTAGTTTCACCAGAACCATTGGCTATACTCCAGTGCTAGCTAATCACAACAGTAATATTACAGATTCATACAGTAACTTTGCAAGCATTAATATACCTTTGAGAGATAGAGAAATTAGTTAATGAAAACAACCTGCAGGCACTGGAAATCTGAAATAAAAACAAAATACAGGAATGTACAGCAGTCCAAACAGTATCTGTTGAAAGAGAAGCAACTTAATGCTACTGGGTGGAGACCATCAGAACGAGAGAAGAGATAAAATCTAGCTTGCTTTTTACGCCACAGTCGATGGGGGAGGAATGGATTGGCAAATTGAACAATGGTGTGAGCAGAGCTGCTATTGGAATGAGTTGAGGAAGCCATGCAGTTGAAAAGTAAATGGGTTTAGTTAGAAATAAATGAACAAAAGCTATGAAATGAGGTCAGTGCAGAGCAAGAGAAAAGAAGTCTAAATGAGGTGAAGTACAGATCTGTATAAATACAGAAAGAATAACTAAGTCAATTGCAGCGATAAATAACTTACAGCAGAAAAGGATGATTCTGACACAGACAAAATGAGTTACCTGAAATTGTGGGATTCAAACTGGAGCCTGAAAGGCTGAAAATTCCCAGATTAATTATTAACGTTGTTTCTTGAGCTATTGTTGCTCCTTATTATCAATTACGTTATGAAAACACATGAGACTAACTTCAGGTTCAAACACCTGTTTAAATTTATTTTCTGTAACCTTCAGTTTCAAGTGGATACTGGTCAAAGGCACGTTGACAGAGGGTATCCAACCTGAAACATTCGCTTTGTTTCTCTGCTCACAGATGTGGCTTGAACAGTTGAGTGTTTTTTTCCCAGCAATTTCTGATTTTTAATTTAGCTTTTCGGAATTGCAGTTTCCCAAACGAATAATTATATGAAAAGGAAATTGTACATTTTTGTAACAGCTTAGGTTTCACTCGATACATGCAGCCAATCTATTTTTCTCATACTATGTGATTCACCATGAGGTGAAATGTGACTCTTCTTACAAGGATTAGAATTAATACTTAAGCAATTATTTATTCTGCTTTGCATCTGCACCTATCATAATGTAGTAACACCACAATATGTCTAAACTGTTTATTAAAAACTACTGCAGTAAATTGGAGGAGGCTGATTTCATTGCCAGTGAATGTTTATGCTGCAGCCTCAACACAAGTAAACAAACCAAAAATTGAACCAAGAGAAATATGAAAATGACAGACTGTCAAAATGGTTTTATTTCAAACTAGCTGTAGAAGTTAATCCTTAAAGGAGAGCTAATGTAAGGAGTAAAGAAGTTATTTTGTTCTGGTCCTGTTCGTTTGCTGCTCTTGCCACCCATATTAATTTTGCTGGTTTCAGGGAGCTGTTCTTCAGTCTTGTATTAGGGGCCATGCTAACCATGTTCCAATCATAGTATTTGCTGCTACTTACCAACATATAATCAAATTCCTTCTTGAATACATGTTCCTAGAAGAAATAACAAAGAGTTAGGTTGGTGGAGGTGTGAATATGACCGAGGGAACTCCTCACGCTAAATAAATTGAAAGCTGTTGTATTCAGGTTAGGCAAAATAAATTTTAAAAACATTTTAAAAAGGAATATAAACTCAGTGGCCGCTGTTGATGGGCATTGAGTGTATGCATGTTCATGGTCTTCTGCTGCTGGAGCCCATCTACTTCAGGGTTTGACATGTTGTGCATTCAGAGATGCTCCTCTGCGAGCCACTGTTGTAACATGTGGTTATTTAAGTTACTGTCACCTTCCTGTCAACTTGAACTAGTCTGGCCATTCTCCTCTGACCTCCTCATTAACAAGGTGTTTTCTCCTACAGGACTACTGCTTACTGGATATATTTTGTTTTTCTAAACTCTAAAGACTGAAATTCACAAGAGATCAGCAGTTTATGAGATATTGAAATCACCCCATCTGGCACCAACAATCATTTCACAGTCAAAGTCTCTTGGATCACATTTCTTTGCCATTCTGACGTTTGGTCTGAACAACAACTGAACCTCTTGATCACGTCTGCAAGCTTTTATGATTTTGAGTTGCTGTCACATGGCGGGCTGATTAGATATTACATTAGTGACAGATAAATGCGTGACTGGGAAGCTGGTGCAGGGGGCAGGGCTTCAGGTTCTTGGATAATTGGGATCTGTTTGGGGAAGGTATGACCTATTCAGAAGTGAAGGGTTGCACCTGAACCCAAGGGGGACCAATATTCTCGCAGGCAGGTTTGTTAGAGCTGTTGGGGAGGGTTTAAACTAACTTGGAAGTGGGGTGGGAACCGGAGTGAAGGGACTCAGGATAGAACGGATGGTAAAAAAGTAAAGATAGTGTGCATTTAGACTGTCAGGAGGGGCAGGCAGGTGATGGGACTTAGTTGCAGCCAACAGGCTGAGTATCAAATCATTAGCGATGCAGAGTCAGAAAGGACAGAAAATACAGTACTCAAGGTGTTGTATCTAAATGTGCATAGTATAAGAAATAAGGTGGATGATCTTGTTACAATATTGCAGATTGCCAGGTATAATGTTGTGGCCATCACTGAATCGGGGCTGAAAGATAGTTGTAGTTGGGAGCTGAATGTCCAAGGTTACACATTATATTGGAGGGATAGGAAGGTAGGCAGAGGGGGTGGTGCAGCACTACTGGTAAAGAATGGCATCACATCAGTAGAAAGACATGACATAGGATCAGAAGATGTTGAATCCTTGTGGGTTGAGTTAAGAAATTGCAAGGGTAAAAGGACGTTAATGGCTGTTATATACAGGCCTCCCAACAGTGGCTGGGATGTGGACCACAGGTTACAACAGGAAATAGAAAAGGCGAGTCAAAAGGGCAATGTTATGGTAGTCATGGGAAATTTTAACACGCAGGTTGATTGGGAGTTTATTGAATGCCTAAGAGATAACTTCTTAGAACAGTTTGTCACTGAGCCTACTAGGAGATCAGCGATACCGGATTGGGTGGGGTGTTACGTTATGAACCAGAGCTATTAGGGAGCTTAAGGTAAAAGAACACTTAGGAACCAGCAATCACAATATGATTGGGTTCAACTTGAAATTTGATAGGGAGAAAGTAAAGTCTGATGTAGCAGTATTTCAGTGGAGTAAGGGAAATTACAGTGGTATGAGAGAGGAGTTGGCCAAAGTAAATTGGAAGGAGCTGCTGATAGGGATGTCAGCAGAACAGCAATGGCTGGCGTTTCTGGAGAAAATGAAGAAGGTGCAGGACATGTGTATTCTAAAAATGAAGAAATATTCAAATGGTAAAGTAGTACAGCCGTAGCTGACAAGGGAAGTCAAAGCTGTTGTAAAAGCAAAAGAAAGGGCATACAACAAAGCAAAAATTAGTGGGAAGATTGGGAAGTTTATAAAAAATCTACAAAGAGCAAATAAACAACCATTAGAAGGGAAAAGATGAAAAATGAAAGCAAGCCAGCAAATAATATCAAAGTGGATAGTAAAAGCTTTTCAAGTATGTTAAAAATAAAAGAGAAATGAGGGTGTATATAGGACCACTAGAAAATGAGGCAGGAGAAATAATACTGGGGGACAAGGAGATGGCTGATGAACTAAATGAGTAGTTTGCGTCAGTGTTCACTGTGGAGTTGTAGTGTGTGAAGGAAGAGAAGTGGGTGTAGTTACTGCTACAAGAGAGAAGGTGCTCAACAACTGTAAGACTGAAAGGTGCTTAAGTCACCCGGACCAGAGGAACTGCATCCTGGCGGTCTGTAAGAGGTAGCGTTAGAGATTGTGGTGACATTAGAAATGATCTTTCAAAAATCATTGGACTGTGGCATGGTGCCAGAGGATTGGAAATTTGCGATTGCTACTCCACTCTTTAAGAAAGGAGGAAGGCAGCAAAAAGGAAATTATAGTCCAGTTAGCCTGATCTCAGTGATTGGGAAGATGTTGGAGTCAATTGTTAAGGATGAGGTGATGGAGTACTTGGTGACACAAGACAAGATAGTACAAAGTCAGCATGGTTTCCTTCAGGGAAAATCCTGCCTGATGAACCTGTTGGAATTCTTTGAGGAGATTACAAGTAGGATAGATAAAGGGGATGCAGTGGATGTTGTATATTTGGACTTTCAGAAACCCTTTGACAAAGTGCCACACTTGAGGGTGTTTACCAAGTTAAGAGCCCATGATATTACAGGAAAGTTACTAACATGGTTAGAGCATTGGCTGATTGGTAGGAAGCACTGAATGGGAATAAAAGGATCCTTTTCTGGTTGGCTGCCAGTGACTAGTTATGTTTCACAGGGGTTGGTGTTGGGACCACTTCTTATTATGCTGTATATAAATAATTTAGATGATGGAATAGATGCCTTTGTTGCCAAGTTTGCAGATGATATGAAGAATGGTGGAGAGGCAGATAGTGTTGAGGAAACAAGTAGGATGCAGAAGGACTTAGACAAATTAGGAGGATGGGCAAGAAAGTGGCAAATGAAATACAATGTCGGAAAATGCATGGTCATGCACTTTGGTAGTAGAAATAAATGTGCGGACTATTTTCTAAACAAGGAGAAAATCCAGAAATCTGAGATGCAAAGGGACTTGGGAGTCCTTGTGCAGAACACCCTGAAGGTTAACTTGCAGACTGAATCAGAGTTGAGGAAGGCAACTGCTATGTTTGCATTCATTTCAAGAGGTCTAGAATATAAGAGCAGGCATGTGATGCTGAGGCTTCACAAGGATGATTCCAGGAAAGAAAGGGTTATACAAGCAACGTTTGATGGCTCTGGGTCTGTACTTGTTGGAATTCAGAAGGATTGTCAAGTAGGAATCTCATTGAAACCTTTTGAATGTTGAAAGGCCTAGACACAGTGGATGTGGAAAGGACGTTTCCCATGGTGAGAGAGTCTAGGACAAGAGGGCACAGCCTCAGGACAGAGAGGTGCCCTTTCAAAGCAGAGATGCGGAGAAAGGTGATGAATTTGTGGATTTTGTTGCCACTTACAGCTGTGGAGGCCAGGTCATTAGGGGTATTTAAGGTAGAGATTGATAGGTTTTTGACTGGACATGGCATCAAAGATTATGGGGAGAAGTCCGGGAACTGGGGTTGAGGAGGGGATAGAGAAAAAGGATCAGCCATGATTGAATGACACAGCAGACTCGATGGGCCAGATGGCCTAATTCCGCTCCTATGTTTTATGGTCTTATGGTGTACATAATGAAGTGGCCATGGAGTGTATATGTATTGCACTGAGTGTAATTTTAACTTAGTATGTAATAACATTGGTGGAATCCATCATGTTAAACCAAAGCTATAACCTGACTTTTTTAAATGACCACTGAAGGCATCTGATGAGAAATTAGAAGAAATTAACAAGCACGTATAGTTTCTATAAAGTGCTGCAGGTGGGAATTGAAGTTAAGAGCATGGCATTCTTCGGTGAAAAGTAAACTGTTTTATTTTGGACTAATCAAAGCAGTTCAAAGTCTACATGGTGGTTGTGCAGGTGTAAAGAGTGATATTAGAGATGAGAAGACAACTTTAAAGACTGAAGAATTACAACACACAGACGAATTGGGCAGAAAGGTGAGCCAATGTAAATGGAAAAATTGAGCAGAGATCCTTGAAAACACCACCACATGTAATAAAGAGTATTTTAAAATAAATGTAAAATAAAGAATGAAGGATCTTAAGAGTGGTATAATGACTTTAAAAGTGTCAGTTAGTTAGCTTTGTCTGTTGTAACAGAATTAGCTCTGAATCTGAAGGCTGTGGATTTGGGTGTATATTCAAAATACACACTGCTGTCCTTGACTGGAGTAGAGTGTTACCGAAGACACTACTTTGGATGATAGTGTAAACTGTGAACTTGCCTGTTCTTGTGATGTACATCGATGTTTAGAATTGTTCAAGGAAGAGCAGGGAGTATATTCCAGAGTCATTCCGTACTATGTTGTGAATGCTGAATGGTTGTTTAAAATGGCCGTCAATGGTGCACTGAAAATCTCTGATGCTTCAATTACATACGTGCCGTTTGTAGCTGGGTATACACTAGCTTTAATCTCAGATTTGATCTCGGAATGGTTTAAGCGTGAGTTGAGGGTAGAGTAATGTAACAACAGGTGTAACTGTCCTTTCCAAGAAGTAGCTCTAAATAAAACAACAAATGCAATCATTCTGTGTATACATATATTTGTAGATAAAAGGCTTGTGATAGCTGGCTTTGGGAAATGATGGCTATCTATTTTTGCACCATGTTTCAGAAGAACTCTTAAGTGGCTAAAAGAGGTTGGATGGTCTCTATTTTGATTGTTAACCCTTTGACCAACTAATGTTATAGGCATACTACATCTTCATGTCAACATACAAAAGAAAATATTCCTTTTTTTCAATGTCATTGCATGAAGTTAAGCATCTTTCTTTATTCCTCATGTCTGAATGAAACATAAATCAAAAAAATCTCCATCTATTTCAATTCCACAATATCTTCCAAACAAAAATATAAAATGCATTGTTAATGAAACAGTGGGTTTTAAGTAACAATACTGTGAACAATGAGAGTTTGATTGAATGCCCAAAACTTGGTGAAGTACTCTTTTGTACCACAGGATTACAGGTGACAATTGAGTCTAATGGCTGAATAGTTGTATGTTTAAATGTCAATTTGATATTTTAATACAATTTTATTGCTCATAGAGAGGATATTTCTCAAGTCTTGAGGAAACAAGGTCTGAGGTGCTTTGAAGGAAAGCGTTAAGATGAACATACTGTACATTGTATACTCACTTTATTAAGTACATCTGTACACCTCATTAATCCAAATGGCTAAGCAACCACAATTATATTGCATGCAGATATGCTCAAGAGGTTCAGTTGTTGTCCAGACCAAACATCAGAATGGGGAAGATATGTGATCGAAGTAACTTGGACCATGGAATATCATGGAACTTGAACCTGGTTGATGCCAGACAAAGTGGTTCGAGTATCTTAGAAACTGCTGATCTCCTGGAATCTTTACACACAACAGTCGCTACAGAATGGTGCGAGAAGCAATAAGAATATTGAGTGAGCTGCAGTTCTGTGGGCAAAAACGCCTTTTAATGAGAGAGGTCGGAGGAGAATGGCCAGACTGGTTCAAGCTGACAGGAGGGTGATAGTAACTCAAATAACCACACATTACAACAATGGTGTGCAGAATAGCTTCACTGAATACACAACACGTCAAACCTTGAAGTGGATGGGCTACAGCAGCAAAAATCCACGAGCATACACATTTGGGAAGTACCTATAAAGTGGCCATGGAATGTATTATTGTCATTTAGAATTATGATGTCATTGATGATTTCAAGTTACAATTTCAGTTAGAACGTAAATGTAGAGCATAGAATAGTACAGCACTGGAACAGACCCTTTGGCCCACAATGTTACACAGAACCAAATAAATTGTAATCAAATGGGTAACTAAACTAATCTCCTCTACCTGTACCATGTCCATATGCTTACATTTTCCTCACAATCATACACCTTTCTGAACATTTCTTAAAAGTCTCAAATGTTTCTGCTGCTTCCAGTGCATTCCAGGCACCCACCACTCTGTGCAAAAACAACCTGTCACTCACACCTCCTTTGAAATTACCTCCTCTTACCTTAAATACGTGCCCTCTATTTTCAGGCATTTCAACCCTATATAAAATATACTGTCTGTCTACTCTATATCTCCCATAATCTTATAAACCTCTTATCAGATCTCCCCTCAGCCTCCACCGCTCCAGAGAGAACAACCCAAATTTGCCCTTCCACTCATTATAGCACGTCCAGGCAGCATGCTGGTGAACCTCTTCTGCACCCTCTCCTTTCTATAATGGGGCCACCATAACTGTATGCAATACACCAGTGTAGCCTAACAAGAGCTTTATAAAGCTGCAACATAAGTAGTTGACTTTTGAACTCAATGCCTCAACTAATAAAGACAAGCATGTTATATACCTTCTTAACCACCCTATCAACCTGTGAACTTGGACCCCAAAATCCCTCTGCTCCTCAGCACTTTTAAGATTTTGCCTTTAACAGTCTCTTTACATTTGATTACCAAGGTGCAGCTTCATTTTTTTTAAATTTGCATCTTTAAAAAGTGGAAATTATAATCTAGGTCTGCATTGAAATATATATTAGATGAGACACGAAAGATTGCCCTTGACTGTGTTTCCTAACTATTCTTTTCCATTGTGATGAGCCAATATTTCAAAACTAACATAATTTTAATCCAAGTAAAGTTTTCTGCAGAGCATGAGATTTAACCAACAATAGATATATTTTGTCAAAAGAGACAGGAAATATAGGTGATTTATTTTTTTGTAGCAATGAAATTATGAAACTGTTTACCAGCAGAGACTGTGGAACGGAAAGCACAAAATCCTGTATAAAGATTAAAAGTTTTTCCAGGGAAGTGGTTGAAAGTTTATTCAAAGATGAATTGGAGGTAGGGAATGGACTAGAGGAGTCTATGGTCAATATATTACTGCTTTTGTATAACAAGGTTCTGTATCTAAAGTGTGTCAAAAATTAAAAGAAACTCCTCAGCAGTTAGTCTGGGGTTGTTGTTACTTAATTTACCAGGCCAATTAATTATTTGGTTATTTTCCAAAACAAATAATTTTGTATAAAAGTTCAATCTGGTTGAGTTGGATCTGGGCAGTATCTTTGAATGTATTGACTACTGAGAAGCATAGAAGAAGTCCGTGGAGGGAAGACTGGTGTCCATGTTGTCCTTAGCTGTGTACACACACTGCAGTTTCTTGTGGTCGTATGCAGAGCAGTTGCAATACCAAGCTATGATGCCTCCAGCTAAGATGTTAATCAGTTAAAAATTGGTAAGGGTCAACAAGGACATAACAAATTCCTTTAGCCTCTTGAAGAAGTAAAGGCATTGGTGAGTTTTCTTGACCGTGGTATATAAGTGGTTGGACCAGCACAGGCTGTTGGTACTGTTCACTCCTATGAACTTGAAGCTGTCAGCACTGTTAATTCAGACAGGAGCATGTGCACTGCCCCCTTCCTGAAGACAATGACCAGCTCTTCTGTTAACGTTGAGGGAAAGATTGTTACCAAGCCCTCTATCTGAAAACTTGTAAAGAGAATTAGAGTAGAAGCTGTCACACAGTCATGAACATTCAGGGTAATAAGTAGGGTGCTGTGGAAGCAACCTCGTGGGCCACCGGTGTTTAAAATAATCGTGCCAGAGGTGTGGCTGCCTGTCCTTACTGATTGTGGTCTGTTGGTCAGGAAGTCAAGGATTCAGTTGCAGAGGGAAGGTGTTGACTCCCAGATCTCAGAGAATTGTTGATGAATTTGCTTGGAATTAAAATTTTGAAAGCAGAGCAGCAGCCAATTAGTAACAGTAATTGGCTTTACTGTCCAGGTTCTCCAGTGAGGAGTGTAAGACCAGGGAGATGGTGTCTGCCAGAGACCTATTTCACAGCAGGCAGTTTGCAGTGGACCAGGGCAATCTGGGAGGCTGGAATTAATGTGTGTCATGACCAGCCTCTCAAAGTGATTCCCCTTTAAAAGTTGCAGATTGGCTTTAACTAATGAAGATGAATTTTAATTGAAACTGGCCGCTTATAAAATAGGGCTGGGCATCTGTTAACACAGTCAGACAGGTTTTGTGTCAGCTTTATTGCAAAATCATTACAACAAGCAGACATCATGACTTTATTGTGTTCTCAGCATTGGAAGCCACAAGTGTGAATTAATTGTGCATTACAAGCACTCTTTCAGGGATTACCCAATTTAACCTATTCTGTTATGTTTAAAATCTGACTCCGTAAAATCATAAGAACAGAAGTAAACCATTCGGCCCATTGAGTCTGCTCTACCGTTCAATCATGGCTAATTTATTTTTCCTCTTAACTTCATAGTCCTGCCTTCTCATAACCTTTGACACCCTTACCAATTAAGTACCTTTCAACCCCTGCTTTAAATATGCCCAGTGGTTTAATCTCCAAAACAATCTGTGGCAATGAATTCCACATATTCACCACCCTCTAGCTAAAGAAGTTTGTCTTCATCTTCAGTCTAAAGGGCTTTGTTATATACTGAGGCTGGTCCTAGTCTTTCCAACTATAGGAAACATCCTCTCAACATCCACTCTCCCTAGGCCTTTCAATATTTGGCAGATTTCAATAAGATTCCCCCCCCCCCCCCCCCCCCCAATTCTTCTAAACTCTTGCGAGTCCAGGTCCAGACCATTAAAAGCTGCTTATACATTAACCCTTTCACTCCCAGGATCATTCTCATGAACCTCATCTGAACCCTCTCCATTGCCAGCATATCCTTTCTTAGCTATGGACCCAAGATTGCTTATAATACTCTTAATGCAATCGGACCAATGCCTTATAAAGTCTCAGCATTACATCCTTAACTTTATGTTCTTGTCTTCTTGAAATCAATGCTAACAGTGCACTTGCCTTCCTTACTACAAACTCGAGCTGCAACCTTTTGGGCATCCCATTTCGAAAGTTCTCTTCACTTTTATTCCTTTGTGACACTATATTCCATCTGCTACTTCTTTGCCCATTCTTCTAATCTGTTCGAGTCCTCCTGCAGACTCTGTTTGCTCAACACTACCTGTCCCTCCACCTATCTTTGTATCATCAATAAACTTGGCCACAAAGCCTCATTTCAATCATGCGCATCATTAACATCTAACGTGAAAATTAGTGGCCCTACCACCAATTGCTGTGGAACACTAGTCACCAATTTTCTTTCTATGACATAGTGACTTCCAGCAAACTGTTTGACGGTGGCAGAGACTACGATTGAGTCTGATCCTGTTCTTGCATGAGAGCCACTCTTGTTTGTTTTCCAGCACAGTCCCCTGAAAGTGAGACCCAACTGATTTTCCTTTAATCTCTCCCGTCTCCTAAGGAAAGGATCCTAAAGAACAATTGTAATACCAAGTTGATCATTCCAAATGAACTAATAAACTCTGCATGGTCTAGAGGTCAATATCAGGCCTTCCTAGTCAGTATGATTCAATTCTATATCAGACTGATCTAACTAATTATTTACCACAGAAGCTCATGAATTCAAGCCATGGTGATGAGGATTACTTTGCCTGATTTACTTGGCTTTGTAAATAATGCATTTTGTCATTTGTTTCTTTTCCTACTGTTAGGTTTAATAAACTCACACTCCAAGCTGGATCAAATGACGTTGCACAAACATGATCGTGGCCTTTCCAGTGTAACCAGAAAGAAAGCAATTTTGACTGAAAGTGTTACTGTATCAGCTCAGTCATCATCTTCCTCACCTTCACCATCTCCATCATGTGAATCAGGTTAGTTGCTAATATTAATATGCATGTCAAGTCTAGTCACTTTTAATTTCGACTATAACTGCTGGTACAGTGCATAGTAAAAATGAGACAACGTTTTTCAGGACCATGGTGTTAGATGACACAGTACAAAAAACTAGACTGAACTACGTAATAAAAAAACAACACAGAGAAAGCTACACTAGACTACAGACCTACACAGGACTGCATAAAATGCACAAAAACAGTGCAGTCATTTACAATAAATAATAAACAGGACAGTAGGGCAAGGTGTCAGTCCAGGGTTATTTGACAAGGTCCCACATGAGAGGTTAGTTCAGAAGGTTCAGACACTAGGTATCCATGGAGAGGTTATAAACTGGATTCGAAGTTGGCTGTGTGGGAGAAGACAGAGAGTGGTAGTGGATGATTGCTTCTCAGACTGGAGGCCTGTGACTAGTGGTGTGCCTCAGGGATCTGTGCTGGGACCATTGCTGTTTGTTGTCTGTATCAATGATCTAGATGATAATGTGGTAAATTGGATCAGCAATTTGCTGATGACACTAAGATTGGAGGTGTTATGGACAGCGAGGAAGGCTTTCAAAGCTTGCAGAGGGATCTGGACCAACTGGAAAAATGGGCCAGAAAATGGCAGATGGAATTTAAAGCAGACAAGGGTGAAATTTTGCATTTTGGAAGGACAATTCAAGGTAGGACATACACAGTAAATGGTAGGGCACTGAGGAGTGTGGAAGAACAAAGGGATCTGGGAGTTCAAATGCATAATTCCCTGAAAGTGATGTCACAGGTAGACAGGGTTGTAAAGAAAGCTTTTGGCATCCTGGCATTCATAAATCAAAGAATTGAGTATAGGAGTTGGGATGTTATGGTGAGGTTGTATAAGACATTGGTGAGGCCACATTTGGAGTATTGTGTGCAGTTCTGGTCACCTAACTATAGGAAGGATATCAGTCAAATTGAAAGAGTGCAGAGAAGACAGACATACTTTATTGATCCCGAGGGAAATTGGGTTTCATTACAGCTGCACCAACCAAGAATAGTGTAGAAGTATAGCAATATAAAACCATAAATAATTAAATAATAATAAGTTAATTATGCCAAGTGGAAATAAGTCCAGGACCAGCCTATTGGCTCAGGGTGTCTGACACTCCGAGGGAGGAGTTGTAGTTTGAGGGCCACAGGCAGGAATGACTTCCTATGATGCTCAGTGTTACATCTCAGTGGAATGAGTCTCTGGCTGAATGTACTCCTGTGCCTAACGAATACATTATGGAGTAGATGGGAGTCATTGTCCAAGATGGCATGCAACTTGGACAGCATCCTCTTTTCAGACACCACCGTCAGAGAGTCCAGTTCCACCTCCACAACATCACTGGCCTTACGAATGAGTTTGTTCATTCTGTTGGTGTCTGCTACCCTCAGCCTGATGCCCCAGCACACAACAGCAAACATGATAGCACTGGCCACCACAGACTTGTAGAACATCCTCAGCATCGTTCGGCAGATGTTAAAGGACCTCACTCTCCTCAGGAAGTAGAGACGGCTCTGACCCTTCTTGTAGACAGCCTCAGTGTTCTTTGACCAGTCCAGTTTATTGTCAATTCGTATTCCCAGGTATTTGTAATCCTCCACCATGTCCACACTGACCCCTTGGATGGAAACAGGAGTCACCAGTGCCTTAGCCCTCCTTAGGTCCAGCACCAGCCCCTTGGTCTTTTTCACATTAAGCTGCAGATGATTCTGCTCGCACCATGTGACAAAGTTTCCCACCATAGTCCTGTACTCAGCCTCATCTCCCTTGCTGATGCATCCAACTATGGCAGAGTCATCAGAAAACTTCTGAAGATGGCAAGACTCTGTGCAGTAGTTGAAGTCTGAGGTGTAGATGGTGAAGAGAAAGGGAGACAGGACAGTCCCCTGTGGAGCCCCAGTGCTGCTGACCACTCTGTCTGACACACAGTGTTGCAAGCGCACGTACTGTGGTCTGCCAGTCAGGTAATCAATAATCCATGACACCAGGGAAGCATCCACCTGCATCACTGTCAGCTTTTCACCCAGCAGAGCAGGGTGGATGGTGCTGAACGCATTGGAGAAGTCAAGAAACATGACCCTGCTAGGATGTTGCCGGGTCTTCAGGAGTTGAGTTACAGGGAAAGATTGAACAGGTTAGGACTTTATTTCTTGGAGCACAGAAGAATTGAGGAAGGATTTGATAGAGGTATATAAAATTATGAGTGGTATAGACAGAGTAAATGCGAATAGGCTCTTTCCACTTAGATTAGGAGAGATAAATACGAGAGGACATGGCTTTAGGGTGAAAGGGCAAAGGTTTAGGGGGAACTTCTTCACTCAGTGAGTGGTGGGATTGTGGAACGAGCTGCCATCTGACGTGGTAAATGTGGGCTCAGTCTTAAGTTTTAAGAATAAATTGGATAGATACATGAATGGGAGAGGTCTGGAGGGTTATGGACTGGGTGCAGGTCAATGAGACTAGTGGAATAAAGCTTCGGCACAGACTAGAAGGGCCGAATGGCCTGTTTTCTGTGCTGTAGTGTTCTATGGTTCTATTAATAACAATTGCATAGGTGTGCAAAAGTC
Source organism: Hemitrygon akajei (assembly GCF_048418815.1). NCBI lineage: Eukaryota > Metazoa > Chordata > Chondrichthyes > Myliobatiformes > Dasyatidae > Hemitrygon > Hemitrygon akajei. The sequence goes on from NC_133136.1 coordinate 30,745,808, forward strand.
ATTAGGAACTGACCTTCAAGCCTACAGTGTATTTGGATTCCCACACTGTGTCCCTGGGCAGAATATTTGTGGAATAAAGAATAACTCCTAGCAGTTACCAGCATTAAATTAATTAGACATAGTGGTTAGACCCAAATCAAGCATTGTTGATTTCAACTCAGGTTAACCTTTATAATATTCAAAAGAAATATCAGAGTCAGAATAAGGTTTATTATCACTGACATGAAATTCATTATTTTGCTGCAGTGGTATAGTGCAAGGCATAAAAATTATTCGGTTAGCAAAATAAATGGCTCAAAAGATAAATAATGAGGTAGTGTTCAAGAGTTTGTGGATCATTCAAAAATCTGATGGCGGGGAAGAAAAAGTATAAACCATTGAGTGTGGGTCTTGAGGCTCCTACTCCTTCCCAATGATAATAATGAGAAGGTATGTCCTGGATGGTTAAGGCATTTAATGGTTGATATCGTGATCTTCAGACAGTGCCTCTTGAAGATGTCCTCAGTGGTGGGAGTTTTGTGCTCCTGATGGAGCTAGCTGAGTTACAACCCTTGCAGCCTTTTATGATCTTGTGCTTTGGAGCCTTTGTATCAGGCTGTGATAAAACCTGTCAGAATGCTCTCCACTGTACATCTTTAGAAATTTGCTGGTCTTTGGTGACACATCGAATCTCAAACTCCTAATGAAGCAGAGCTGCCTGTGTGCCTGTTTGTGATTGTATCAGTGTGTTGGGCCCAGGATAGATGCTCTGTAATGTTGTTGTCTAAGAACCTGAAGTTCATCGCCCTTTCAACCACTGACACCTCAACTGAGGATTGGTGTGTGCTCTTTCGACTGCCTCTTCCTGAAGTCCACAATCAATTCCTTGGCTTTACTGAGTGCAAAGTTGTTGTGACACCATTCAACCAAACAATCTATCTCAGTCCTCTACACCTCCCCACTGCTGTCTAAGATTTTGCCAGCAACAGAGATGTCATCTGTAAATTTCTAGATGGTGTTTGTGCAACGACTAGCCACACAGGCACGAGTGTAAAGAGCAGAGCAGCGGGCTAATCACACATTCTTGAGGTGCACCTATCTTGACTAAGAGCAACTCTAAAAATTTACGGCTGAACAAAATGAGTGCTGCTTCTCATTTTCAATATTGGTTGAGTGATTAGGTTCATTTGCTTTGGACTTGGTTTATGCCTCCTAAATTTCTCTCTACATTGTAAAGGGTGGCAGTTTCATATGTGTACCTTAGAAATGGCACTGGAATCTATTTGTCATTGCCTATCCAGGTTATTGATGTCCATAGTGCACCTGATATTTCTATGGTGACGTGTGACTACTTGGCTCATTAATCCTAAAATCAAGCCCAATACCACTTCATACCAATGTCATGGTGCTTTCAGCAATACAAAGTTTCTGAATCTTATTTCATGTATTCCTTTTAAGAACATGTACTGGGACAATATTAGTGTGAAATATTTCTCGTGGGATATTCCCCCAACCATACTATTTTGCATTGACTAACAGAGCCCTGTAGACTGGATAGATGCTAACAAGAAAAAACTGCAGAGGCTGGAATTCCAAGTAACACACAGAAAATGCTGGAGGAGGTCAGCAGGCCAGGCAGCATCTATGGAAAAAAATACAGTTGATGTTTTGGGCCAAGGGTCTAGGCCTGAAAGGTTGACTGTACTCTTTTCCATAAATGGATACTGTTCGCTCTTTCCAGTTCATGGATCAACAATCTCCTTCTCCTTCAACACCATTGTTTACCCAAAAGCTATCAAGGTCCAATGTGCCCCGTGAAACTGTTAATCATTTCATTCAGTCCATTTTTGTATCAAGTCAGTACAAGCCCTTGCACTTAATAGACTGAACGGGGTAAATAGTTCTTCTCCAGTCTCAGTTAAATGAACATGGTGGAATTTAAATAGTCTGTAGATTTTTTAATAGAATATTCCAGCCATGTTTTGAAATTTGATTAAATAGAAATCTTTTATTGATACAGAGCTTTCGTAAATTCTGGACTACCAAGCACTTCCAAACCAATGGTGTGTATTTAGTATTACAAATTTGGAAAACATGGTGTTCAATTTGTACACAGTTAGATCTACACAAAAATGCAGGAAAGTATCATATTAACTGAGGTATCAGCGTTGAACAGAGAATCAAGTTTTTTTTAAGATTCACACTAAATTTGTTTCTACAACAGTGCAAATGAAGCCTGAGTCTAATGACTGAACTCCACTAGTATCAGAAAAATGTAGAGCAAGCCCTCAGCTCATTTTACAGCATGGATAATCAATATGTCTTTTTTTAAATAAAGGGGCAGGGTTTTTTTAAATGGAGATGTCAGGATATATGCACAGACACGAGAATTTTAATATTAACAAAAATGTGATCAGAATATAGGAAATTTGAAATGGGGTGTGAATAAACACATCCTAGTTCAATTATCTGTTCTCTTTAATCATGCTTCATGTAAAATTACATTTGCCTCACCATGGGTGATGTCATGAGAGACTAGCTTTTACTTCCTAAAAAAAAGATCAGAGGGTCTCAAACATCTGATGGCATATTTGTTTATGGATGAAATTCCATGGTGCATTTAAAAAGCAAAGCTTTTATTTTGAAATTTTAAAAATGTTGACATGTAAGCTTGTCTGTTCCCTTGAGACTTTCAAAATGATGCCTCCATATTCCCTAGGCAGGCTACCAAGAGTGTACTTTAGCCTTCAGGTTCGATGTTCGGTGTTCTTGCATTTAGATCTGAGATACTGTGAAAGATGGTTTCATTTGAATTACAGAATTCCTGTCCAAACCATTCCTCTGCAATCCATGTGTCAAAATAATAAACATAAAACTCGAAAATGTCTAAAAGAGAAAATGGAAAGCTTCTGAGAATTTCCTGTCATTAGTAAAAGGCTCCTTTGAAAGTTTTTGTTCAAAAAGAATCTTTTTTTTTGCGGAAGGAAAAGGATCTACAAGTGAACCCAGCTGTTCAGTGAAACTTGCAGAGTCGGTGGGTCTCCAAAGGCATTCTTAGACTTTAATAATAGCAATTAAGCGGGACTGAAACATGACCTGCTTTAGACTAAAGTGACTGCATTCCTGTATTTTCAAATGATATATATGCTGAAAGCGATCCTTACAACTTACTGAAAATATTATTTAATTATCGTTGTAAAGAAATCTTGCAATATTAGTTCTTTGAGATTTTTATACATGCATTTAAAACAAATTTTTTTGACAGTGCCTTAAAGACGTATGGTTCTTGAAGACCCATTTTTACCACCCACACATAATGAAAAAGTGTGTGTTTTATAAAGTAACATTGATCATTACAACATACACAGATTTTCTACTGGAAGCATTTTAGCACCATCAGAAGTAGCTGTAATACTGACTGATCCAAATGACTAGTCATAAAATTACTCCATTACTTTATGACCACCTAGCAATTATGCAGAGCATTTGAATTTAAGTTCTCAGCATTTCAGTTTGAATAAATACTATATAAAGATAGGCAAGCAATACTGTTTGTATCATCCATCCTAAACTTTCCAATTAAGGGATTCAACTGCATTTTGAATAGCAATATAATTTTGACTTTACAGCTCTTTCTGATAAAATATTTAAATCAGTTACCATAACTTTGATTAAAATGTGATTTATCCTGATAACTATTCTAAACCTACATTACACTTATTCAAATTTCAGATTGGCTTATCAAAACTATTTACTAATTTTGATCGTGCTCTCAGTGAGATCACTCACCTGTACGCAGTGTTTGTCGTTTGAAATAGGTTTCCAGATAAAATAATGAAAGATTATGAGTTATTTATGTAAATGTTGATATGGTAGGATTTTTCTGCTTGCAATGACCATGTTGTGGAATGGCATCTTATGTCCATAACGATCTTAAAATTATGGCATCTTTCCCCTTACTTCTTTTAGAGACACTGCAAGGTATATTTGGGCAATGTAATGCACTGTGGTGAACAACTATGGAGAATCTTTACTTGGGTATCATTTTACGAAAGCATTGTTTTAATACAGGTATCATTGTTCAGGCTATCAGTAGCAGGTTCAACAACAACTAATTTCCAAATGAAGATTAAGTTTTAATATTAAAATAAAAGAGTTAGAACATTAGTACTATCATTGAAAATAGTTAAATATTTTCAAATATATTTGCAATAAATGTGGTATATTATCTAAGGCCAGGAATTAATATTTGCTAATGAAGGTGTTTTGCAAAATGCCCTATAATTGACTTAACTCAATGTAATACTGCATCTTTGCATCAGGATACATGTATGTCTGATTCATTATAGTACATATTGTGCACTGGTACTGGCTGTTAAATGTATCTTTAAATCATTTTAACACTAATGTAGCATTGAACGGTGTATAATTCCATGCTGGTAATTAAATGATTGTATACATCTGGTGATTATAATGATTCCCTGTGATCTCTCCATTTAGTTCAAAGTCCTACTTCTTCACCCAGGAGAAAGCTGAAGAGGAGGGAAATTGAAGCTATTCAATGTGAGGTCAGGAAGATGTGCAATTATGACAAAATTCTTGCAACGAAAAAGAACTTGGACCATGTCAACAAGATCCTGAAAGCCAAAAGATTGCAAAGACAGTCAAAAACTGGCAATAACATAGTAAAAAAGAGGAGAGGCCGTCCAAGGAAGCACCCTTTGCCGCTTGAAGAAGACTTAACAGACCAGATGCCAGTACTGGAGAAGTGTGTGGATCTTCCCAGTAAACGAGGTCTGAGGTACAATTTAGCCCCTGAAATGCTGGCTGCAGCCAGTCAGGACACAATCAAGGACACAATTGAAGCTGTAATATGCATGGCACAGCAACAGCAGCCGAAGTCAGATAAAGGCACCAAAAGAAAGCAGAAAGAGGAAATTGGGCAAAATGTGAAGAGACATAGGAAGTCCAAAGAAACTGAAAAAGAGGCAATCACCACAAGTTCTAAAAGGTACAACAGTTTGAACATCTCTGCCACCAGCTACCAGTCAACAGCCATCAATCACTGAAACCTTCCTGCACTTTAATATTACTTGGTGAATGAGAAGGGAATGACTTAGATTCAGATATTGGAAAATTTTTAAATGATAACCATTTTCTCACACAATCCACCGTATGAAAGGGATGGCCTCTTCCAGCATTCACTGCGTTCTTTATAAATACCAGACTCCACTGTCAACATCTGGTGTTTCGATATGTCAGTTCAGTTTCACTATTTTGTACAAACATTCCTTCTCCCTGTTTACCGCGCTCTATCCACGGACCCATTATTTGCAAAGTGAGCAACGTGTAATGGTGTTTTAAAGGGTAAGCTAGTGCAAGTACAGTACTTTTGGCAGCCTTTTAGAAGAATGTATTAATGAAATGTTCCTTGGGAAGGCAGGCAAAAATAACATTACGCTTGCAACTGTGTTTCTTATATACTGGATTTATAATCAATATATGCTAGTTGATTAAAGGAGAAAGAAAGAAATTTTAAAATATTCTTGCCGACATTCAGGCAATACTGTACTCACAGAGCCTTAAATGCAAAAGTGTTATCCATGTAAAGCACTTTCTGCGTCAGTTCAACATATGCTCTTGAAAACTCAGCAGAAATAAAAGAAAAGTCATAAAGGAATTTCCAATCAATAAATGTCCCAAGTTTTTTTATGTGTTGAAAATAAATGTCCCTGCCTTGATGGACAACCCTGTCAAAAAGTGACATTAATCAGAATCTAAAAGAGGTCCATAGCACAAAATAGATTCAGCCTGAACTTCTCAAGGGATTTGCTGGATCTATTATTGCCACCTAGACTTTTATCACTGGTCTCTTCCTTTGAGAAGCAATATCATACAAAGCAGTGAACATAGAACAGTGCAGCACAGTACAGGCCATTCGGCCCATGATGTTGTGCCAACCTTTTAACAGTGAAAACAAATTCAAAGTATTCTTTCAATAGAGAGATTTGCATCTGATCCCTCCCCCCAAAGAAATAATTGATTTCCAACTCTCGCACTTGCCCCTAAAATCTTTGAGCAATTATTTTCACAAGTGACTTTCTGTAAAGGTAGGAATTGATGTTGTAATCTAGATCATTTAAAAGTATAACATTGTGTGCCCTCTTGTATGGCCTTACAGTTTTCCAAAGTAAATAGATGTTAACAAAAAAAATTAAAATATATTTTTTCTGCAATTATCTAAGTTTCACATCAAATTTATTCATGCAATATTTAAGAGACTGTTCTCCAAAATTATAAAATTTACGCTGAGAAATGCCCCTGATTTGCCCACAATATTACTTTAAAATTAACTCTCACCTCTGAACACACAAAATAGAAACATCCAAAATACACAAAGAACATGTTGAATATTTTCCATAACAAACAGAACTGTCACCAGCTGAAATCTATACAATGGATGGTCAGGTCGTAGATATCGTTTTTACCTGTTCATTCTTAGCAAATGGTAATCCCCATCCGCCAGTTGTCCTTTCAAAATCAATCACTAGTGAAGAAAATATTCTGCTGCAAAGGGACATTTCTTTTAATCATGTCCTAGTTAACAGTGTCAGTGTAAATCACAATTTCCTAAATTATTGTATGCAAATAATCAGATACTTAATATCAAAGAAATGGATGCTTATCCCCAGAGTAACGGTTGTCTTGTATCCTGGTAATCGTGTTTTTTTATATTTCTTTATGAAAACTGGATGAAAAACTAACCTTAAGCTTTTGAATTTCTGTATTTAATTTCCCCTTATGCAAAAAGAAATTAAGTGTTCTTATGATGATAATCCAAAACATATTTTCAATTATTTTTAAAAATGAATAATTGTGACTGCAGTTAATATTTAGGCAAAATGTTTATATCATGGCAGCCTTAATTCAGTCAAAAACAATAACCTGTTGTATATAATGTAATTACACATCTTTGACCTGCATGGGTTCAAACTGTCTGAATCATCTTGTCTGTGTAATTGTCATTTTAACTGTTTTTCAATCAACTTTAACCATTGATTTTGATGCCAAACAATTGTTTTAATGCATCTGGGGTTTGGGAATGGGGCTAATTGAAGTTGGGGGTGGAGGGGGTGGGGAGGGATGAAATTCATATATTCTACAATATACAAGTTTTAAAAGTAACCCTTGCCTTTAAAATTTGGTACGTGGTGTCACAGAAGCAAAACCATTAAAATGACAATGACATAATTGTTTAAAATGGACCACAGCATTGACAAAATTTTATCAGCATGGAGGTACAGTAAATTTTGGGTCTGATATAGCACGGTATTGTGCTGATGTGAAATAATGTATTGTAACATATCTAGTGAAAAGCCTGCCAAGGTTGCAACACTAAAACAATACAGAGACATTGAAAGAACTGCCAAATGTTCTACACGGGTGTCCTAGTCAAATCCCAGTGTTTTGTTTTTACTCTGGCTTTTATTTAGGAAGAAGAGCAATTTTTTGCCGAAAGTTGATAAGACTACAAATGAAGTTTCAAAAAAAAAATGTACCTTTAAACATGGGGCACAAGATCCTTTTACATAGTGCTGGCTTATTTTAGTCTGTATTCATAGTGTTTTTAAACCTTTTTTAGAGTGTATTTGCATGTTATTATACTTGACTGTATGTACACATATTTTAGACAAATATTATATTTGTATTCTAATTAAACATAGAGCAAACTTGTACATTGTTGTTTGAAATGTTTTTTGTAACGGTTTTTATTCATGAAGCATTTTTGTACATTGAATAGATATGAACTGCTGTTGATTGGCGCTGATGTATTTGGCATGCTGATTGTCATGCTTCTACATATAGTTGTTGGTTTTTAAAACTTTTTTTCCGAGAGAAGCTCATTGTCTTGCTGCCGAAATCAGGTTAGCAATAGAGCACTTACTGAAAAGTAATCTGTTCATATGTTATTCATTGTGTGAAAATAAAGAAACTTAATCAAAACCAACAACCAGTACTGAAAATGTCATCTTTGTCTATATGGCTTGATTTGCTTTTGCACATTCTGGAAAAGTTGCTACGTCTCCTGGAAGAACCCCCAGCTCTTTTTACACATAAATGACCAACTAACTGGTCATCTCTTGCTACAGTACAAGTAAATAAAGTAATATCCTCAGTCCCATTTCAATAAATGAAATGTCTTCTGTATCACATCTATGTCAGTTTATCCAATTTATTATAGGAACAGCCAACAAATATACTGAGCGTCAGGTCAAACATTGAATTATGTCAAAAGCTTGCTTAATTTTTTTTTAATGCATTTTTTAAAAAAGTTACGCACTGAAATATTTTCATCATCCCTAATACCACACTGCATTCAGGACTGAATTGTTGAGAATATGCTCGTGCACTTGGTGAGATTGACTTCTCCACATTTATGTATACTGCCCTCAGAAATGCAACTTAAAAATTCCAGGATACTATATCCACTTTTGACCAATGCTACGTTATAACTTCAGAACAATCCAAGAATATCGTGGTGGCTTGTTTACTTCAAGTGAACACAGGTCAGTAATCTAATATAACCTTTCATTCCTTTAAATGTTTACAGGACAGAATAATTGTAGCTGAACTGATATCTACAAAAGAAAACTATAACATTCTATCTGTTGAACAGTATGTGAGGTTTACAAAAGAGGGTAATAAAATCGTTCTTACTTGAATAAGTTTCTGGATTTTCTAAATACATTTTATAATCTTGAGAAATTAATATATTTGAAAAGTATCTTTTTTGGTTACATAATAATTTGAAGTTTATAACTAACCAGTCATCAATTGCTGCTTAATGTTAACAGATTTGGATTGAGCAAATCTTCTAAAACATTTTGATTTTGTTTTTATTTTCATTTAAAAAGCAACCTGGAATGTGACTGCTGAGTTTAAATGGGATACCGGAAGTGACAGCTTCTTGATAATTTTGATTACCAAAATCATTAGAATAGCCTACCATTTTAGCAGCTTGTTAAACAACAGGTAGAACCAAATGAATCTAACAGGGCATCTAGCCTGTGTTGTCCACATCATCCAAAAGTGTTGTCCAGAGGGATACTAGTTCCAGATCACAGCCTCTAATTTTCATATGGGCTCCTCCAGGTAACTGAAATGTGTTGAGGACTACAGTCTCTGCCACCCTTACAGGTGGTAGGTCCAGATCTCCATCAGCTACTGAGTGAGAAACTTCTTCCACTTCCTCTGTAGTCATTCCATAACCCCCCAACTCACAATTTATTCTCTTATTTAGAGATACGGCATGGTAACAGCCCCTATCAGCCCAACAAGCCCATACCACCCAGTTACGTCCATGTGCACAATTAATCTACTAACTCGTATATCGTTGGAATGTGGGAGGAAACCAGGGCACCCAGGTGAAAACCACATGGTGACAAGGAAAATATACAAACTCCTTACAGGCAGTAATGGAGTTGAACCCGGGTCACCAGCAGTGGTGCAGTGCTAGCCAGAGCGCGTCCGGCACATCTTTTAAGGAAAAAGCCAAACTAAACAAGTTAATTAATTAGGTGCCGGCCAGGGTGATTTGAGTATCTCAGAAGCTGCTGATCTCCTGGGATTTTTACGCACAACAGACCCTGGAGTTTACAAAGAATGGTGCCAAAAACAAAAAACAAAATCCAGAGAGTGGATTTAACAAGATGTTTTTGCTCACAGAACAACCGCTTGCTGGATGTTTTTTTTGTTTTTAGCACCATTCTTTGTAAACTCCAGAGTCTGTTGTGCGTAAAAGTCCCAGCAGATCAGCAGTTTCTGAGATTCTCAAATCACCCTGGGTGGCACCTAATTAATTAGCTTGTTTATTTCGGCTTTTTTCTTAAAGATGTGCTGGGTGCGCTCCAGCTAGAACTGCACCCCTGGTCACCAATGTTGTAATAAGGTTACGCTAACCATGCTGCCCCAGATTAGAGTGCTCTAGTGCTTAGGAAAGTTAAATCCTTCCCACCCATTTCTCCAGGACTCCGATTTTTAAAGATCCTTCTCTGCTTCTTCTGTTCCAAAGATAACAAATTACTTGCTTTTCATTTTTTCAGAACTATTGTTTCAACATCTGGCTCACAGGGATATGTTAATCATATTTTAGACTTACTAGGCCCATTTCTGGATTTCTTTAAACTTACTAAAAGTAAAATGGAGGTGGGGTGGGAAGTTGGGTTGCTTGTAGAGGATTTTAAAGGGTCAGCAAACATCATGAGCCATAGGGCCTGTACTATGCTGTACATTGAATGAAAAGAAACAGAGGGCTCTGTGGGAGGGAAGGATGAGATTGATATTGGAGTAGGTTAAAAGGTGGGCACAACTTTGTAGGCCGAAGGATCTGTGCTGTACTGTTCTATGTTACATCGTACAGAATATCTGAAAGTTTTAAAGCTGCATTCATTTTGTTGAGAGTATTTAATCTTGCACTTGACTTGTACATCACCTTTATGGTATACGCTGGAAGGTGCAGCTTAGCTGTTAAAACCAACCCCAGGATGGAGAAGCAATTGGACAACTACGAGTGGCGTGTGCCTTTACTCAGTGACATTTGGGAGAATGAAAGGTGATCTCATAGAAATACGTAAGATGGTGAGAGGGCTTGACACAGTACTCAATGAGAAATTGCTTCTTCTGACTAGTGTGTAGATCCAGGGACTGCAGTCTGAAGATAAGGGACTGGTCATTTAGGTCTGAGATGAGGAGAACTGTCTTCGTTTACAGCACTGTAAATTGGTGGAAAGTTAAATCAGTGGTTGAAAATAGTAAAGATAGACTGATAAAGGCAGGAATATGAAACCCCTGACTATTTGAGACAAAGTTTTGATGCAACCAATCCAGTTCAGTAACTGATTAATCTGTGATCATTGATGATGAAAGATTCATAAACTAGTGTTAGTGAATTTTCAGGAGAGGTAACTAAGCTTGGATCTGGCCTTTGCATTTTAATGATTTAAAAGCAGCATTGTATGTCACCATAACCATGTTTAGAGAAATCCTATACATTGAGATATCATTTGTAAGAACCCCAGGACAGTGTTGACATGATTCTTTGTATAATTTCTCACTGCCAGATATCAGTGCATGCAACTCTGTTGATCTATGGGAAGTCCTTGCTGAATCTAGTACTTAGTGGAGCTGCTGCAACCTTGGGAGTCAGTCCATAAAAGGACAGAAACAGTAAAATACACAAGGCTTTCCTAAGCATCTAGTGAGTGGTGCTGTTTGGAGAACAGATGCCACATTGCTGGGAGAGTTTCCCTTGCAGGTCTCACGGGCTAGTTAGCTGAACAAAACTGTCCCTGCAGTAAGGAATGGTGTTTGTGCTAGGTGGCCAGGATAGTAAATGTAAACTGCGGGCAGGAACTGTAAAGGTCCCTGTTGGGAATAACAAGAAAAGTGCATTTGCTGGAAATAATGCTAATGCCAAGCCATTGGTCAGACCACATTTGGAGCATTGTGAGCAGTTTCGGGCCCGTTATCTAAGGAAGGATATGATGGCGTTGAAGAGTGGTTTACAAGAATAATCCCAGGAATAAAGGAATGGAGGTTTATGGGCTGGCTGCAGGTCGGTGGGACTAGGTGAGAGTAAGCGTTCGGCATGGACTAGAAGGGCCAAAAAGGCCTGTTTCTGTGCTGTGATTGTTACATGGTTAATAAAAGTGTTAACATGTGATGGCTCTGAACCTGGAGTTTAGAATGGTGGGGTGGGCTGGTTCAGGGAACCTCATTGAAACATAGCAAATATTGAAATTCCTGGATAGGGAGAACTTGGAAAGGATGTTTTCAGTAATGGGGAAGTCTAGCTCAGCCACAGAGTAGAAGGATGTCCCTTTAGAATAGAAATGAGAAATTTCTTTAGCTAGATGGTGGTGAATCTGTGGAGGCCTAGTCACTGAGTACAGTTAAAGCAAAAGTTGATCGGAGTAAACTCTTCTTGGGCTTCAAGTTGGCTTGAAGAATTTACTTGTCAGATGCGCCAGGAAAGCACCAGATCCTTTTTCAAAGGTTGATAGGTTCTTGATCAGTAAGTGCATCAAAGATTACAGGAATAAGGCAAGAGAGTGGGGTTGAGAGGGATAATAAATTAACCATGATTGAATGGCAGAGCAGACCTGATAGTCCCATTGTCCTAATACTGCTACCATGTCTTATGGTAAAAGTCTGAAGTAAAAACAAGCCATTTCTCCTAGTTTAGGGTAAGTTCCCTCACTTTATTACCGTAATATAGCCTGACCTGCTAAGTATGTACAACAATCCTGCCATTAACACACAAACAAACACAATACTCGCAAGAAATTCTGTAGCTGCTAAGAAAGCTAAATAACATACAAAATGCTGGAGGAACTTAATAGGTTAGGCAGCATCTATGGAAAGGAATAAACAGTTGATGCTTCAGGCCGAGACTCTTCATCAGAAACATACTTTGAATGTTCAAATTAGCATCTTACTCTCACTCTCTTTCTTCTATTCACCCCTCCCCCACTATCTAACTTGTTTTCTCTCTTTTCCAGTTCTAACTTGAAACTCTAATTGTTTCCCTTTTCACAGATTCACCCTGGCCTGCAGCTTGTTTCCAGACTCCTCAGAATTCCATACATGATTGTAGACCGAAAATGCGCACAGTGGGAAAGACTGCGGTTCTACCAGCTTCCTGAGCTTGGACCATCTGCTCCTGCAACCTGAGGGAAAAGCAGTGGAGGCCTTCTGTCCTTGTGCATCGAGTTCGAGTGTTTCCCAGATGCACCAGGGAGCGTCAGACAGAGAAATCGGTAGCAGGAAACTATGGCTTGGAAAAATGACCCTAACCTCTGTGGAAAATAGTTAAGGTAAAAATATAGGCTGTGTATGTGATTGGAGGATACTACAGGTTTCAGTGGGGACAAAGAATTCACTTTGTCAGCCTTTTGAAGAGCAAGGATCTAGGCAAACAGATTGAGCAAAGGATTGTTTGTTTTGTGGCTAAAGAAGCATTTTTCATTTTTCCATTCACTGAGCTTGATAAACTTTGCCCTTGCAGTATAGTCGATGTCATTCGAGGGAGTTTTACATCAGAGAAACTTCCAATGTTATGGAACATAGAACAGTATAGCACAGTACAGGCTCTTCAGCCCAAGATGTTGTGCCGACTTTTTAACCTACTCTAAGGTCCATCTAACGTTCTCTCCCATTATAGCCCTCCACTTTTCTTTCATCCATATGCCTATCTAACAGTCTCTTAAATGTCCCCAATGTATCTGCCTCTACCACCATCCCAGTAATGCTCCACAAACCCACCACTCCCTCTGTAAAAAAAATAAATATATTTTTGACATCTTGCCCCTGCCCCCCTCCCCATAATTTCCTCCAATTACTTTAAAACCATCATTCCAAATAAACTGATTCCTAAGCTTTGGAACCTGGGTCTTAGCACTCAGATCTGCAGCTGGATTTTCAACTTCCTCACAGACAGGACCCAGGCTGTAAAAATAGGGGATAAGCTCCTCTACAATCACTCTGAGCACCGGTGCCCCACAAGGCTGTGTACTCAGCCCCCTGTTATACTCACTGTACACCCATGATTGTGTAGCCAAGTTTCCATCGAACTCAATATATAAGTTTGCTGATGACACCACAATTGTAGGCCACATCTTGGGTAATGATGAGTCTGAGTACAGAGGGGAAATTAAGAACCTGGTGGCATGGTGCGAAGACAATAACCTATCCCTCAACGTCAGCAAGACGAAGAAATTGGTTGTTGACTTCAGAAGGAGTAGTGGACCGCACGACCTCATCTACATTGGTGGTGCACAGGTGGAATAGGTCAAAAACTTTAAGTTCCTCATGGTGAATATCACAAATGACTTGACTTGGTCTAACCAAGCAGATTCCACTGCCAAGAAGGCCCACCAGCGCCTTTACTTCAGAGAAAGCTGAAGAAATTTGTCCTGTCCCCTAAAGCCCTCACTAATTTTTATAGATGCAGTATAGAAAGCATTCTTCTAGGGTGCAGCACAACCTGGTATGGAAGTTGTCCTGTCCAAGACCGGAAGAAGCTGCAGAAGATCGTGAACAGCCCAGCACATCATACAAACCAATCTTCCATCCTTGGACTCACTTTACACTGTCGGAGCAGTGCTGCCAGGATAATCAAGGACACGACCCACCCAGCCAACACACTTTTTGTCCCTCTTCCCTCTGGGAGAAGGTTCTGGAGCTTGAAGACTCATACGGCCAGATTTGGGAACAGCTTCTTTCCAACTGTGATAAGACTGCTGAAGGGATCCTGACCCGGATCTGGGCCATATCTTCCAAATATCTGGACCTGTCTGTCGGTTTCTTTTTGCACTACCTTACTTTCCCTTTTCTATTTTCTAATTATGATTGATAATTTAAATTTTAAAATTATATTTACTTTGATTTGCACTCCAGGGAGCGCGAAGCACAGAATCAAATATCACTGTGATGATTGTACGCTCTAGTATCAATTGTTTGGTGACAATAAAGTAAAGTAAAATTATGGCCTCTTTTATTAACCATTGCCACGCTGGGAAAAAGTCTCTGGCTACCTACTCTTTCTCTACCTCTTTTCATGTTACATAACTCTATCAAGTTATCTCAAATCTTCCTTTGCTCCAAAGAGATAAACCCTGGCTCACTCAAACTAATCTTATAAAACACTCCCTCTAATCCAGGCAGCATCCTGGCAAATCTCCTCTGCATCCTTTCTGAAGCTTCCATATCCTTCCTTTATGAGGGGACTAGAACTGAACACAATATTCCAAGTGTGATCTAACCAGAGTTTGATAGAAATGCTGCATTACCTCACAGCTCTTGAACTCAATCCTTCAGCCAACACACCATATAACCCCTCGTATCAACTTGCAGGGCAACCTAGGACCTATGGGCGTAGACCCCAAGACCAGTTTCAACAGCAGCTAGTCAGAAATCAGGAGCGAGAGAAGAGGTAACTCACGCCGTTCAGCAAGTGTGCATTAAAAAGCAGGAGTTTTGGAATTTGAGCAGCAACTAGAGGTCAGGGTTATTTAACAAAGAGCAAATAAAAATAAGGCAGGGGCAAGTGGGCCAGTTGGAGTGTTCAGTGTTAAGAGTGGGGATTTGAGGCTCTAGCTCTTTGAGGCTTCTGTAAGTGGGCTTGAGTGAGAGAAGATGGAAAGCTGTAGGTAGATCTTTTTTGTTAGTTTATTTATTGTTTCCTTCTTTATAATTGCATAGTTGGAGCCAGGCAGGATAGCTGAATATTCTTCTTGCAGGATGTGGGAAAGCAGGGAGACGACCTCTATTCACGATGACTTCACCTGTAAGAAATGGTCCAGCTGCAGCTTCTAACACTCTGTGTTAAGGGGTTGGAGCTGGAACTGGAACTGGATGAACTCTGGATCATTCGGGAGGCTGAGGAGTGATAGACAGGACATATAGAGAGGTAATTGCCCCTACAGTGTAGAACACAGGAATCTGGTTGACAGGAGGGTGAAAGGGGTTAAACAGCCAGTGCAGAGTACCCCTGTAGCCATTCCCATTAACAACAGTTATACACTTTTGGGGGTGTGACCTAGCAGAGGAAGGTCACAGCGGTCAGATCTCTGGCTCTGTGACTTGGTTGGGAAGGAGGGAGAAGAAGCAAGCTGTGATGATAGGCAATTCATAGAAAAACATAGAAACATAGAAAATAGGTGCAGGAGTAGGCCATTCAGCCCTTCGAGCCTGCACTAACATTCAGTATGATCATGGCTGATATTCCAACTCAGAACCCTGTACCTGCTTTCTCTCCATACCCCCGATTCCTTTAGCCACAAGGGCCATTAATTCATTAGATTAGATTCATTAGTTAGAGGAACAGAAAGAAGATCGGTGGATGAGATTGAGATTCCTGGATGGTATGTTGTCTCCCGGATGCCAGGGTCTGGAACATCGCGGATTGAGTCCTCAGCATTCTTAAAGTGGGAGGGCGAGCAGCTAGAGGTCATGGTCCATACAGCTACCAATTACATAAGTCAGAAGAGGGACGGAGTTCTGCAAAATGAGTTCTGGGAGTTAGGTGCTAAGGGCAGGACCTCCAGGGTTGTGATCTCAGGCCTGCTAAGTGGGCCCCATGCTAGTGAAGCAAAAAATAGGAATACACTTTAACACTTGGCTAAGGAGTCGGTGTAGGAAGAAAGGGCATAAGATTTTAGGATCATTGGGCTCTCTTCCAGGGAAGGTGGGACCTGTGCAGAAGAGATGCTTTGCACCTAAACTGGAGGGGGAACTAATATCCTAGCAGGAAGGTTAGCTAGTACTGCATGGTGAGGGGGCAGTGTTTAAAGTAGAGTTGCAGGGGGATGGAAAGCAGAGTGCCAGAACAGATGGTGGATACAGATGTTGTTAAACCTCAGACAAAGTTAGGAATCAAAAGGTTGAGCATGGTGGGACTAATATCTCAGTTACATATATTTCAGTGCAAGAAGTATTACTGTATAGGCAAGGCAGATGAGCTCAGGGCATGGATCAACACACAGAATTATGATGTTATAGCCATTAGTGATACTTGGTTGCAGGAGGGGCAGGGCTGGCAGCTCAAACCTCTGGACTTCCACTGTTTTAGATGTGACAGAGCATTAAAGTGATTAAAGGGAGAGGGGTGGCGTTACTAGTCGGGGAAAATGTCACGGCAGTGCTTAATCAGGACAGACAGGAAACTCGGCCAATGAGGCTTTATGGTTGGAACTGAAGAATAAGAAAGGTATGACCACATTAATGGGGCTATACTAAAGACAACCCAACAGTCTGCAGGATTTAGAGGAACAAATTTGTACAGAGATTGCAGATTTTTGCAAGAAGCGTAAGGTTGTGATAATAGCTGATTTTAACTTCCACATATCGACTGGAAATCCTGTACTGTAAAATGACTAGCTGAGATAGAGTTTGTCAAATGTGTTCAGGAAAGTTCCCTTAATCAGTACATAGAAATCCCAGTGAGAATGTGTGCAATGCTTGATTGCCTATTAGGGAAAAAGACAGGTCAGGTGACAGAAATTGTATAGGGCAGGACTTTGCATGTAGCGACCATGATGCCATTGTTTCAAGGTAGTTGTGGAAAAGGTTAGGTCTGGTCCTCGGCTGGGATGTGCTAAGAGCAAATCGATTGCAAGGGGCAAATTTGGTCCTCTGAAAGATCAGAATGGTAACTTGCGTGGAGACAAAAGAGATCTTAAATTGATTTTTTGCATCTTATTTACTCAGGAGATGGACATAGAGTCTATAGAAGTAAGGTAAAGCAGCATCAACTTCATAGACCCTAGACAGATTACAGAGGAGGAGCTGTTTACTGTCTTGAGGCAAATTAGAGTTGTCAAATCCCCAGGGCCTGACAAGATGTTTCTTCAGACCCTGTAGGAGGCAAGCACAGAAGCTGCAGGGGCTCTAGCAGAAATATTTAAATCATCCTTGGTAACAACCAAAGGATTAGAGGATAGCTAATGTTGTTCTGCCATTTAAGGAAGGCTCTAAAAATAAACCAGGAAATTATAGGCCAGTGAGCCTGTTATCAGTAGCAGGAAAGTTATTGGCTTATTGAAAGGTATTCTAAGGGACCAGACATATAAGTATTTGGATAGATGTGGACTGATTAAGGATAGTCAGCATAGCTTTGTGTGTGATAGGTCATGCCTAACCAATTCTTCAGTGTTTTTCAAGGAAGTTACCAGGAAAATTGATGAATTTAAGGCAGCGGATGTTGTCTACTCGGACTTCAGCAAAGCATTTGACAAGGTCCCGCATGGGAGGTTGGTCAAGAAGATTCAGAAGCTTGGCATTCAAGATAAGGTCGGAAATTCGATTAGAAATTGGCTTTGTGCGAAAAGCCAGAGAGTGGTAGTAGCTGGTTGCCTCTCTGACCGGAGATCTGTGACTAGTGTTGGGTCCATTGATATTTGTCATCCACTGTTTATCAACTATGTGGGTGATAATGTGGTTAAGTGGATCAGCAAATTTGCAGATCACTCCAAGATTGGGGTGCAGGGGACAGCAAGGAGGACGATCAAAACGTGCAGCAGGATCAGGAGCAGTGGGAAAATGGGCTGAAAATCAACAGGTAGAATTTATTGTAGACAACTGTCTGGTGTTGCACTTTGGGATGACCAACCAGGCTAGGCCTTACACAGTGAGTGGCAGGCCATTGAGGAGTGCAGTAGAACAAAGGCATCTGTGAATACAAATCCATAATCCATTGAAAGTGGCATCACAGGTAGATACGGGTGTAAATAAAGCTTTTGGCGCATTGGCCTTCCTCAATCAAAGTATTGAGTTCAAGAGTTGGGATGTTATGTTGAAGTTGTATCAGACATTGATGAGGTCTAATTTGGAGTACTGTGTGTAGTTTTGGTCACCTACCTACAGGAAATATGTAAATAAGATTGAAAGAACACAGAGAAAATTTAAAAGGACTGAAGGACCTGAGTTATATGGGGATTTTAAATAGGTTAGAACTTAATTCCCTAGAGCATAGAAGACTGAAGGGAGATTTGATAGAGATATACAAAATTATGAAGGGTATCTATAGGGTAAATGCAACAGGCTTTTTCCACTGAGGTTGGGTGAGACTACAACTAGATGTCATATGATAAGGGTGAAAGGTGAAATGTTTAAGGGGAACATGAAGGAAAACTGCTTCACTCAGAGAGCAGAACAAGCTGCCAGTGCGAGTGGTGGATGTGATTTTGATTTCAGCATTTGAGAAATTTGGATAGGTACATGGATGAGAGGGGTATGGAGGGCTATGGTTCGGGTGAAGGTCAATGGGACTATGGAGTTTAAATGGTTCAGCATGGGCTAAGGGCCTGTTTCTGTCCTGTAGTTCTCCATGACTCTATCCTTCTTTTCCTCCACAGTGCTAAGAATCCTGCCACTAACCCTGTGCTCTTCCTTCAAGTTTGATCTCCGAAAGTGAATCACTTCACACTTTTCCAGATTGAACTCCATCTGCCACTTCTGAAAATTACCACCAAAACATAGGGTGCTAAATTTCCAACAAATGCTCAAACACTATAAAAAATATGACTTCCTCCTTATCTCGGGAGAATCTCTAATCTGTGACCACTTACAATAGAGAAGATACGTCAGGAAGACGCTGTGAATCTTGGGTCAAGACCATGTGAGCAACAGGAACTAATAAAATTTCACACTAATAAATGCTCCTCAGTTTCTGTGGTGTGTGACAGTATTTGGACAATTCCACAGTGATAGCTGAGCCCAGGTTTAGAAGTTTCAAAAGATGGATGCATTCTGTTTCTAAATGATGCAAGAGGCCAATCCACCAAAGTCAAAGGTGACTGTGTTAGGAAGAGAGAGAGCCCTATTTACACAATCCAGTAACTCTGATAGATGAAGCCATCAACTGGGACACTGAGTGAGAGAGGGATAGGCAATCTCCATTCAGAACAACATCATCGCTTAATTCTCTTCCACCTGCCAACAATTCAGGAACTGATGTAGTGTGTTTTGGATATTGGCTTTGGAGAAGATCTGCACATGATGAGTCATTGCACTTAAACCTGTTGTCTGAAGTTGCAGAAGGTTTAGGATAAGGACTATAGTGAAGAATTGCTGATGTGCATTCACAATGAAGAGATTAAAACACCAGAAAACCGTGACACAGGAGAAAAATTTGTCCATTTGGGCCATTGGGTCTGTTCTGCCATTCCACCATAGTTGATTTATTAACCTCAACCACACTCTCATTTCAAATCTTTTTATTATTATTGTTCAAAAATACACAGGTACATCGAAGTAACAACACTTACAATGCCTCAAAAAATTTCTTTTTAATTATCTTAAAGATTAAAAATTTTTGTGAATTAAAAAAACCCTACTAAGCAAGAAAAGTGAGGAAAAAAAAGAGAGAGAAACCTCAACCACACTCTCCTGCCTTCTCCCGGTCACATTTGACATTCTGACTAATCAAGAGCTTATCAGCTTTTGCTTTAAATATACCCAAATGACTTGGTCTCCACAGCCATCTGTGGCAATGAATTCCATAGATTCACTACCTTCTGGCTAAAGCAATTCCTCCTCATCTCTGTTCTAAATGGGCATTCCTCTATTCTGATGCTGTGCCCTCTAGTCCGAGAGTTCCCCTTATAATAGGAAACATCCTCTCCACATCCATTCTTTCTAAGCCATTCAATATTCAATAGGTTTCAATGAGACCCCCTCTTCATTCTTCTCAGCTCCAGTGAGTACAGGACAGAGCTATTAAACGTTGCTCATATGTTGACCCTTTCATTCCCAGAATCATACTGATTGACCTCCTCCGAATCCTCTCCAATGCCAGTACATCTTTTCTTTGATAAGGGGTCCAAATTTGCTCACAATACTGCAAGTGCAGTCTGACCAATACCTTATAAAGGCTCGACATCACATCTGTGCTTTTATATTCTAGTCCACCTAAAATTAATGCTAACATTGCATTTGCTTTCCTTACCACCTATTCCCCCTGCAAGTTAACCTTTAGGAAATCCTACCTAAGGGCTCCCAGGTTTATTTACATACCAGTTTTTTGGATTTTCTCCCCATTTACTACATTATATTGTATCCATCTGCAATTTTTTGCCAATTCTCCCAATCTGTCTTGGTCCTTCTGCAGATTCTCTGCTTCCTCCCATCACCTGCCCCTCCATCTGTCTAAGTAGCATTGGCAAACTTGACCACAGAAGATCTGATTTCCTTTTTTTTTAACAAGAAAGCCTCCCTGTCCCCTCTGCCTACCTGCCTATACTCTCGATTCAATTGATGTTAAGCCCCCAACTATGATTTGTCAGCCACAACTCAGTGGATGCCCACAACATCATACCTACCAATCTCTAACAACCCTGTAAGATTTTGCATATTCCTTATCCTACCTTATTCCATATACTGAGTGCTTTCAAATATATCACTTTCAGTCCCATATTCATTTCCCTTTTCAATGTTCTCCCCATGTTACACTTCAACTCATCCCGCTCACTGAAATTTTTCCTATCATCTGTCTGTCCTTCCTCACTGTCTCATTGCATCTGCTTGTACTGTATACCAACTGCTCCATCTTCAGCCCTCTCACTCCGGTTCCCACCCCTCTGTCATTTTTGTTTTAGCCTCCCCAACAGCTCCAGCAAACATGCCCACAAGGACTTTGGTCCCCCTCAGATTCAGGTGTAGTCCCTTAGGTACAAGTTGTACTTTCCCCAGAAGAGTGATCCAAAATTCTGAAACCCATTCCTCAACCATGTATTCATACGCCAAACCACCCTCACTAGTGCATGGCACAGACAGAAATCCAGAGATTACCACACTGGAGGTCCTGCTTTTCAGCTTTCTAGCCAATCCCTGTATCCTCGCTTCAGGACTTCCTTCCTTTCCCTACCAATGTCATTGGTACCAATATGTACCACAGCTTCCAGCTGCTCACTCTCCCCCTTTAGAATGCTCTAGACCCAAACTTTAAAGTCCCTGACCCTGGGACATGGGAGGCAATATACTATAAAGTTGACTCTTTCTCATCTACATAATCTCCTGTCTGCTTCTCTAACTATGGAATCCCCTTTCACCATTGCACTCCTCTTCTCATCTCCCCCCTCCCCTTCTATTATGAACCATAGAGCCAGACTCAGAGCAAGAAACCCAGTCACTGCTGCTTCCACTTGGTTGGTCATCTCTCCACCCGCCCCCAAACAGTATCCAAACTGCTATATTTATTTTTGAGGGGAGCGACCACAGGGGTACTCTGCACTGGCTGACTATTCTCTTGCCCTCTCTTGACAGTCACCAGGTAACTGCATCCTGCAACTTAAGTTAACTACCTCCTGTGGTTCCTATCTATCACCACTTTATTCTTCCATATGTGAGAAAGGTGATAAGACTGCAGTTCCAGTTCCTTAACATGATCTCTAAAGAGCTGCCGCTTGATGCACTTTTTGAGATGTAGTTATCAGGGGGACTGGAGCTCTCCCAGTAATCCCACATCTTACCCAAAGAATATGCCTCTAACCCTGGATCTATGCTCACCACATTAGCTATAGACGAAGAATATGCCTCTAACCCTGGATCTATGCTCACCACATAGACGAAGAAAGAAAAAACAAGAAAACTTATTATAAACTTAGAATCTCCACCCTTTCTTGTCTAAGCCTCTTGAGCCAAAGCCTGCCAACTCTAGTAATGACCACTGCACTAAAACCTTGTTTCTTTTTATTGTTGCAATTGTAGTCCGATAGGACAGATAGTACCGGATGGATTGGTTTGGTAAATGTTGTTCTCTCCTTCCACAATTGGTGCAGGGCCTCCACCTGCTCCTGTTGTGGAGATCCCAGAAGCCATCCTGATGCTCCTTCTCATCGTTGAGTGGTCATTGCCTAGGGACGATGGGGGTTGGTGAAGAAAGCAATGGCATGCTTTCCTTCATATGTTATGGCAGAGGATAGAAAAGTTGGGGAATTAATATTACAATTTTACAAATCACTGGTTAATGCCACTTGGAGCGTTATGTGCTGCTCTGATCATCAAACTAAAGGAAGGATGTGATTACACTGGAGCGAGTGTCCGTATTGGAGGACTTCAGTTTCGGGGACAGATTGGATGAACTGGGTTTATTATCCCTGGAGCAAAGGAGGTTGAGGGATGACCTTTCGAAGATGTGTGTACAGTATAAAATTAGAGGAGACACAGATACACTCATATCCAATCACTACATTTAAGAAATATTTAGATAGGCACATAATAGGCAAAGGTAGAGAAGAATGTGGTCACATTGGAGGCAAATGGGACTAGTGTAGATGGGCAAACAGGTTAGCCTGTATACAGACAACTTGCCTGCACTGCACTTCCTCTGTATCAGTTCAGTTTATTATGTATTGCTATTTTTTAACTCATTCTACTTCAATGCATTGTGCAATGATCTGGTCTGTAGTTCCTGCTGAAGGGTCTTGGCCCGAAACATCAACTGTACTCTTTTCCATAGATGTGTCTGGCTTGTTGAGTTCCTCTAGCACTTTTTCTGTGTTGCTTGGATCTCCCGCATCAGCAGGTTTCCTCTTGTTTGTGTAGGTTATACAAGGCAGTTTTTGAGTATTTGTCAATGTGAAGTGGAGAGTGAATTTGTAAAGTTGGTGGGTGCAAAGCACATTGGAAATGGAAAGGGTGGAGCACCACAGGTGGGACAAGTGGCAAAGTAGGAGGGGTAGTGTTGGCACAGGTGCAGACGCACCCAGCCCTGAGACACCAGGCAAGGTGATTTGATTACAGACAATGGGTTTATTGATCATAAAAGAATGTATTTATGATGCTTTCCACTTCCTCCCCTCTCCCTTCCCCTTTTCCCAACTATGATACCCCTCTTCCTGCCCCCTTCCCACTCTCATTCCACAAGAGACACCCATATCAGAATCAGGCTTATCATCACTCACATATGTCATGAAATTTGTTTCTTTTTTTTTGCAACTGTACAGTGCAATACATAAAATTACAATACTGTGTAAAAGTATTAGGCACCCTAGCTACATATATGTGCCTAAGACTTTTGCACAGTGCTGTACATGTGGCGTAAATAAACCAATTCCAATTGCATAACTATGACCTATAACTTAATGAGATGTCCCATTTTCTTGAGAGGAAGTTGAGGACATTCTTGAAGCACTTTTTCCTCTCCTCCTAAATAACATTTGTCATGATCGATTTTAGAGCAGAGCCCTGGCTTTGGGAGTCTAGTGTCAGCTGTGAAGATAGAATGTCCCACCCTCAGTGAAAGTGGGTGAGTGTGGTCAGGACACTGTTCAAGTCATAGTGCCATGGAGCAGAGAACCAGGTACCTTGGCCCATCATGTCCATACTGACCAGCATATTGGCCAGGGAGGGTTTTCCATATGTCTCTATTAACTCAAATAGACACAGAGCATTGACTTAGTAAACCTTACACTTGTCTTCCTGTATTATTCACCCTCACTCCTCCAGCTCCACTCTTGGTTGTGTGGTATTATAAGATCTGGTAGTGTCCCTGAAGAGAGAAACCGAGTTAATACTTCTGCATTTGTTTCAAATTACCAGTTTGCTGAAATGGTTATGGTTGAGACTTAAATGCTGCCCGTGATATTGGTAGTTAATAGATTCCTGGAAAAGGAGGAATGTGAAAAGCTGAAGATATTTAACATGGCAGGATAAAATTAAAAATAAACCTTAATAACTATGGCTAAAGGGGCTAACATAAGCAAACTTGCACACTCAGGCAGACAGCTGCAGCTGCTACTCTGGTATGTCTCATAAGAAAATATAATTTTAAATACTTCAGAAGGAAAATTCTTCACCTATCATTTTTCAGGTAGTGTTCACACAAACGAACAGTAGTACAGGTCACAATAAATGTATATTACGAAGATATAAGTAATATCAGACCAGAAAGACATTTATTTCCTGTCACAAACCATAAATGGCTTACCTGTCACTGATAAAACAGCAGACAGATAACTTGCTCATCCCAACCTGATGGATGGATAGATCTGAATTGGATCTGACAGTCTTGTTGAAAGAAGTCAGCAGAAGAATACAGTCATCACTGTAAAGAAAGTCACTCATTTCAGAAAGCTTATGCAGAACCTTTAGGGCTGAAATGGACTCATTCCCAGTCAGGTCCTTAATTGCATACTGTACATTTGATTTGGCATTTTACTCAATGCTGGAAAAAGCTACTTGTACATTCTAGCATTTTATCTTTATAGCAATCTTGGGCAGTTGAAGCAAGAATATCTGGTGTCAATGACTCTTAAAATGGCATTCTTTAGAACTGGTTTGAGTTATCTCATGCCTGGAGCATCTAATTCTATGGTATTTCAAGGCACTGCTGAAAATCGGTCAGACTGTACAGCTGATAAATGGAACCTGAAATTTCCTGTACCGAGTCACCCACTTGAGAAGTTCGTGACATTTCAAATTACTGCTGTAATCCTGTAAAAACTAGCATGTAGTTCTCTACTCTAAGGATTAGCTATCCATCCTGAGCCCAGCCCAGGCAATATAAACAAGCCAGCTTTCTTATGGCATTTTCTCCAAACTTAACCCAATGTATCACAGTGAGATTAAACACATTTCAAAGATCAGGATATGAGGCAAATTACAACAGTAAGTACATTTCAGAAATACTCAGTGGCTATGAGGCCCTTGGGACATTGTAAATTTCTGCCAAATCTCTGTTAGTACAAATCTGAGCTTCAAAATAAGCTTGGTTGCAGATTGAAGACTGCTCTCTGTCAAGACCCCAGCTAGGAAAAAGGCTACTTTAGCTCTGGTATAACAAACACAAAATCCTGGAGGAATTCAGCAAGTCAGCAGCATCTATGGAGGGGAATAAACAGTCAATGTTTTGGGCCAAGACTCATCATCGAGACTGGAAAGGAAGGAGCAGAAACCAGAAAAAGAAGGCTGGGGGGAGGGGGGCATGGAAAGAGTACAAGCTTGCAGGTGATAGGTGAAACAAAAATGGGTTGGTGGGGGAGGGGGGCTTGAAGTAGTAAACTGAGAGGTTAGATGGAAGAGGTAAACGGTTGAAGAAGAAATTTAGTAGGAAAGGACAGTGGATCATAGAAGAAAAGGAACAAGGAGGTGAACCAAAGGGAGGTGATGGCTAGGTGAGGATAAGACCAGGGCTGAGAAGCACTTCCCACTGCAGGCATTCCCATTCTGACATGTCTGTGCATGTCCTCCTTTGCTGCCAAAATGAGACCACATGCAGGATGGAGAAGCATCTCTTTATATTTCATCTAGGTAGCCTCCAATCTGATGGCATGAATATTGATTTCTCTAACTGCCGATAATTACTTCCCCTCCCCTCTTTCTTTTTCCACTCCCCATTCCGGTTACCCTCTCACCCCTTCACTTCTCCTCACCTGCCCATCAGCTCCCTCTGGCTCCCTTCCTACTTCCCTTTCTTCCAAAGTCACTGTCTCTCCACATAGATTGCTTTTTCTTTAGCCTTTTACCTCTTCCACCTATCCCCTCCTCCACCATCACCCACCTTTCCCCTTGCCTAGTCTCACCTAACACCTGCTAGCTTGTACTCCTTCCTTCCACCTTCTTATTCAGGCCTTAGGACTTGTACCACCAGGCTTAGAAACTGTTAATACCCCTCAACCGTTAGGCTCTTGAACAAAGGGGATAACTTCACTTGGCTTTACTTGCCACCTCATTGAAATGTTCCTACAACCAATGGACTCACTTTCAAGGACTCTTCATCTCCTGTTCTCGATATTTATTGCGTAATTAGTTATTGCTGCTTCTTTTTGCATTCACACAGTTTGTTGTCTTCTGCACTCTGGTTGAAACCTTAATTTGGTGGTCATTCATTGATTCTGTTATAGTTGTTAATCTGTGGAATTTTTGAGTATGCCCACAAGAAAATGAATCTCAGGGTTGATGATAAAATTTACTTTGAACTTTGTACCTCTTTTCTTCCTGCCAGAAACATTGACTTGTTCATTCCCTCTACAGATGCTGCCTGACTTGTTGAGTTCCTCCACCCTTTTGTGTGAGTTATTCAAGATTTCCAGCATCTGTGAGTATCTGGTGTTTATGTTTAGCTCTGATATTGTGTAATGAGACAATGCTCTCTTTCAGAATTGAATATAAAAATTTTGTTTTGTATGGTCATAATACCTTTTCTTAAACTATCCCCATTGTCCAGTTCAATGTTTACCTCTGATCCAATCTCACAGAAAAATCATTTAGTATTTTCTGTAAGTGAAAATGTGTACAAATCATCATGCAGTATTTCATTTGCAGTTAAGCATCTAGGCCATTCCAAAAGCCAGATGAAAGGCACTATATAGATGCAAGATTACAACTGATCTCCTTAAATCTGTTAGATTTAGCATTAAACGTAGAAACATAGAAAACCTGCAGCACAATACAGGCTCTTCAGCCCACAGAGTTGTGCCAAATATGTCCCTACCTTAGAAATTACTAGGCTTACCCATAGCCCTCTTTTCCTAAGCTCAACGTACCTATCCAAAAGTCTCCTAAAATACCCTATCTTATCCGCCTCCACCACTGTTGCCGGCAGCCCTTTCCTTGCACTCACCACTCTCTGAGTAAAAAAACTTACCCCTGACATCTCCTCTGTACCTACTCCCCAGCACCTTAAACCTGTGTCCTCTTATGGCAACCATTTCAGCACTGGGAAAACGCCCTTGACTATCCACACGATCAATACCTCTCATCATCTTATACAACTCTATCAGGTCACCTCTCATCCTCCGTCACTCGAAGGAGCAAAGGCCGAGTTCACTCAATCTAGTCTCATAAGGCATGCTCCACAATCCAGGCAACATCCTTGTAAATGTCCTTTGCACCCTTTCTATGGCTTCCATACCCTTCCTGTAGTGAGGCAACCAGAACTGAGCACAGTACTCCAAATGGGGTCTGACCAGGGTCCTATATAGCTGCAACATTACCTCTGGGCTCCTAAATTCAATCCCACAGTTGATGAAGGCCAATACACCGTATGCCTTCTTAACCACAGTGTCAACCTGCACAGCTGCTTTGAGTGTCCTATGGACTTGGACTCCAAGATCCCACTGATCCTCCACACTGCCAAGAGTCTTACCATTAATACTATATTCTGCCATCATATTTGACCTACCAAAATGAACCACCTCACACTTATCTGGGTTGAACTCCATCTGTCACTTCTCAGCCCAGTTTTACACACTATCAATATCCCGCTGTAACCTCTGCCAGCCTTCCACACTATCCACAACACCTCCAACCTTTTATGTCATCAGCAAACTTACTAACTCATCCCTCCACTTCCTCATCCAGGTCATTTATAAAAATCACAAAGAGTAAGAGTCCCAGAACAGATCCCTGAGTCACTGGCGACTGACCTCCATGCAAAATATGACCTGTCTACAACCACTCTTTGCCTTCTGTGGGCAAGCCAGTTCTGGATCCACAAAGCAATGTCCCCTTGGATCCCATGCCTCCTTACTTTCTCAATAAGCCTTGCTTGAAATATAGGAAAGATATCAATAAATTAGAGAGAGTGCAGAGACGATTTACTAGGATGTTACCTGGGTTTCAGCACTTAAGTTACAGAGAAAGGTTGAACAAGTTAGGTCTCTATTCATTGGAGCGTAGAAGGTTGAGGGGGGATTTGATCGAGGTATTTAAAATGTTGAGAGGGATAGATAGAGTTGACGTGAATAGACTGTTTCCATTGAGAGTAGGGGAGATTCAAACGAGAGGACATGATTTGAGAGTTAGGGGGCAAAAGTTTAAGGGAAACACGAGGGGGCATTTCTTTACTAAGAGAGTGATAGCTGTGTGGAATGAGCTTCCTGTAGAAGTAGTAGAGGCCAGTTCAGTTGTGTCATTTAAGGTAAAATTGGATAGGTATATGGACAGGAAAGGAGTGGAGAGTTATGGGCTGAGTGCGGGTAGGTGGGACTAGGTGAGATTAAGAGTTCGGCACGGACTAGGAGGGCCGGAATGGCCTGTTTCCATGCTGTGATTGTTATATGGTTATATGGTTATATGGTTGGGGTACCTTATCAAATGCCTTGCTGAAATCCATATACACTACATATACTGCTCTACCTTCATCAAAGTGTATAGTCACATCCTCAAAAATAAAGTGAAATTAAGTGAAAAGACATGAGGAGACAAACATTTCATGAATTCTTTGCTATTATTCTTCCCCTTGTAAACATGCTAAGGCCATGAATAGCAAGAAAACTGCAGTGTGGTGGGTGCCATGGCAACGTAGTGGTTCACCTGACACCATGACAGCTTGGCGTTCTGGAGTCAGGAGTTCAATTCTGGCGCCTTCTGTAAGGAGTTTGTGTGTTCTCCCCGTGAACAACATGCATTTGCTCCTGGTGTTCGGGTTTCCTCCCACAGTCCAAAGACACACCAGTTAGTGAGCTAATCAGTTATTGTAAATTGTCCTGTGATTAGGCTAGTGTTAACTAGGTGGGTTGCTGGTGGTGCAGTTCGTTGGGCTGGCAGGGCTTGTCCACATTGTATCTCAAAATAAATAAAAATTAAGAATTGTCTTGGATTGACATAAAAGTATAAAATATAATTTCACTATGTACATTTAAAATACTAAGATGTTCAAAAATGCTTCACACGACCTTGATCAATTACTTTGGTTTTAATAAGGATTTTAAAGGAGATAAAGAGAGATCAGAGCTAGAGGACCTCATTTTTTTAACAAAGGATTGTATGGCTGTTAATTACAGAAGTAAGCAGCTGGGAGACCATGAACGGATTTCCAAATGTGCTTAAAATCATGCACCATTTAACCAGGAAGTAAAGTTAGTCAGCAAGTTCAGGGGTGAAAGGATTAAAGAGATGGTGCAAGGGTTAGAGCATGGACAGCAAGATTTAAATAAAGTCAATTTGCATAGATTAAAACAAGGAATGCACCTAGAGTGTGTTGGACTGGTCAAGTTCAGAGGTACCAATGTCCTGAGCAAGGGTTTCAGTACCAGTTGCACTGAGGTAGAGCCATCAGGGGATATTTTCTGAGGGAGAATAAGCCAGTCTTTCTGATGCCATGCATTTATAGTCAATAGGTCATCATTATTTTAAGTGTGACACCAAAGCTGCAAACAGTCATCTTCAGACATTTTATGGGAAAAAAAGATGATTTGAGAACAAATTTTGTGCTGAAGATTGACTACAAGTTTATTTTCCAAAATACAAGAGATACTGTAGATGTCTTAAATGCTAGAAAAAAAACAGCAAGTCAGGCAGCCTCTACCAAGGGGAATAAACATTCAACATTTTGGGCGGAGACTGATTAAGGGTTTCGGCTTGAAATGTCTGCTGTTTGTTTTTTCATTTTCCAAAGTTTGGGTGGAAATCCATCTTTCACACTCAGCGCTGATCTTGGACAAGAAGTCTGACAACTGAAACTTGGTAGAGAGGTTGAAAGAGAATGAACTAGGCTCAGTGACATCACTTACATGTACAGACATGAACAGTAGATGCATGGAACTCAATTGATTCAAACACCATACTGAAATAACAATGTTATTTAATCCTTCTCACTAGAATTCCTTTGTCAAACATGTGAATTAAAGAAAAATTGATATGTTTCAGCCTGCTTGTCACCAAGGGGTAGATTGTAGATTAGAAGTAGGAGGGGACCAGCAATAATTTCTCAAAGTATATCCAAGCAAATAGCATTGTAGTCAAACGAGACCCCATTCTAGGTGACTTTACATGTAATACATAGTTAATACTGGACTCCGGTAATTTGGTTCCACCCAGAAAACGATGGTGAAGAAATATTGGAGAAGAAAAGGGTGGTCAATGGAATTAAAGGGAAGAAATCTGAAGATGCATGACAACGTTTGTTACAGCTACATCAGATCCATTTCAGTACCTAATGAGGCAGAAATCAGACCTTGAGTTCATAAATACTGCACCTGGAGTTGAATGATGAAAGCATATGTGGAGAAAAAAGTGATGGAGATGGGGCAATAGCTTAAAGGACTAACAGTGTGATATCTTTATTATTCTGGAGAGAAAATTGAAGATAAGAGATCGGACAAAATGATGAACCAGATCAAATCTTCTAATGTTTAAAGAATATGATCAGTAGTTTAATACAAACACAGAAATGAAGTATACTACAATGTTATTTTGTTTTTTTAAAGCATTACTAACACCAAGGGTAAGCACGGTTTGAGATATCATCATCTGAAAACAAGTAAGTCAACAAAGGCAGGGAAAATAAATCATGTGAGTAAACAAGAATAAATATACAATATATATACTTCATAGAAACTTTTGCATGGTAAAAGTGAATGAAAGCATATGCATCCCAGTGAGAAGAAATGAGAATGGGGAATAAGGAAATGCTAAAGATGTTATACAAATATATTGTCTTTCTTCCCAACAGAGAACAAAATATTGCATGCATTCTGCACTTGAATAATCAGTGCCTTTCTAAATGCTAATTAATGTTCCCCCTCAAAATTTTTGCAATCATTTCCCCTCCACCAATGATAGTTTGTATAGCCTGTAATTACTCAGTATTTCCATTTCACTGTTTTTACATTAATGACGCAACGTTCGCAGTCCATAAGGCATAGAGTAGAACTCAGCCCATGGAGTCTGCTCTGCCATTCTATCATGGCCGATTTATTATCCCTCTCAATTACATTCTGCTGCCTTCTCCCCATAACTTCTGATGCC
Source organism: Hemitrygon akajei (assembly GCF_048418815.1). NCBI lineage: Eukaryota > Metazoa > Chordata > Chondrichthyes > Myliobatiformes > Dasyatidae > Hemitrygon > Hemitrygon akajei. The sequence continues at coordinate 30,777,038 of NC_133136.1, forward strand.
CTGATTAATTGAGAACTTATCAAACTCTGCCTTAAATATACCCAGTGACTTGGCCTGCACAGCTATTTGTGGCAATGAATTCCATGGATTCACCATCATCTGGCTAAAGAAATTTTTCCTCATCGCTGTTCTAAATGGATGTCTCTCTATTCTGAGGCTGTCTTCTCTGGTCCTAAACTCCCCCATGATAAGGAACATTCTCTCCACATGCACTCTATCTAGCCCTTTCAATACTTAATGAGATCCTCCCTCATTCTTCTATACTCCAGTGTGTACTGGCCCAGAGCTTCAAACGCTCCTCATATCTTAACCCTTTTATTCCTGACATCATTCTTGTGAACCTCCTTTGGACCGTCTCCAATGCCAGCACATCTTTTCTTGGATAAGGCACCTAAAACTGCTCACAATACTACAAGTGCGGTCTGACCAATCCCTTATAAAACCTTTGAATACATCCTTGCTATTTCTAATCTTCTTGGAATGAATGCTAACATTGCATTTGCCTTCCTGAACACTGAGTCAACCTGCAAGTTAACCTTTAGAGAATCCTGTACGAGGACTCCCAAGTCCCTTTGCATCTCTGACTTTTTGAATTTTCTCCCATTTAGAAAATAGTCTACACTTTTATTCCTTCTACCAAAATGCATGACCATGGATACACCATATTCCATCTACCACTTTTTGCCCATTCTCCAAAGTACTTCTGCAAACACCCTGCTTCCTCAGCACTACCTATCCCTCCACCCATTTTTGTAGTATCTGCAAACATGACTGCAAATCATCAATTCCTTCATCTGCATCACTGCCTGGTTCGGAAATTGCACCATCTCGGATCGCAAGACCCTGCAGCGGATAGTGAGGTCAGCTGAGAAGATCATCGGGGTCTCTCTTCCTACCATTACGAACGTTTACACTACACACTGCATCCGCAAAGCAAGCAGCATTTTGAAGGACCCCATGCACCCCTCATACAAACTCTTCTCCCTCCTGCCGTCTGGGAAAAGGCACTGAAGCATTCGGGCTCTCACGACCAGACTATGTAACAGTTTCTTCCCCCAAGCTATCAGACTCCTCAATACCCAGAGCCTGGATCGACACCTTACTGCCCTATTGTCCTGTTTATTATTTATTGTAATGCCTGCACTGTTTTGTGCACTTTATGCAGTCCTGGATAAGTCTGTAGTGTAGTGTAGTTTTTTTTCTGTGTTTTTTTTTTACATAGTTCAGTCTAGTTTTTGTACTGTGTCATGTAACACCATGGTCCTGAAAAAACGTCTCATTTTACTATGTGCTGTACCAGTAGTTAGGATCGAAAGGACAATAAAAAATGACTTGACTTGACTTGATCCAAATCATTGACATATAATGTGAAAAGAAGCATCCCAACACTGATCCTTGTGGCACACCACTAGTTGCTGGTAGTCAACCAGAAAAGGCCTCCTATATTCCCACTCTTTGTCTCTTGCCACAGCCAATCTTCTATTCATGCTAGTATCTTTCTGGTAATATCATGGGCTCCTATCTTGTTAAGTAGCCTCATGTGTGGCACCTTGTCAAAGGCCTTCTGAAAATCCAAATAAACAATATCCACCAACTTCCTTTGTCTATCCTACCTGTTACATTCTCAACAAATTCCAACAGGTTTGTTAAGCAAGATTTACCCTTAAGGAAACCATGCTGACTTTGGCCTATTTTGTCATGTGCCTCCAAGTACCCCACAACCTCCTCCTTAATAATAGACTTCTACATCTTTCCAACTACTGAAGTCAGGCTAACTGACATATAATCTCCTTTCTTCTGCCTCCATTAAAGGGTAGAGTGACATTTGCAATTTTCCAGTCCTCCCAAACCACTCCAAATCTAGTGATTCTTAAAAGATCATTACTAATGCCTCCACAATCTCTTTAGCTACGTACTTCTTTTAGAACCCTGGTGTGTAGTCCATCTGGTTCAGGTGACTTATCTACCTTCAGGCTTTGCAGCTTCCCAAGCAGCTTCTTAATAACAGCAATGACACTCACTTATGCCTCCTGATACTCTCACATTTCTGGTATTCTGCTCGTGTCTTCCACAGTGAAGACTGATGCAAAGTACTTATTGTTCATCCTTGAGGTCCTTCTTTTCATCTTTCTACCTAACTTCCTATATTCTCTCTTCAAGACCTCCTCCCCTTTCCTACCTCATTCTCCTATATGAGCCGAAGGTCATCCAGCTGCAGCTCCAGTTCCTTAACACAGTCTCTAAGGGGCTGCAGCTCAATACACTTCAAGCAGCTGTTGTTACTAGGGAGACTGGAGATCTCCCAGTATTCCCACACCTCACACAAAGAACACACCACTAGTTCTGAATTCACTATCAGTGCAATAGCTATGTACTAACGGAGAGAAAAACTACTCACTGGAAGCTTAATTAGAATCTCTGCCTGGCTCACCCAAATCTTTTCTTGCCTAAGCCAGTTGAGGGAAAGGCTGACCACTCTAACACAGTCCATTCACACAATAACTGCTCCGCATACACTTTGCTTCTTCTTAGTGACCCCTGCTGAGTGCCTGATATTATTGCAGCCTGCCTTAAAGTCCCAAAAGGTCCTGAGCTAACTTTATACCTTGCACTGCCTCACTAAAATGTCCCAAAAGGCCCCAAGCTCTTTCCTTCAGCATCTCAGCCTTAATGAGAGAGGATTGAAATGTGATAGTCAGAACGTCTGACCATCACATCTACCCTTGTTCATCAGTACATTTGGGCCTGATGACTCATCTGCTGTCCTAGACTCTGGAGTTATCAATAATGTCTTTCCTATGTTTATTCTATTCAATATTTTGCACTTCCTTTGAATGACAATATCAGTCATCATTATTGCTGTCACCAAGATAATATTACTAACCAACGTCTTCCTGGAAAACGGAAGAAACATATTTCATTTTGTTCTCCTCTAAAGTGATCCCCTTCCACATGTAGCATCTTTCCACTTCATTTTCTTACCATACTTATTTGAGTTTTCCATTAACTTATCTGGCAGTATTTTTTCATGCACTATGTTTGTTTGCGACCTTAGCTTATTCCTTTGGCTGGCCCTCCGAGGGAGACCAATTTGGGACCAGGTTTAGATCCTCCATATGGCTATCACACTGAGTACCATAGCCAAGAATGCACAATGAGATTCTTACCTAAATCTGGAAGTTCAAGAATGCTACAGTGCAATGTTATTATTCTATCTCGCAACGTCTTTGCTTCCATTCCACCAGGCAAGGATCTGTTCCTAAACTAAACCACAGTAATATTCACTGGAAATCAGTTGCCTAAAGATAGTGGCTGGCGGGCTACCATAGAACTTCATTTGGGCCCAGTAGTTCAACAGTTAAATTCAACTGAGCAATGAATTTGAAGATGGGTTGATGCCCCAACCGTGTCTTTGCCCAGTATGACTTAATGGCTCCACTATTACCTAAAGTTTATTGTTCTTCTGTAGACCCAGTCCTGTTGCAGGGTTTTGACACAAAATGTCAACAATTCCATTTATCCTACAAGTGTTCAACCTATTGAGCTCTCCCAGCAGATTGTTTGTTGCTTTAAATAATTCTCTAATTCATTGGTACTTTATCCTATAGATGAATCGTAGAGTTATAGGGCCATACAGCACACAAGAGCCTTTTGGCTCTCCAATTACCCACACACGCTAATCCTATTTTATTCTCCCTGAGATTGTAACTCTCCAGGGGAAATTTACATTGGCCAATTAACATAGCAACCTCAATGGCTTTGGGAGAAAACTATAGCACCCAGAGGTAACCCGACGTGGTCTCAGAGGATGCTTTTTCATCTCGTTAATTACCTGTTTTGTCACTTTTAGGGATCTATAGGCTTGTATGCCAAGGTCACTGCACTCCTCAACACTCACTGAGACATTACCATTTATGGTACGTCTCACATCCTTATCAGATTCACCAAAAAACAGCATCTTGCACTTATCAGGGTTAAACTACATTTCTGTTGATCTGCCCAATTTGCCAGTTGATCAGTATTGTTTCATAACCTAAATATTGTCCACCTCACTATCATCACCAGCAATTTTCGTATCATCTGCAAACTTATTAATCATATCACCTACATTCACATCTAAATCATTAAAGTATATAATAAACAGCAATCGTCCTAGTATGTATCCTAGGCCTGAGACCAGTGGTCTCAGGCTTCCAATCACAAAAACAATTCTCCACCATTAATCTCTGTCTCCTGTTACCAAGCCAACATTGACTCCAATTTATAACACAAAATTTTATCATCATGATTTGACCAACCAGAATTCACCACATTCTTTCCATAAGTCAGCAAATGATTCTTTTTGAATCTCAGCCCCCTGCGGAGGAAGTTTTCTTATGCATACTCCTGTTTATGGAGATTCTATTTCATGTCTAAACATGGAATGTTTATGCAAAGGATTAGTCAATTTCCCCTTTTCACTGTTTCAATAACTCTTATAAATGGCAGAATAGACTACATGCTCTCACTCCCTACATCCAGAGATAAAAGATAGCTCTTTGGGCAAAATGTGAACTAGGTAATGGAAGATCATATCACGCATATGTTTTCTAGATTATTATTTCATAATGTGAAATTCACTGAGGCAAAAACGGTCTTTTTCCACTGAAGTTAGGTGAGACTAGAACTAGAATGAGAGATCACAGGTTAAGGGTAAAAAGTGAAATGTTTAAGGGGAACCTTAAACATCTGCTGACAGAAGTAGTGGATGTGTTGAATTTCAACATATAAGAGAAATTTGGATAAGTACATGGTTGGGAATGGTATGGAGGGTTATGGGGAAGTTTTTGAGATGCCTGCATAGGGTAAACAGTTAAAGAGCATCATAGATAGGATAGGCAGAGTCTTTTGTCTCAGAGTTGAAATATTAAATACTGCAGGATGTGCATTTAAGGTAAGAGGGGAGAAAATTTAAAGAAGGTGTGTGTGGGAAGCTTAGTTTCACAGAGAGAATGATGGGTGCCTGGAATCAGCTGCCAGGACTAGTGGTGGAATCAGATACAACAGTGGCACTTGAGAAGCTTTTAAATAGACATGGGAATATTCAAGGAATGGAGGGATATAGATCATGTGTAGGCATAAGAGGCTTAGTTTGGTCTGGCTTCATATTCGGCACAGACATTGTGTGTGGAAGAACCTGTTCCTGTGCTGTCCTCTTCTGTGTTCTATGCATGTTCTATTACTACAAAGAAAAAAATAGCCTAGATTGCATATTTAAATTCTTAAAACCTTAACAATCTGATTCAGGGGCACAATTGTTTCAGACCTACATAGCGGGATGTGTTAGTATATCACTGTCACATCAGATATATAAAACTATCATCCTTGCTAAAACCATATCAGAAACAAACTTGCATTAACGGAAATGGTAAGAGTCACTTTGGTCTGCTAGTTGTGACTCTGGGGCCTCACAAAAGGTGGTAATCCAGCACACAGGTGGAATTCATAGATAGTTCAAGTTGTTTAACTTCTACTGGCCTTAAGAGCGAGGCTTTTCAAATGATGATTTCTGATGCCCAGGTTAATTTATGACCTGATTGTTTGGTGGGGATGCAAACTTGATGACATTTGTGAAAATCAGGTTTGACATTGTTGATGTAGTTGCAGGCTAAAATAAAAGCTGAAGGTACTTTTGTTATTTCTCAGCAATTCCCAATGGAGTAAAGAGAAGACATCTGAACAAAAATCAAGGTATCCAGTGATAAATAAGTGAGTAAGGCCTACGTCAGGCAGGGTTGACCATGGATGTTGTGTTCCTAGCTGTCTAGATATGCAAGCCTGGGCTGTACAATATGGAGAGCAAGCTGTTGCTCATATAGCAAGCTCCCCCTTGCCACTCATCTGAAGGACCCAGAGGAACAACAAAGACCGACACAGTTTGGTACCAGTAGTGATAAATAAACTGAGAATAAAATAGGAGTTGAATAGGAAATTGGAGCTAGAAGAAAACTGTAAAACTAAGAAAAGCAAAACACTAGGAAGGAAATGAAAATAACAGTATAAAGAGCTATATTCCTTTCATGTAGTGATGATATACTGAGTGCCAGAGTAATGCTGTACTTAAATGTCAATTTTGTTGAGATTTTACGCAATTTTCTTCTGCTGCACAGATTTAATCATAGCCAGTCAATAACTTTTAACATCACAGTCTAATGGCCTGTAACATAGCTTACATGTGGAATTGTGACGGTGACTTTATAACAAAGAATAAATCAGGGAAACAGCAGCCGTTTATTCTCACTAATTTGTTGGTGGGTTGGAGACAGTAAGAGTGATGAAATAATGAGGTGAATAATATGCAAAAAGATCAGCTGCAGGGATTTGTGTGGCTGTCAGAATGAGTGGTGCAATAATGACAGTGAGAGGAAATGAATATGTAAGTGAAGAAAAGTAGGGGGGGGGGACGTGAAGTAACTGGGAAGATGAAAATGAAGCGTGAAACACAAAACAGGAAGAAATAGAATAGAAGAGGCAAAAGTAAGATGTACATTTGAAATCACATTTCCCTCCCCGTAGCTGGATCTCCTGTATGCAAACAACTCGGACCCAGATTTTTATCAGGTCATCACTACCAACAGTTTTTTGTTTGGGATTTTTGGTTTTATTGAGTGGCCGCTAACATTTGCATGTGCGGATTTCAAAGTGCTCTCTGTTTCACATTTATTTAAGTATTGTCAGTTTTAGACAAGACACTCTTTTGTATTTTGTTACATGCCCCACCTGAGATGTTATTCCACAGATTTATTTACACGTAATGCAAACATTGCATCTTAAAGTTCCAGCCAAAATCACTCCAGAAAAGCCCAAGAAGGATAAATTACTTTAAAGCTTTGCTCCAGCAGACCAGGGTTGGTAACACTGTGCCAGAATTAAAATGTTCCTAGAGTTAACAGGCAGTGGTATTTTTACTCTTTCTAGCCTGGCCAATGACCTACAGGGAGCTGTAAATGTCAGGGTAACTGTACAGAAAATTTGCAATATGCTTTGTGATGCTGATCGTCATTCTAGATGACCTCTGCTAAGTACATCCCCATGAATCACTGACAACATAATACTGGACTTCACTTAGCAGAAACAGCATGTCTCTGTCAGGCTTTTGCTGCTCTGCAGACAAATTTACTGCAATAGTTACTGTCATAGCATGGCTGCTATAGCTCAATCATTTTGAAAGTTACTTTCACATATTGGAGATAATGGGATGAAATTTGTACCTAGAGACAGAAGAAATGAGGGAATGAAATAACTACCCTGCATGAAAGATAGAGGAAAGTTGGGATCATGCACCAGGTTTGTTCATTCTTGCAGCCTATCTATTGATTGTCCAGCCAGAGAGCATATGAACTAATTATAATGCCGATTTCTGCAGGTTAAATATGTATTGAACCTGCAATTACAATGGCTTTGCACGTTTAAAATCATGCCCGCGGGGAAGTGAAGTGTGTTTCTGAAACTCTATGGTGATATTTTAAAATTTATCCTCGTGCTGTAATTTCTGATTTCACCTCATTATCAGCGCAAAAGTAAAAACATGCAAGCTTCCACAGCTGCATTTTGAATAAACATTGTAAAGCTCAGAGACTAGCTTTTACTCAAAATTTGACAGAATATATAGGCCATGAAATTGGACTCAGTAGCATCTGCCTCTGGGGTGCTTTGGCTGTTTGATGGCTAAGTGGTGTCTTAGGTGTACATGCAAAACTTGTGCTGGGACTTCTGTCAGACAAATAGTGCTGGAGGTAGTATTGTGCTCAGCTCATTCCTCAGAAACATGGTGTGGTGATCCGTACCACAGGGTAAGGGTGCTCATGAATCTCTCTTATCTCTTCCATAATTTCTAAGGCACAGCCTCAGAGTAGAAGGATGTCCCTTTCAAACAGAGATGACAGGAATTTCTTTAGCCAGAGGGTGGTGAATCTGTGGAATTCCTTGCCACAGGCAGCTGTTGGAGGCCAAGTCATTGGGTATATTTAAAGCGGATGTTGACAAGTTCTCGATTAGTGAGGGCATCAAAGGTTATGAGAAGAAGGCAAGGGAATGGGGTTGAGAGTGAAAATAAATCAGCCATAATCAAATGGTGGAGCAGACTTAAACGGCTGAGTGGACAAATTGTTATGGTTCCAGTGCTGTAGATACTATCTGACCTGTTGAGCACTTCCACCATTTTACAGTCATAGAATCATAGAACATTACAGCAGAGAAACAGGGCATTTGGCCCATCTAGTGTTTACCAAACAATTAATCTGCCTAGTCTCGTTGACCTGCACCCAGACCATAGCCATCCATACCCCTCCTATCCATGTACCTATCCAAATTTCTCTTAAATTTTGTAATGTTTTCTGTGTTCTATTGTTGGAGATACCTGTAAGGATATTACTATTAAATTCAGCCACCTGCTCCAGCCAACTGCATCCTCATCTGAGGGCAAGGGCCCAATTGTCCTTTGGGCCCAAAAGCTGGCAAAGGAACACGGAGAAGATGGCACCAGCAAACTATGTGACCAAAGGAGACAACCTTCAGACAGTTCATAAATTTACTTCCTTTACTTCTTTTTCTTCTTTCAAATATGATTCAGTTACTATTGAAGACTATGATCTACTATCTCATGGTGTGTTTTTGAGCTGACTTTACGATCTTGTGCTTTGCTGTCTCTGAGGGAGTTCGATGAGTGAACTGGGCAACCTGGAGGCCAAGGCGCCTAGAGACAGGGTGCAGACCCATGATCAACTCCATTTCTCATTGATCTTGTGGATTAAAGCATCAAGGAAAACTGAAATCAACAAGGTAGAGAGTGGAAGGCGAGTATTAAGTCTCTCTCTCGCTCACGCTTGCTGCTCCTGGAGGAAGGTACCTGCATTTGATCAGTCTCTCTCTCCCTCTTGCTCATTTGAGCTGGAGTCTTGGGTCCTGGGCAAGGTTTAATCAATCCCGTTTGCGGACAGGACTCTGCAGTTCACGATATGATGAGTTTGGGTTGCAGCTTTCTCTGTTGCTATTTTGTACGACTTTGCTCGGGGCAGTCTGCCTCTGTGGCCTGCAGTCAATGAATAAAACAGAGTTAAATTGAACTTTACTGAAACTAAACATTTCCCTCAGAGACAGCAAACATTGTTTGATGTTTTATATCCTGTGTTTTTAACTCGCTTTTTTGCCATTTGCGCAATTTGCTTTTTTTTTGCACATGGGGGTTTGCTGTTTTTCTTTGAATGGGTTCGATGGTTTTCCTTGTTTTGTGGTTGTATGTGGGAGGACGGATCTCATGGTCGTATACTGCACACATATCTCTAATAGATGTACTTTTTTATCTTGATTCTTTGAATGTATTTTACAGTTCAAGGTAAATTTATCATCAAGGGTTGTAAATATCACCATGTACTGCCCTGAGATTAATTTTCTTGCAGGCATTTATAGGAAAACAAAGAAAGTAGAATTTATGAAAAATTATGCATAACAAAGACTGAAAAACAACCAACGTGCAAAAGAATACAAATCATGCAAATAATAAAAAATAAAGTAATGAATAATACCTAGAACATGAGTTGTAGAGTCCTTGAGAGTGAGTCTGTAGGTTGTAGGGTCAGCTCCATGTCCCTTCTATCTTCAGACTACTTTGGGTGTCCTCTCGTCCTCTGCACCAATGGCTACTGTGCTACAGCTTAGAAGACAGGAAGCTGGCTTGCCAGCCAAAATGAAATAGCGCAGCTTCACGTCAGGTGCTGACCTTTATGCGTGGCACCAGTCCATCGCAAAGAGCCGTAGTCAGCTAACAGTGTGGTTACCTCTTGCTGTAGTAGCACACAACTGACATTGCAAAGAGCGAGCACAGGTTAATTAGATTCAGATTCATTTATTTATCACATGCACATCGAAACATACAGTGAAATGCATCATTTACATAAACAACCAACACAGCCCAGGGATGTGCTGGTGGCAGCCCACAGGTGTTACCACACATTCTGGCGCCAACATAGAATGCCCACAATGTTCAGTAGAACACCACAAGCTCCAATAGCAGCAAGAGAACAACAATGGAAAAACAGGCCCCTTTCCTCCCTTCCTCCCACTCAATCTCCATATCTGATTTCAGGACTATTCTGTTTAGTTACCCATAGTGTATGTTTTGTGTTTTCCCGGGGCTCTAGTTCTTTCTCCTAATTGCTACTTATTCATGGAAATCTGTATAATCTGAAAATATCTGTGGGAAATTGAGCTGTAAATTGACATAATTCAGGATGCACATCAACAGTTATTATTCCAGACCACCCTCTCCGTAAAAATAATACAGAAAGAAATAAAATAATCTGAATTTTATTCCTACCTGAATTAAGATGACAGGTTTTGGAATGAAACTGAGGATAAGCAAGGTATCCTTCATCTGCTGGCTACTTACTATTTGGTTTTATCTCAAATATGTTCATGTTGAGATGTTCTGTCAAGTGAATCTCTCCAGTTAAGGCACTTACTCCCTTGACAAGAATAATATTATTTTTCTGTCAAATGTTATTACCTGAAATTGTTTATTCCCACCACAGAAACACTTGAGGCCTGGCTTTTATTGATGATGTGTCTATAAAATGGTGCGGTGAGTAGCATCACCTGCAATATGACCTTAGAAAGGTGGCAATGAAAGTTAATGGAGTGGTAGGCAAATGCTATGCACATGGAATCAATCCAGAGACTTATTGCCCCTACACTGATTTACTGCATTCGCCTCTCTCCAAGGAACTGCTGCTGACCAGATTCACTACCCTGGAGTCACTGGGTAGCAATTAAAGTTAGTTGATGCAACCTTTTCCACGAATAATGAGGAGTGATCTCTTTAAATTTCTTTTCCTCTTCTGCCAGTGCTGATTGGGTATCATTTGACAAACGTCTTTACGCATGAAACTGGACAATCAATGTTATCTTTTTGTAGCAGCATCCAGGGCAAACCTCTCATCATCCAAGTGCCCACACAAGGAGCAAACACGAGGAAACCTGCAGATGCTGGAAATTCAAACAACACACACAAAATGCTGGTGGAACACAGCAGGCCAGGCGGCATCTATAGGAGAAGCACTGTCGACGTCCTGACGAAGGGTCTCGGCCCGAAACGTGGACAGTGCTTCTCCTATAGATGCTGCCTGGCCTGCTGTGTTCCACCAGCATTTTGTGTGTGTTGCCCACACAAGGAAACTTCTTAGAAACAGAGAGCTCGAAGAACTGTGGCTCGTTTGATTGATCCATCTTCCAATGTGATATGCAATCTGCTGCAGCACCAGTCCAGCCATTTTGTTTTGCTGTTTTGAGATCAGTATGGGCTCACATGTCTCATGGGAATCTGCAATCAAACTCAATGCAATTGTGAGAAAGAGGAGCAATGCTGAAACTTTGTTTCTTCACAGAGAAGTGTTACTCTCTGCTCGGACTGAAGGTGTGCTCAATTAGCCAGATGTGTAAAGTAATGCATGCAGAAAATAGAGTCAGAGAGTCATTGAAGAGTACAGCACAGAAACAGGCACTTCAGCCCATCTAGTCCATGCCGAACCATTTAAACTGCCTACTCCCATCGACCTGCAGAAGGACCATAGCCCTCCAGACCCCTACTATCCAAACTTCTCTAAAAATTTGAAAGTCTTAGGTTGATGCAGCTTTTCCCGTACAAATCCCATTCTCACTTTAAATTGGCAACATTAACTCTTCACTTTGAGAAAGAGGTGGCTGTTAAAACATATATCTCCTCCTAACATAACCTCAATGTTAAAAGCTTATATTTATATATTTGACATTAACATGGTAAAATATCCTAAAATGATCCAGAGGATCATCAACCAGAATTAGAACCTGAGCCATTTGAAGTATAACAGAATAGTTTGGGACTGATTCCTCAGTTGAGGGACTGGGTAGCTGAAGTATGTAGAGTACATCAACATGAAACAAATCAAACCAAGGATGTGCAAGAGGTCAGAAGTGGAGAAGTGCTGGTCACCCAGATGTTTGTAGCCTTGGAGAAGATTACAATGATAAGGAGAGTTCAGCTCACGGGATCATTTCATTGAAGGGATAAGAATTTTAAAACCAAAATCACAGAATATTTACAAACCAGAAACCTTTTCGTTCATCGGGACCTTTTTTGATTCAATATTAGAGAACAAAGAGATTCTGCAGATGCTGGAAACCTTGAGCAACACACACAAAATGCTGGCGGAACTCAGTATAGCAAGTCCTACCAAGACCCTGCAAACTCTTTCAGAAACATTTCCAGTTCTCTTTTGAATATTGTATTTGAATCTAACTCCAGTATCATTCCTGAAGTCCACTGTGCAAAATACTGTAGACTTTCCTGTTGTTGGTGTTTCTGACCAGTCACCTTCGTTCAATATCCCCTGGCTCTTGATCCTTCTGTCAATAGGGACCATTTCTCTTGCTATCTGCTGTCCGCATCCTTCATGATTTTAACTACCTCTATCAAGCCTCCTTCTCAACTGGGCTGACAGTTTACTTCACGATCTAATGTGACACCAAGTTTTAGAATTGTCTCGGACGTTTACCTGGGATATGGATGGCTGAGTTGGAGGTGTCAAGATTTTGTGACAGAAATCAGAGGCAATTGCTCTTTGCAACACTTAGTTTGAAGCAGTATCCGTCATCCAATCCTGGACCCACAGCCTGACAATTTAGAGATAATGGAAAAGTGAAAAGAGATGGCAGTGAGTTAAATCAGGGACATCAGTTTAAATAGAGTACCCTTGGATGATGTCCCAAGATGCAGCTACAGAAGACAAAGGAATTCAAAATAAATTGAAGTAAATTGATAAGTGTAAAAGGCCTTGGATTTCTTTAACAAAGAATGCTAAATAAAGTTCAAAAGTACAAATTAAATTTATTATCAAAGTACATATGTCACCAGATACAACCCTGAGACCCATTTTCTTGTGGGCATACTCAATAAATCCATAACAGAATTAATGAAGGACCACACCAACTTGAGCACTTCACAAGTGTACAAAGGACACAAACTATGCAAGTACAAAAAGAAATGATAATAATAATAAGCAATAAATATTGAGAACATGAGAAGAAGAGTCCTTGAAAGGGAGTCCATGGCTTGCAGGAACATTTCAATGATGAAGTGAAGTTGAATGAATTTAGAGTCATAGAAAAGTACAGCAGAGAAACAAGTCCTTCGGTCTACTTAGATGTCAGGTCGTTGGAGCAGGGATCCAATCACAGACCCAGTACTGTGCACACAGTGATATTAATTGAGTAACAAATCCCAAGATGCAAACAAGGTCAGCGTCAAAGTTCAGGCAGAGATCAAATCATCCAGAGAAAGCCAAAAACCAGAATCAGCAAACAGGCAGAGTCGATATTCAGACAGACAGAGTACGGATACGGATGCTAGAGAGGCTCAGGAAAATTCACTGGCACAAACTGACAACAAACAGGTGATAACACGGGACTTGAAATACACTGAGTAATAAACAGAGAGGTAGATGATAGGTGGAGCACAATGAGACAGAAGTGGCAGCAATACAGGTAATAATGAGAAACAGATGAGAGACGGAGTACTCAGTGATACAGGGGCCAGAGTAGTGCAGGAGCAGGGACAGGAGCACATGGGGCATGAAAACAAACAAGAGCACATGGCAATACAAAACCACAGACTGACGGCTGGGGGAAAACACAGCAACGTCCTTGTAAATTTTATCTGTACTCTTTCAACCTTATTTACATCTTTCCTTGAGGTAGGTGACCAAAACTGCACACAATATTCCAAATTAGGCCTCACCAACATCTTACACAATTTCAACATAACATCCCTTCTCCTGTACTCAATACTTAGATTTATGAAGACCAATGCACCAAAAGCTTTAGTTACAGCCCTATCTATCTTTGCCACCACTTCCAGTGAATAATGGACCTGTATTCCCAGATCCCTTTGTTCTAGGGCACTCCTCAGTGCCCCACCGTTCACTGTATAAAATCTACCCTGGTTGGTCCTACCGAGGAGCAACACCTTGCACTTGACTGCATTAAATTCCACCCGCCATGTTTCAGACAATTTTCCAGCTGGTCCAGATCCCCTGCAAGCTCTGGTAGTTTAAAATTTCATTTATTATCCAAGTACAGAACGTGGAAATTCTTCCCCAGATAGCCAGGAAACCAAGAAAGAAAAGAACGGCAGCACAATCATCGAGCCGCAAATCTCCTTCCCCCACACACGAAAAATAATGAGAAAGATCAGGTGAGAATCACAGAATACTATAAAGACAATAAGATGGAAAAGAAGCCGATAGTCATTTTCCAACGATCAAAGGCAGCCTCCCCTCTCCATAGCAAAGTGATCTCACAAGCGATCAAAAGGCAGTCAGCCAGCACCCACCTTCTGCATTTGCTTTGATGTTTCAGTCTCCCTCAGATTCAAGGGTCAAGGTTTAGGGTCAAGATGGCACCTCTGTACAATTCTCCTTCGATCGAGATCTTCTGGATAGATCATGATAGTATTCCTCACTGTTCAATGCACACCCAATCTTGATGTCATCCATAAATTTACTGATTCAGTTAGCCACTTTATCATCCAGATCACTGATATAGATGACAATCCACAGTGTACACAGCACCAATCCTCGCAACACTCCACTAGTCACAGCCATCCAGTCAGAGAGGCAACCATTTACTACACTCTCTGGCTTCTCCCACAAAGCCAATGTCTAATCCAATTTACTATCTCATCTTGAATACAAAGTAACTGAACTTTCTTGACCAGCCTCGCATGTGGGACCTTATCAAATGCCTTACATGTAGACACCATCCACTGACTTGCTTGCCTTCATCAGCTTTCTGGCTATCCCCTTTGGTTCAAGAGCTTAATGGATGAGAGGTAATAACTATTCCTGAACCTGGTACTGTGAGTCTTGAGGCTCCTGTACCTTATTCCTGATGGCAGTAGAGGGAATGCCCTGAGTGGCAGGGGTCTCTGATGATGGATGCTGCTTTCCCACAACAACATTTCATGTGGATGTGCTCAATGGTGGGGTGGGCTTTACTTGTATCAATTACTTTTTGTTGGACTTTCCATTGAAGGGCAGTGGTGATTTCATACTGGGCTGTGATACAGATAGTCAATCTATTCTCTACCTCACATCTATAGAAATTTGTCAGTGTTTTAGATGCAATGTCAAATCTTTGCAAACTTCCAAGGAAATTGAGGCATATTGAGAGAGGTAGATAAATAAGATATGGCATACCTAGCATTGGCATGGAATATAAGAGCAGGGATGTAAAGAATAAAGTACACATCAGGACCATTGTGCCATCATGTTACTGGAAGGACATGACTGCACTGGTGAAACTAAAGGTTTACTACAGTTCTGCTAGGACTGAAGAACTTCAGCTGTGAGGAAGAATGGATAGGCTATGAACATGCTTGGAACAGAGGAGACTAAAGTGAGAATTAAGTGAGCTACAAGGATTTATTATGAGCTTTGGGAAAGTGGACAGGAAGGATCTATTTCCCCTCACAGTGAGATCAATAACACTGAGGTGTAGATTTATAATAATTGGTACAAGGATCTGTGAGAGGTTGAGGAGATTTATTTGATAGAGCAGCGGAACTCCCTGCCTGAAAGAGTGCTGGAAGCAGAAACCCATCATGTTTAAGGAGTGCATGGAAATGCACTTGAGGTGCTGTAACCTCAGTGCCCACGTACCAACAGCTGGAAAGAGGTGTAACCCTTTTCCAGCCAACATCAACACAACGAATTAGTGGCCTCTCACCCTGCTATAAATTTCTAAGATTAAATTCTATTACACAATTAGCAATTACTAAATATCAATTACCCCAATAAGCTAAGTACTAGTGACAAGAACAATATTTCTATCCTCCAAGAGGACTACAACCTTGTTGTAGGGTTTGGGGGCTTGCGTGCCTCAATGGCCTGGAGAGTTGTGTTGGCTGGAGTCAGGACCTTCTGCTTTAGCTCTTGGTCGAGTCACCCATGCCGAAAAAGGGAAAAGGGTAGCTGCCAGCCTAAGAGTGGTCCACCAATCCCCCAGGTTTGGAAATTCAGCTCAGGGCTAACAACCCTGACTGGTAAAACAAAATTGTTACAGAAACAGCAATGAAGATTCCCTCTGTATCTGTGTGTGACTGTATGGACAGACAGAGATGGAGGACCTTCATTGCTGCCCTAAACGCCAGCAAGGTAAAGGGCAGTAAGTAAGTCAACAATACTTCTATCAATGAAATGGCAAAAGCCGGTCAGGTCATACCTTGATATGCAGTTGGACTGCAACCTTGACTCCCACTGATGCAAGTGAACAGTTGAAAGACTAGGTTGCATTACGACATGGCTCCCTGGCTTCAATATTCTATTATGTGGGACAATACTCTTCAATTCAATTTCTCTGACTATCTTAAAATGTATACCATACAGATTATACTCTGTTGTTTTTCTTTTTCATTTTCTGAGTGTCTGACACACTAATGTAAGTAAGCACCCAACTAGAGACAGGTTATCATTTCCTGGACACCATTTCTCAGAATCCAAATCAGGTTTATTATCACTGTCTTACAGTGTCTATAATAAGTATTCACCTCCTTTGGAAGTTGTCCTGTTTTATTGTTTTACAACATTGAATCACAATGGATTTAACTTGGCTTTTTTGACACTGATCAACAAAAAAAAAGACACTTTCGTGTCAAAGTGAAAACAGATCTCTACAAGGAGTTTTCAATTAATTACAAATACAAAACACGAAATAATTGATTGAGTAAGTGCTCATCTCCTTCAAGTCAGTATTTAGTAGATACACCTTTGGCAGCAATCTCAGCCTTGAGAGTGTGTGGATAGGTCAACAGTGGCTTTCTCTTTGCCACTCTCATAAAGCTGCAACTGATGAAGCACTCGGGCAACAACAGTTGTATGCTTAGCCTCTCCCATCTCAGCCACCAAAACTTGTAACTTCTCCAGAGTTGTCACAGGTCCTTTGGTGGCATCCCTCACTAGTCCCCTTCTTGCACGGTCACTCAGTTTTTGAGGACAGCCTGCTCTAGGCAGATTTACAGCTGTGCCATATTCTTCCCATTTCTTGATGATAGATAGATAGATAGATAGATAGATAGATAGATAGATAGATACTTTATTCATCCCCATGGGGAAATTCAACTTTTTTTTCCAATGTCCCATACACTTGTTGTAGCAAAACTAATTACATACAATACTTAACTCAGTAAAAAATATGATATGCATCTAAATCACTATCTTAACTTTTTGACTTAACTGTACTCTAAGGAATATTCAGTGACTTGGAAATTTATTTGTACCCAGCTCCTGACTTGTGCTTTTCAATAACCTTTTTGCAGAATTGCTTGGAGTGTTCTTTTATCTTCATGATGTAGTTTTTGCCAGGATACTGACTCAGCAGCAGTTGGACCTTCCAGATACAGGTGTATTTTTACTGGAATCAATTGAAACACCTTGACTGCACACAGTTCTCCAAAAACAGATCTCCACTTAACAATTATGTGATTTCTAAAACCAATGGGGTATACCAGTGATGATTTGATGTGTCATATTAAAGAGGGGTGAATACTTATGCAATCAATTATTTTGTGTTTTAGATTTGTAATTAATTTAGATCACTTTGTAGAGATCTGTTTTCGCTTTGACACAAGTCTTTTTCTGTTGATCAGTGTCAAAAATGCCAAATTAAATCCATTGTGATTCAATGTTGTAAAACAATAAAACATGAACATTTCCAAGGGGGTGAATAATTTTTATAGGCACTGTAAATGAGATAGTATTCATGGTTTTGTGGAACATTAGAAATCAGATGGCAGAGGGGAAGGAGATGTTTCTGAATTATTGAATATGGGTCTTTAGGCACTTGGGCAATAACTGTGCATGCAAAAGAAGATGTCTCTCATCCTGCTAATTGTGCAAGGAAGATTCAAACCATAGAGTGCTGGTCCACAGGCACAAATGAGATTTCAGTGTTTGCATTGAGAATCAAATCAAATTCAACTACTGAAATTCTCTTATACCTCTTGCGTACAGTTCTTATTTGAACTGCACTGAAGACCCAATATGTTTTGTCAGTATTTGTTCCTTTTGTAAAGCAAATAATTTTTGCTTAATGTTATAATCAGTCCAGGTTCTCCTTAAAAATGGGAGTTACTACATAATGAATGCCTTATGAGGAAAGGTTGAGTGAACTCAGCCCTTTCTCTTTGGAGTGGTGGAAGATGAGAGGTGACCTGATAGAGGTGTATAAGATGATGAGAGGCATTGATCATGTGGATAGTCAGAGTCTTTTTCCCAGGGCTGAAATGGCTAACATGAGAGGGCACAGTTTTAAGGTGTTTGGAAGTAGGTACAGAGAAGACGTCATGGGTAAGTTTTTTATGCAGAGTGTGGTGAGTACATGGAACGGCCTGCCGGAGACAATGGTGGAGGCCGATACAATAGGGTCTTTTAAGAGACACCTGGATAGGTACATGCTTAGAAAATAGAGCGCTATGGGTAACCCTAGGTAATTTCTAAAGTAAGTACATGTTCGGCACAGCTTTGTGGGCCGAAGAGCCTGTATTGTGCTGTAGGTTTTCTATGTTTCTATGAAAATGTAAGTTTAATGGAAGATGTTTTTACTAGTAAAGGTCATTTTCTATTATGGTATGTAATGTGTTTATTAATGTAGTCAATTATTTGAATTGATTATTTTAATTCATACCACAGAGCTGTTATGAACAAATTGTGGCTCTCCAAAGTTTATTAATTGTTTGTGTACTGTTTGCAATTCATCTAGTCAAGGTTCCTACATTAGACTATTGTTTATAGACTACAGCTCCATCTTCAAAGATATTATTCCAGGCAAACCGATCTCCAAACTCCTAGATCTGGGTTTCAACATCTCTGTGCATCTGGATCCTCAACTTTCTGACCAACAAACCACAATCAGCAAGCACAGGGAGCAACACCTCCACCATGATTATCCTCAGTAATGATGCCCCACAAGGCTGAGCCCTTGGCTCACTTGTCTACTCCCTGTGCACTCATGACTGTGTGGACAGGTTCTGCTCTACAAATTTGCCGATGATATCACCTGAGTGGGTGCATCTCAAATAGTGATGAATCAGAGTACAGGAAGAAGATAGAGAGCTTAGTGGCATGGTGTCATAACAACAATTTCCCTTAAAGTCAGCAAAAAATGCGAGTTGGTTATTGACTTTATTGCCTATCCCAATCTCATCCCATAATTAAAGTCCTACAATCCAGTCAATATCTTGGTGAATCTTTGTTCCAATCTCTCCAGTGCAAGCACGTGTTCCTTGTAGTGTGGTGAAGAGAATTGCACACAATACTTGAAATAGGGTCTAAACTGTGGTTTGTAACATTGCAACTTAATGCCCCAACTTTCTATGTTCCAACCCATGAAGACAAGCATGCCATATACCTTTACCTCTACCCTGTGTGTTGTCACTTTCAGGAATCTATGAATTTGAGACCCAATCCCTCTGTTCATTAACATTCCTTAGCCCCTATCATTTACCCCTAGTTCACCTCCCAAAATGCAACAACTCACACTTGTTTTAGTAAATTCCATCCGTTAATGCCCGCCCTGCTGTAGCCTTAGACAACCTTCCTCTTTATCCATCTCACCACCAAATTTCGTGTTACCTGCAAACATACGAACCACAACATTCAAACCCAGACTGAAAAGGTGCAGTTTCAGATGAGCCCAGTATGTCGTGGATAGAAAATCAAAATCAAAGTGCTGATGCTGGAAATCAGAAATAAAAAGCAAAGACAAGAAAAATGGCAAGTCAGGTAGCAGTTAAAATTTGAGATCAAAGATCCTTCGTTGGAACTGAACTAAAATAGTAACTCCATTTCTCTTCCTACAGGTCTGCCTGGCCTGCTAAGCATTTCTAGCCTTTTCTGTTCATATGTACTCCAAGGGATGACCCTCAGCCCTTGACCAAAACAAGCCACACTTGTCCTCCCTATGTTTGACAACAGCCAACTTATGCACACCTCATATATAACAAATGAGCATTTAGGAGTCTGGCAGGTTGGAATAGTCATCTGCTTTGAGGCTACAGGCATCTTCTGCTGTGTGTGCAATGTAGTTCTGGTCCACATTTCCAGCTATCTGGGTTACAAACAGTTCACTGGAATGGAACCCTATGTTGTATATTTAATGTTTCTGAAAAGTTTGGGTAATATTGTTAATACATTGTTGAATTAAGAGTTCTCATTCATTTAAGTAATTAATTATAGGTTTTATGTAAAAAATTGCATCCACTAACAGCAGTAGCACAAATGCTGAGATAGATTTTGTTTATTTGGAGGACACAATTACAAGATTGAATTCAACAGGATAACTAATCATGGAAATGCTGATGGATTGTCCCATTGACCCTTGGAAAAAAGAAATACCTGGAAAATTTACAAAAAAAAGGACACTCCTCTTGATCTATTCTCACTAATGCAAATTGAAAGTCTCCCTGTTACAGCAGAGATGATCCAAAGGGAAACCAGAAAAAGCTCCACACAGTCTCAGGTCTACGTGGCCACTCAAAATGGCTGTAATGTCCCAGCTCTCCCATTTTTACCTGTGCCAGTATGAACATGCTCGTGGCGAAGGTTGCCTTATGTTGGGATTGAGAGTTGACATACAATGCAAGTTGACAATTAAAGTGCCGGAGGGCATTTATGTATGATCAAAAAGAAAGTGTTGGATCAAAGTTTTTCCAGTGGCCTGGGATAGATCAACAGGTCGAGCAGCTAACCATGCACTGTTTGGGATGCCATCATATCCAGGAGATACCAAGAGCAGCACTTCTCCATTCCTGTATTGTCCTGGTGGAGGATTCATGTGGATTTTGCTGGACATTCATGGGCACATTTCTTGGTAGCAGTGGATGCAGCTACAAAGTGGCCAGAAGTGTTTTCTATAGCCTCCACTACAACCTCACACATGGTTGATGTGTTGAGAACCTTTTCTCAAGTGCTGGTGCTCCTGGACACTTAGTGACAATGGCCCTCCGTTTGTTAAGGAACAGTTTTAGTCATTCCTAAAAATGAATGGAATAATTCACCTGCACCGTACTATCCAGTTACAAATGGCTTGGCGAAAAGGTTCGTCCAGAGTCTAATGAATGCACTGTGGGCAATGTCAGTGGAACACACTACACTGACACTGTATCAGAAACTCACCAACTTCCTCCTTGCATATCACAGTACAAAACACTCCACGACCAACAACTCTCCAGACATGCTGTTTCTGGTTCATCCCTCGTACTCACGCTTGGATCTCCTCAAACCCAGTCTCAGGAGGAGTATGCAGGAGAAACAGCTGAGACAAATTAAAGGCTCCTCAAACAAGAATGTTCAATGTTTCACTCCTGGGCAAACAGTCCTGGCAAGGGACTACAGAGGCGATCAAAAGTGGGTTCTCTGGAAGATTGAGGATAAAACTGGACTACTCCTTCTACACAGTGGAGATCACGTCTGATATTATCTGGAAGTGACACTTTGATCCATTGAGGTAGGCACAAGCAATTGTTAGAGAAGAAAGGTGGCAAGGGCTGTCAGAACCACTTCCTGCAGTCCAGAGTCACCCCTACAACTACAGCAGAGGAGGCCCTAGAACCTGAGATTGTTTCACAACCACAAGTCTCTCCTGCCGAGCAGAGTGATTCCCCACATCCTTGTAAGATGCCATGAACAGTGAAATGGAATGCTGGAATATCCTTTGCTTCTCATCCCAGCAAATCTCAAGAATTTTCATATTGTTTAGAACAAATCAATCTTCTTGACTGACAGTTCATTCAGCACCATAAACATCCTTCATATCGTTACTCGCAGTGTGTATCCTCTACAAAAAACACTGCTGTTCCTCACCCAGCCTCCCCTGACAGTGCATATCAAACCTCTGACCTCTACTACCAAAGAAGAGGGAACATGGAAACAGGACCTCCTCTCAGTTTCCATTTGAAGTCATATTTTGGCCTGCTTTGGACATCCATCGCCAGTCCTTCGTTATCGCTGGGCTTGAATCGTGGAACTCTCTGCCTAATGGTGCTGTGGAAGTGCCTTCACCCAGAAAGGCAGCTGTAGATCAAGAAAGCTGATCACCATCATCCCTAGGGCAATTAAGGATGGGTAATCAATGCTGCCTTTGCCAGTTACAAACAGATCTCAGAAAGAATAATATCCTGGAGCCCCTCATGCACATCATTGATATAGATGGTGAACAGCTGAGGCTTTGGCACCAATCCCTGTAGCACCCCAATGATCACAAAGTCTCAACATGGAAAAAAACTGTTTATTTCTATTACTTTCTGTTTGTCAACCATGCCAGTACGATATTCCCAAAACTTTGCACTCTCATCTTGTTTGTTAACATTTCATCAAAGGAGGATGAGAGGCAACTTGATAGAACTTAAGACCATAAGGGATAGAAGAAAGAGGCCATTTGGCCCATCCAGTCTGCTCAGCCATTTCATCATGGCTGATCCATTCTTCCTCTCAGGCCCAATCTCCTGCCTTCTCCCTGTATCCCCTCATGACCTGACCAATCAAGAATCTATCAACCTCTGCATTAAGTATACATACAGACTTGGCCTCCTCAGCTGCCATTGGCAAAGAATTCCACAGATTCACCACTCTCTGACTAAAGAAATTCCCCCTCATCTCTGTTTGAAAAGGACGCCCCTCTTTTCAAGGTTGCGTCCGCTGGTCTTAGACTCTCCCACCATAGGAAATATCCTCTCCACATCTGCTCTGTCAAGGCCTTTAACCATTCAATAGGTTTCAATGAGGTCACACCTTATTCTTTTGAATCCTAGTGAATACAGCCCAGAGCTATCAAATGCCCTTCATATGACAAGCTATTCAATCCTACAGTCATTTTTGTGAACCTCCTTTGAACCCCCTCCAGTTTTAGCACACCATTTCTAAGATAATGGGCCCAAATTAGACCACAATACTCCAAAGTAGACCACACTAGTGCTTTACAAACTCTCAACATTACGTCATTGCTTTTAATTCCTAGTCTACTTAAAATGAATGTTAACATTGCATTTGCCTTTCTCACCACAAACTCAACCTGCATATTAATCTTTAAGGAACACTCCCAAATCCCTTTGCACTTCAGATTTTATGAATTTTCTCTCCAGTTAGAAAATAATCAACACTTTTATTTCTTCTACTGAATTGCATGACCATATACTTCCTGACATTGTATCCATCTGTCACTTTGACAATTCTTCTAATCTGTCTAAGACCTTCTGTAGCCTCTCAACTTCCTCAAAACTACCTGCCCCTCCACCTATCTTCATATCATCTGCCAACTTTGTAACAAAGCCAGCAATTCCATTATCCAAATTATTGACATATAATGTAAAAAGAAGCGGTTCCAACACAGATCCCAGTGGAACACCACTAGTCACTGGCAGTCAACCAGAAAAGGCTCCCTTTATTCCCATTCTTTGCCTCCTGCCACTAACCCACTGTTTTATCCATGCTAGAATCTTCCCTGTGCTACTATGGGCTCGTAGCATGTTAAGTAGCCTTATTTGTGGCACCTTGTTAAAGGGTTTGTTACTTCTTCAAAGATTTGTTAGGCAAGATTTCCCCTTGAGGAAACCATGCTGACTCTGGTCTATTTTATCATGTGCTTCCAAGTATCCTGAGACCTCATCCTTAATAATCAACTCCAACATCTTCCCAACCACAGAGGTCAAACTAACTGGCCTATAGTTTTCTTTCTTCTGTCTCTCTCCCTCTTGAAGAGAGGAGTGATATTTGTAATTTTCCAGTTTTTGGAAGCATACCAGATCTTGTGGTTCTTGAAGGATCATTACTAATGTCTCCACAATCTCTTCAAACACCTCTTTCAGAACCTGGAGCATACACCGTCTGGTCCAGGTGACTTATCTACCTTCATACCTTTCAGTTTCCAAAGAACCTTCTCTCTAGTAATGGTAACTTCACCCACTTAATGACACTGGCTCCTGGAACTTCCACCATACTGCTAGTGTCTTCCACAGTGAAGACTGATGCAAAATGCTTATTCAGTTTGTTCGCCATTTCATTGTCTCCTATTACTACTCTCCCAGCATTATTTTCCAGTGGTCCGATATCCAATCTCGCCTCTCTAGTACACTTTATGTATCTGAAGAAAGTTTGGTATCCTCTTTAATATTATTGGCTAGCTTACTTTTGTATTCCATCTTTATCCTCTTAATGATTTTTTTAGTTGCCTTCTGTTAGTGTTTGAAAGCTTCCCAATCCTCTAACTTTCCTCTAATTTTTGCACTATTATATGCCCTCTCTTTGGCTTTTATGTTGACTTTGAATTCTCTTGTTAGTCATGGTTATGTCATCTTTCCTTTCGAATACTTCTTCTTGGAGATGTATATATTCTATGCCTTCCAAATTACTTCCAGGAATTCCAACCATTGCTGCTCTGCCATCATCCCTTCCAGTGTTCTTTTCCAATCATTTCTGGGCAACTCCTCAGGTTCAGGTGTAATCAGTCCCTCTTGTACAGGTCATACCTTCCCCAGAAGAGATCCCAATGATCTATAAATCTGAACTTCTGACCCTGCACCAGTTCCTCAGCCATGCATTCACCTGTCAAATCATCCTATTCTTGCCCTCACTGGCACGTGGCACAGACAGCAATCCAGAGATTGTTACCCTGGAGGTACTGTTTCTCAACTTTCTACCCCACTCCCTAAAATCTCTCTTCAGGACCTCCTCTCCTTGTCGTTGGTGCTAATATGCACTGACTTCTGGCTGCTCACCCTCACCCTTGAGATCCTGATCCAAGAGATCACTGATCCTGACATCAGGGAGGCAACATACCATCCAGGTATTTCTGTCACATGCATAGAACCTCATCTCTGTTCCTCTAAGGAAAATCTCCTGTCAACACTGCAGTCCACTTCACCTTTCTGCTCTTTTAAGCCATAGCACTGGACTCAATACCAGAGAACTGGTCACTGTGCCCTCCCCCCACCCCTTTAGTACAAGGTGATGTGAGGCATAGATTACGTGGACAACTGTAGGCTTTTTCCCCAGGGCAGAAATGGTTAATAATGGGGGTGGGGGGATATAACTTTAAGGTGATTGGAGCTAAGTATGGTGGGGGGGGGGTAATATCAGAGGCAAGATTTTTTATCACATGGAGTAGTGGCTGTGTGAAACATCCCATAATGAATGATGGTGGAGGCAGATACATTGGAGCATTAAAGAAACTCTTAGATAGACATGATAGAATATTGGAAGGCTATGAGGGAGGGAGGGTTAGATTAATCTTCGAGTAGGCTAAAAGCTTGGCACAACATTGTAGGCTGAATGGCCCATAGTGTGATGTAGTTCTTTGTTCAAATGCATTTTGCATGTTAACTGATTAGTCCTATCCAGTCTGTTAGCTGCTACCTCAAAACCTCTCATGAGTTGTCAAACATCAAATAAGATTTTTCTTTCATAAATCCATCTTAATCCTGCCTAGCAATGTAAAAATTCCTATTTATTCTGTTAGTGCTTCCATATCAATAGATTCCATGATAATGATATCAGTTGAACTGATTGCCATTCTTAAATTCTCTTCCCTTCCTTTCCTAAAAGCAGAAAAACTCTTGTTTCTGTGAAGCAATGTTCTGGACTATCATATTTCTAATACCTTCATGATTCTTCCTGTACTCATGTAGCACACCTGTGTATGCTGCTTTCCTTAAAAGTAGCCACTGAAGTGATATATCATCCAACTCACAAACGGTGAGCTCTTGCTACTTTGTGAAATGGCCACCCTTGGTTGTGCATACAGAAGCAAGTGAAGCTAGCACTATGGACTGTGCACAATGCAGGCATCCAGATTCTTGTCAGGATACTGGAATTGATCTTAATGATTTTACTGCTTGTGATCACACAATAGTTGGACAAGAAGCAATTGGAGCCCTTTAGGATCTAGTTCAAGCCAGAGCTAACCTTGACAAGTTTTGCTGTATGGTGTTTCCCCTGTGGGAGAATGACTTTACAGTAGCACCGATGACTCTCCCAAATTGTTTCTCACTAAGGCTGTGTTAAAACAATTACTCCCTGAATATCCTTTGGAGGAATGGCTGTCTGCCAAGGTTAAATTTTTAAGAAATTGTATGTTTAAATTGTTAATTATTTACCTGGGCTTTGCTGACAATTGGAAAATATCATTCCTAATACTTAACAGTGAAAGATAACACAAAGTTCTCTTTGCCCATGATTACCTTCAAACTTAGCAAACCATGGTCACTGTTTCAAAAGGTTTCCTCCATAGTCATCTCCAACACTTGGTCCTCTCATACAAGATCCAGTACAGTCTTCCCTGATAGGCCTCTCTACTTTTTGCTTCAAAAACTTCCTCATTTGTATTTTATGACTTATACCCAAAGCTGGTGGAATTGTATTATACTTTGAAAGAGGTCTGATAAGAAGGCCTGAGATGGTAAGAAATTGAAAGGGTCAGGAAGATGTTAAGAACAAGTGGAGGATGGAAATACACCTTAGCAGAGAGGTTAAGGGAAGAAGGTACTGGTGCTTTAGTTCCTCCCCAACCCTGCCTTTAATGCAGTTTGTAGTGACCTTCCCCATGATATCATCCATTGGTCCCAACTAAAATAGAGAGAAAGAACAGGCAAAATGCGAAGTCAGGAAAGAGAAAATAAGATAAAAAGTACAATAAATACATCAGAGACAGGCAAGAGAACAAAATCATACTGTTTGACAAGCCACTCTTTTCCTTAAAGCAGCAACAAGGGTGGTAAACCATCATCATTCAGTGGGTGGTGCTGCGCAAGGTTTAAAGCTAGAGTGATCTGAAAAATGTGCTGATAACCAAGCAACTTAAACAAACCTTCTTCTTAATTTGGCTTTAGATGCCTCTCAGAAGTGTACTTTTTTTCTGAAGGAAGCCCTGTGAAAAGAAAAGACATCTTTGTTCTCAGCCTTTTGACAGCTCTAAAAATAAAGTGAAATTCCCAGATGGGTTACTGAATGCTGCATTGCAGTTTTTTAGGCAAGATCTTTTCTGGCTGTTCATTTGAAAGTCTTTTTTATATTGCTGAATGTTGCACATACAAAAATCTTTATTGAAGATTTCCATTGATTTGACCACTTTTCTACTGTCTGCAATTTTTAAAATTGCACCCACGGTCCATGGGTAAATACTGCCTATTGTGAATTAATTGACTCACTGTGGCATGCAAGTTAGTGGGTGATGAAAATATCACAAGAAATGTGATTAATGATGTTTGAATTGGAGTGCTCAGATTCCTATTAATTAGGAAAGTTTGGTGTGGCTTGCTGTGTAATAAAGATCAATATTCAAGAAGATTACATTTGTTGCTTTGGCATTTTCTCCCAAAAAACTGTTCGGAGTTTAGCTGGAAAATGGAGCCATGGAAAATTAGTCAAAAGAATCAGAAATCAAAATATAATTTGTTAACTTTGTGACTGAAATCAAATAAATAACATCAATTGTTTATTTTTTCCTATATTACCGGAATATACAATTAAGACCATAAGATATAGGGGCAGAAGTAGGCCATTAGGCCCATTGAGTCTGCTCCGCCATTCAATCATGGGCTGATCCAATTCTTCCAGTCATCCCCACTACCCTGCTTTCACCCCATACCTTTTGATGCCCTGGCTAATCAAGAACCTATCTACCTCTGCCTTAAATACACCCAATGACTTGGCCTCCAGAGCCACTCGTGGCAACAAATTCCATAGATTTACCACCCACTGACTAAAGTAATTTCTCTGCATCTCAGTTCTGAATGGACTTCCTTCAATCCTGAAGTTGTGCTCTCTTGTCCTAGAATCCCCTCCCCATGGGAAATAACTTTGCCGTATCTAATCTGTTCAGGCCTTTTAACATTTGGAATGTTTCTATGAGATCCTCCCTCATTCTCCTGAACTCCAGGGAATACAGCCCAAGAGCTGCCAGATGTTCCTCATACGATAACCCTTTCATTCCTGGAATCATTCTTGTGAATCTTCTCTGAACCCTCTCCAATGTCAGTATATCCTTTCTAAAATAAGGAGCCCAAAACTCAACACAGTACTCCAAGTGTGGTCTCACGAGTGCCTTATAGAGCCTCAACATCTGCTCTTTTATTCTATACCTTTAGAAATGTATGCCAGCATTGCATTCACCTTCTTCACAACAGACTCAACCTGGAGGTTACTCTTTAGGGCATCTTGCACAATTACTTCAAAGTCCCTTTGTGTCTCTGCATTTTGAATTCTCTCCCCATCTAAATAACAGTCTTCCCATTTATTTCTTCCACCAAAGAGCATGACCATACACTTTCCAACATTGTATTTCATTTGCCACTTCCTTATCCATTCCCCTAAACTATCTAAGTCTGTTTGCAAGCTCTCTGTTTCCTCAACACTACCTGCTGCTCCACCTATCTTTGTATCCTTGGCAAATTTAGCTACAAATCCATTTATGCCGTAGTCCAAATCATTGACATACATCATACTGCATCTCCTTTATCTACCCTGCTTGTAATTTCCTCAAAGAACTGTAGTAGGTTTGTCAGGCATGATTTTCCTTTCAAGAAACCGTGCTAGCTTTGGCCTATCTTGTCATGAGCCTCCAGGTACTCCGTAATATCATCCCTAACAATCGATTCCAACAACTTCCCAACCACTGATGTCAGGCTAACAGGTCTATACTTTCCTTCCTGCTGCCTCCCACCCTTCTTAAATAGCAGAGTAACATTTGCAATTTTCCAGTCATCTGGTACAATGCCAGAATATATCGATTCTTAAAGGATCATTGTTAATGCCTCTGCAATCTCTCCAGCTACTTCCTTCAGAACCCGAGGGTGCATTCCATCAGGTCCAGGAGATTTATCCACCCTCAGACCATTAAGCTTCCTGAGCACCATCTCAGTCGTAATTTTCACTGCACAAACTTCACTTCCCTGACACTCTTGAATGTCCGGTATATTGCAGATGTCTTCCACTGTGAAGACTGATGCAAAATACACATTCAGTTCCTCTGCCATCTCTGCTTCTCTCATTACAATATCTCCAGCGTCATTTTATATTGGTCAAATTTCCCATGCGCGTCCTCCGCTCCATCCTTGTTGGCAAGACCATGTCTCCAACCTGGAGGTCTTGGATTGCATGGAGTCCACCAGCATCGAGTCCCTCATCATCAGAGCCCAGATGCGGTGGGTGGGACACGTCATCAGAATGGACGACCACCTTATGTCTCGCCAGCTGCTCTATGGTGAACTGGAGACCGGAAAGAGACCTCAAGGTCGTCCACGCAAGTGCTACAAAGGCGCTGTGAAGGAAACCTTACGCTACCATGACATCCAGCCAAGGGAACTAGAAGCTGCGGCTGCTGACAGAACCCGCTGGCGAGCCCTGTGCTATGAAGCCTACACCAGTTTTGAAGACAGGCGCTGCCAAAAACTGATGGAAAACCATGAGCGGTGTCACAGAACAGCAGCCACAATTATTACAACAACGGACTTCCAGTGCTCCCATTGTGCTAGACTCTGCGCTTCCAGACTGGGACTGCAGAGCCACCTCCGTGTCCACAGATGAACTGCACAACAGTGTGTCTTCTTCGAATCTGAAGGACTACTAACCTACTATATCTACCCTCGACTCTCTTTTACCCTTTATATACTTAAAAAAAGCTTTTAGTATCTTCTTTGATATTAGTCACCAGCTTCCTTTCATAATTCATCTTTTCCTTCCTAATGACCTTCTTAGTTTCCTTCTGCAAGTTTTTAAAAGCTTCCCAATCCTCGATCTTCCCACTAACTCTGGCTTCCTTGTATGCCTTCTCTTTTGCTTTTAATTTGGCCCTGACTTCACTTGTCAGCCATGGTAGTGTCCTTTTCCCCTTTGAAAATTTCTTCTTATTTGGAATATATCTGTCTTGCACTTCCCCCATTTTTCACATAACTCCAGCCACTGCTGCTCTACTGTCCTTCCTGCAAATGTCTCTTTCCAGTTAACTTTGCCAGTTCCCCTCTCATGCCATTGTAATTTCCTTTATTCCATTGAAATACCGACACATTGGATTTTATTTTTTCCCTCTCAAATTTCAATGTGAACTCGATCATATTGTGATCACTGTTCCCTAAGGGTTCCTTAACCTTAAGCTCTCTTATCACCTCCAGATTATTGCACAACACCCAATCCAGCACAGCCGATCCCCTAGTGGCCTCAGCAACAAGCTGTTCTAAAAAGCCATCCCTTAGACATTCTACAAATTCTCTCTCTTGAGCCCAGTACTGACCTGGTTTTCCCAATCCACTTTCATGTTAAAATCCCCAGTGATTATCATAACATTGCTCTTCTGACACACCTTTTCTATCTCCTGCTGTAATTTGTAATCTACAACCCAGCTGCTATTTGGAGGCCTGTATACAGCTGCCATTAGGGTTTTTTTTACCCTTGCCATTTCTTAACTCAACCCATAGAGACTCTGCATCTTCCATTCCTATGTCATCTCTTTGTAATGATTTAATATTATTTCTTATACACAGAGCCACACCACCCCCTCTGCCTACTAACCTATCTTTCTGATACAGCGTATACCTTGGAAGATCAGCTCCCAATAGCAGCCATCCTTTAGCCAAGTTTCAGAGATGGCCACAAAGTCTTATTTGCTAAACTGTAGATGAATTTCAAGATCATCCATTTTATTCATGCTGCGTGCATTCAAATATAACACTTTCAGTCCAGTATTTATTGCTTTCTGTTTTAACTGCACCATGCCTCTATTGTCCTGTAACTCATCCCACTGGCTGTGATCATGCCTCATTTCCTGCCTGTCCTTTCTATCATCTCTGTTGCAAGCTATCTTTGATTTATTTCTGTTTTCCCCTTCCTCAGCCCTATCACTCCGGTTCCTATCCCCCTGCCAAATTAGTTTAAACCTTCCCTAACAGCTCTATTAAACATGCCCACTAGGATATTGGACCCCTTTGGTTTCACATTTAACCTGTCATTTTTGAACAGGTCATACCTCCCCTAGAAGATGTCCCAATGATCCAGGAACCTGAAGCCCTGCCCCCTACACCAGTCTCTCAGCCACACATTAATACACCTGATCATGCTATTCCTGTGCTCGTTAGCACGTGGCACAGGCAGCAATCCTGAGATTACTACCCTAGAGGTCCTGCTTTTCAGCTTCCTACCCAACTCCCTGAATTCTCTCATCAGGACCTCCTCCCTTTTTCTACCTATGTCATTGGTACCAATGTGTACCAAGACTTCTGGCTGTTCACCCTCTCCCTTCAGAATACTCTGCACCCGATCTGAGACATCCCGTACCCTGGCACCTGGGAGGCAGCACACCATGTGGGTATCTCTATCAGGCTGACAGAACCTCCCGTCTGTTCCCCTCACTATGGAATTCCCTATGACTACCACATTCCTCATCTTCCTCTTTCCCTTCTGCACTGTGGAACCAGGCTCAGTGCCAGAGACCTGATAGCCGTGGTCGTCCTCTGTCAGGTCACCCCTCAACTGCATCCAAAATGAGATAATGATTACTGAGGGGGATGGCCACAGGGGTGTTCTCTCCTATCCGAGCTCTTCCCATCCTTTCCCTGACAGTCACCCGCTTATCTAACTCATGCAGCCTTGGGGTGACTAATTCCCTGTAGTTCCTCTCTGTCTCCTGTTCACTCTCCCTACTAAGCTGTAGGTTATCCGGCCGCAGCTCCAGATCCCTAACACGGTCTCTCAGGAGCTGCTTCTCGGTGCACCTGGCGCAGATGTGGCCATCTGGAAACTGGAAGATTCCCAGGATTCCTACGTCTGACACCCAGAGCAAAATACTAACCCTACAGACATGCTCTCTATTCCTCAAAAAAGAGCAAAGAAAAACCAAAATCGAAGTCCACTTACCCTCTTTCCTTGCCGAAGCCTGAATAGGCCAAAGCCTGTCGCTTTTACTCTCATCGCTGGCCTACTCCACACAATTAAATATAAACATCTTATTAATTATAATTAATTAATAATTATTTTCATTTAAAGTCTTCTACTTACTAATTTTAATAATTGGTGATCCAATAAAATACAGCCCTCAACCTGCGTCTATTCATTTTCTTTTATAAGCTCAGCAACTGTGGACCCTGCTATGCTTTCCCCTGAAATGCCAAAGCTGTCAGTCATTTGCATGTTAAACAGATTGGTGTCCTGACTCAGAATGGTCTGGCTGGCGTGACGACCCTTTTATATTGGTGGCTGCCAGACTGGGGTGTTGAGAAACATCTGCCCTAGATTTCTCTAAGAAAACCATGATTGTCTTGTCCAATATTTCCCACAATAGTGACAAGAATAAAGACTATTTTCCAGGATTTGTAACTTGCATCCACGATGGTTACTTTTCAGAAGAATGCAGATAAGCTTTCTTTAAAGTTTCCTGAACTTCATCTGTATTTGCCAAAATGACTTTATTATAATTTCATGAGTTCTAGTGCATTTTCAAATGATGTTTAATATGGTTTAATATTTGTACATTATTACTATTTTAATTACACTTCAAATAATCAGAGAAATAAACTTGGGAAAAGACCTGAATTTGTATAGAGTAAACTGATTTCTCAAAAGAAGTTTTGCATTAAACTGTTTTCATCAGATTTCTTTTATTTTGTGCTCAATCTTTAAAGAGAGGAGACAGCTGCCTAAAGGTTGCCAGTCCCTCTGCTTTTACAAATTCAGCATCTGAAGAAAGGTCAAGCAACTGGCAGGAAGGTGGAAAACAGAGATTAATATTCTGTGTGTTCAGAACAGGCGGCAGCAATAAACCATCTCAAAAGAGTAAAACTCACAAGAGTCAGAGTTTTACGGCAGAGAAAAAGGCCCTTCAGCCCATCAATACAAGGCAATCTTTTTGTCCATCTTCGTATTAGCATACTACAAAATTCAAGACTGAAGCATTTTCACAATTTTAGAGTACCCTTCTATTGTTTTTTTAATTAATTGCAACAAAATATGCAGAACACACCAAGATCAAATCCAAAAATGAAAACAAAGTTGCTGTCAAATATGCACTCTTTGTGATAGCAGGGAAATGTAAACATACACGAGGTTACTTCAGAAAGTAGTCAACAACAAAGAATTCCTAATTGAAATAGGCGTGTTTGAAACATCAGACTTATTTGTTTTGTAGAGGCTGAGCTGAGTACTTTTGTTTCAAGTATAAGCTTTTTAGGTTATCAGACAGGTTCACCATGTCTGTTCTTCTGAGGTGGAACTCAAATAAGCATTCCTAAAAGTTCATGTCCTAATCCACCTGCTAGTTACGAGAACAGAAGAAGAGTTCAGTTGTGCCTGTTCTCCCTGGACTGTGTATCAGATATCAAAGACAGCAGCAGCCAGGATGCCGAGGGCTTCAATGACAACTGAATGGTGTTCAGTAAGTCCACGGTTGTGCATGATCTCTGCTGACCTGAAAAAGAGGCATGGAGAGCACTTACAAAAACAGAAGTAGAAGGAACGCGAGCATAACACAGGGTGCTGCCACAGGAGTTAGTTGTGACATTGTCTGGAACAGAATATTAAGTAAGGTTCTGACTTACAAAGTTTAGCATGGCGCATATTGAGGTCAGAAAGCAAGCATAACTCAGGATATTAAGAATATTTGGTCATAAAAGTTACACAAGAATGCTTACACATTATTGAGATCATGGCATAGAGCCAGGTCTACCATAGATGCCAAATCAGGCCAATTTCTGGTATGACTGGCAGAAAAGTGGAAGATAAAGATTAACATTCTGTGTACTGAGAACAGGTGGCGACCATAAACCACATCAAAAGAGTAAAACTTATAGTCAAAAAAACTGTTTCACAGAGTCAGATTTGTACGGCCAAAAAACAGGCCCTTCAACCCATCACATCTATGCCAATCTTTTTGTCCATGGATATTTGCAGCCAAACTGATGAAGAGGGAAGTCATAGAGTCTCTGTTTTCTGTTATGAGCAATCGTGCTGCACACTGGCCAGCAGGTGTTAATACATGGAAAGGACTGGTGCTCTGGATATCTTCCACTAGCCCATTTGGTCATCCTCCAATCATCCTTAAGTTACTTAGAGAAGTTTCCTAGAACTGTAGGTAAGTACTTGCATGCTGCTGTTGCTGCTGCACGGGGAAGACACGAGAGGCTGGAATTCCTGAGGAACACACACAAAATGCTGAGGGAACTCAACAGGACAGGCATCTTTGACGGAGGGAAATGAACAGTCAATAATTCTGGCTGAGATAAAGGCATTTTGGGTGTGTTGCTGGGGGAAGATCTGGGATTTAGACCAAGCTACATAGAAAGCACAGCAAATTAAGATAAAATGCAACTTGGAGGGGATCTTGCAAGTGGTAATGTACCTACTTTTATATTTCTACATAATGGAGGTTACAGGTTTTAAAGACTGTTGATAAAGACTTGATGGGTTGTTAGAGTGCACTGTTGGATAGTTCAGACTGCAGCAATGGTGAATTGATGGAGCAGGGAGTGAGAGCTTCGAGAAGTGCCTGGTATGAATACTGTCCTGCAAACACTGAAGGAAACATCGGTGTTGGGGTTTTCCTCCACTGAAAACTGGAGCTGGCAGGTTCGGTGCACAAGGCATCAATCTAACAGTGCAGACCTTTTAATTGATGTCTCATTGTCAATCCTTGAGTGATATGCTCTTTATTTTTCTGTGACAGATCGATAAACAATGTAGGTTGTAGCCAAAAGCTTCAATTTATGCTGACAGTCTGGTGAAAGAAGCAATGCAAGGCTCCAGTGTTATTGCCGAGAAAATGTCAGCCACATTAAAGTTGATTCTGCACAGAACTGCCCAGGTTAATTTCCTGATAGAGATGATTTAACATGAAAATAATCACTAGTGCAATTCATCGCAGGTATAATCACTATTATGAATGATTAGCACATGTGAAATTGGATCCAATTTCTAGGTGAAGACTTGACTTTAAGTCAATGAAACTATAATGGTGATCCCGGGAGGACGAAATCCTGAGCAGAATTATTTTACTTTGCAAATTGATTTCCATCAGGAAATTCAGTCATGATTTCTGTAAGCTCAGTCCTGCCTGAAATTTCTGTGCACTAATGTCAGCTTGGATCAATTTGACTGTTTAAGGTAAGCCTGGCTCACTCGTCTAAAATTGCAAAACCAACAGCTATTTGGTACTATTATAAGACAAAGTAAAATAGTAACTACAAGGAAAAATCATGAATTGGAACTTGCTTCTTGTTCTGGATTGGTTTATATTTATAGTTATCCCCAAAATCTTAACCTGTAATCTTCTGGAATCCAACTGTTTAATTAGTTTCTAAGAGGTTCTAGAATGAACAGAGTAGAATAAAGGAAAGGCTCCAGGGACACTGCTTGTGGGTTTGTCAAGCCTTTCATGATCTTCCATTTCATAAATAATTTTCATTCACTTCTTAAGGGACCATTCATATTTAGTTATGGCTGTAAAAATCTGAGAGATAGTCTTTGCCACAAACCACAAGTAATGATAATGGTGACCAGGTCTGCACAGATCAAATATATTTGTGGTTGTACCTTTATATACTGCTTCTATTTGCTAGACCATACACTGCAATCCATTACAAGTGTTTGCAGAATATAATAGAAAATGAGTTCTTTGTTATCAGGAGGTACACTGGAATAAATACAGTGGAGATTTGCTAAATCAAACCCTTGAGATTAAAAACATTGAGGAAAAACATAATACCATGTTATTTGTAGCCTGGGCACACATTAACAAAGCCTTTGTTTTAATTTGCTTATAGCTCAGTAATGTAAGTGGCATCAAAGTCTATAATTAAAGTTTCCAAATGCTCTTGATATAATAAGAAAGCTACACTGCTCCAAAGTCTACTTCCTTAATTATACATTGAAAATGTCAAAATAAGACCTTGAACTTCATTCTTGTGCTCTTCCAAATCATTTTGCTTGAATGAAAATTTTCATGCAGGGTGGTTGCTTTTAACAGAGATTCTGGCACATCTGAACAGCAGAATTTTTCACTGTGTGCCATTTGGTATTCCAGAGTGGATTATCCAGTTTTTACTGTCACCAGTACTTTAAAGTAAAATATTATCAGTTCAATTACTATGAGTGATCTAATAATAGATCACTCTTAAAATGGCAAACATTTTTAATGATAAGAATCTTGATTGAAGTGTTAGAAACTATTTACTGCCAGGCAATGGAAGAATCCAGTTTGGACAATCACAGTATTTCACCGCCAGATGTTTTCCTTGATGCCGTTGTGCAGAGTATTATGGGTAGGACTGTGTCATTATGGTTAGGCTCTGTAGATATACTTATAAAAGTTAAACAAATTTTCCACAGAACTTTGGCTTGGAAATAGCACCCATCTATTCATGAGTGCAAGCCAACATTCTTTTGGAAATTTTTATTGCTCAACTACTGAGCACAAGTTGGCTAAAATAATGTCTGGTTTCAAAATATTAGTTAAAGGAGAACTTTAAGGTGAATATGTTAACTGTGCAGATCTTTGAGTCCAAAGCTTTTTACATGATTTTGTTTGAGTTTAAACAAAGTTTATAAAGTTACATTATTTTTCTAGTAATCATTTCCTCTTAAAATTAACCAGCCTCCAGGTAGGATAAAATAGATATCTGAATGTGTAAACAACATACCCCATTTCCCCTTCCCCCACTATCACTCTGCAATCCCATCTCTCTCAGATGCGACCACCAGCTCTTGGGTCCTCGGGGGCTCCATTTTCCTCTCACCCCACCATCCCTGAACACCCAAAGCCTCCCTTCTCCTCAGAAACCACCAACCCTCCAATCCCAGCTCTCATCTGTGCCGGGTTTTCAGCATTTCCTCCAAACTTCCTCTCTCTGAGGCAGGATGTTCTGTCCTCAGTAAGGGCCTCATCTTTGTCCCCCTGCACCCACACCTCAGCGAGTTCTGCTCTCGTCACTGTGTTGAGCTTTCCTTTTGTCACCTCCGACTCCAAGCCTACTTCTTTGGCAAGAACTCTCCACCCAGCACCCATGACCCCTGCTCCTGCCTTCAGCTCTCCTCCCATTTTCATCCCTTCTCCTCTTCTGCCTGCTCTGGGCCATTTCATTGCCAGCTGCTGACAAGACATCAACCGTCTTGACTTCAACACTCCTCTCTCTGATTCCAACCTCACCCCTTCCGAACTCCCTGCTCTCTGCACTAATCCCCCCCCCCCCACCATCAAACCCACAGATAAAGGGGGTGCTGTAGTAGTCTGGCCTCTACTTTGCTGAGGCACGGCAACAACTCTCAGACACCTCCTCTTACTTACCCCTTGAACAGGATCCCACTAAGGAGCACCAGGCCATTGTCCCCAACACCATCACTGACCACATTGGCTCTTGAGATCTCCCATGCACTGCCACCAACCTCATAGTTCCCACACGCCACACCTCCCGTTCCTACCCCCTATCCAAGATCCACAAACCCGCTTGTCCAGGAGGATCCATTGTTTTTGGTTGTTCCTGCCCCACTGAACTCCTATCTGCATACTTCGACTCTGTTTTATTCCCCTAGTTCAGGCCCTTCCCACCTACGTCCATGACACTTCAGACGCTCTGGATCTTTTCAATGATTTTGTTCTCTGGCCCCCAACATCTTATTTTCACTATGGATGTTCAGTCCCTGTACACCTCCATCCCCCACCAGGAAGGTCTCAAAGCTCTCCATTTCCTTCTGGACACCAGACCCAACTAGTTCCCCTTCCACCACCACTCTCCTCCATCTAGCAGAACTTGTCCTCACTCTTAATAATTTCTCCTTTGGCTCCTTCCACTTCCTTCAAACAAAAGCTGTAGCCATGGGCATTCACACTGGTCCCAGTTATGCCTGCCTGTTTGTCGGCTATGTGGAACAGTCTATGTTCCAAGCCTATACTGGTGTCTGTCCTCCGCTCTTCCTACGCTACATTGATGACTGTATTGGTGCTGCTTCCTGCACCCATGCTGAGCTCATCAACTTCATCCACTTTGCCTCCAACTTCCATCCTGCCCTCAAGTTTACTTGGTCCATTTCCGACACCTCCCTTCCCCTTCTCAATACCACTGTCTCTATCTCTGGAGACAGCTTGTCTGCAGATGTCAGTTATAAACCCACTGACTCTCACAACTACCTAGACTACACCTCAACCCATCCTGTTACTTGTAAAAACACCATCCCTTCTCTTAATTCCTCCTTCTCCACCACATCTGCTCTCAGGATGAGGCTTTTCATTCTAGAACAAAAATTTCCTCCTTTTTCAAAGAAAGGGGTTTCCCTTCCTCCATCATCAACGCTGCTATCAACCGCATCTCTTCCATTTCACGCATGGCTGCTCTTACCCCATCCTCCTGCTACCCTACAGGGATAGGGTTCCTCTTGTCCTTGCCTATCAATCCACCAGCCTCTGCATCCAGTACATAATTCTCCACAACTTCCACCATCTCCAATGGGATCCCACCACCAAGCACATCTTCCCCCCCAACCCCCCCACTTTCTGATTTCCACAAGGATTACTCCCTGTGCAACTCCCTTGTCCATTCATCTCCTTGCTGATCTCCCTCCTGGCACTTATGCTTGCAAGTGGAACAAGTGCTACACCTGCCCCTACACCTCCTCCCTCACTACCATTTAGGGCCCCAAACAGCCCTTCCAGGTGAGGTGACACTTCACCTGTGAGCCTGTTGGGGTCATTTACTGTGTCCGGTGCTCCCGGTGTGGCCTCCTGTATATCAGTGAGACCCGACGTAGATTGGGACACTGCTTCACCAAGCATCTACGCTCCGTCCGCCAGTAAAAGCGAGATCTCCCAGTGGCCACCCATTTTAATTCCACTTCCACTTCCTATTCCATTCCAGTATGTCAATCCATGGCCTCCTCTACTGTCACAACGAGGCCACATTCAGGTTGAAGGAACAACACCTTATATTCCATTTGGGTAGCCTCCAATCTGAAGGCACGAACATCGATTTCTCGAACTTTGATAATACCCCCTCCCTGGCTCCCCTTCACCATTGCCCATCCCCTTTTTCTCCTCTCACCCTATTATTGCCTCCGTCTGGTGCACCTTGCTCTTTTCTTTCTTCCATGGCCTTCTGTCCTCTCCTATCAGACTCCCCCTTCTCCAGCCCTGTATCTCTTTCACCAATCAATTTCCCAGCTCTTTACCTCCCCCCTCCCCCTCCAGGTTTCACCTATCACCTTGTGTTTCTCTCTCCCCTCCCCCACCTTTTATATCTACTCCTCACCTTTTTCTTGCCAGTCCTGCTGAAGGGTTTGGCCTGAAAGGTCAAAGGTACTCTTTTCCATAGATGCTGCCTGTCCTACTAAGTTCCTCTGGCATTTTGTGTGTGTTATTTGGATTTCCAGCATCTGCAGATTTTCTCTTCTTTGTAACTGAATTAAACTGTATATAATAAAATTAAACATGAACAAGCATAAAATTAAACTGAAGGAACATGCATCACACACCAGACTTTCTTAGCTTTCAGCTGATGTCAAGAAGCTATTATAGACCCAGTCTAATCTTTAACAGTCTGAATTATTTTCCATCACTGGCAAATTTATTTTTATTTAACTATAGACATAGGAAGTAGTAAGAAGAGGAGTAAAAAGAATATCAGAAAGAATGAAATAGAAACTGCATGCTTAATGAACTGGACCCATTTTGTAAAAGTGACTTGGACAGGTAAATGGTAGGACAGAAGGCAGGAAGATGTGGTTGAGAGGGTTAATGAATCAGCCATGAAGAAATGGCAGAACAGACTCGATGGACTGAATGGCCTGATTCTGATACTGTGTCTTATGGAAAAGTTTAGAGCAGAGATTCCCAACCTTTTTAATGTAATGGAGCCTTCCCATTAACCAAGGGGTCCATGGACCCAAGGCTGGGATCACCTGGTTTAGAAGGATATGGGCTAAATGCAGGCAAAAGGTACTAGCTTAGATGGAAATCTTGGACTATGGACCATGTGGACCAAGAGGCCTCTTTTGGTGCTGTATAACTCTAATGTTGACCCCATATTCCATCATGACCACAAAACAGACTTGATGACCTATGTTGAAGAGAGGAACTTGTAGCTGCTGATGTTCCCAAGCATTTGCTGCCTGTGTTCTTAATATCACAGGCTATGGGCTTGGAAAGTGTTGTTAGAATACCCTGGGAGAAACTTCATGGCACATTCTAAATCCTGCATGACTTGATGGTGGTGGAGGGAGTGGATGTGGTATATTTATGTTTTTACTAAAGATTATTATTTAATTTTAGTTAATCTTTCAAAATTCTGGAGTAACAATTCTCTTCTAAGCAGTCCCTAGGGACTGAGGATATGTTGCTTTGGCTTGACTTTCTGGGATCTGAGGCCACTTCAACATGTGAATTATGCACATTTGAGCTTCGTCTGAAATCAACTACAACCTCACTCGCTTGCCAATTTTGATTTTGGTCAATATGTCTGAAGCATTTACTATTTCTAAGGGTTTGATGTGTGTTTATATGGCGTTATCAAAAAAAGTACTGATTGACTTCTCAAAACGTTGCTGGCAAACATAGGTCGGAACATTTCAGTCAGGAACAATAAATATTTGTCTTGGATACTATAACAGAAATGTTAACAGTTCAGAAAATGGAAAGGAAGGAGCCAGGCAAACGATTCAGAAAAACACAAAAACTGGATCACAACCATTTTGGATGCACTGAAATATCACTGCATTCAGCACTAATGCTTGATCAAATTTACCACAAAAATAAATCATAAAGTTGATCAAAATCCAGATTGAAACAACCTAGGAATGGATTGAAATCAGAACCAAATGGCTAAAACAGAACCCGAAACAAATAAAAACAGGAAACATTCAGCAAGTCAGGCAGCATCTGAGGCAAGAGAAAATGTTGGTAATTCAAGTCCTAGGCCCTTTTATAAGTTCTTGATTTTCATTTACTGTTAAAACGGCACGCACCTGACTCCCAAGGTGACTTTGCCCATTACTGAGTATCTCCCGACACTGCTGCCGAATTCAGGAAAGACTGACAGCCCCTAAAGGAATACTCTGGATGGCAGGTGGACAGCAGCAACACATACGTTCATTGCCATGGAGGAGACAGAGGAAGCAGAGGAGAGGAATTGAGCTCAGTTCAGATGCTGATCCTTGGCTGGGGGCAGGAGGTTTACCTCATCAAGAGAGATTATAGATGGTTATATAGAACGTTGCTCAAATCAGTACAAAGAGGTATGATTTAATGGCCAATACAGAGATGTGGTTGCAATGTGGAGGGGATTGGGAATTAAATATCCAAGGATATCAGGTAATACGGAAGGATGGGCAGGAAGGTAAGGGAGGTGGGGTAGTGCTCTTAATTAAAGATGAGACCAGGGCAATATTGAGAGATGATATAAGATCTAAGGAGCAGAATGTTGAATCCATCTGGGTTAGGAATAGTAAAGGGAAAAAAATCACTGGTAGGAGTTGTCTATTGGCAACCGAATAATAACATTACAGTGGCACAGGCAATAAACCGAGAAATATCTGAGGCATGTAAGAATGGAATAGCAGTTATCATGGGGGACTTTAATTTGTACATAGATTGGGTGAATCATGTTGGTCGGGGCAGTCTTGAGGAGGACTTCATAGAATGCATCCGTGATAATTTTCTTGAACAGCACGTTACTGAACCTGCAGGGGAATGTGCTATCATGGATCTGGTCCTGTGCAATGAGACAGGTAAAATTAGTGATCTTGTAGTTAGGGATCCTCTTGGAAAGAGTGATCACGGTATGATTGAATTTCCTCACACAAATGCAGGATGCAATAGTTCAATCTAAAACCAGTGTATTATGCCTAAACAATGGAGACTACAATGGGATGAGGAAGGATTTGGCTAGTGTAGACTGGGAACACGGGCTATATGGTGGCACAGTTGAGTAACAGTGGAAAACTTTCAAAGAGATTTTTCATGGTGCTCAACAAAAGTATATTTCAGTATATTCCAAGGACAGCAAGGACATTAAAAGCAAGGAGAGCCAGCCTTGGATAACTAAGGAAATAAAAGAAGGCATGAAACTAAAATCTCTTGCATACAGGGTTGCCAAGAGTAGTGGGAAACTGGAAGACTGGGAAAATGTTAAAAAGCAACAAAAAAACCACTAAGTGGGTAATAAAGAAAGGGAAGCTAGATTATGAAAATAAACTAGCACAAAATATAAAAATGGATAGTAAAAGTTTTTATAATTATATAAAGTAGAAAAGGGTGGCTAAAGTTGATATACGTCGCTTGGAGGACGAGAAGGGGGAATTGATATTTGGTAATGAAGAAATGGCTGAGGCTTTGAATGACTATTTTGTCTGGGTTTTCATGGTGGAGGACATACCTAATAAGCCAAAGAGAGATGTTATGGATGTGATGAGAGGTAAGAACCTCGATACGATAATTATTACTAAAGAAGTAGTGCTGAGCAAACTTGTGGACCTGAAGATAGACAAGTCCCCTGGTCCTGATGGAATGCATCCCAGGGTACTGAAAGAAATGGCAGAAGTTACAGTAGAGGCTTTGGAAATGATTTACCAAAATTCTCTGGAGTCTGGGCAGGTTCTGGTGGATTGGAAGACGGCGAATGTCACGGCATTGTTCAAAAAAGGATGTAGGCAAAAGGCAGGTAACTATAGAATAGTTAGTTTCAGATCTGT
Organism: Hemitrygon akajei; assembly: GCF_048418815.1. NCBI lineage: Eukaryota > Metazoa > Chordata > Chondrichthyes > Myliobatiformes > Dasyatidae > Hemitrygon > Hemitrygon akajei. Next base: position 30,819,805 of record NC_133136.1, read on the forward strand.
ACTTGGGAAAATGCTTGAAGCTACCATTAAAGAAGATTTGGTACATGGAGCTTAGAAAAATAGAGGGCTACAGGTAACCCTAGGTAATTTCTAAAGTAATTACATGTTCGGCACAGCATCGTGGGCTGAAGGGCCCGTATTGTGCTGTCTCTAAGATATAGCTAGGCATCTGGAAAGAAACGGCAAAAGCATGTCCTGTTTGACAAGCTTACTGGAGTTCTTTGAAGACATAATGAGTGCAGTGGATAGAGGGGAACAGATGGCCTTTATTTACTTGGAATTCCAGAAGGTGTTTGATAAGGTGCCACATAAAAGACTTATCCATAAGATAAAGATGTATAGAGTTGAGAGTGATGTATTAGCTTGGATAGAGGATTGGTTAACTAATAGAAAATGGGTGTTGCTCTGGCTGACAATCAGTGGTGAGCGGGGTGCCACAGGGGTCGGTGCTGGGCGCACACCTGTTCATGATATACATTAATGATCTGGAAGAGGGGACCGAGTGTAGTGTATCTAAATTTGCTGGTGAATCAAAATTGAGTGGAGAAGCAAATTGTGGAGAAGATACGGAGAGTCTGCAGTGAGATATAGATAGGTTAACTGAGTGGGCAAGGGTCTGGCAGATGGAGTACAATGTTGGTAAATGTGAGGCCATCCACGTTGAAAGGAAAAATGAAAGAGCAGATTATTATTTAAATGGTGAAAAAAAACAGCATGCTGCTGTGCAGAGGGACCTGGGAGTGCTTGTGCATGAATCACAAATGGTTAGTTTGCAGATCCAGCAGGCTATCAAGAAGGCAAATGGAATGTTGGCTTCATTGCCAGAGAGATTGAATTTTAGAGCAGGGAGGTTATGCTGCAAAGTACAGGGTACTGGTGAGGCCGCACCTGGAGTACTGCATGCAGTTCTGGTCTCCTTACTTGTGGAAGGATATACTGGCTTTGGAGGTGGTGCAGAGGAGGTTCACCAGGTTGATTCCAGAGATGAGGGGATATGACTATGAGGAGAGACTGCACTCGCTGGAATGCAGAAGAATGCGAAGAGATCTTATAGAAACATATAAAATTATGAAAAGGATAGATAAGATAGAGGCAGGAAAGTTGTTTCCACTGGTAGTTGAGACTAGAACTAGGGGACATAGCCTCAAGATTCGGGGGAGTAGATTTAGGATGGAGGTGAGGAGGAACTGCTTTTCCCAGAGAGTGGTGAATCTGTGGAATTCTCTGCCCAATGAAGCAGTGGAGGCTACCTCAGTAAATATATTTAAGACAAGGTTGGATAGATTTTTGCATAGTTGGGGAACTAACGGTTAGGGGAAAAGGCAGGTAGGGGGAGATAAATCAATGGCCAGTTCAGCCATGATCTTACTGAATGGCAGAGCAGGCTTGGTGGGCCAGATAGCCTGCTCCTGGTCCTATTTCTTATGTTCTTATGATACTACTGAGTTTAGGGAAACTGGGAAGAAATCTTGAAATGGATAGAATACTTATAGGATTGACTGAATGGATGAAGGAATGTTGTTTCCCATGCTCAGACATCTAGCATCAGGAATATAGGGCTAATGCACGTAAATGGGGCTGAGATCATATGTCTGCTATGATGATCAAAAAAGCACAAGGAGAAGATTCTTTCTTCTGCAGCCCGAGACCTTTCCCACCCACCTGGATTCACCTATCCCCTTCCAGCTAACCTCTCCCCTCCCGCCACCTTTTTATTCTGGCATCTTCCCCCTTCCTTATTAGTCCTGAATAAGTGTCTCAGCCTGAAATGTTGACTGTTTATTCTTTTCCATAGATGCTGCCTGACCTGCTGAGTTCCTCCAGCGTTCTGTGCGTTTTGACAAGGATAAAATTATCTCCTGTTGTTTCCATTCCTTATGTTCTTGTTCCCAGCATGGTGCATGCTAGGAGGATGTGGCGGGGAGAGAGGGGTTGTGGGAAAAGATACACTAGGCCCATGATAAGACATGCCTGGCAACAGGCAGCTGTAGATACCTCTGTACAATGAAACAATGCTGAAAGCAATGCTATCTTCCACAACTACATCACAGTAACTTACATGACTCTTTACACTTGCAGAGAGATCTTCGTAGAAAAATACATTATATATGGAGGTCTGTGTTGTGTAGGTGAAGCACCTATTGGGAACTATACAAGTCATTAAACTAAATGGAGCAGGGGCTGATTCATTCATAAAATTCAGGGTCACCTCATATGGATGATTATTAATGGGCTATGTTAGTATCCACTGCTGTAGTGCGGAGGGGATGTGTGGCTTGGTTTTATTAGGAGGGTTTAATTTCCAGCTTGGTAATGAAAGTCTATCTGTCCAACTCATCTGGCCGATGCCTGCCTCCCCTGTGCGTCCAGGAGATGAGACTGCACAGGCTGAGCAGGAGTCTACCTCTTCTCTTGCTCCTGTTACTTTTCAGGCTTTCTCAAGGCCCTCAGGATCTGGACCAGTCATAGAGACACAGCAGGGCTATCCAACCCACTTTGTCCAAACTGCCAATCAAGTACCTGTCAACATCAAAACCATTTTCCAGCACCTATTTCATCTGGTTGGTGCACTTCCTCTCAGACTGACTGCTCCCTGTCTGCAAAATTACAGTATATAATCTGCGAAGAGTGATGGTGAAGTTTTCCCAGTTGGTTGAATCAAATTGAATTGACTTTATTACTTATATCCTTCATATACATGAGGAGTAAAAATCTTTATGTTACACCTCCATCTAAATGTGCAATTTATAGTAATTTATATTAAATAGTATGTACACCAGATGGTTAAATATGAACTGTCAGTATAACATAAAAATACAGTTGTGTCAGCATGAATTAAGTGGTCTGATGGCCTGGTGGAAGAAGCTGTCCCGGAGCCTGTTGGTCCTGGCTTTCATGCTCCGTACTGTTTCCCGGATGGTAGCAGCTGGAACAGTTTGTGGTTGGGGTGACTCGGGTCCCCAGTGATCCTTTGAGCCCTTTTTACACACCTGGCTTTGTAAATGTCCTGAACACTGGGAAGTTCAAATCTACAGATGCGCTGGGCTGTCCGCACCACTCTCTGCAGAGTCCTGCGATTGAGGGAAGTACAGTTCCCATACCAGTCAATTGTGCCCCTATAGAAAGTTCTACGGATTGGGCGGCCTATATCAAACTTCTTCAACTGTCTGAGGTGAAAGAGGCGCTGTTGTGCCTTTTTCATCACACAGCCAGTATGTACAGACCAGGTGAGATCCTCGGTGATGTTTATGCCGAGGAACTCAACCCCAGTGTGAACTTTGGTGTGAACTTCCAATTTTCTTGAGAAGAACAATGGAGGTTCCCATTACCGTCCTGGTCATTTGTGAGGCTCTTCTACCTACATGTAGAGCATGTAGTTGGAGAACAAACTGCTGTGAGGAACCAGGGAAGGAGAAGGCAGGACGCAGCCAGCTGAAACCAGTGTTCATCGATCAAGATTAGCTTTATTTGTCACATACAGAGAAATGCATCATTTACATCATATAACCATATAACAATTACAGCACGGAAACAGGCCATCTCAGCCCTTCTAGTCCGTGCCGAACGGTTAATCTCACCTAGTCCCACTGACCCGCACTCAGCCCATAACCCTCCATTCCTTTCCTGTCCATATACCTATCCAATCATCAACCATCATGGTCTGAAGATGTGCTGGGGAGGACTGCCGCCAAGTGTCGCCATGCTTCCAGCACTAAAGGAGTATGCCCACGACTTACCAACACTAACCCGTACCTCTTTGCGATGTGTGACAAAACCACAGCATCTGGAGGACACCTCTGTGTTTATAGGGGGAAGGTACAAACTCCTTACAAGTAGTGGCAGGAATTGAACCTGCTCTTACAGTGACACCGTAAAGTGTTGTGCCAACTGCTGAGCTACTGCGTCATCTTGGTGCTGCCTAGGTAGTGCTATCTGCTAGAAAATGTGCTGAGCACCTCAGAATGACAAAATTATTCATGATTCTAAGAAATATGGCAAATATGATAAATTCTCCTTGTGGTGCATAATAAGGTGCCCCAGGGCACCCCTTTGGGCCTAGTAGGCATTCACCGACTGCTGCGCTTGTTGGGAACCAGCAATTTTGGGTAATCCCTGATGCACCATCAATAACTCTAGGAGACTGGAAGTGAACGATAGGCTTTTATTAACAGTGAAAAGGGAGCACGGCATGTTGAAGACTGAGGGAGGAGCAGTGCCCCAATCGCCTTTATAGAGGGGTCTGTGGGAGAAGCCACAGGAGCATACAGTAGAGGGGTGTGTCCAGACAGGTATACATAGTTTACCACAATCCCAAAATTCACCTGCTCCTCACTAAAGTGGAATCATTTCTCTGCGAGTATAGAGCCCTTTGATCTCTCTGATACTAGCGGTAAAGAGGAATTTGAAGCAGAAATCAGGTGAAGCTTCTTGAAATGATCCTGTGCTGGGCAATTTGAGAGTCAGCGGGATCTGATCTCAGAGTGATCTGCTCTAGTATCAGAGTATGGTTGAAGGCCTTCCTTTGCATCTCTGTAATAACAACCTTTGAAAACTTGAGACTGTGGAGTCATTCAAATTTTTTTAAAAAACTGCAGGTGCTAAAAATCTGAGACAAAAATGGGATAAGTCTTTATCCTGAAATGTTAACTGTTTCTTTTGCTGCAGATGGAGAACATTTCCAGCATTTTCTATTTTTTGGCTGCAAATGTATTGCTCCAGTTCGGATGTACAGTCCCTAATAAGGGGGCAGATGGGCAGATCATTACCTCCAGCCCCACAGTTCCCAGTCCAAGCTGAGTGGTCAGACGTGGCCATGGCCATAATAATGTCTCCAGTATTGTACTGCTGCCAGCATTGTGACCACCGAGGCTGGATGCCGTGAGAACTAAAGCACTTGTTTTAATTTAAACATGCTCTGCAGCAACTAATGAATTGTAATACTGTCGAGTCAGAATTCACAACTTTACCAGAGCTTCTCTTTAAACAGCAGCAGAAGCAAAAGTATTTTTGATGCGATTCTGGTTCTACTGAGACTATGTTCCATGAATAGTCATTGTTGGAGCTTTTTGCTGTAATTGACTATTTGTATTTCAAATGGTAAAAATAGAAAGGATTGTGATGTGAGTAAATAGCATCATGTCATGACACCTCTGATTCTGGGTCTCAACCCAAAACACCGATGTTCATTTTGCTCCACCTATGTTACTCAACTTACTGAATTTGTACCAGCAGTTTTTATTTGCTACAGGTTACTGCATCTGCTGTCTTGTTTGTCTCCATTATCTCAAGCGAGATAGGAAAATAAGACATCTGACATCATTTCACCTGTGAAATCTCTGACCAAAACTGAAGATGGACCACAAAGAACCCATTAACCCATTTCCTTAGACATTATGTGATTCAATTTCAAGTTTGGTGTCACAACAACAACCTCGCAGTCAATGTCAAGACCAAAGAAGTGTCTGTGGACTTCAGGGAGAAGTCAGGAGAACACACATCAACCCTCACTGAGAGGTCAATAGTGGAAAGTTCTGGGCTCTCAGCATCGCAGAGGATTTATCCTGGGCCCAACACATTGATATAATCATGAAGGAAAGCATATCAGTCGCTCTACTTCATTAGAAGCTTGAAGATATTTGGTGACATAACAATTCTATCGATGTATAGCACATTCTGACTGGTTGGATCACAGCCTGGTATGGAGGCTCGAGTGCACAGGATCACAGGCTGCTTCACAGTTCTGTCAACTCAGCCAAGCCCATCATGGGCACCATCCTCCGTACCAACAAGGACATCTTCTAGTGGTGATTCCTCTAGAAGCAAGTACACATCATCAAGGACATGCACCATTCAGGACATGCTCTCTTCCCATTATGTACTACCATCAGGAAGGAGGCACAGAAGCCTAAAGACCAATGCTCAATTTAGAAACAGCTTCTTCCTCTCTGCTATCACATTTCTAAATGGTACATGATCACTACCTCATTAATACTTTTATTCACAATTTACTTATTTTTAATTAATATTAGAAAAAGTATTTGCACTCTGCCTCCAAACACTAAATTTCATGTCATAGCCTGTTGACAATAAACCCGATTCTGAAGCTCACACGCCTTTAAACCAACCCTAGTCTATCTTGCAACAGATTTGCTTAACCCATGGAGTGAAAAACTATAAACTGACCATAAAGTCTGATTCACTTTGTGTGTGAAAAGCAACAATGAATGCCTACCACTTAAAAGCCACAACTCCAGGGTGTCACAGATCTAAAGTCTTCCAGTGTTAAACAATACTCAACATTACTTGACACTTGTCAATAGAGTTTGTACATACAATCAAGTCTTATAGTACAGTTTATGAGTTTTCTTTGTTTGTGATCAAATGAGGATAGTTTGGCTGAGAGATACCTTTGTGGATGAAATCAAATGGTCTTCGGTAGGGAACCCTCTCAGGGTGGTCCTCCTGTTGTTCATTTATGGATTTTCTGCGTGCATCCTATGAAATAACTTGAATGTTGATTATGATCTTCCTCCCGTTAATTTAATAGGCATGACTAATGTCTGGAATTCCACATAAATATTGAGGTTGAATTGTGCTAATGTTGTCTCAACTCTGTTAAAACCCTCATACCTTTATTACCATATTAATAACCTCCTGGTTGACTTTACAGTGATGCACACAATGTTCTTCACTTATCATTCACATAAACATTGAATTAAGTGGCTCCATGGTAAGCAGCACTTCCATCTTCAAATTCAGATTCTGTTTTCAAACTTTTTCCTGACCTTGCTACTCACTAACTTTGTAATGCTTCAAGTTCTCCGTGTTCTTCTCATTCTGGATCATTGAATTTAATGGGACCTCCAAGGATCACCATACTTTACCATGTTAACAGTTCTATATAAAAATAACAATTAATACTTTTTGAATTGATTTGATCACAAAACTTATGTAGTCAAGAGCCAAGTAGCTCTGGCAAAACCTGAACTGAGGTTATTATTGAACAGATATCACTTCATGGCAGAGATAAAAACTCCTTTACTGGTGCTGGGAAGAGATTGTAGCAATTGGCCAGCTTAGCCTTCCACTGTGTTTTGTGAATGTGACATTCACTGGCAATTTTGTACATTGATGCTACGATGTCAGTACTGAAGTTGCACCAGAACTGTTTAGCTAAGAGAATGGCTAATTTTGATATAGCTGGTCTTGGATTGTTAAAAGGATCCAAGAAGATTGTTGAGTTCTTCTGTGTGGTGTAGTCACCTATTTATTCCTGAGGAATGAACAATCTTGGTTGATATTTTGATGGAGAAGGTTGGTTACAACCATTCATGGAGACACTTCAAAAATAACTATGCTATCAATTTAGTATCTTTTCAAGGTTTAGCACCAATAATGAAGGTTTTTAAGTGATATTCTTATTAAAAAATTCACTATTATTACTGCAGATAATTTTCTATATATTGATCCTAGAATAGTTGTACAATCAAACATGCATGAAATAATAATTGCTCCCAGTTAACTTCAAATATATTGTATTCAAATTTAAAAGAACACAGCTAATCATCATCCTAAAGCACAATTGTTCTCTTGCTTCTATTTATTTCACCTTTGAATGGTTTAACATACTTGTTGTTGCCATATATAAATATTTCAATGTCAAGTAAAACTTATTATCGAAGTATATATACTGCATGTTAATATATAAAGTTCACTACATTGAGGTTCACTTCCTTACAGGCATTTATAGGGAAATAAGGAATTACCATAGAAATTATGAAAAACTACACATGAATAAGGATTGACTAACAAGTAATAGGCAAAACAAGACAAAATGTACAAATAAAAATTGCCGAGAACAAGTTGTTAAAAAGTCCTGGAAAGTGAGTCTGTAGCTTGAGTTGAGTTGAATTGCGGTGAGTGAAGTTATCCACTTGTTCAGGGGTCTGATGGCGATAGAGTAGTTCAAAGTGATAATAAATTTTACTTTGAAGAGTACATACATGTCACCACAAACAACCCTGAGATTCTTTTTCTGCGGGCATAAGTAGCAAGTCTATAGAACAGTAACTGTAAACAACGGACAAGCTGTGCAAATGCAGATATAAATAAACAGCAATAACTAATGAGCATAAAATAACAAGAGAAAAAGAGTACTTAAATGAAGTAGTTATCCACTTTTGTTCAAGAGCCTGATGGTTGAGGGGTAGTAACTGTCTTTGAACCTGGTGGTGCAAGTCCTGAGGCTCTTGTCCCTTCTACCCGATAGCAATAGTGAGAAAAGAGTTGGTTGGGATCTTTGATGATGGATGCTGCTTTTATATGGCAACGTTTCATGTAGATGTTCTCAATGGTTGGGAGGGTTTACCCATGGTGTACTGGGCTAAACCCACTACCTTTTAAAGGATTTTCCACTCAAAGATATTAGTGTTCCATACCAGGCTGTAATGCAGCCAGTCAGCACACTTTCCACTGTGCACCTATAGAAGTTTGACAAAGTTTTCGATGACATGCAGACTCCTAAGGAAGTAGAGGCACTGTCATGTTTTCTTCACAATTATGTTTATACAATGTGTCCAGGACAGGTCATGTGAGATGGTGCCACTGAGGAACTTAAAGTTACTGACCCTCTCCACCTTGGATCCTCTAATGAGTACTGGCTCATGGATCTTTGGTTTCCCTCTCCTGAAGTCTACAATCAGTTTCTTGGTCTTATTGACTTTGATTGAGAGCTTGTTATTACACCACTCATCTGTTTTCAATCTCCCTCCTGTATGCTGATTATTCACCACCTCTGATACAGCCCACAACAGTGGGGTCATCAGCAAACTTGAATATGGTGTTGGAGCTGTACTTACCCACATAATCATAGGTGTAGAGCGAGTAGAGCAGGGGGCTGAGTACAGATCCCTGTTGTCCTCCAGTGCTGATGGAGATTGTGGAGATGCTTTTGCCAATCCGAATTGACTGAGGTCTACAAGTGAAGAAATCCAGGATCCAATTGCATAAAGGGGTATTAAGGCCCATGTCTTGGAGTTTACTGATTAGTTTTGAGGGGATGATGGTGTTAAATGCTGAGCCGTAATTGATTAAGAGCATCCTGCTGTATGCATCTTTTCTGTCTAGATGTTCCAGGGTTGTGTGAAGACCCAATGGGATAGCATCTGCTGTAGACCTGTTACTTCAGTAGGCAAACTGGAGCGGGTCCAAGTCGCTGGTCAGACAGGAGCTGATATGCTTCAACCAGCACCAGAACAGTAGTAACTGTTCCTGAACCTGATAGTGTGAGACCCAAGGCTTTGACCTTGTACTTGATGATAGTACCGAGAAGGAAGCATGGCCTGGATGGTGGGGATCCTGTTTTTCTGAGACAGTGCTCCTCGTGAGTGTGCTCAGTGGTGGGGAGGGCTTTGCCTGTAATGAACTGGGCTGTATCCTCCACCTTCTGTAAACTTACCTGGGGATTAGTGTTTCCTTACGTGGGCATGACACAACTAGCCAGGATACCATCTACTGTGCATCTATGTCATGCCAAATCTACGCAAATTTCTAAGAAGGTAGAGGCACTGTTGTACCTTCTTTGTGATGGCACTTACTGTATGTGCTGGGCACAGGACAGATTCTCTGATATAATAACGTTAAGGAATTTAAAGCTACTGATTCTCCTCACCTCCAGTCCTCTGGTGAAGACTGGCTCGTGGACCTATGGCTTCTTCCTTCTGTAATTGATAATCAGCTCTCTGGTTTTGCTGAAGTTCAATGAGAGATTGGGAAATAAATATTTACCCAATTATTAGCAAAACATTAAGTGTGGAAGTGGAATATATCCATGGAACAACCATTCACTCTCCATCATTATTCCTCTATTCCATTCTTTCCTTCCTGCAAAAGGGATATCAAATAACCTCAAAAAATAGCTGGCAATAATTCAATTTGACAGGTACAGCAACTTGAAGCAGTAATTGAAGATACAGACATTGAGCCAATACAACACTTACAAGAAGAATGGAAAAAGGCATGACAAGAATTTTTTTCAAGAAGTGCTGCATAAATAGGATGGTTGGTAAAATAATCATTTGGTAAGTGTTGATATGAATTCACCGGTTTGAATGCTGCAGATTAATGAAAAAGGGGAAATATTTTCAGTGGGACAGAATAAAAAGGCTTTCACAGACAGGGCCTTTTTATTTCGAGATACAGCATGGTGACAGTCTCTTCAGGCCCAATGAGCCCAGGCCACCATGTTACACCCATGTGACCAATTAGCCCAGTAACCCATATATGGGAGGAAGCTGGAGCACCCGGAGAAAATACACACAGTCACGGGGAAAACATACAAACTCTTTACAGACAGTGATGGGAATTGCGTGACGCTAACTGCTATACTACCATGCCTTGCGGATGTGTCTTGCTAGACTCCATGATGCTGTATGACAAGAAATTTTTCTGAGTTGCCGTGCATTTAAAAACTTCGGCCAGCTTCTTTCTGGCTTTGTAGGTAGCATCGTAATGCATTAGTAATGCTATCCCAAGTCAGTGTACTCACAATTAACTATGATGCATCCAATTGTTCTTGGTCCTGGATGTGAAAACTATTGGTTTACAACAAATAAGAACAAGTTTATCCTCCACTTGGGCACAAAGTTAGGAGAGAAACTGACAAGATGAAAACAGAAACTTGGGCAAATCCAACTAGGAACATACAGAATTAATCAAGAGTACAATATATATTCATGAATAAAATTTACTGCAGACACTCAGTTACAAGATAAGTGTTGGCAACATATGGTTTACATTTATTAAATGTACTGAGGCCCTGATATCATGAAAGGAATAAAGTAGAGTTGCTGCTGTAAGCAATTGTACTTCAGATGCACAGTGGGAGTAGTTTTTAAACTCAATGGTACAAGCTGAATTAATAAGATCCTAAAACCAGTGCAACGAGGAGCGATTGTTAATATGTACAGAACCATCATTAGAACATGGCTAATTGACATATTGGTGTTCTGACGTACAGGCAATTTTATCAAATAATGGAAAATTTGTTGATCTTTTACTGCAGCTGCTTCTGAGTAAAGGAATTATTATTCAAGAAAAATAAAGTCTGCAGATTATAATGTTAATGTTTCCTGTTTGAACTTTATTTTCATTCATGCTTTAATGACTTGTAAAACTTCACTGTTGGTTTGTCACTGGCCACCAACTAGCCATGGAAAACCTCAGCCTAGACTTCCAAGGTCTAGCCAAACTTCCAAAACACAGGTCATGCCCTCTTCTTGCTACTACCATTAGGTGGGAGGTATAAAAGCCTTAGGCCCCACAACACCAGGTTCTGGGACAGTTACAACCCTACAATCATCAGGCTCCTGAACCAGCGTCAATAACTTTGTTTATCACTACTCTGAACTGATTCAGCCACCTACAGACTCATTTTCAAGGACCCTTTCCAAGTCAGGTTCTCAGTGTTATTTTTATTTACACAATTCATCTTCTTTTGCCATTGGTGCTTGTCAGTCTTTTTATGTTTATGTACAGTTTTTCATAAAATTCTGTTGAATTTCTTTTTTTCCTGTAAATGCCTGTAAAAAATGAATCACAAGGTAGTTTAATAGTATCATTTCTGTAGATGAACGATCACAAGTGCAGCCTCAGCAGCATCCTATAAACCACACCAACTTCTGTGTCAGAAGAGGGCGTTGGGAACGGACCCAAATGCAAGACACAGACAGTGAACTACCAGGGAGAGGACTAGGTGTATCAAGAAGGAAGCAAGGGAACTGGGGAAGAAACGACACTGGACACGACACAGGCCCTGGATGAGACAAGGACTCCAGGCCTGGGCTAGGATCTGACTAGGATAGGGAACCAGGACATGGAACTGAGAACTAGGAGCCTGGGCTTGGACTCCAAGCCAGAGACTGGACAAGGACCCAGAACGTGGGTCTTGACTCGGGCTCAGACTCCAGAACCAGGCGAGGACAGGACATGCCTACAGGACAAGGAGAGGCAACAGGACTAGATGTGAGACTCCTGGACAGGACAAGGGAACCCCAGCAGAGGACGAGGGAAATCCAGCACCGGGCTGGGCAAGGTACTCCTGGGCTGAGTGAGGCACATGGACAAGACGAGAACACAAAGCCATGGCTTGGACAGGACAAGGTTCTTGGATGTGGCTAGGACTGCATAAGACCCCAAAACCTCAACTTGGTCAAGGGAGAGACAGGAACACAGAGTTGGTTGAGGGAGAGACAGTAACATGGAACACAGAGCTGGGACCCCTCCTTGGAAACAGGACATAGGGCTGGGACTCATTACACAGAACACAGAGCCAGGGCCCCTCCTCGGGTACAGGACGTAGGGCTGGGACTCATTACACAGAATGCAGAATACAACAAGATGGTTCTTAACACAAGGTAGCAGCAGACAGCCAGACCTACCTACAAAGGCATGGACACAGACAGTTCCCAACATATAGGTAGCAGCAAACAGCCAGACCTACCTACAAAGGCAAGGACACAAAGACAGTTCCCAACACAAGGTAGCGGCAAATGGTCAGACCTACCTACAAAGGCAAGGACACAGAGACAGTTCAAAACAACAAAAGACAGTTCCTTATCTTGCTCCAGTGGTTGAACTTGACAGCAGTGAAGGTGAGGGAAGGCTCCAGGAGTTATGTGAAGGGAAGGGATACAGACAGGGGGCTTGAACAGGAACAATCCAGCAGCTGGAGGCTGAATCCTGAAGCTATTTTTGAAGGCAGCCCAAATGACAATCAGCTGCTTCAACAGAAACTGGGGGAAACCGGAAAACCTGGAATAAGGAACATGGACTGGACTGTGAACCAGAATGCGGATTTCACGGGCTGGACCATGACATTCTGTAATCAATGCCCTGACAGGCCAGAGCAGTAATGGGTATCTAACTACTTGCAAAGCCTTGATACCAAAACCTATTGATGATGTTAAGTGGGTTGGTCAGGATGGGTGCTATTGTTGGGCAGTTGCCACAGCAAGGGTGGGGTGTAAAAAAGTCATGAGGGTTGATGTTTGCAATGAACCACAAACAGACTTGGTGTCATTTTGCAAGTGATGAGCATTCTAGTTGCACGGTACAAGGATATTTTCTACATATGTAAGTAAGGATTTAGAAACATTGGGGAAACTGACAGCCCCTGATCTCAGCTTATAGAGTCAAAGTACTATGGTACAGAAGCATTCGGCCCATCTAGGTCATGATGATCTAGTTTTCTGCCTGTACTTGGACCATAGCCCTCCATACCCCTCTCATCCATTCACCTATCCAAATCTCTCGTAAATGTTTCAACTGAATCCGTACCTAGCACTTCCACTGGAGACTCATTCCACACTCACGCCACCCTCTTGAGTGAAGAAGTTTTCCTTTAGATTCCCCCTAAATATTATGACTGTTCTGGAACACGGTGCTCGGCAGCTGGTTAGTCAGCAGGCAGGGAATAAAAGAAAGATATTTTAAACATGATTCTGCTGTTAATTTCATCTAAACTTATTGCCCATTCACTTGAACCATCTCCCGTACTCGTGTCCCCTTGAATTTTTTGGGATCATATGGTCAGAAGATTTTTGCCAATGAAGGGAAGGTAGTGCACCCGTGGCTGACAAGGGAAATTAGGGATAGTATCAAGTCCAAAGAAGAAACATATAAATTAGCAAAAAACGTGGCAAACCTGAGGACTGGGAGAAACTCAGAGACCAGCAGAGGAGGACAAAGGGCTTAATTAGGAAAGGGAAAAAAGATTATGAGAGAAAGCTGGCAGGGAACAAAAAAACTGACTGTAAAAGCTTTTATAGATACATGAAAAGAAAAAGATTGGTCAAGACAAATGTAGGTCCTTTACAGTCAGAAACAGGTGAATTGATCATAGGGAACAAAGACATGGCAGACCAATTGAATAACTACTTTGGTTCTGTCTTCACTAAGGAGGACATAAATAATCTTCCGGAAATAGTAAGGGACCGAGGGTCTAGTGAGATGGAGGAATTGAGGGAAATACATGTTGGTAGGGAAGTGGTTTTAGGTAAATTGAAGGGATTAAAGGCAGATAAATCCCCAGGGCCAGATGGTCTGCATCCCAGAGTGCTTAAGGAAGTAGCCCAAGAAATAGTGGATGCATTAGTGATAATTTTTCAAAACTCCTTAGATTCTGGATTAGTTCCTGAGGATTGAAGGGTGGCTAATGTAACCCCACTTTTTAAAAAAGGAGGGAGAGAAAAACCGGGGAATTATAGACTGGTTAGACTGACATTGGTGGTGGGGAAAATGCTAGAGTCGGTTATCAAAGATGTGATAACAGCACATTTGGAAAGAGGTGAAATCATCGGACAAAGTCAGCATGGATTTGTGAAAGGAATTTTTTGAAGATGTAACTAGTAGAGTGGATAGGGGAGAGCCAGTGGATGTGGTATATTTAGATTTTCAAAAGGCTTTTGATAAGGTCCCACACAGGAGATTAGTGTGCAAACTTAAAGCACACGGTATTGGGGGTATGGTATTGATGTGGATAGAGAATTGGTTGGCAGATAGGAAGCAAAGAGTGGGAGTAAACGGGACCTTTTCAGAATGGCAGGCAGTTGACTAGTGGGGTACCGCAAGGCTCAGTGCTGGGACCCCAGTTGTTTACAATATATATTAATGATTTAGACGAGGGAATTAAATGCAGCATCTCTACGTTTGCGGATGACACGAAGCTAGGCGGCGGTGTTAGCTGTGGGGAGGATGCTAAGAGGATGTTGGGTGACTTGGATAGGTTAGGTGAGTGGGCAAATTCATGGCAGATGCAATTTAATGTGGATAAATGTGAGGTTATCCACTTTGGTGGCAAGAACAGGAAAACAGATTATTATCTGAATGGTGGCCGATTAGGAAAAGGGGAGGTACAATGAGACCTGGGTGTCATTGTGCACCAGTCATTGAAGGTGGGCATGCAGGTACAGCAGGCGGTGAAAAGGGCAAATGGTATGTTGGCATTCATAGCAAAAGGATTCAAGTACAAGAGCAGGGAGGTTCTAATGCAGTTGTAGAAGGCCTTGGTGAGACCGCACCTAGAGTATTGTGTGCAGATTTGGTCCCCTAATCTGAGGAAAGACATTCTTGCCATAGAGGGAGTACAGAGAAGGTTCACCAGATTGATTCCTGGGATGGCAGGACTTTCATATGAAGAAAGACTGGATCGACTAGGCTTATACTCACTGGAACTTAGAAGATTGAGGGGGGATCTTATTGAAATGTATAAAATTCTAAAGGGATTGGACAGGCTAGATGCAGGAAGATTGTTTCCGATGTCGGGGAAGTCCAGAGTGAGGGGTCACAGTTTAAGGATGAAGGGGAAGCCTTTTAGGACCGAGATGAGGAAAAACTTCTTCACACAGAGAGTGGTGAATCTGTGGAATTCTCTGCCACAGGAAACAGTTGAGGCCGGTTCATTGGCTATATTTAAGAGGAAGTTAGATATGGCCCTTGTGGCTAAAGGGATCGGGGGTATGGAGAGAAAGCAGGTACAGGGTTCTGAGTTGGATGATCAGCCATGATCATACTGAATGGTGGTGCAGGCTTGAAGGGCCGAATGGCCTACTCCTGCACCTATTTTCTATGTTTCTATGTTTCTATAGCCACGTGATACCACAGTAGTGTACAGAAGAGCATCTCTGAATACACAACACATCACAAAGTGGCTGGGCTATGGCAGCAGAGGACAATGAATTCATCAGCCACAGGAGTCACTTAATGGAGTAGCTACTGAGTGTATGTATTAACATGATCTTTCAATGATATGAAGACAACATACTGCACAAAATATTAACTACCTAATAAACTGACTTGCCACAAAACAGGCAAGGGTCAAACTACTGGAAGGGGTGAAAACAGCTGGCACTTACAATTTTTGCATTGTTCTAGTGGAAGGTGAAAACAACATTATATTTAAGAAACAATTCTGTGCGGATAAATAGTAAGATAATTGAATGAGTCATAGGGTCGTTGCGTCAAAAAGTCACCGAAACAGGGCCAATGGACCATTGTATATGGGTTGACCATCAAGAACCCAACTACACTATTCCATTTCCCCTCTCACATCTCCACTAATTTAACTCACTCTTTTGAATTTTCTTGTCACCCAAATACAGGAAGGGCAATTTACAGCAATCAGTTAACCCTCAAATGGGCACATCTTTCCCAGAGGAAACAGCTGCTATTCATATTTATTGCAGATTTTTTGCAAAGGTGTAACCCATGTTTTAAAGCACTATTTAGATATTTACCTTCTGTTACCAATGCAGGAAATAACCTTACTAGTATTACATTTTTGAAAATTCAGGGTGAATTTTTCTGCCCTATTGTTTCAAGCATTGTTTGTTGTTTAATTCAACTGGACAGCATGGCCATAGCTGGTAAGTCCTGTGTTTGTTTCCCTTTCCAATAAGATGAGCTACCTTGAATCATTCATTTATTTGCATTTTTGGCAAAAAGTGTACAAAAATTAAATGATAGTTTTGGGGCTGTACATTTAAATTTTAATAATAATTGTTGCCTTTTTTCTGATATAACTCTGCTACTCTCTGATGACAGCTGATAGGTTTGGAGAGAAGGGAAGAGCTTTGGTGGGAAACTGTCTTCAATGTGTAAGGTCTTAGCTGCAGCCTGTGACATCTGGTATTAATGTAATATCATGAGATGAAATCAAATGAGGCTCCTTTAATCCAACTGCCAGAGCAGACTGAAACAAAAATACTCTGACCATTTAGCAGTGGTACTGAATTCCCCATATGGTTTGTGCCTCAACTCAGCTATACCAGTACCTTTAGGAGCAGATTTGGGCCCATAAAAAGGGCACAACAATGTTAAATTTAGACCCCAACACTTCACATGGAGACAAGGGACCGGAAATCTGTCTGCTCTCAAAATAGCTGTAGTAAGTCTGCTTTGTATTTGCAGTTAACAATTGTTTACCCTGGTGCTGTTGATGTCCTCTTTTCCACACATAAGTTAGTTAAGGCGGCATTGCTCATGAAATTAATTCCACAAGCCACGTTTCCAAACATCTTGAAGGAATGCAGAGGAAATTCGGTGTTTCTCTCATTAATTAACATGATGTCCCTTCAAAATCCAACAGATAAATTGAGCGCAGTAACAGACAAGGAGCAAACATGAACAGACATACCCATCTGCTTTTCTATCATGACTACCATTTACTGCTACTTTTCCTTTACCTTACAGGAGAATATAATAAAGTTCAGAAAAAGCTTCATTCCAAAGCTTCCTTCTAAAACTGTGTGTGTGTGTGTGTGTGTGTGTGTGTGTGTGTGTGTGTGTGTGTGTGTGTGTGTGTGTGTGTGTGTGTGTGTGTGTGTGTGTGTGTGTGTGCGCGCGCGCGCCCCCCCCCCCCCTTAACTTCTGGTAGAGTCATCGGGGCACCATCATTTGGTGATTGCTCATTGTACAGTGTGTCTTGGGCATCTGAAACCTGGCAGAGCCCATCCCTCTCCAGGTTTTTTTTTATGAGGTTGAGTTGCTAGCTCGATGCTCAACCCAGGCACGGATGGAGAGTGTGCAGGGGAGCCGGCTGGATTCAAACTTAGGACCTCTTGCCCCGGAGTCCAGCGATGATGCCACTACACCACCAGCTGACTAACCTGTGTGGTGTATTTAATATTTCAGTAATATTTGAGTAATCTTGTAAATATGTTGTTTGATTAACCATTCTTTGTTGTTTTTATAATTCATTATGGATCATATGTAAAATACGTGAATTGCATATGTCATGGTGATACGTGCATGCCTTCTTAAAGTAAACTCGAAGTTCAACTCACATTTTGGACTGACGTGTATTCCTTTTAATTAGCTTTATGTTTTGGAGTTACAAAAAATAACAGCATGGAAATGTGTAATCAAGATAACAGGCCTAAGTCCAATTCAGCTCACAGTCCAGGCAGGAGCTGATAAGTTACTGTGTAAAAGTAGCTAGCCTGTATTTTCAGGCATCTCCTTCACTCACTCACAGATGTAGAATTCATTTCTGAAACCGGAGGCTTCCAAAGACTAACTTATTCCTTTTACGACCTAAAGTTCACACACGTTTTCTCCAGCATGGATTGCTAGATAAAAAGTGTGACTGAGAGCTCTATGTAATTATTTTTCTCTCCCTAGCCCCAAGTTCATTGAGGTCAGTTGATATGCTCCTGAGATAAATTGCCTCTCCCCAGCCATCAGTACCAACATTGGGATTGCTAATCCATTTATGGCTCCGATTTATCTGTTGTAATCAGCCTATTCAGCAATAAAGAGACTAACCAATTTGAAAAAAAAATGGGTGTGTTTGATAATGCCTTGTACTTGCAGAATGGATAAAGATGTAGATTGCTTGCACTGCACTTACTTAATTAACTTTCAGTTCTACACTGCAACTCTACATGGGAATAAATTACTGCTGAGTGTTTCTTCTTTAATGCCACCAATTAAATTACTCTATAGTCTGACCTGCCTGTGGTTATTTCTTAATTGAGTTGGAGCTTACTAATTAATTTGAAGTGCCTTAAAGAGGGACCTTTCCAGAAACTAGTGATAAGTTCTCCTGAGATGGTAAATATTGCTCTTGAGCACATTTATTAAATGATATCTCTGTTGTGAACATGTAAAGGAAGAGCAATTATGAGAGATAATTTCAACAAAATTCTATTGAAATTATTGAAGTATCCTTTTTTACCTCAGTTTTCTTTTCCACTTGGCAAAATGTACTTCTTAACATTAACAAGGAGGATATCACAAACTTCACAGTCAAAAACACTTCACTTGGCCCATCTGTCCTGACCACAGTACAACATTTTCTCATGTTAATTAATTCCTCCTTTGAATTGAGGTCAATCTCCCTGCATGTCATACGGCTTAGAACATAAGAGGCTGGAGCAGAGTTAGTCCATTCAGCCCATCAAGTCAGCTCTGCCATTTCATAATGGCTGATCCCAGATTCCACTCAACCCCATATACCTGCCCTCTCAGCATATCCCTTGATGCCCCATACAATCAGGAATCTATCAACGTCCGTCTTAAATATACCCATGGACCTGGCCTCCACCGCAGTCTGTGGCAGAGCATTCCACAGATTCACCATTCTCTGGCTAAAACGATTCCTCCTTGCTTCTGCTCTAACAGGTCGCACATCAATTTTGAGGCTGTGCCCTCTAGTTCTGGAGACCCCTACCAGAGGAAACATCCTCTCCACATTCACATTATCTAGTCCTTTCAACATTCGGTATGTCTTAGTGAGATCCCCCCACGATCTTCTAAATTCCAGTGAGTATAAGCCCAAAGTTCCCAAACAGTCCTCGTCTCTTAACCCCTTCAGTGCCGGAATTATCCTCGTGAACCTCCTCTGGACTCCTCGAATGACAAAACATCCTTCTGGGATAAGGAGCCCAAAACTGTTGACGATACTCCAAGTGCAGCCTGACTAGTGTCTTATAAAGGCTCAGCATTATCTCCTTGCTTTTATATTCTATTCCTCTTGAAATAAATGCCAACATTATATTTGCCTTCTTTATCACAGACTCAACCTGTGAATTAACCCTCTGGAATGAGGTCTCCTAAGTCCCTCTGCACCTCTGATGTTTGCACCTTTTCCCTATTTAGATAACAGTCCACGCTATTGTTACTTTTACCAAAACGCAATATCAAACATTTCCCAACACTGTATTCCATCTGCCACTCTTTTGCCCTTTCTTCCAATTTGTCTCAGTCCTGCTGCAACGGTGTTGCCTAAGAACTTGCTTGGCAACATCCTTCTCACAGATCAGCCCTTTTCTCACTTCCATACCAACACATTGTAACATGGAAGTCAGAGGTATATCAGAGCTTCATATGTCAGGAACGCAGAGAACTGGCTGATCAGCTTTACACCAGGAAAGCGTGGTAGCCTGGTCCCTTTCATTTTAATGCAGTGGCTAATCCAGACTAAAAGAAAAGAGCAGCTAAATGCTTTTATTTGTATCTTGTTTTCAATTCATTTCAAATAGTTAGCAATATTTAAATATTGAATGTTATTTATTTCAATATTTAACTTTTATTGGACTGAGTTTAAATGGTTCTGAATATTACAACTATTTAAAAAATATCACCAGGACCCTTGATGGTGGTGAGCAGTCAAGAGATCATTAGAATGGGTTGAGCTGGTCCCTAAAGGGTACACCATGTGAGGTCTGACTGCTATTAATAATTAGGACAGCGAAGCCACAAGGCTGATTGGAACCACAGAGACACGAGTGGGAGGTGCAGCCAAGGGTGAGCTTAGGAGTGGGGTTCAGGGAGTGTAAGTCAGATTGAGCAGGATCTGACCTATTATGAATGGCAGCTTTAATGGGTGTTCATCTTGGTTTTAGACCATTGCTTCAGCAATTCCTCTCTCTCTGGGACTGTGCCAAGTGTGTCTTAAACATGTGAGTGAGCTGGGAGTTTACAATGTCAAACAGCAGAGGACCAGCTCGATAAATACTTTAAAATTTATTAATTGGAAAATTTAAAAACTGTGGATTACATGTTCTCTGGCCATTTTCATTGGTGTAAAAAAAATTGCTTGGCAAGAACAAAAAGTGGGAAAAAAACTGAATGCACAGCCACTGAGACATTTTCAGTGAGTTGCTAGGCAACTGAATATGCAGCCAATGTTGTTAAGGCAGCAGGTTTCTGTCATGGAGGTTATTGTATTGAAGTACACCTCAAAGATTTAAAATCCAAATCATAGTGTCCTGGAGAGTTATAATAATTTATAACTTTTGCATTTAAGCTGACTTTTTAATGGGTGCTTGTTAAAAACAAAGTACAGCATTATTGAAAAAGTAAACCAATGTTTCTAAATTCAAAAAATACAATCCAGAAGCAACTAGTTGATGATGGAAATCAATATCTTCAAATTAATATTTAGCATCTCCCCGAAACAATTAAATTTAAATACATACTAGGAATTTCACACTTTATAGTCTGTCCACTGTTGCTCCCCAATCACAAATGAAGCACACTGAAATTTATATTCTAGTTATAATTATGTTTAAATTTCTACAGTCTAAAAATATAAATTATATTGGAACAAAACTGCAATTTCTGTATTATTAGTGTTAATAATACAGAATTAAAGTCGAAGCTGGAGGTTCAGTATCTCCTTAAATTTGGATCATTTTGAGATGCTAATGTATTCCCATTTGAGACTGAGGCAGCAGGCACTTCTGCAGCCGTTTTTTGGAATTCTACAGTGCACAGCAATTCAGCGCATCTTGTCTAAATCCAACTAATGTATATTTCATCAGCTGTCTTTCTGTATGTTGATTCTTTGCTCTGGGATATCATATAATACCTAAACTAACATTCCGACCTCCTATTAAACAATCATTACATTAGTGATGTATAACAATACTCATTCAAACCAGAACTGATGAATTCACGGAGAATGGTTTTTTGGTCAGTCTTTCCTTTCCATTTACACGCTATTTCATAAATAGTTATCTTCTATAAAGTCATTTGATATTAAAACATTTCCAGTCTACAGACTGCTTACACATGAGTAGAATTGCTCTTTGTTGCAATTTGAAAACGGTGTGTGATTGGTACAAGAGTTATCTTAGCCAGAGATGAGACCACCATTTAGTTCTTATTTATTTTATTTTATTCATTTTTTATTTTGAAATACAGTACTGTAACAGGCTTTTCTGTCCAAACAAACCCAAGCCACCCAATGTAACCAATTACCCCCTTTTAACCCTTACTTGTGTTTTGGAATGTGGGAGGAAACCAGAGCACATGGAGGAATTCCACGCTGTCACAGGAAGAACATAGGAGGTCCTTACAGCCAGTGGCAGAATTGAACCCACTGTAATAGGGTTACGCTGTCGTGCTGCCCTAAATGTCTGAATTGGAGTAGTCCTTGGAATAGAGAAACAATAAGAATGATCAGATGTTTTTAGTCACTTCTTTATAATATGTGGGACATAAATAATCTGCAGCTGTCAGATTATTGTCATAATGATTTATAATGATCATCTGCATTGTGACACCAGACAGATTTATTAATATGAGCGATTGCTTCTGGAATTGTAACATCGTGTGGTTTCATACTGTTTTTAAAGTGCAAAGTCATTTAAATATCATTGCAATATTTTGATTGCATACCACATGGAAAAAGGAGACTTTGAGTCAAAGAAGGAAAGATCTGGTCACCAGAAGCTTGTTCAAAAGGAGCAGATTTTAAGGAGGATATTCTTTGAGGAATGAACAACGGAGAACATGGGATTTGAGGTGGAAATTCCTGAAGGGATGGAGGCACATAGTTGTGGAGTGGAGGAAACGTGTACGAGAAACTCAGTACAGAGGAACAACACACTCAATATGCTGGAGGATCTCTACAGAGAGGAATAAACAGTTGATGCCTTGCACTGAGTCCTATCATCAAGAATTGTTTATTCCTCTCCGTAGATGCTGCCTGGCCTGCTGAGTTCATCCAGCACTTTGTGTGTGTTTCTCAAGATTTCCAGTATCTGAAGAATCTCCTGTGCTTACAGAGGAACAAAACTTAAGTCACTGAAGTGCAGTGTACATAATAACCTTTGAGAATGTATGTGTTTAACTGGTAGATGGACTGAAGAAAGTATGAAGTCACATATTTTAGAGGGAAGCAACATATTCCTTGGAAAAGCAATGTGTGCATTTGGTACAGGAACCAATAGACTGGAAATATTGATACTGAGATCATCAATAAAAGTTGTGATACAAGTTTAAGAGAAAGACACATCAAATAAAAAAACAATGGGATTGATTTTTAGGAAAACAATTGAAAACAAGGATGCCGTATACAGTTATGTAACGTCTTTGCTAGACCACTCTGGGCATAGAGATGAATATATCAGTTGTCCTTATTAAATAAAAGGATGATGTATCATGAAGTTAAACAAGAATTAATGGAGAAAGCTTACCTGGAGCATAAAGAATAGAATTAACCCATTCAGCCAATTGGGTAGGTTTTGTGTCCTGTATATGTGTTGAACTTAAAGATTTATGCAAGCGTATGAGAGCTTTAAATAATAAATTGTGTAAGACTGAGATTGAGTTTAAATTCACGAGAAGAGATGTAATGGTGGAGCTGAAATGTTAGATGAATTGAATTTTGTGGAATGATGAAATAGAAACAATGAAAAGTCTTGTTAGGAAGGTGAAACATTTATGAGATTTCAACAGCTTATATGGTACTTACCTGACAAAGATATATCATCAAAATATTTCAGGATTTTGAAGATTAGTTTATGCATAACATGTAAGTAAGTCTGCTTCTGTTTTTGACCAGGATCCCTCTAACTTCTGAACTGCTGTAGCTATATGGTAGATCTTGTATCCAGTTTTTACATTGTGAAGTTGCCAATGAATAATTTAGTACTTGTGCATTAATAGAAATTAATAATTGGGAAAAAGACAATGAGGGTACATAGCAAAAAATGATTAGGTAAAACTTTAAGATTATTCAGTATGCAGTCAAGCTCAAAGTCCACTATTTTTATTTCTAATAAAGATAAGCTAGTTATGGTTTGATCAACTGCTCACTCACACTGATCTTGGAGCATATTAAGTAAGTTACTGTTTATTTTAATGTGTCAAAGTGATAATCTGTTTTAATATAGTCAATTTCTCAGGTTAAAATGACTTCCCACCATATTAATTTAATCTTTCTTGTATCAACTCCCTTGAAGTAACATTTAATGATTTCCATTTAGTGTTAAGAGTTTGGGCAATTTTGAATTGTAAGTTCACACTTCCAGCTAAGCTGATACTTCCTGAACTCATTTCATCCGGAGTCCTTAGAGTTTAAAGAATTTTTGTTTTACTGAGAGCCTAGGATGAATTCTGTCCAAAATCTTTTAGATGAAATGACGTTGTATTTCTCAACTCCCAAATTTCCTTATTTTACTTTATACTAGGGAGAATGCGGTGGAGAGGAAAGTGACCTGTGCTGAGCTTTGGAAAGACGAGCCACACCACATCCAATTTCTCATCCAGGCAGTGTACGATGTGCTTCCAAGCCCATCAAGCCTGCACCCATAGGGCAAAGCAGTCATCAGCGTGCCCACTGTGTCCCAAGCGAGGAACCCTGGAGCACATCCTCGGCAGCTGCACAAGGGCACTTGGTGAGGGACGGTACCGATGGAGGTATGATCAGGTCCTGAAGACCATCGTCAACCATCAGTGCAGGATTTGAGTGGGCAAAGCGGTCCCGACCCTTCAAGCAGACCATTGCCTTTGTCAGAGCTGGGGAGCAGCCAATACCCGCCAAAAGAACATCGGCAGGTATCCTGACCTCTGCAAGGGACTGGCAGCTGTTGGTGGACCTCGAAAGGCAGCTGAGGTTCCCCAACCATATTGCAGCTGCCACCCTGTGACCAGACATTGTCCTTGTGTCTGAGTCTACGAAGCAGGTGGTGATGCTGGAGCTGACAGTCCCATGGGAAGATTGCTTGGAAGAGGCCTTTGAAAGGAAGCTCTCGAAGTACGCAGGACTGGTCAGCAACTGCCAGCAGGCTGGATGGAGAGCGAGGTGTCTCCCAGTGGAAGTTGGTTGTAGGGGATTCACAGCCCGTTCCGTAGCCAGAGCCTTCAGCAATTTGGGCATCGAGGGAGAGAGGAGGAGGAGAGCCATCTGCAGTACCACCGATGCGGCAGAGAGGGCCCCAAGATGGCTGTGGCTCAAGAGAGGGGAGCCATGGAGTCATAAGTAGCTAGCCATCTGGACACAAGCTGGGGTCTGATCAGTCCCGGCTGGGTCACCTGGGGGAGGGTGTATGATGTTGAAAGACCCGAAACACCCAATGATTCCAGGAACATCACCGATGATGTGTCCAGAGGCATCAGTAGATGTATGTACACAGATAGCATAATATTTCATTGCATGTGTTTTTCTGTCATTTAAACTAGGAAATTGCTTTTTATCACAGGGAAATGACGATTCATAATTTTGTGATAAAGTATCTAGAGGTTTATGTTTGCAGTAAAATAGTTTGTATTATCACAGTAGATTATTGGGAAATTCATCACTTATTGCCTATTGTATACAATTGATCTCTGAAAATGAAATGAGGTGATGAGCTAGCATGAAATGGCAGCAATAATTTCTCAAAGGACTTCTTTATCGCCCAAACATCTATTGCACAAATGCATTCAGGAATGTCTGACCATGTGGCTTGAGTTTGGATCTCCAATCTGTGCTGTTGGCAATTACAGCTGTCCAGAGGAATTGGCTTTGGTATTCTCTGGCATCAGGAAGGGGAGAACTGGCCAAAAGTCTTGTTCCTGAATTTCTTTTCAGTGATTCTACTGGAAATCATTTGTGGCAGTTTCTGTAAGAAAATGGTGCCAAAATAGTGCGTGTTCTGAGCCACGCAGGAGTAATAGCTACTCGAGGAACAGAGCAAAAGATTAGTAATTTTTGTCTAACTAGCATGCAGTCCCTGTTAGCTGCTAAAAGATGAAGAAGTACACAAGCTTCTTTAAAATCCTTATTTAATATTACAGGCAATAATTTTACTTTCCTTTACACTGATAATTGAACAGTTTCTCATCCATTGTTAGTGGAGTATTTTCTATTATAAGTAATTCCACCAAGCAGTTATGTCCTCTCCAATTCTTACAGGGTATATTAGGACATCCAAAAATCTCAATTACTAAAGGCTGCTCTGATACATAAATAGCACTGTACATCATGTTGCCATAGAAACACCATGACTCATTATAGATGTTTTTTTCACCCGTGGAGATTAGCAGTGTGAATTGTGCAATTTACTTTTTAAGTGTATTATTAGGTTATGTTTGTGCTATGTTGCTGAAACATTTTATGAATCGAATTGCAGATCAGACCTGGAGAAAGTTGTTTTTATTTGTTTATTATATTTGTGGTAGCATATTTTTATTATTAATCACGTCATGTGTTTAGAGTTGGAAATGCAATTGGAAAGTCAACGTGTGTTGGACAACAAATGTTTGTTCTGGCTTTATGTGCACATCTCATGCAATTATATATTTTTTGTAGAAGCAATGCTGATTGCACAGTTTATGAATTAATGTAACAGGAGGTAGCTTCAGGAAACCCTTATACTAGTTGGAAGTATCCTATTATAATTAAAGTCATGCAACCCCTCTTAAAGTAGAGGTGGCCATTATGCACCACTACTAATGGAAGTCCATAATTCCAGTCTATGCTGGCACACAGAGCAGTGCCATTCCCCCACTGATAGTTATGGATATGGATAAAAGTACCATAATATCCTTTCATCCTACATCATCTGATGTATGGAAGAACTCATCCTGGGATGTGGATACAGAAGAATTTTGAACGTTAAGTGTCCTAGATGAAGTGAGATCAGGAAACCTCAATTTAGCTTCTGGAAGTATGAAACTAAAATTCAAAGTGCATATATGTTACCTTGAGATTCATTTTCTTGCAGGAACTTACTTGAAAATAATGAAATACAATAGAATTTATGAAAAACAAAAAAAAACTGTAAACAACAAAGATTGGCAAACAACCAATGTGCAGAAAAAGCTTACAATTAATAAAAGTACATAAATAATATCGAGAACATAAATTGTAGAGTCCAGGCTTTTGACCAGCATGCATCTGGGCAATGGGTGTTTGGGTGAAAGTGTGAAATTGGGGGAAGTATTGAGTAGGAACTGATGAAAGTAGATTGGGTGAGCAAATCCACATCTTATATGCGTAAGTTTTTGAAGGTCAGCTATTTCTAAACCAGCATGTTATTGTGAAGATGAATGATAAAGATGACAAGGCTGGGGAACCTCAAGTGACAGGAAATGTTGTTATGTTTAGCAAAAAGCCAAATGGAAGCATATGTAAAGTTTATAATGCTGAAATTAGACGAGGCCCTGGGAGAATATAAAGGAAGCAGGGAATAACTTAAACAAAGAATTAAGAATTTGAAAAGCAGTCATGAAATGTCCTTGGCAAGTAGAATTCAGGAGAATCCCAAGGCATTTTATAGGTATATTAGGAACAAGAGAGTAGATAGGAAGAGGGTACGTGCCTTAAAGGTCAAAGATGGGAACTTATGCATGGTGCCAGCTGATGTAGGCAAAATCCTTAATGAATGCAGTATTTCAATGAGGATGGATATAGATAATAGTGAGAGGAAATTTTGCTCTCTTTTTACATTACTTATTTATTTTTTAATATTTCTTTTTGCAAGTTACAGTAAATTTTTACACGCTGCAGTGTACTGCTGTCATAAAACAATAAATTTCATGATGTATGTCAGGGATAATACACCTGATTCTAATTCTGAGGAATGTGTTGATGTCTTAGGACATATTGCCATTAAGAAGTAGGAGATGTTTGTATTGAGAAGGATTTAGATGGATGTCCTAAGAGCCTAATGGAATCTATCCGAGGACACTGAAGGAAGCAAGGAGGAAGATTGCTGTGGCCTTGACAGAAATTTTTACATCAGGATCAGAATTATTAACACTGGCATATGGTGAAGTGAAATTTCTTGTTTCACAGTAGTGGTACAGTGCAAAGACGTGAAATTAATATAAATTACAGAAGTAAATAAAGAATGGAAATAAAGGAATAATGAGGTAGTGTTGAGGGGTTCATGGGACATTCATAAGTGTGATGACTGAAGGGAAGATGCTGTTTCTGAATCACCATGTGTGGGTCTTCAGAGTCCTTCAATCTCAGGACTCTGCAGAGAGTGGTGCGGACAGCCCAGCACATCTATAGGTGTGAACTTCCCACTATTCAGGACATTTACAAAGGCAGGTGTGTAAAAAGGGCCCGAAGGATCATTGGGGACCTGAGTCACCCCAACCACAAATCGTTCCAGCTTCTACCATCCGGGAAATGGTACCGTAACATAAAAGCCAGGGCCAGCAGGCTCTGGGACAACTTCTTCCACCAGGCCATCAGGCCGATTAATTCATGCTGATACAATTTCTATGTTATATCGATTGTCCTGTTGTACATATTATTTATTATAAATTACTACAAATTGCACATTTAGGCAGAGATGTAACATAAAGAATTTTTATCCTGATGTATATGAAGGATGTAAGAAATAAAGTCAATTCGATTCAATTCAATTCCTCCCCAACTGAAGTAAGGAATTGAGGGCGCGTACCAGATAGTGTGGCTCCTTAGTGATGGAAGGTGCCTTCTTGTGGCACCAGGCACCACCTCTTAAAGATGTCAGCAATTGGCAAGATCCCAGATAACTGTGGAATAGCCAGTGCTGTTCCTATGTTTAAGAAGAGCAAAAGGGAGAAATCAGGAATCTACTAGTCTAATGAATTGTACATCACGGATAGGGAAATTATTGGAAAATATTCTTACGGATGGGAAATTATGGAATATTTTATTTTAGGCTCTTGAGAAAAAATAATCAGTAACCAGACCAATTCCAAACTGCAGTCAAGCTGAGCCCATCCCCTCCTAATAAATTCCTGGAAAGCACTTAACTTACTTACTTAAAGACCGTTACTTACTTAATTAAAGTCCTCCATCCCTGATGGTGTTCGGGGCTTCCTTCATCATGCCAGTAGCTTCTTCTCGGTTTTCACTACTGTCAGTCATGCAAGTTCTGGGTGGAGACTCAGGAATACCGTCACACTCAGATGTAGCAGGATTCTCCATTGCTGTTTCCATAGCAGTTTCGTTTGACCAGTCAGGGTTGTTAGTCCTGAGCTGAACCACCAAAACCTGGAGGATTGGTGGACCATTCTTCGTCTGATCTCTTTCCTTTCACCTGTTCGGCATGGGTGACCCCACCAAGAGCAAAAGCATAAAGCCCTGACTCTAGACAACATAGCTCTCTGGGTCATTGAAATCTGCAACTGCCATCCATTTTCCTTCTACCACATCTGAAGAAAGAAGTATTAAGTAGGTCACTGCTCTGTTCTGTTTTGACCTGGGCTTGACCGTTGTTTAACCTAGTTGAATAAAAAATTCATCCCATTCTTGCAGTAATTAATTTTGTAACTTAGAGTAATTTTTGTCTTGTTCTGGTTGGCTGCTGCAAAACAACACGTTTCATGACACAGTATGTCAGTGTAATAAACTTGATTCTGATTCTTCAACAAACTCTTCCATTTTACCTATGTCCTTCATTCATATTTATTAAAATAGCCCAAGGCCTAAAAGGCCATTATGGTTATGTGAGAAAATGCACCCAATAGTATGCCAGTCCAACATTATCTTTCTGGTTTTATATTCTGTGATTCTAGATGCAAAATCAAATATTTGTGGAAATGCTCCTCATCAATTTCCAATCGAATAAAGATCCTTTCAATTTAATTCTTTTCTTTCTGTGGCTAAACTTTTTCCCTATCACTGTAGCTATTTCCAATTTATTTCTTGTGTCATTAGTTCTTATTTGCTTTCCCATTAATTGTTATTGTAAATTCATGTAAAGCACACCAGTTGAACTTTTTATCCTTTTTCAAGGATTTCAATAAGATTGACTAATTATAATTAGTTTATTATAAGCCCAGACTGTCTAAACCATGTTGTCTACCCTAAATTAATACCACTTCTCTAATGCCTAAAGACTGGTTTTTCTTGACATCATGCAGGGGAGCTACAACACAAGCAGGAGTATTTTCCAGGTTAGTGACTAACATAGTCAGCCACTGATAGCTCTGATCTGCTACAGTTGGAAGGGATGAGGTCATTGCTCTGAAGACTTTGGTATGCTGTGGCTGCCCTTCTCATGTCTCTCAGAGGGACTGCAAAGTAAATGTTCTACAATGAAGGAGCTTTCATCTGCTGGGAATATGTAACTTGCTGAAAACTATCCTGGAGAATCTTGCCCCATTTCATGATACCGGTAGTCCACCTTTCTTCAAATAAGTGCTAAGAAGGAAGAATTCTTCTTTCAACGGTCTAAGGGAAATTATTACTACATTCCTACTACATATTATGGCCCCCTGGTAGCAGAAGAGATACCGAGGAGCAGATTGGGAGGTAGATTTTGGAAAGGTGCAAAAATAACAGGCTTGTTAACATGGGTGACTTTAACTTCCCTAATATTGATTGGCACTTGATTAGTTCCAAGGGTTTAGATGGGGCAGAGTTTGTTAAGTGTATCCAGGATGGATTCCTGTCACAGTATGTTGACAGGCCGACTAGAGGGAATGCCATACTAGATCTAGTATTAGGTAACGAACTGGGTCAGGTCACAGATCTGTCAGTAGGTGAGCATCTGGGGGACAGTGATCACCGCTCTCTGGCCTTTAGCATTATCATGGAAAAGGATAGAATCAGAGAGGACAGGAAAATTTTTAATTGGGGAAGGGCAAATTATGAGGCTATAAGGCTAGAACTTGCAGGTGTGAATTGGGATGAAGTTTTTGCAGGGAAATGTACTATGGACATGTGGACGATGTTTAAGGATCTCTTGCAGGATGCTAGGGATAAATTTGTCCCAGTGAGGAAGATAAAGAATGGTAGGGTGAAGGAACCATGGGTGACAAGTGAAGCGGAAAATCTAGTCAGGTGGAAGAAGGCAGCATACATGAGGTTTAGGAAGCAAGGATCAGATGGGTCTATTGAGGAATATAGGGTAGCAAGAAAGGAGCTTAAGAAGGGGCTGAGAAGAGCAAGAAGGGGTCATGAGAAGGCCTTGGTGAGTAGGGTAAAGGAAAACCCCAAGGCATTCTACAATTATGTGAAGAACAAAAGGATGACAGGAGTGAAGGTAGGACCGATTAGAGATAAAAGTGGGAAGATGTGCCTGGAGGCTGTGGAAGTGAGCGAGGCCCTCAATGAATACTTCTCTTCGGTATTCACCACTGAGAGGGAACTTGATGATGGTGAGGACAATATGAGTGAGGTTGATGTTCTGGAGCATGTTGATATTAAGGGAGAGGAGGTGTTGGAGTTGTTAAAATACATGAGGACGGATAAGTCCCCGGGGCCTGATGGAATATTCCCCAGGCTGCTCCACGAGGTGAGGGAAGAGATTGCTGAGTCTCTGACTAGGATCTTTACATCCTTGTTGTCCATGGGAATGGTACTGGAGGATTGGAGGGAGGCGAATGTTGTCCCCTTGTTCAAAACAGGTAGTAGGGATAGTCCAGGTAATTATAGACCAGTGAGCCTTACGTCTGTGGTGGGAAAGCTGTTGGAAAAGATTCTTAGAAATAGGATCTATGGGCATTTAGAGAATCATGGTCTGATCAGGGACAGTTAGCATGGCTTTGTGAAGGGCAGATCATGCCTAACAAGCCTGATAGAGTTCTTTGAGGAGGTGACCAGGCATATAGATGAGGGTAGTGCAGTGGATGTGATCTACATGGATTTTAGTAAGGCATTTGACAAGGTTCCACACAGTAGGCTTATTCAGAAAGTCAGAAGGCATGGGATCCAGGGAAGTTTGGCCAGGTGGATTCAGAATTGGTTAGCCTGCAGAAGGCAGAGGGTTGTAGTGGAGGGAGTACATTCAGACTGGAGGGTTGTGACTAGTGGTGTCCCACAAGGATCTGTTCTGGGACCTCTACTTTTGATGATTTTTATTAATGACCTGGATGTGGGGGTAGAAGGGTGGGTTGGCAAGTTTGCAGACGACACAAAGGTTGGTGGTGTTGTAGATAGTGTAGAGGATTGTCGAAGATTGCAGAAAGACATTGATAGGATGCAGAAGTGGGCTGAGAAGCGGCAGATGGAGTTCAACCCGGAGAAGTGTGAGGTGGTACACTTTGGAAGGACAAACTCCAAGGCAGAGTGCAAAGTAAATGGCAGGATACTTGGTAGTGTAGAGGAGCAGAGGGATCTGGGGGTACATGACCACAGATCCCTGAAAGTTGCCTCACAGGTAGATAGGGTAGTTAAGAAAGCTTATGGGGTGTTAGCTTTCATAAGTAGAGGGATAGAGTTTAAGAGACGCGATGTAATGATGTAGCTCTATAAAACTCTAGTTAGGCCACACTTGGAGTACTGTGTCCAGTTCTGGTCGCCTCACTATAGGAAGGATGTGGAAGCATTAGAAAGGGTGCAGAGGAGATTTACCAGGATGCTGCCTGGTTTAGAGAGTATGGATTAAGATCAGAGATTAAGGGAGCTAGGGCTTTACTTTTTAGAGAGAAGAAGGATGAGAGGAGACATGATAGAGGCGTAAAAGATATTAAGAGGAATAAACAGAGTGGACAGCCAGCACCTCTTCCCCCAGGGCACCACTGCTCAGTACAAGAGGACATGGCTTTAAGGTAAGGGGAGGAAAGTTCAAGGGGGATATTAGAGGAAGGTTTTTTACTCAGAGAGTGGTTGGTACATGGAACGCATTGCCTGAGTCAGTGGTGGAGGCAGATACACTAGTGAAATTTAAGATACTACTAGACAGGTATATGGAGGAATTTAAGGTGGGGGGTTATATGGGAGGCAAGGCTTGAGGGTCGGCACAACATTGTGGGCCGAAGGGCCTGAAATGTGCTGTACTATTCTATGTTCTATGTTCTATTCTCACTGCTGTCTGTAAGGAGTTTGTATCTTCTCCCCATGACCACACGGGCTTCCTCTGGGTGCTCTGGTTTCCTCCCACAGTCCAATGATGTACCTGTTGGTAAGTTAATTGGTCATTGTAAATTGTCCTGTGATTAGACTAGGATTAAATCAGAGGATTGCTGGGCAGCGTGGCTCCATACTGCATCTCAATAAATAGTAAATAAATAAATCAGGCAGAAGGGCTAATACAATATGGGAACTGTGCTTTGATGAGGCATTGAAAGTGTAATGCTGTAAAACATGGAACAAAGAAGGAAACTCACTGTCACACATACAGGCTTCTGATGGCCATATCGTGCAGAGCATGGAAAGAATGTCAGAGGCTATAAACATGAAGAGTCTTGACTAAATGGCATAGAAACAATGCAAGAAAAAATTCAATGAACTCAGCAGGAGATGAAAAATAAATGTAACATATTAAAATTATTATACTGTTAGGGAGCCTCCTGGCAATAGTCTGCCTCCTCCCACACTGTTATGGTCTCCATCTCATTAAATTGTGAGCAACGTCATTCCACTTTAAATGAGCTCCCAAGTGACTCCAGACAAATATTGGCAAGGAAGAAATGCAGGCAGCAACATTATGTAACAGCACCTGCAAGTTCTTTTCGTAGCTTTCTCATACAGGGCATTGCTAATAAGCATTGACAACATTCCTTGCTCAATGAAATCACTGGCAGGAATTTGTTCTTGAGTGCAAATGTTAGCACACAACATGGTGGTCTATGCGTGCATTGTACTTCAGTCCCAGAAAATTCGCTTGAAGTTTCTGCAGATAAATGGCCAACAAGCACTTTCATAAAGACACAGGTGACTGCAGATGCTGGAATCTGGAGCAACAGTGAAACTGCTGGAGGAACTTACCAAGTCAGGCAGCATCTGTGGAGAAGAATGTCAATTTCCTTCAACTGTTGCTGCCTGACCCGTTAAGTTCCTCCAGCCCTTTGTTTCTTGCTTCACTTTCATGAACTCTCCTAACATTGGATAGAGACTCACTCACCTGCACAGCAGAACTTTGACCAAACAGATAAGATATGGTTGACCAGAGAGGTTGCATGCCATTAGTTTCTAATTCATTTTCCCCATATTATAATAATATACCCACATAACCTTCATTGAAGAAAATAACTGCAAAAATGTTGAAGTGAAGTTTTGCTTTTGGTATCAGTTTCCATTAGGCTTTTCTCAATGCCACACTAAAAGAATTCATTGTCACAGATGGCTGTGGAGTCCAAGTCATTGGGTACTTTCAAAGCGGAGGTTAGTAGGTTCTTGATTGGTAAAGGTGTCAAAGTTCATGGGGGAGAAGGTAGGAGAATGGGAATGAGAGGGCAAAATGAAAGAGCCATAATCAAATGGGGGAGCAGACTCAGTGGGCCGAATGGCCTAATTCTGCTCCTATGTCTTATGGTATGGGCCTAAACCTTTGTCATATAGTGGGTATCAGGAGTATCACCTCAATGCAGTTGAAGCTGCAGAACTCACAAATCAACCTGTCTGGCACACAAAACTTGCCATTGACAAATGGTTCTTCTAGTTGGAGTTGAAAACCTTCATGGCATTCATTTACCTCACTGTGTTCTAATCATCATTCACAGAGAATTCTGCATGGGCTACAAATGTTGTTACACCTGATCTTCAAGGAATACTTTTCAGCATCTGTCAGTCCGTGTTCAAAATTCCTTATGCTAGCCACCATTGCTTCTGGCTTTGTTTTATATGGTTTTGTATGTGAGAATAGTTAAGTTTTGTTAAAATTGCCTGCATTGTGATATACCTCTGTTTTGAGATTTGGTATGCACGTTGAAACAAGGGATTA
This sequence comes from Hemitrygon akajei, assembly GCF_048418815.1. Taxonomy (NCBI): domain Eukaryota; kingdom Metazoa; phylum Chordata; class Chondrichthyes; order Myliobatiformes; family Dasyatidae; genus Hemitrygon; species Hemitrygon akajei. The sequence goes on from NC_133136.1 coordinate 30,854,187, forward strand.
CAATGGGCTATGAGGTCATAGCTAGGAGACATTGCACCCACCCCAACTTGTCAGTAATGAGAACATTTGGTTAAGAGATGGATTGACCATAGTGGCACTGAAAGCAGAAATATCTAGTCACCAAACAAAACAAAAGATAAAATAAATTATTATAGAGAAACAAACCTTCAGAGGAATTGGAGAAAGCTAATTTACTAATTTATCATGCATTTTATGAACTGGGACCAATATAACTAATGTTTTGTCAGTTAATGTGGGAAACTTTGAAATAGTTATTTACATCCTGGAGAGAAATAACATGCTCAAAACTAGTCAGGGATTGAATTTGCAGGAAATTATTTTTGGGAGAGAGCCTGAAAGAGAATATACAGCAACTCTTGCTGGTAATTGTAAGAATTTTTTTGTTTAAAAACCAATAAGTCTGTTAAGTTAATTAAAAGCAATGTGTACTTATTTCACTTCTCACTACCACTCCTCACAACCTTGCTGTGGACTTTTGTTGCTCCACAGCCTACCCTTTGCATGGGCAACCAATACTTCCAGCTCTTGATCACAGGGCAGTGGGAGAGCCCACAACTTTCAAGGTTGTAGGATTTGCTTAATTAGCCCCAGTCATCAGTTAGAGTGATGGATGAAAAACTTACCAATGCTGCAGGATTTAAAAGGTCAACAAGAGGGACTGTTTTGCTGATAGTCACATTCAGTCCATGGAGATGAGTTTCTGTTTAATGCCTGTCACATCTATTATCCATGCAGCTCCTATTCTGTTCTCCCTGTCTTTGGCCTCCTACACTGACCCATCATCTGGAATAATGTCTCATCTTCCAGCTTGGCAAGTTACCCTTAAGGACTCAACATTAAATCTGACAGTCTCAGATTATAATATTATAAAACATAGGAGCAGAATTAGGCCATTTGGCCTATTGAGTCTGCCCTGCCATTCTTTCATGGCTGATTTATTATCCCTCTCAACCTCATTCTCCTGTCTTTTCCTTGTACCTCTGACACCCTTACTCATCGAGAATATATTGACCTTACTTTAAATATATCCAATGACAGCCTCCACAGTCATCTGTGGTAATGAATTCTACTTTATCTGCTTCCAAGCAGATACAATAGGCTCTTTTAAGAGACTCCTAGATAGGTATATGGAACTTAGAACAATAGAGGGCTATGGGGTAAGGAAATTCTGGGCAGTTTCTAGAGTAAGTTACATGGCACAACATTGTGGGCTGAAGGGCCTGTAATGTGCTGTAGATTTCTGTGCTCTATGTTCCACCTCTCCCCAATCCCTACTGCCTGGCATCTTTTTTATACTTGAAACATTTATCTTTTCTTACTGTATTTCAGATCTCATTCATCTCCAATTTACAGCTCCTCCCGATATTTTGTTATTTACCTTTCAGATGACACCCCACAAACATTCCTGGTTACCATCCTGCCACAAAACCTTTCTTCTCGCCACCTATTCCCATCTTCCTCTGCAACTTTAAACTTGTTTGATGTCCAACTCCCCCCCCCCCCCCCCCCATTTCTGGAACATTCCTGGAACATTGATCCTGTTCTGCCCTTCTCAAATGCTGTCTGACCTGCTGGGTCATTTTAAATATTTTCAGTTTTCATTGAGAGGATGAGTAATTTTGGCCAGAAAGAAAGTTACAGCTGCCTGGAACTTTATTTAAAAATGAATTTGCGGAACAAGACTCCTACCCTTCAAAGGCATATAACTTTACCACCAAAGTCATTTCTGTAATACAGCCAAAGTTGTATTAGACGCGTCTACAGAATAAGTCATGTTAAATTGATGCCCCGCTGCTACCTCAGGATATTTTGTTAAATATGGAGAACTGGTTTAAGTCTTTACAGAAAATAAATAGTGGATTTGAGTATATAATAACAAAAACAGAAAAAATCCAGAGATAGGCTGGAAATAAGACCCATTTAATAAATTCCCTTTAAGATGTTGCCTTAATCATAATTCTCAGCTCAGGGCTTGTTGCCAATTCAGCATGTTTTTTTTGTTGTAAACTCCTTTTGCTATTGCATCAGCTTTTTTTACTTTGTATGCTCCATGTGTTACAATTGATCTACGCAGAACAGCTTTGGGGTAAAAGTCAAATTGATGTTTAGATGTATAAATGCAAGCTCAGTCATCATGAGCTGCTTAATCCCAATTCTTGGGAGACTTGCCATTTAATGAAAACATTGCTAATGCCATTCCTTTATTTTAAAAGGGAACGAAAGATTAAATATCTGCAAAGTTCTTAATTTCATATTAATTGTGGAGCAAGGATTCCAAAATTTATTATCACCGATAATCCTTTGAATAAGGATTATCTGATCAAAGAAAACCATTAGAACTAGTGGAGCACAAGTTAAATCTGACTAATCCAAGTGATCTTCTTCTCCCACCAGGACCACATGATAAATCCGCAGCATTTTCTAACACTGCCAGTTTATCCAGATCTTATTACATTCAGAATCCAAGCAGCTTCTTCATTCTTGTTAAACAATGGTGTAAATCACCAATATAGTACTGCAGATATGCTTCTGTCTCTGATAAATTTCCATCTTCATTGGTCAGAGTCATGGAGTCATATAGCACTAGAGCACAGAAAAAGGCCCTTTGGCCCTTCTAGTCCACGCTGAACCAGTAATCTGCCTAGTCCTACCGACCTGCACCTGGACCACAGCCCTCCATATGTCTCCCATCCATGTACCTATCCAGATTTTCTTTAAATGTTGAAATCAAACCCAATTATCCACTTCTGCTCTCAGTTTGTTCCACACTCCTACCACCGTCTAAATGAAGAGGTTCCCCTTCATGTTCCCCTTAAACATTTCACCTTTCACCATTAACCCATGACTACTAGTTCTAGTCTCATTCAACCTCAGTGGAAAAAGCCAGCTTGCATTTACCTTATCTATACCCATCATAATTTTGTATACTATCAAATCTCCCTTCAGTCTCCTATACTCCAGAGTATTATGTCCTAGCCAATTCAACCATTCCCTGTAATTTAGATTTTCAAGTCCTGGCAACATCCTTGTCAATTGTCTGCATTCTTTCTATCCCATTGACATCTTTCCTGTAGGTAGGTGACCAAAACTGCACACAGTATTTCAATTTAGGTCTAACCAACATCTCAACAATTTCAACATAACATCCCAACTCCTATAATCAATACCTTGATTAATGAAAGTCAGTGTGCCAAAACCTCTCTTTACAACCCTACCTACCTGTGATGCCATTTTCAAGGAATTATGGATCCTCATTCCCAGAGACCTCTGCGCTACCTCACTCTTCCATGCACTTACCGTTCAATGTGTAAGTCCTACCCTGGTTTGTCCTCCCAAAGTGCAAAACCTTACATTTGTCTGCATTACATTCCATCTGCCATTTTTCAGGCCATTTTTCCAGCTGATCCTGATCCTGCTGCAAGCTTTGATAGTCTTCCTCACTGTCCATTAAGCAATCTCGGTGTCATCTGCAAATGTGCCGATCTGGTTTATTACATTATCATCTAGATTGTTGATATAGACGACAAGCAACAACAGACCCAGCACTGATCCCTTCAGCACAGGCCTGGTCACAGGTCTCCAATCAGAAAGGCAACCATTTACTAACACTCTCTGGCTTCTCCTGCAAAGCTAATATCTAATCTAATTTACTACCTCATCCTTAATACCAAGTGACTGAAACTTCTTGACCAGCCTTCCATGGAGGACCTTGTCAAAAGCCTTGCTAATGTCCAGGTAGACAACATTAACTGTCTTGCCTTGTTCAATTTTCCTGGTAACTTACTAAAAAACTCCATAAGTTTCTCAGACAATAATTTAAACTATTAATAATTCAACAATAGATTCCTGTTTTATATTTGTCATCAGCTTATTTTGCCTGTCTTGCTTGCGTTTACACTATCTTGACCCTGGCTTTGTATTTTAGCCTGAGCTCTGGATTTTGCTGTCCTTCCTTTGACCAGTTTTGAAATGCAACCCAAGTGTATTTGAGCCATCTCATATTTTAAAGCCATTCACTCTTTTATTACAATGCTATCTAACCATTTTTAATTACAATTAACCTGGGCCTGATCTCAACTCAATCAATAATGTTAACTGCCCTTGACTTGAGTATTTTTATATTCAAAAATGCTCTTGCTCTTCTCCATAACTAATTATTCTATGCAATATAAATGCCGCGTCTCTTGAAATGCTCTCAACATTTCAAAATCTACTGTATGTCAGATTGCTGTTTATTGGTTATGGTTCAACACCATCATCAGTACTAATCGCCAAGCTTCAAAATTTAGGCTTCTGTATTTTCCTCTACAACTAACTCCTTGACTTCTTTATTGGGAGACCACAGTCAGTGTGTTTAAGTAATAACATTTCTGCCTTGCCGACAGAGATTTAATCATGGACTTCAGGAAGGGGGAGGTTTGGTGAACACATCAGTCATTATTGACGGAGTCAGTGATGGAAAGCAACTTGAAGTTCTTGAGTGCCAACATTTTGGAAGATCCTGGCCCAAAAGAATGTAAAAAGAATCTTAAGAAAGAAATTAGAAAAGCTAAAAGAAGATATTTGGATTCAGTTTATTGTCATTTAGAAACCACAAATGCAATGCAGTTAAAAAATGAGACAACGTTCCCCCAGAATGATATCACAAAAGCATATGACAAAACAGACTACACCAGAAAATCCACGTAATGTTTGGCAATCCCCAATCCAGAGTCCGGAGAGGCTGCTGCGTATTAATATCGCACTACCATCTAGCGCGTTCCCCGGAAAGGAGCTCCAAATCCACCAGAGAAAACAAGACCAAAAACTAAAGGTACAAGACCTGCACAAAACCACATAATTAAAACATATAGTTACAACAGTGCAAACAATAGCACAATTGATAAAAAGCAGACTATGGGCACAGTAAAAATAGTCCAAGATGTTAAAGGACTGTAAGTTCAAAAGAAATCACCACAGTTTCCACAATTCCCCAGGGTCCTGACAGATTCACCATCCCATGCCAGCAGCAGAAGGGTGTACCCCCGCTATGGACTTCCAAGGTGCCGCCCGACTCAGCCTCACAGACGCAGCACACACTGAAAGCGACCTGAGTCCGTTGAACCTCCGAGCCGACGACCATCCCCTCCGGTACAGCTTCTCCGAGCACCATCCTCTGCCGAGCGTATCAAGACAGCCCCACCAACGGCCATCGGCAACGCGACCCCGAGGACTGGGGGCCTGTTCTTCCCAGCAGAGTCCCGGACCTCACAGCAGCAGCAGCAGCGAAGAAGGTCTTCCTGGAATTTCCCAATGTTTCTCCATGCTTCCACGTATGTTTTCAATTGATTATGATTGTGCACGGCATCCCACTTCACAAATAACAGATAATCAGTTCCAGAGTGGCCGCTGCAAGCTGTGTCGCGCCGCCATCAAATTTATTCCAAATGAGGTTGCTTTGGCAAGTAAGGTGAAAATAAATCCAAAGGGTTTCTACGGTTATATTAATAACAAAAGGATAGTGAGGGATAAAATTGGTTCCTTCGAGAATCAGAATGGACAGCTATGTGTGGAGCCAAAAGAGACGGGGGAGATTTTGAACAATTTCTTTTCTTTGGTATTCACTAAGGAGAAGGATATTGAATTGTGTAAGGTAAGGGTAACAAGTAGTGTAGTTATGGAAACTATGATGATTAAAGAAGAGGAAGTACTGGTGCTTTTAAAGAACATAAAAGTGGATAAATCTCCAGGTCCTAACAGGATATTCCCTAGGACCTTGAGGGAAGTTAGTGTAGAAATAGCAGGGGCTCTGACAGAAATATTTCAAACGTCATTAGAGATGGAGATAGTGCCAGAGGACTGGCGTATTGCTCATGTGGTTCCATTGTTTAAAAAGGGGTCTAAGAGTAAACCTAGCAATTATTGGCCTGTAAGTTCGACGTCTGTAGTGGGTAAATTAATGGAAAGTATTCTTAGAGATGGTATATATAATTAGCTGGATAGACAGCATCTGATTAGGAACAACAACATGGATTTGTGCGTGGGAGGTCATGTTTGACAAATCTTATTGAATTTTTTGAAGAGGTTACTAGGAAAATTTACGAGGGTAAAGCGGTGGATGTTGTCTATATGGACTTCAGTAAGGCCTTTGGCAAGGTTCCACATGGAAGGTTAGTTATGAAGGTTCAATCGTTAGGTATTAATATTGAAGTAGTAAAATGGATTCAACAGTGGCTGGATGGGAGATGCCAGAGAGTAGTAGTGGATAACTGTTTGTCAGATTGGAGGCCAGTGACTAGTGGTGTGCCTCAGGGATCTGTACTGGGTCCAATGCTGTTTGTCATATACATTAATGATCTGGATGATGGTGTGGTAAATTGGATTAGTGAGTATGCAGATGATACTAAGATAGGTGGCGTTGTGGATAATGATGTAGGTTTTCAAAGCTTGCAGAGAGATTTAGGCCAGTTAGAAGAGTGGGCTGAAAGATGGCAGATGGAGTTTAATGCTGATAAATGTGAGGTGCTACATTTTGGTAGGACTAATCAAAATAGGACATACATGGTAAATGGCAGGGTATTGAGGAATGCAGTAGAACAGAGTGATCTAGGAATAATAGTGCATAGTTCCCTGAAGGTGGAATCTCATGTGGATAGGGTGGTGAAGAAAGCTTTTGGTATGCTGGCCTTTATAAATCAGAGCATTGAGTATAGGAGTTGGGATGTAATGTTAAAATTGTACATAGAAACATAGAAAATAGGTGCAGGAGTAGGCCATTCGGCCCTTTGAGCCTGCACCGCCATTCAGTATGATCATGGCTGATCATCCAACTCTTAACCCTGTACCTGCTTTCTCTCCATACCCCCTGACCCCTTTAGACACAAGGGCCATATCTAACTCCCTCTTAAATATAGCCAATGAACTGGCCTCAACTGTTTCCTGTGGCAGAGAATTCCACAGGTTCACCACTCTCTGTGTGAAGAAATTTTTCCTCATCTCGGTCCTAAAAGGCTTCCCCTTCATCCTTAAACTGTAACCCCTCACTCTGGACTTCCCCAACATTGGAAACAATCTTCCTGCATCTAGCCTGTCCAATCCCTTTAGAATTTTATACGTTTCAATAAGATCCCCCCTCAATCTTCTAAATTCCAGTGAGTATAAGCCTAGTCGATCCAGTCTTTCTTCATATGAAAGTCCTGCCATCCCAGGAATCAATCTGGTGAACCTTCTTTGTACTCCCTCTATGGCAAGAATGTCTTTCCTCAGATTAGGGGACCAAAACTGCACACAGTACTCCAGGTGTGGTCTCACCAAGGCCTTGTACAACTGCAGTACAACCTCCCTGCTCCTGTACGAGAATCCAACTTGCTATGAATGCCAACATACCATTCGCCTTTTTCACCGCCTGCTGTACCTGCATGCCCACTTTATTTTAAATAAATTTTTTAAAAAGAAATTTCAAATGGTTACAGAAGGAAAAAAAATTATCAACCCTTCCCTCTCCCCTTAACCCCTCCCACTTAACATATCCCTGTAGAAAGAGAAAAAAAAGAGAGAAAAAAAAAGAAAGAAAGATTGCCTGGATATCGGAAGATCCCCACATGCTCCATGGAGTTCATAACAGCTTTAGTATATATATTTATTTCTTTCCCCAAATATAACCAATAATTTTATCTTTTGTAAATAAGGGCACCAAATTTTCAGAAATATTTCATATTTATCTCTTAAATTATAAGTAATTTTTTCAAGTGGAATGCAGCTGAAAATTTCATTCTTCCAATGATCTATACTTAAGTGTGAATCCAATTTCCAAGTAACTGCAATAGCCTTTTTGGCTACTGCCAATGCAATTTTTATGAATTCTTTCTGATATTTATTCAGATTAGATTTCGGTTTTATCCCTTCAATATCGCCTAGTAAAAATAACGTTGGATTATGTGGAAGTTGTGTTCCAATAATTTGTTCCAATAAAACTCTTAAATTTGTCCAAAAAGGTTGAATTTTAAAACAAGACCAAGTAGAGTGTAAAAAAGTATCAATTTCTTGATTACATCGGAAACATTGATCAGATAAATTTGGGTTTAATTTATTTATTTTTTGTGGTGTAATATATAATTGATGTAAAAAATTAAATTGCACTAATCTTAACCGGACGTTTGTTGTATTTGTCATACTGTCAAGACATAGTCTTGACCAACTTGTTTCTTCAATTTTAATATTCAAATCAGTTTCCCATTTTTGTCTTGACTTATGAATTCCTTGTTTAATTGCCTGTTTTTGAATCAAACTATACATACAAGAAATATTTTTTTTAATTTTTCCTTTTTGAGTTAAAGTTTCTATTTCATTAGGTTTCAGCAATGACATTGTTTGACCCAATTTATCTCTTAAATAAGTCCTTAATTGGAAATAACAAAAAAGAGTGTTGTTTGATATTTTGTATTTATTCTTTAATTGATCAAATGACATTAATATACCTCCTTCAAAACAATCTCCTATATATCTAATCCCTTTTTGAAACCAATTGTATAAAAGTTGGTTATCCATTGTAAAAGGAATAAGTTTATTTTGAATTAAAGGTCCCTTTGCTAATAAAGATTTCTTTATCTCATCATCAGCATTTATCTTATCCCATAAATTCAATCAAATGTTTTAATATAGGAGATTCTTTCTTTTCCCGTATCCATTTAGATTCCCACTTATATATAAAATCTTCTGGTATATTTTCTCCTATTTTATCTAATTCTATTCTAATCCATGCCGGTTTATCTTCATCAAAAAAAGATGCAATAAATCTAAGTTGATTTGCTTTATAATAATTCTTAAAGTTTGGAAGTTGTAACCCTCCTAGGTCAAATTTCCATGTCAATTTTTCCAACGATATTCTTGACATCTTGCCTTTCCAAAGGAACTTACTCACACATTTATTTAACTCTTGAAAAACTTCTGCAGTAATTGTATTGGTAGTGTTTGGAATAAGTATTGTAATCTACGGAATGTATTCATTTTTACAGCATTTACTCTGCCTACTAATGTTATTGGTAATGTAATCCATTTATCAAGATCTTCTTGAATTTTTTTCAATAATGGTAAATAATTTAATTTATATAATTCTTTATATCATTATCAACTCTTATACCTAAATATACCATTTATCAGCCATCTAATTTGAGTTATTAGTCAACATTGACTATAATCTCCTTTAGTAAGGGGTAGAATTTAACTTTTATCCCAATTTATTTTGTAGCCTGATATTTTTCCATATTCTTCCAATCTAGAAGATAATTTACGCAGCGAATACAATGAGTTTGTTAAATAAAGCAAAACATCGTCAGCAAATAAATTAATCTTATATTCCTCCTGGTTAACTCTGAAACCCATAATATCTGGGTCCGTTCTAATTAATTCCGCTAATGGTTCTATCGCCAACACAAATAAAGCAGGTGATAATGGACAACCTTGTCTAGTTGACCTTGTTAACTGAAATGATGTTGAAATTTGACCATTTGCCACTACTTTAGCTTTGGGATTAGTATTTAAGGTTTTGATCCATTTTATAAAAGACACTCCTAATCCATATTTTTCCAATACCTTAAATAAAAAATCCCATTCCAATCTATCAAATGCTTTTTCTGCATCTAAGGCAACTGCCACACTCATTTTCTCCCTCTTTTGTGCCAAATGAATTATGCTAAGTAACCGAGTTACATTATCTGCCGATTGTCTATTTTTGATAAATCCTGTTTGATCCATATGTATTAATTTTGGTAAGTATTTAGATAATCTATTAGATAAAATTTTTGCTATTATTTTATAGTCGGTATTCAACAAAGAAATAGGTCTATATGATGTTGGCTTTAAAAGATCTCTATCTTTTTTTGGCAATACTATTAAAATAGCTGTCGAAAAAGATTCTGGAAGTTTATGCGTTCTTTCCGCTTGGTGTATTAACTCCATAAAAGGAGGAATTAATAAATCTTTAAACTTTTTATAAAATTCGGGCGGAAAACCATCCTCTCCTGGGGATTTATTACTCTGAAGTGATCCTAGAGCTTCTTCGACCTCTCTTAATGTAAAAGGCATATCTAATCCCTTCTGTTCTTCCGAATTCAATTTTGGAAGAATTATTTGTGATAAAAACCTTTCTACCTCGACATTATCATTTTGTGATTCTGATTGATACAGTTCAGAATAAAAATTCTTAAAAGTTTCATTAATTTCTAAAGGTTTATAAGTAATTTTATTTACACTTGTTCTAATTGCATTTATCGTTTTGGAAATCTGGTCTGTTTTTAACTGCCAAGCAAGAATCTTGTGTGATCTTTCACCTAGTTCGTAATATCTCTGTTGAGTTCTCATAATTGCTTTTTCTGTTCGGTATGTCTGAAGTGTATTATATTGTAACTTCTTGTTAACAAGTTGTCTTTTCTTCACTTAAACATTATCTTACTGTTTTTTTTTACGGGAGAGCTGGATTTCCATGTCTCGATCCTACATCATCATGTGATGTCCCCCGCATGCCCACTTTCAATGACTGATGTACAATGACACCCAGGTCTCGTTGCACTTCCCCTTTTCCTAATCGGCCACCATTCAGATAATAATCTGTTTTCCTGTTCTTGCCACCAAAGTGGATTACCTCACGTTTATCCACATTAAATTGCATCTGCCATGAATTTGTCCACTCACCTAACCTATCCAAGTCACCCTGCATCCTCTTAGCATCCTCCTCACAGCTAACACTGCCGCCCAGCTTCGTGTCATCTGCAAACTTGGAGATGCTGCATTTAATTCCCTCGTCTAAATCATTAATATATATTGTAAACAACTGGGGTCCCAGCACTGAGCCTTGCGGTACCCCACTAGTCACTGCCTGCCATTCTGAAAAAGTCCCGTTTACTCCCACTCTTTGCAATTGGTGTGCCATTGCATGTGGCATTGGTGTGGCCAAATTTGGAGTATTGTGTACAGTTCTGGTCACTGAATTATAGGAAAGATGTCAACAAAATAGAGAGAGTACAGAGGAGATTTACTAGAATGTTACCTGGGTTTCAGCATCTAAGTTACAGAGAAAGGTTGAACAAGTTAGGTCTTTATTCTTTGGAGCGTAGAAGGTTGAGGGGGGACTTGATAGAGGTATGTAAAATTATGAGGGGGATAAATAGAGTTGATGTGGATAGGCTTTTTCCATTGAGAGTAGGAGAGATGCAAACTAGAGGACATGAGTTGAGATTTAAGGGGCAAAATTTTAGGGGTAACACAAGGGGGAACTTCTTTACTCAAGGAGTGGTAGCTGTGTGGAATGAGCTTTCAGTAGAAGTGGTAGAGGCAGGTTCGATTTTGTCATTTTAAAAAAATTGGATAGGTATATGGACAGGAAAGGAATGGTGGGTTATGGGCTGAGTGTAGGGAGGTGGGACTAGGTGAGAGTAAGCATTCGGCATGGAGTAGAAGGGCCAAGATGGCCTGTTTCTGTGCTGTAATTGTTATATGGTTAAAACATTGATATATTCACAAAGAGGCATGCCACTTTATTAGGAGATTGAGGGATTTGGTATATCACCAAAGACACTCACAAATTTCTATGGATGTACATGGAGAACTTCTGACCGATTGTGATACAGCCTGGTATGGAGGCTCCAGTTCAATGAAACACAAAAGCTTGCAGAGGATTGCTGACCCATTCAGGAAGCTCCATCATGGGAAGAACCTTGTCCACCGCTAAGAACAACAACAAGAGTGCTTCAAGAAGGCAGCATCCATCACTAAGGATCTACACCATCTGGGACATGCCCTTTTCTCATTGCTACCATCAGGTAGGATATTTAAAAACCCCAGACACCACACCCAATGATTCAGAAACAACTCCAGTGGCCTTGTTTAATCTTAATTTCTGGTCTGGTCTGTGTGGAGTTTGAATTGAATGGAATTGACTTTATTACTTACATCCTTCATATACACAAGGAGTAAAAATCGTTATGTTACATCTCCATCTAAATGTGCAATGTGCAATTTATAGTAATTTATAATAAATATTATGTACAACAGGATAGTCAATATAACATAGAAATACAGTTGTGTCAGTATGAATTAAGCAGTCTGATGGCCTGGTGGAAGAAACTATTATTCCTGAGGAACATGGGTTTCCTTTGCTAACAGGCCCTTTGTTGACTTGGTTCACCAAAGAGCCTGTTCCCATGCTTTTTATCTCTATAACACAAGGAGCAATTCTTGTTTTGCTAATATACTTCACTATCTTCTTCCCATTCTATAATAACCTATAAAGATACTAAGTAACTTAAATCATCTTTATTATTTCTCTTCTTTTAACTCCAAATAAATCAAATTAGTTAATTAAAGGCAAATATATGAGAATATAACTTATATACCTTAAGTGTTGACTGCATTTCCACGCTCTTACCATTGAAGAAATGTTGCAAAATCCTCTCTGGCATGTCTCAGGGTTGTTCCTGAACCATGAAAGTTAGCATGCTCTGATCCCTACTGACCAGTATCATCCAACAACTGAGAAACGGACACGAATGCTGCATGAACTTAACAAGTTAGGTAGCACCTATGGAAGGAAATAAACACTTCCCTCTACTGCCCTTTTCTCTCTTCTATGGTCCACTATCCAGTTCTATCAGATCCCTTCTTCTTCAGCCCTTTGGCTCTTCCACCTATCATCTTGCAACTTTTTACTTCAATCCCCTCTTCCTCCTTACCTGGTTTAACCTATCGCCTGCCACCTTCCCCTCCCCCACTTTCTTAGTCTGGCTTCTTCTCCCTTCTTTCCAATCCTGATGAAGGGCTTCAGCCCAAGATGTTCACTGTCCAGTCCTCTCCATAGTCACTGCCTGATTTTGCTGACTTCCTCCAGCCTTTTGTGTGTGTTGCTTAAAATTTCCAACAGCTGCAGAATCACTTGAGTTTATCATACAACTGATGATCTTTGTTTGATGCTAATGTTACTGTCTTCCTTGCATAAATCTTACACTCATTGGAGATTCTGCTGACTGTTTCTTAAGTCTCATATTTAACAATCTTATCCATGCATTGAAATTACTTTGCAACTTTATCCTCACTCAAAATTTACGTATCTGGCTATAGGGATAATTCCTTATGGATAAGTCTCTCTTGCCTCACTAGTGATCACATGCAGTTCTCTAATCACCTTGCTATGAATCCCCTTCCTCAGCCTCTTTTCATTCCTTTCTTCTTTTAAGAAAGTGCATTTTACTATAGCTAACTTTTCAGCCCATGCCATAATGTTTCCTTGTTTACCAATGCAACTTTTTCTCTAATAATTCGATAATAAACATTTTGTAAAAATGTAATTTGGCCTTTTTCACGGGCAGTATCTTACATCTGCCTGGAGCAGACTCCTTAAGTGCTGAACGGCATAATTCTACTCTTACGTGTGGTGGTCTGTGGTCTAAATATCCTAAAGGATGTCTTAATTTAAATAGTGACAATATTGACTATCCGAAAAAAATGACTCTCCGTTGGCAACTTGAATTGCCAGAATGAGATTTGAATCATGATTAAGGGGAAAGATTAGCGTGGATCCAAATTTTTCTTCAACCTCCACTGACAATTTCACTGATTTGAACCAGGGTTACTTCTCTGAAGTCAGGATAATCAGAGAGCCTATAATAAATTCACAAAATGTATTAAAAATATATGTCCATTATAGTCATAATGAACACAAAGCTGTCTGCTAATCTAGGTATTAACTCACAAGGGTACATTTTGCTGTTCAAATTTGCATCACGTTAAAACAATCTCTGGTGTGCTAAAACTCGAGACGAATATGGCCTTCTTGTTCATTATTCCTTAATTATAGAAGGTTTTGCAAAATCCTGAGACTGCTCAATCAATGATTTGATTAAATCGTCAGACTGAGTAGATTTATACTAAAATTATGGTCATTACCTTCAGTTTCCTCTGATTATACCACATGTATTCATTTTCCAGCATTGATTTAAATGTGATTGGTAGTTGATGGGTCTTGTTAGAGATAATTCTGAGTGGTACAGTTCCTGCTGCAGCTATCACACACCTGTCCATCAGTATTTCTGATTCATTCAAATGTTTCATCGGCTTCCTTTTACCTCACTCGTCTGTCTTTTTTATTGCTGCCCTGTCTTTCTCTTATATCATTTATTCTGAACTATCTCTTTTACTTGCTCTTCATCATCTTGATTGCTTTCTTCCTATGAGCTTAGAAAATCAGTACAGATGAAGGATAACTATATACTTCCATTTTCATTCAATTATCAAAAAATGACCTTAAAAGCCTCCCTCTATCCCAGTCTCCTCAATCATCCCCACTATTCCCCCTCACTGTCCTCTCACCCTCTCTCCCCTCTCTCCTCTCCCATCACTCATCACTCTCTGTACTCTCCCCGTCATCCCACATCCCCACTCCCTATCTCCCCGTTTCTTCTCTCTCCAGTCTTCCTCATGCCCTCTCCCCTTTCTTCCTCCCCTCTCCCCACTACCCCTCACCTCTCCCCCTCTCTCCCCCTTCCCTCTCCTCTCCCCCTCCCCTATTTCCCCTCCCCTTCCCACCTCTCCCCATCTCTCACCTCCTTTCTATCCCACTCTCTAACCCCTCCCTCCTCTCTCCCCCTCTTCCCTGTGCCTCTCTCTTTCTCCCTTTCTTGCTCCCCCCTCTCTACCCGCCTCTCTCTCTCTCTATCTCATTGTATTGAATATTTTCAATCAAAACTGAGAAAAAATTGCTAACATTAGCTTTCAAGAGCAACATTTTTACGATTATTTGTTCAAAAAATGCTCCTCTACTCACTAATAAAAATTGAAAGTGCGTCCAATGTTAAACACTTCAGACACGTTTAGAAGATCTAGAAATAGTGGTCCTGTTTCTTAGACCATAAGGCACAGGAGGAGAATTCAGCCATTTGGCCCATTGAGTCTATTCTGCCATTCAATCATGGCTGATTTATTATGTCTGTTAACCTCAATCTCCTTCCTTCTCCCCATATCCTTTGAAGCCCTTACTAATCAAGAACCTAACTAACTCTGCTTTAAATACACCCAATGACTTGGCCTCCACCACTATCTGTACCAACAAATTCCACATTTTCACCACCCTCTGACTAAACAATGTCCTCCTCATCTCTGCTCAAAAGGAATGTCCTTTTATTCTGAGGCTGTGCCCTCTGGCCCTAGAGCCACCACTATAAAATTGATCATTTTTTTATAGGTTGTTTTCTTTTTAGTCATAGTGTTATGTCTAGTATTTATTTAATATTGAGATGGAGAGAAAGGTGTATTCGAGAGACCAACTACTTGCGCTGAGAAATGCGCAAGTCAGTGTTGCGCAACAGATCCAGATCCCGAACGAAATTAAACGGAGGTTCCGTGGCTCCAGGGCTGGAAAACTGCGCAGGTATAAGTGGACGGAGAGGAAGAAGAGTTATAAACCCGCTGTTCCTTCGGTCATTATGGGGAACGTGAACTCGCTGCCAAATAAAGTGGATGAGCTAGCCTCACTAGTAAGGAATGTTAAAGCATACAAGGAATGCAGTTTAATGTGCTTTTCCGAAACATGGCTGACGGCTAACATCCCGGATGTAAATGTAGAATTACCTGGTTTTACTACGGTAAGATTTGACAGAGATGCCAAAAAGTGTGGGAAGAAGAAAGGAGGGGGACTCGCTCTCTACATTAACGTAAGATGGTGTAACCCCGGGCATGTGAGTACAAAGATCTCCGTTTGTGAAAAGGATATTGAGCTGATCGCCGTGAGTATGAGGCCATATTACCTGCCTCGAGAATTCACAAACGTCATTGCGGTGATTGTGTATGTCCCGCCGCGTGCCGACGCAACGGTAGCGTGTGACGTCATCAGCTCCGCCGTTGCTAAGCTTCAGACACAACACCCTGAGGCACTGGTGTTAATTACAGGGGACTTCAACCATGTGACTTTGGACAAGACACTACCTGCTTTCTCCCAGTACGTGGATTGTTACACCAGGGGTAACAGGACTATTGACCTGCTGTATGCAAACGTACAGGATGCATATAGTGCATCCCCGCTGCCTGCACTGGGGAAAGCTGATCACAACCTGGTTTTGTTACAGTCAAGATATAAATCAATTGTGATGAGGCATC
Source organism: Hemitrygon akajei (assembly GCF_048418815.1). Lineage (NCBI taxonomy): Eukaryota > Metazoa > Chordata > Chondrichthyes > Myliobatiformes > Dasyatidae > Hemitrygon > Hemitrygon akajei. The sequence goes on from NC_133136.1 coordinate 30,870,327, forward strand.
CCACTACCACACGCTCTTTCAGGAAGTGGACTCCTGAAGCTGAACAGGCCCTGAGAGACTGCTTCGGTACTACTAACTGGGATGTACTGCAAGGGGGGGGGGGCGTTGAGGAGGTCACTGAATGCACAACGGACTATATTAACTTTTGTGTGGATGCCGTTGTCCCTGTTAGAACTGTTCGCTGCTATCCCAATAATAAGCCCTGGATCACTAGTCACATCAAAGGCCTCCTAAACCAGAAGAAGAGGGCCTTTAAAGATGGTGATCGGTTGGAGCTTAAAAGAGTTCAGAAGGAACTCAGAGTACAGATAAGGGGGGCAAAGGAGCAGTATAGGAGAAAGTTAGAACAAAAGCTGCAGGAAAAAAGCATGAAGGAGGTGTGGGATGGGATGAAGATCATCACCGGATGTGGTGCAAAGCGGGGGGCAAACATAAGTGGAGATGTGGAGAAAGCGAACCAGCTGAACAACTTCTTCAATAGGTTCGACAGCACAATCTCACCCTCACTGCAGAACTCCACACCAGGCTTACTTCCCTCACAGGAAAATATCCACTCACAGGAGACCTGGCCCACGCCCAGGTTTACGGCTGCACAGGTGGAAGGTCAACTGAGGAAGATCTGTACCAGCAAGGCGGCTGGACCGGATGGAGTTTCCCCACGATTACTGAGGGCCTGTGCGACTGAACTGGGAGAACCACTACAGCGCATCTTCAACATGAGTCTAGATCAGAGAAGAGTACCCAGACAGTGGAAAACATCTTGTATTGTCCCGGTACCGAAGAAACCACAACCAAAGGAGTTGAATGACTTCAGACCTGTTGCCTTGACGTCGCACGTGATGAAGACCATGGAGCGGCTGATAATACAGAATCTGAGGCCACAAACCAGGCACGCCCGGGATCCGCTTCAGTTTGCGTATAAGGAGAAGGTGTGAGTGGAGGATGCTATCACGTATTTGCTGCACAAATCACTCTCTCACCTAGATGGGGTCAGTTGTGCTGTGAGGATTACATTCCTTGACTTCTCTAGTGCCTTTAACACCATCCAGCCCAAGATCTTAAAGCACAAACTAACGGAGATGGGAGTAGACTCTCACATGGTGGATTGGATAGTGGACTACTTGACAGATAGACCTCAGTATGTGCGGTTGGGAGACTGTAGGTCTGACACAGTGGTCAGCAGCACAGGAGCGCCACAGGGAACCGTACTCTCTCCGGTCCTGTTCACCCTGTACACATCTGACTTCCAATATAACTCGGAGTCCTGCCATGTGCAGAAGTTCGCTGATGACACGGCCATAGTGGGGTGTGTCAGGAATGGACAGGAGGAGGAGTATAGGAAACTGATACAGGACTTTGTGATATGGTGCAACTCAAACTACCTGCGTCTCAATGTCACCAAGACCAAGGAGATGGTGGTGGACTTTAGGAGATCTAGGCCTCATATGGAGCCAGTGATCATTAATGGAGAATGTGTGGAGCAGGTTAAGACCTACAAGTATCTGGGAGTACAGTTGGACGAGAAGCTAGACTGGACTGCCAACACAGATGCCTTGTGCAGGAAGGCACAGAGTCGACTGTACTTCCTTAGAAGGTTGGCGTCATTCAATGTCTGCAGTGAGATGCTGAAGATGTTCTATAGGTCAGTTGTTGAGAGCGCCCTCTTCTTTGTGGTGGCGTGTTGGGGAGGAAGCATTAAGAAGAAGGACGCCTCACGTCTTAATAAGCTGATAAGGAAGGCGGGCTCTGTCGTGGGCAAAGTACTGGAGAGTTTAACATCGGTAGCTGAGCGAAGGGCGCTGAGTAGGCTACGGTCAATTATGGAAAACCCTGAACATCCTCTACATAGCACCATCCAGAGACAGAGAAGCAGTTTCAGCGACAGGTTACTGTCGATGCAATGCTCCTCAGACAGGATGAAGAGGTCAATACTCCCCAATGCCATTAGGCTTTACAATTCAACTGCCAGGACTTAAGAACTTTTTTTTAAAGCTATTATTAATGCTTTTTGAGTTAGTGATTTAGATGCATATCATATTATTACTGAGTTAAGTATTGTATGTAATGAGTTTTTGCTACAACAAGTGTATGGGACATTGGAAAAAATGTTGAATTTCCCCATGGGGATGAATAAAGTATCTATCTATCTATCTATCTATCTATCTATCTATCTATCCTTACAATGTCCATCTTATCTCGGCCTTTCAATATTCGATGGGTTCAATGAAAACTCTCCCCTCCCCCCGCCCCCCCCCCCCCCCCCCACCACCACCATTCTTCTAATTCTACCAGAGCCATTAAATGTTTTTTTTTTCCCTGGGATCATTCTTGTGAATCTCCTCTTAATCTTTTTCAATCTTAGCACATCCTTTCTTAGATAAGGGGCCCCAAATTTTTCACAGTACTCCATTGTGGTCTGACTAATGTCTTAAAAAAGCTCAAGATAATAACCTTTATATTCTAGTCCTCTCAAAATGAATGCTTACATTGCAATTTCCTTCTTCACTGCCCACTCAACCTACAAGTTAACCTTCAGGGAATCCTGCACGAGGACTACCAAGTCACTTTGCATTTCTGATTTCTGAATTTTCTCCCTGTTTAGAAAATAATCTACACCTTTATTCCTTCCACCAAATTGCATGACTATAGACTGCATTATATTCCATCTGCCACTTCTTTGCCATTCTCCTAATCTGTCTAAGTCCTTCTGCAGTCTCACTGCTCCCCCAACACTACCTCGTGCTTCACCTATCTTTATATCATCTGAAACTTGGCCACAAATTCATCAATTCCTTCTTCCAATTCATTGATGTAAAATGTGAAAAGAAGTGGTCCAGAACACCACTAGCTTCTGGCAGCCAGCCAGAAAGGCCCTGTTTATTTCCACACTTTTCCTCCTGACAGTCAGCCAATCTTTTATCCATGCTAGTATCTTTCCTGTAATACTATGGGCTCTTATCTTGTTTAGCTGCTTCATGTGCAGCACCTTGTCAAAGGCCTTCTGAAAATCCAAGTAAATGACATCCATAGACTCTTCTTTGTCCAAACTGCCTTTTACTTCCTCAAAGCCTTCCAATAGATTTGTCAGGCAAGATTTCTCCTTGAGGAAATCATGCTGATCTTGGCTTATTTTATCATCAGCCTGCAAGTACCCCAAAACCTCATTCTTAATAATGGACTACAAAATCACCCCAACCACTGAGGTCAGGATAACTGGCTAATAATATCTTTTGCTTCACTCCCTTCATAAAGAGAGGAGTGAAATTTGCAACTTTTCCAGTCCTCTGGAATTATTCCAGAATCTAGTGATTCTTGAAAGATCACTCCTAATGCTTCCACAGTCCCTTCAGCTACCTCCTTCAGAACCCTGGGATATAGTCTTTCTTGTCCAACTGACTTATCTATCTTCATATCTTTCAGTATCCTATGCACCTTCTCTTCAGCAATAGTAATCGTACTCATTTCTTCTCTCCAACACACTCAAATTTCTGGCATACTGTTGGTGTCTTCCACAGTCAAGATTGAAAAAAATACTTATTGACTTTATCGGCCATTTCTTTGTTCCCTATTGCTACCTCTCCAGAGTAATTTTCCAGTAGTCCACTCTTGCCTCTATTTTACTCCTTATATATCTGAAAAAAAACTTTTAGTATCTCCATTAATAGTAATGGCTATCTTGCCTTCATATTTCATCTTTACTCCCCTTATTGCTTTCTTAGTTACTTCTCAATCCTCTGACTTCCCACTAATTTCTCTTTTACCGTTATGCTGTTTTTGACTTCCCTGTCAGCCACTATTGCCTCATTCTCCCTTTAGGATCGTTCTGCTTCTTTGGGATGTATCTATCCTATGCCTTCTGAATTGCTCCCAGGATCTCCAGCCATTGTTGTTCAGCCTTCATCCCTGTGAGTGACCCTTCCAATCAAATTGGCTAGCTCCTCATTCATGCCTTTGTAGTTCCCTTCCCTCCACTTTAATACTGATACATCTGATCCTAGCTTCTCTCTCACAAACTGCAGAGTGAATTCTATCATATTATGATCATTTTCTCCAAAAGGTTCCCTTACCTTAAGCTCCCTAATCAAATCTGTTTAATCATACAACACCCAATCCAGAATTGCCTTTTCACTAGTGGGTTGATAGTAAGCTACTCTTAAAATCCATCTCATAGGCATTCTACAAATACTTTCTCCTGGGATTCAGCACCAACCTAATTTTCCCAATCTTCCTGCATATTAAAATCCCCCATGATAATCGTAATGTCACACTTTCCACATGCCTTTTCTGTCTCCTGCTGTAATTCATACCCTACATCATGGCTACTGTCATGAGGAGGCTCCTATGTAACTCCAATCAGAATCTTTTTACCCTTGCAGTTTTTTTAACTCTGCCCACAAGGTTTCTACAACTTCCGATCCTGTGTCATCTCTTTCTAAGGATTTGATTTCATTTTTTACCAATGAAGCCATCCCATCCTTTCTGCCTAGTTGGCTGCCCTTTTGATACAATGTGTATCCTTGGATGTTAAGCTCCCAACTATGATCTTCTTTCAGTCATGACTCAATGATGCATTGACTTGTATTAAAACTGCATTATCGCATTAAATATCTTGGGATCTTTTTAGAAATTCAGCCATATTACAAGCTCTTGTAATATGCTCATCTTGGAGAATGCAGACGCATTCAGAGTTAACCTAATATGTTGATCGTCACGATTCCTTGATCATTGGAATATAATTTTCACATCTACCGGATCTCTCAAGTTGAGTCTGGGTGACGGATGGCCTCTGAAAGATGTATAGACTTTACTTGTTGACACTTTTGCAATGGATTAAGCAGTCTCATGCTTCTTTCTCTAGTGTGGGATCAAAGCACACATGGATCAATTCTAACCTGGACCTTATTTCTTTTAGGTTAAATGACATACCTTCTTCTAAAACTGTCTCAATCTCTAGTTAGAAATAGTAGAAAGTCAAAAGGAGTTTTTGTACTACTACTGCTGATGTTATTAGACAGCACTCTATTAATTAATTGTTCTTTTCTTTCCTTTAGATACTTCCGTGATCTTATCCAAAATATTTGAACTTTCCAACTGATTCTCAAGGTACAATTTTTTAGGAATATTGTTCCTCAATTCAGATCATCCATGTTCATACATAAAAGACTCTTTCAAGCAACTTGAGGAAATAAACTAATGCATACGTTATTGTGGAAGTACCAATATCTGTGTTGTGAAGTGAATGCATGCTGATAATAAGTAGGGTTTTGGTTTTGTTTGTTAATCATCTTGTGTGAAAGGCACTGCTTAATTGCAAGTTGTTTATTAAACATCTACTAAATAGTCCACTATTATATGCAAATATACTCAAGTATCCTTCTAGGGTTGTGAGCTCTGGCTTTTCTTAATTTAAAGTTGAATTCTTTCAGCCAGGATTTTCATTATAAAGATTATCTGCTCTGGAAGAATTAAGGTCAGTATTGGGTTGTATGGATAACACAGTGTAATGGATAGATATCCCACTTCTTCACAGCCCCAACAACCTGGATTCAATTTTGACCTCTACTGCTGTGTGGAGTTTGCTCTTCAGTGTCCTCCCTCTTTCCAAAGACTTGTGCCTTGTTAGATTAATTGGAGACAGGAGAATAAAATGGGATACTTGTAGGATTATTATAGATTGATCTAGACTCTATGGGTCAAGTGGTACCCTTTTCTGTGTTGTGACACTATGACTGTAATCTAAGCTTTTCTTTTTCTTGATAATAGCGGACGAGAAGAAATGATTTATTGAAGAAATTAATGGAACATGGGAAAGAGGAAGAAAGGAAGGAGAAGTAAGTTGTAAAGTTCACATGAAGTCTTCAAAGGGATATAGATGTGTTAAGTTAGTGTCCAAATAATTAGCAGATGGATTATTCTATAAAAACTGAGATTATTCACTTTGATAGGAGGAATGGAAATTCAGAAAATACTTTGAGACCTGAATGCTGGTATTCATAGGGAGAAATAGCTGAACAGGTAAGGTGGAATGTTTCTGAAGTTTAGAAGAGTGAGAGGAAAAGGCACGTGTGAAGATACTTTTCTTAGTCATGAGAAGAATGAGTCTTTGGATACGTTTGTGGGGGAATGACCTCCTAGGAGAATGCCACAGCGAATAGGTTACAGGCACTGAGCATGGGTCCATGGTGCAGAAGGGAAAGAGAGAGAAGAAGGGAGCGATAATGAGGGGAACAGACAGGAAATTCTGCGGACGTGAATGAGACACCCGGATGGTATGTTGCCTCCCAGGTGCCAGGGTCAAGGATGTCTCAGATCGCAACACTTTGGAGAGGGAGGGAGAGCAGCCAAATGTTTTGCTACGTATTGGTACCAATGAGATAGGAAGGAAAAACAATGAGGTCCTGAACAGAGAATTTAGAGAGCAAGGTAGGAAGCTGTGAAGCAGGACCTCTCAGGTAGTAATTTCTGGATTGCTGCCTGTGCCACATGCCAGTGAGAGTGAAAACAGGATTATTTGGCAGAAAAATGTGTGGTTCAGAAGCTGGTGCAAGGTCAGGGCTCCAGGTTCTTGGATAATCGAGATCTTTTCTTGGGGAGGTATGACCTGTTCAAAAGCGACAGATTGCACCTGAACACGAGGGGGACCAATGTTCTTGCAGGCATCTTTGCTAGAGCTGTTGGGGAGGGTTTAAACTAACATGGCAGGGGGTGGGGACTGGAGTGAATGGACTCAGGATAGGACAGATGGTAAAAAAATAAAGATAGCATGCAGTCAGATAGTCAGGAAGGGCAGGCAGGTAATGAAACTTAATTGCAGCCAACAGGCTGAGTATCAAATCATTAGGGGTGCAGAATCAGAAAGGATTGCAAATAAGGTGCTCAAGGTCTTGTATCTCAATGTGTTGAGTATAAGAAATAAGGTGGATGATCTTGTTGCAATATTGCAGATTACCAGGTATGATGTTGTGGCCATCACTGAATCATGGCTGTAGTTGGGAGCTAAATGTTCAAGGTTACACATTATATCGGAGGGATAGGAAGGTAGGTAGAGGGGGTGGTGTGGCTCTACTGGTAAAGAATGGCAGCAAATTGGTAGAAAGATGTGACATAGGATTGGATCCTTGTGGGTTGAGTTAGAAACTGCAAGGGTAAAAGGACATTGATGGCAGTTATATACAGGCCTCCTAACAGTGGCTGGGAGGTGGACCACAAGTAACAAAAGGAAATAGAAAAGGCGAGTCAAAAGGGCAATGTTATGGTAGTCATGGGAGATTTTAACATGCAGGTCGATTGGGAAAATCAAGTTGATAATGGACCTTAAGAGAGTGAGTATGTTGAATGCCTAAGAGACGCCTCTTTGGAGCAGTTTGTCGTTGAGCCTACTAGGGGATCATCTATACTGGATTGGGTGTTATGTAATGAACAAGAGGGAGCTTAAGGTAAAAGAACCCTTAGGAACCAGTGATCACAATATGATTGTGATCAACTTGAATTTTGATAGGGAGAAAGTAAAGTCTGATGTATCGGTATTTCAGTGGAGTGAGGGAAATGACAGTGGTATGAGAGAGGGGTTGGCCAGAGTAAATTGGAAGGAGCTGATGGCAGGGATGTCAGCAGAGCAGCAATGATGTGTGTTTCTGGGAGAAATGAGAAGGTGCAGGATATGTGTATTTCAAAAATCAACAAATACTCAAATGGTAAAATAGTACAACCGTGGCTGACAAGGGAAGTCAAAGCAAAAGCAAAAGAAAGGGCATACAACAAAGCATAAATTAGTGGGAAGATAAACGATTGGGAAGTTTTTAAAAACCTACAGAGATCAACTAAAAAAAAAATTAGAAGGGAAAAGATGAAATATGAAAGCAAGCTAGCAAATAATATCAAGGTGGATAGTAGAAGTTTTTTTGAGTATTAAAAATAAAAGAGAAATGAGAGTGGATATAGGACTGCTAGTAAATTAGGCAGGAGAAATAATAACAGGGGACAAGGAGATTGCTGATAAACTAAATGAGTATTTTGCATCAGTCTTCACTGTGGAAAACACTAGTAGTTTGCCTGATGTTGTAGTGTGTGAAGGAAGAGAAATGGGTGCAGTTACTGTTACAAAAGAGAAGGTGTTCAAAGAGCTGAAAGACTTAAAGGTACATAAATCACCTGGACCAGAGGAACTGCACCCTAGAGTTCTGAAAGAGGTAGTGCTAGAGATTATGGTGGCATTAGAAATGATCTTTCAAAAATCATTGGACTCTGGCATGGTGCCAGAAGATTGGAAAACTGCAAATGTTACTCCACTCTAAGAAAGGAGGAAGGCAACAGAAAGGAAATTATAGATCAGTTAGCTTGATTTCAGTGGTTGAGAAACTATTAATTGTTAAGGATGAGATGCTGGAGTACTTGGTGACACAGGACTAGATAGTACAGAGTCAGCATAGTTTCCTTCAAATCCTGCCTGACAAACCTGTTGGAATTCTTTGATGAGATTACACAAAGGATGGATAAAGGGGATGTAGTGGATGTTGTATATTTGCACTTTCAGAAGGCCTTTGACAAGGTGCCACACGTGAGGCTGCTTACTAAGTTAAGAGCCTATGGTATTACAAGAAAGTTACTAACATGGTTAGAGCATTGGCTGAGTGGTAAGAGGCAGTGAGTGGGAATAAAAGGGTTTTTTTTCTGGTTGGCTGCCAGTGACTAGTGGTGTTCCACAGGGGTTGGTGTTAGGACCACATCTTTTTATGATGTATTTAAATGACTTATATGATAGAAGAGATGGCTTTGTTGCCAAGATTGGTGGAGGGACAGGTGGTGTTGAGGAAACAGGTAGGATGCAGAAGGACTTAGACAGATTAGGAGAATGGGCAAGAAAGGGGCAAATGAAATACAATGTCAGAAAATACATGGTCATGCACTTTGGGAGTAGAAATAAATGTGTGGACTATTTTCTAAACGGGGAAAGAATCCAGGAATCTGAGATGCAGAGGGACTTGAGAGTCCTTGAACAGAACACCTTGAAGGTTAACTTGCAGGTTGAGTCAGTGGTGAGGAAGGCAAATGCCATGTTGGCATTCATTTCAAGAGGTCTAGAATACAAGAGCAAAGATGTGATACTGAAGCTTTATAAGGCACTGGTGAGGCTTCGCCTTGAGTGCTGTAAACAGTTTTAGGCCCCTCATCTTAGAAAAGATGTGCTGACATTGGAGAGGGTCCAAAGGAGGCTCACAAGGATGATTCCAGGAATGAGAGTGTTGTCATATGAGGAATGTTTGATGGCTCTGGATCTGTACTCACTGGAATTCAGAAGGATGGTGGGGGGGGGGGGGGTAGGAATCTCATTGAAACCTTTTGAATGTTGAAAGGCCTAGACAGAGTAGATATGGAAAGGATGTTTCCCATGGTGGGAGAGTCTAGGACAAGAGGGCAAAATTTAGGATAGAGGGGCGCTCTTTCAAAACAGAGATCTGGAGAAATCTCTTCAGCCAAAAAATGGTGAATTTATGGAATTTGTTGCCACTTGCAGCTGTGTAGGCTAGGTAGCTGGGTAAATTTAAGGCAGAGATTGATAGGTTCTTGATTGAGCATGGCATCAAAGGTTATGGGGAGAAGGCCGGGAACTGCGGTTGAAGAGGAGGTAAAAATAAAAGATCAGCCATGGATGAATGGCAGAGCAGACTCGATGGGCCAGATGGCCAAATTCTGCTCCAATGTCTTATGGTCTTATGGAATCATTTTGGATCAAGCCCAATATAGCGGAGGGCAGAAAATGTTGCTAAAATTACTTATGAGTTACCAAATAGGATTTATAATATTTGGCATGCCATTAATCAGGAAACTAGTGGTTATTTACAAGGGGCAAAATAATAATTGTGGAAGACTTTAATCTAGATGTAGACTGAATGAATTAAATTTACTGTAATAAACAGAATGAGAAAATATAAGATGTGTGCAAAATGCTAGTTTTATGTTAAGAAATCAATAAGGGGGAAAAGCGTATTTTGATTTTTATAATGTGTGAGAGTTGATTGATTACCTTGATGTCAAGGGTGTTTGGGGAAGAGTAATCATAGTACAACAGAATTTTTCTTTACTTGGAAGTAACATAGGTCTACAGAAAGGAATCAATGGAAGTATGAAAGGGGAGTAGGTCTGTTTGAGTGGAAGAACATATTGAATCAATGACATGTGACAATCCCAGACTTAAGACAACTCAAGATGGGGAAAAGAAACATAGAAAACCTACAGCACAATACAGGCCCTTTGGCCCACAAAGTTGTGACGAACATGTCCTTACCTTAGAAATTACTAGGCTTAACCACAGCCCTCTATTTTTCTAAGCTCCACGGAGAAGAAGCATCTGAATAGATAGTGCGCAGTTGAATTATTTTGGAAGAATACAAAATCCCAGCAAATGCCAGGTTTAGAAATGGAAATAACTTGTTCTAAACTCTGAGAGGCTGCCTAAGTAGTAAGCAAAATTTCTGTAACCCCTGACCTTTCAATTATTCATACTGAACTTTTACTTTGGCTATTGGGACCCTTGTTACTAAAAACTGACCATTGTCTAATAACATTATCTTTTATTTACCTTCTGGTGCAAAATCCTGAAGCCCACAGCAGTCTATCATCAAATGTACCTTCTTAAAAGCCTTTTCTCTGTACGCACTGCAAGAAGAAGGGAAATATTAAGGAATAGAGGCCCCAAACAGTAAAGGGGAGATTGGGATATCAGTTTGGCAAGAGATTCATGTTATTGGGCTGATGATGAAGAAAGAGGTAAGTGAGAGGTCAGACTCAAGTGTTAAGAAATTGTGTTGGAGTGATCATTCAGGAGTGAGAATGAGATCCCCGTTCAGGAGTGGGGTTAAGAATGTTGAATGGGAGGGTGCAGGAGCATAATATGGTTCAGGAAAAATGTTGTTGTAAGTACTTAGTGATTATCATGGATGTACAGTTTAAGGTTCATTTTGCCATTATGAGCTCATTATGGAGGAACTGAAAAATAAACATTTTGTAGAGAGCACAGTAAATCCCATGGTTTGTTTTTCTTTATAATTTCCCTTTTACAATTAAATTGAATTACACAATGCGCGGAATAATTTAAGTATCTTTACTTAATCCATCTATCTTTCTGGCAAGCCTCTCACAAGTTTAATGTGTGTGATGCACCATCAATAACTCTCTGAGACGTGAGGCAAGATATAGGCTTTTATTGACTGGAAGAAAGAACAAGCAGCAATTGACCACCATACTACATCCTGGAGACTGAGGGCAGGGTTCAGGCCCCAATCCGGGGTGTGTGGGAGGAGCCACGGTCAGTGGGAGGAGCCACAGGAGCAGTCAGCAGGGGGCGTGTCCAGGCAGGTATATGTAGTTCACCACAGTGTATTAAAATCCTCCATTGATGCCTCCCTGTCTTTACTATACCATTGTCTAATCCTTGCCCTCAACCATCATAGCTAGCCATTCTACTGTTTTAACATTTCTTCTAGTTTTTACTCAATCCATAATTCTCCACTGATTGTTTTTGAAGCATAATATTATACCCATGAATTTCAATTTTAGTTACATGATTCCTGATGTGTGATGGGTGTCCTATCACAAACTGCTCAAAATATTAGATATATATTCTTTAGAGTGAAAAGTATGAATGATAGCTTATATAAGGCCCTAAAGAGGAATAATGGTGGAGATGCTGAAATGTTTCCACTAGTTGAAGATATCTTAGTGGTGAGTCTATGGATTCATGACTTTGGGGTACGTAAAGCAAAGAGCAAAATAGCACAGATACAGGCCCTTTGGCTCAATCATTCCTGCTGACCACACAGCCCACCAAAAGGTGGATACATTTTTTTTGAAGGATTGTGGAACCATGGCCAACGTGGAACTGGAACAGTAGAGGAGCTGAGAACTGTGCCGGATCAGGCGTGATCATGTTGAATGGACAGGCAGTCTTCAGGCCAGGCCTTCTCTTTCTTTTACCTTATACATGAAGGCTACTCCCTCCACTTCAACCACACTCTTCTCATCCTTGCAGACCTTTCCAGCTGGTACAGCTAGCTTTTGGTCCTGACTATCTCACACTATTGCATTAGTGTACCTCACATGTCACATCTCAGAGTTTAGCTTTTGTCTGCATTAAATTTATTGCTTACTTTTAGCTCACTCATATAAAGAGTGGCACATTGGTCAAAGTGTTTTCCTGCTTTTGTTTTATTCACACATTTCTTGGGTTTCTTTCTTGTTTTATTACACTATAAAATTAAATTATCTTATTTAGTGATGGCACCAATTAACATTAACTGATGCCAACAAAATAATTTAAATTTTCATACATGTTGAACTAGCAAACAGGAAGAGGATGGAGGGAATTGCTGATGATTAATGGTAGATATTAATAATGATAATATGGTTCCTGTGGCATTGGAACCAAATGGTACATCAAGCATTTAGTAATGTACATAATATATGAATTAATCTGCATATATTTGATAGTTGTTCCCCTCCAAGACAGCAGGGGTCATCCTGTGGGCTTATCTTGTGTTACTGTTTTGCTCTTGAGCAGACACTATTTTGGTAAAGTTGTGTTTGCAGACTTGTGGCCTCATTAGGCTTGGAGAAGATAAATAAACTTCCTAAAGGACAAACCTAAGCTTCCACCAATTTTCTACATGAAAATGTAGCAAATTTTATATCTTATGACAAAGAACTCATCAAACAAAATATTAATGGAATGAACATTGGTCAATGCAAATTTTTATTTTTTAATAAAACTCTTCTGCTTCTTTGGCATTTCCAAAGCTCATAAATAAAGAAGATATTGTATAATCGTAATCTCTGGAGCTTTGTGAACCTGTGTTGCTTGATATAATCAGCACCATTGACGCCTCTCTGACTTTTCTCCCCATTCCTCATAGCATCTACTGTCTCTAAATATCCAAATTCAATATTAACCAAATGCATGATTTTTCCCCTCAGCCACAGATCATGATCTTTATTTCAAGATTCAAGATTTCAATCAGGTAGATTCATCATTTTATAAAAATATGTCAAACTATTCCCTTGATTTAAAACCTTGACTAAAATCCTGCTGGGATTTTATTTCAGTCGTTAATCTTTGAAGTGGTCAATTGGCACCATACCAACAAAAACAATTAAATGATGCACCTGCACCTCTTACTTCAAAGGTTGAGAAATGGTGTCTTGTATTCTTTAGCAAACAATTTAATGCATGAACATTCTGCTTTCAATAAAAAGGGTAGAGATTTCATTCTCTTATAACTGATGGGCTAGTACAGGCCAGAGAACAACAAAATACTATAGATGATTTGGGTCAAAGTGACAAAATAATAGCAAATAAGAAATATTGGAGACCATTTGTAAAGTAAAAAGTTCATTCAAAAGGTTTATCCTTCAAACTTAACTGTGGTGTTTCATGAAGGGGATGATTAGAGCTATCTTGTAATTCATTAGCAGTGAAATCAAAGTCAAAATGCAAAATAGAATTACAAACTAAATCATGTCACACACTATATTGCAAAGCTGTCTTGGTCAAGTTTATTAGTAAATCCATTAACGAGGCATCAGTTATAAAATGCAAAATAATATCCATTCAATTTATTTTCAAGGCCTTTAACTAGTGAAAGAAGTGATACCATAAGTAAAATGATTCAGCTGGAAGAATATGCAACGGTGTTGGCTACCAATGACATTTAATAAAAGAAACATCTTTTTGCTGGTGAACTTCAGCCATGGTCATGCAATGGAACAGATGCTGATGTACAAGCTTATCTAAAGCTGTATCAACAAAGCACAATAGTTTAACTACGCCAAATGATTTTGTTGCATTTTCAATAGTTCATTCTTCTGATGAAAGCAAAATGAAGATGTGCAGAACAGTGTGTAACATAAACAATTGTAAACTTGGACACGAAAATGAAAATATTAATGCTAATGATGGTCATCCAGAAAATGTTCTGCATTTCATTTTGCAAAATTCTTTGGCAATTACATAACAGCTGCTTCATGTATAAGCTGCTGATCAGATAAACCACAATTATCATGGTAATAGCATTTTCTGAATTATTTCATCGAGGTGAATCAGTTTACCATTTGATTATCATGGGAATTGTAATATATGCATTAAAACATGAGAAACATAACAAGTGTGCACGTTGAGGCAGAAGTGTGGTAACATCATGTAATTGTTTCATGCAATAGCTTACAGTTAGAACACAGTACATTCTGAACTGCCCCCTGCTCCCACTACATTCAGATCCTGTGGAGTTTGTAATAACAGCTTACTCAGCTCAGATATGCTGGCTCTGAATTATCCCCATCACAAATATTGCAACAAACCAGAAAGACAAAGCTTATGTTCAAAGAAAATATTTAATATTTATCCGAGACCTTGGAAGAGAAGCACAACGATGCAGGTGTACTTGATCTAAAGTAGTACAAAATGCAGGTAGCAATCTCGGGATCAGAAATAAATTTACCACATAAATAATATTTAACATAATAATTAACATATTTAACATAATAATTAAAATGTGAGCAGTCACTTGGAATGCCATATTTCAAGGTATGTGGTGGTAATTATGGGCAACATAAATTTATTATGGGCAACATAAATTTATGACATAAATAACCAACTAAGAAGACTGAGATAGGCTGTAGGAAATTTGGCACTTAGTAATTCTTATCGATGCAGCGTAGAATGCATTATAAATGGATGCATAATAGTTTGAACTGCTCTGCATGTGACTGCCAGAAACTGTAGAGTGCGAAGACAGCTCAGAACATCGTGGAAAGCAGCCTACCCTCCATAGACCTTGTGTATACCTCAGTAAACCAGCTAGCATAATCAAAGACCCCTCTCCCCTCTTCTCCCCTCTTTCACTGGGCGGAGGCACAAGAACCTGACAGCATGTACTGCCAAGCTCAAGGACAGCTTCTCTCCCCTTGTTATAAGACTATTAAATAGTTCCTAGTGTGATAAGATGGACTCTTGACCTCACAATCTACTTTGGTATGATCTTTCTACATTATTTACCTGCACCGCACTTTCGTTGTAACTATAGAACCATAGAACACTACAGCACAGTACAGGCCCTTCAGCCCTCCATGTTGTGCTGACCCATATAATCCTTTAAAAAAAAAGTACTAAACCCACACTACCCCATAACCCTCCATTTTTCTTTCATCCATGTGCCCGTCCAAGAGGCTCTTAAATACCTCTAATGTTTTAGCCTCCACCACCATCCCTGGCAAGTCATTCCAGGCACTCACAACCCTCTGTGTAAAAAACTTACCCCTGATATCTCCCCTAAACTTCCCTCCCTTAATTTTGTACATATGCCCTCTGGTGTTTGCTATTGGTGCCCTGGGAAACAGGTACTGACTATTCACCCTATCTATGCCTCTCATAATCTTGTAGACTTCTATCAAGTCCCCTCTCATTCTTCTACACTCCAAAGAGAAAAGTCCCAGCTCTGCTAACTTTGCTTCATATGACTTGTTCTCCAAACCAGGCAACATTCTGGTAAATCTCCTCTGCACCCTCTCTGTAGCTTCCACATCCTTCCTATAATGAAGTGACCAGAAATGAACACAGTACTCTAAGTGGGGTCTCACCAGAGATTTGTAGAGTTGCAACATGACCTCTCTACTCTTGAACTCATTCCCCCTGTTAATGAAGCCTAGCATCCCATAGGCCTTCTTAACTACCCTATCAACCTGTGCAGCGACCTTGAGGGATGTATGGATTTGAACCCCAAGGTCCCTTTGTTCATCCACACTCTTAAGTAACTGACCATTAATCCTGTACTCAGTCTTCTGGTCTGTCCTTCCAAAATGTATCACCTCACACTTGTCCGGATCGAACTCCATCTGCCATTTTTCTGCCCAACTCTGCAGCCTGTCTATATCCTCTTGTAACCTTCGACAACCCTATAGCTCCATCCATCCATCCAAACTGTTACACTTTATTCTGCATTGTTATTGTTTTGCCTCGTTCCACCTCAGTATACCTCAACAACAATTTGATCTGCATGAACAGCACACAAGACAAAATTTTCCCTGTATCTTGGTACATGTGACAATAATAAAACCAATACCAAATCTACTGCCTGCTCTGACAGCACGGATATTTACTCTGTGGAATAAAAAACACAGATTCTCTTTAAAACTTGTCTCTTCTTAAACATATCCCTCTGGTTTTTGATGATTAGTTTAAACAGGGTAAACAGAAAAACCTGCTCTCTTTTGAAGATGGTTCCAGAGGATACATGTTTAAATTTTTGTGTGGAAGGTACCAAGGGAGATGTGAGGAAAAGGTTTTTTACAAAACGAGTTGGTAGAATCTGAAATACACTGGCTGATAAAAAGAGAATGAGGACATGGACAGGAGAATAATTTTCTGGACTCTAGAAAAGAATAGGAGAATGGATTGATGTCATTCCTTCAGTAGTAACTGAGATCGAACTGATGGGCCTAATGACCAAAGGAAGGTCCCTGAGTTTGAGTGAGCTCTCTCCCCTGATACTGTCGAAGGATGGTGCTGGATTTCTGTGTCTTGGGCAGGTTGGTTCAATGTGCTTTGTAGACTGGACTCTGTAGTTCATGTTATGATGTATTTCTGTCTTCCGGTTGCTCTTTTTTGTTGCTAATTTGGGTGATTTTGTTCAGTGCGGCCTACAGAAATGGAGCTGAGCTGAAGTGAATCGGCCTGGACTCTTTCGATTTTGTGTTTCATATTCTGTGTTTCTTCGCTCTTTTTTTTGTTGTCATTTGCATGATTTGCTTTTGTTGCGCATTCTTTCAACGGGTTCCATGGTATTCTTTGGCTTTTTTTGTTTTGTGGCTGCCTGTGGGGAAGACGCCTCTCAGGGTTGTGTACTACACACATACTTCGTTAATAAGTTACATTGAATCTCTGAATAATCTTCTTCTGTATCGTAACTATTTTATGATTATCTGATGGATTCCACAGACTTGAATAGTGAAGATGAGAACTACTTTAATAAATCTAAGAAATAGATATAGAGGTGGGCCTTCTGCTCCTAAGTCTGCACTACCAATCAACAAGATCAAAGCTGATATTTTTCCTTAGACAATGCTTTCCTGCCCTATTCCCATGCCCCTTCATTCCTTTAATATCCAGGTATCTACTAATTTCTGTTTTGAGTTTCTAAAACCTGTAATTTTAGAGCCCTAAAGATTCACATTATGAATGAAGGAATTCTTCCTTTTTGCAATTCTAATGTCCTTATATTGAGGCTGTGACATGAAGTTCTCGACTCCTCAACCAAAGGAAATATCCTCCTTACCACTACTCTGCTGAACCCTTTAATAAGCATTGCATGTTTCATTAAGGTTACCTCCCATTTATCTTGTTACTTGAGAATAAATCCCTATCCTACTCCATCTGTCCTCATGACAGACTGTCATGGCAGGAAACAACAAATGATGATTCATTGCAAGACTCCCTTTTAAAACAAGTAGATCATTTTATTCAAAGGGAAACCAAATGTGAATGAACTACTCCATTGCCCTTTAAAATAATGTTAAGACATCTTTATTCTAGTATCCGAAAATAAAGTTTAATTTGCAAAGAAAGTTAACATATCGTATATGTTCTTAATAAGCAACTCCACTGGAAAGTTAGCCTTCAATTATTTACTGAAATACATCTACATTCCTTAGAGCTCAATATTGCCATACCATTTTGAAAAATACCTCTGATTTTTCTACGAAGATGGTGAATTTCCGTTTTCTACTTTGGACCATCCTTCACCCAACTTACAGATATCCTTTTGAAGCCTGTTTTATCACTACTCAGATTCTTATTTAGGTTCAGATCATCAGGATGCAGTTCTTTAAGGTCTGCGTAATTTATTAATTTTCAAGCTCATTAACATCTCTGGTAGTAGTTCTTTACTGGTATTATTTATTTTCTTTCCTCACTTGCACTAGATCCTTGTTTCTCCAATATCTGTGGGAGGACTTTTGTGTCTTCCTCCATGGAAAAGTGCACAAAGTACTTGTTTGATTCCTTTGTCATTTCCTCATTCTCCATTACAAAATCTCTTGTCTCTGGAAGAGACTTGCATTTGTCTTTGGTCTTTTCCTTTCTACATATCCATAGAACCCTTGCAATTTGTTTTGCGTTTTGAACTGCCTTACCTTCATACACCACTTTTCCTTTCATTATGTCACTCTCTTCTTAATTCTAAATGCTCCCAATTCTCAGGTCTACTACCTTTCTGACAACTTCATAACATTTTTCCTTAGATTGAATGTTCTCTTTAATTCATCCTGATATCCATGGTTGGACTATTGATGATAAGATATTTACTTGCTAGAGTACAAACCCCTACTTTTAATTATAAAACACGTCATCTATGTAAATGTTAAGGAAACAATTTTTGCCTTTTAAAATTCCAATATCGGCAACAAAGCTGATTTTTTTCCTTTCGTAACATGAATAACAAAAAGGAACACATACAGAATTTACGAATTGCTTATTTAATGTCAAGAATAAATTCATGGAAATGAAATAATTGCTGACTTCCTCAAGGGAGAGATAATAACAAGAGGCTAATAGAGTTATTGGCCAGATGTGGAGTTAATCTTAAACAAAGACACACTTAATTTAGAAGAAAGAAATTCTTACATGTATGATGCCAATGAAAAGTTTTTTACTAGGTTGTCACTATAAACAAACTTTTCTTAAACTGCACATAAAGGAAAGTACATTGTCCTCGTGTGAAATTTCTCTCCCTGATATCAACAGTTCCTTTCTCCATGGATGCTGATTGTCCTCCTGATTTTTTCCAGCAGATTGCTTGTTGCTCTAGATTCTAGAGTACAAGACTCACATTAACTGAAGCAAGAAGTCAGTTGAGCTTATACCGACTCACCCATTATCACTTTCTCCTTATTTAAGGAGCCACAGCATACCCGTAATCAATCAGAGGACTCTGCATTTTAATCAGTGGTAACCATACAAAGTTCAGGACAGTGAGCAATAGAAAACGTGAGCTAGTTTCGCTGCTGGAGAAGATTGCAGACTCAGCAAAATAAAGTATGTTGTGATTGGCTGAAGGAAAGGATTTGCAAGTGTCTTATATTTTTTACTGACCTCATAATGTGGCTAAGTTATAACTTTAAAGGACAAATTCAGCTATTTGAAAATAATGTCTACATATTTCTCATTTCAAAGGAGTCAGCATCTGTTGCTTGTAATCAATCCTTTTTTGATATATTAATAAATCAAATTCATGGATGGTTGCTCCGTTCAGGAGATTGTAGAATACCATGAAAAATGACCTGGAGTAGCTTTTGTCATGGATGGTTTAGTTTTGAATTGCCTTGTCTTGTCAGAAGTATGGGCTAAGTGACAGGTGATATCACTCAATCAGAATGATGGTGGTGGTAACATGCTGTCATGTTGCAGGGCAAGAGGATGGCAGTGTATGTTCCACAGAGTTGCCATCACTCCTCTGGAGCAGGGCATCTACATTTTTAGGCAGATATCAAAGGTGGCATGATGCCTTCAAAGCTTATTACAACAGAATTCAAAATGGCAATGATCTCAACTTGGACTGTTGGGAATCCAGTTTTCATTGCAGCCCTTAGTCACTGGGTTACCTCTGGCTCTGCTTATTGTGAATGATTACTCTGGTATCTTAAACGCTTAATGGTTGATGGAATTCGTAGCTGCTTACAATGAGAAAGCATGAATTTTGGAGTACGTGAATGTTATGGAGAAGTGTTAGTTAGTGGAGATATTTGCTAAGATGTTGCTTTCTGTGACTAAATTGTAATTGTGAGGTGATTAACTCTAACACTGGAGCACATGTGTGTACTGATCTTGCTGGCCAACACCCACCAATTGAGACAGGATAACACTTGCTCTTCAAATGAAGCTTTCACATTTCCCTTCACCAGACTTTTGCAGTGGCAATTGGATGTTATCACTATCTTGGAACATTCCCCTGGTTCTCCTTCTTCTATTTTGATTATATCTTATTTGAAATCCTTGTACACTACTGCCTCCCCAAGACCACTCAATGATCTGAGCACCAAAACACCTTCACAACCATTTCCTTTACATCAAGAAAATCTCCCCAGTATAGTCAACCTCTGTATCAGTACATTGATCTCACTCCCTGAACGAGATGTCAGTTTTCACATGCTTTGCCACAAGGGGTTCCGTGCAAAACAGAATAAAACAGATCATGGAAGTCCGCGTAAGATAAGAGACAAATTTTAAAGGCAGTTATAGCATGTGAACCTGCAAGTTAAGCAAAATTAACAAACATCATAGGATATTTCTTCATATTCTGGCCCCGCCCCCTTCCTTTCCAGTCCTGATGAAGGCTGTTGGCCTGAAACATTGACTGTTTATTCCTCTCCACAGATGATGCCTGACCTGCTGAGTTCCTTCAGCATTTTGTGATTGTGTGTGTGTTGCTCTGGATTTCCAGCATCTGCAGAATCTCTAGTGTATAAAGTGAATTTTATCCTTTAGTTGGGAGCTGGGCAGGGGAGGCATAGATAGCTGCAGATTTCAAACTCCGTGCAGCACATTTCCCAGTCCCATTGGCCAAAAAGACGTAACTTTAAAATAAAATTTCCTTATTTCCTAACTAATTGGACTTAGTGTGTGTAATGATGAAGAGTATGACTCGTTTTCAGCTTACATATTCTGAGCATGAGGGTGGAGGGATTCTTCAGTTAGCTGTACAGCCAAATGACAAATGTAATTGCCTGCAGATATAACAATTCTCATGCAAAAATCTCTGCACTTAAACCTTCCTGTTTGGAATTATGTTTTCATTCATGTACTGTCCTTTCAGTGGTGCTCCGCAGCCACCAACATTAATGTGCATCATGAATTTTTTGTCCACACCAAGCAGGGTTAACCACAATATCTGCTGCTAGAAGTTGCTTTTCAGCTTGAGGTGAATGAACCTTAAAAAGACCTGGAGGCAGAGATGAATGCCCAGAGAGAAATCCTGTGCAACTGGAGTCTGGGTAGCAAATAAAGAGGCAATGGGAGGCAGTGGTCAGGAAGGTCAGTGCAAACAGTGATGCACCATCATGTGGTCTGATGTTGTGACATAGTTAATAAACTCTAAGGTACAGTCAAGGTCATTGCAAATGGCACCCTAACAATCTATATTTACAGTCTGGATGATAATGTGGTAAATTGGATCAGAACATTTGCAGAACACACCAAGATTGGGAGAATAGTTGTCAGTGAGGAATGATATCAAAGCTTGCAGCTGGTATTGGACCAACTGGAAAATTGGCTGAAGAATGGCAGTTGGAATTTTATGCAGACAAGTGTGAGGTATTGTACTTTGGGAAGGCAAGCCAGGTTAGGACTTTCACAGTGAACATTAAGGTACTGAGGTGTGTGGTAGAATGAAGGAATCTAGGAATACATATCCCTAATTCCTTGAAAGTGGCATCACAGGTAGATAGGGTAATAAGGAGATATTCAAGCACACTGGCCTTCATAAATCAAAGTATTGAGTACAGGAGCAGAGATGTTATGTTGAAGCTGTATAAGATGTTGGTGAGACCAAATTTAGAATATTATGTGCAGTATATAATTTATATTTTCATTTATATCTATCATTATTATTGTTATGAGCAGAGAGACAACATCTGCCGGAAGTAAATTCCTTGTATGTGCATAGGTACTTGGCGATTAAAGTCTGATTCTGATTCTGATTCTGATTCTGATTCTGGTCACCTACCTGCAGGAGGGTTGAGAATCAGAAACAGATTTATTATCACTGGCACGTGACATGAAATTTGTTAACTTTGCAGCAGGAGTTCAATGTAATAGATAATCTAGCAGAGAAATAACAATAATATTAATAATAAATAAAATAAAAATGATAATAAGTAAACAAGTAAATTAATTACATATATTGAATAGTTTAAAAAATGTGCAAGAACAACAATACTGTATATTAAAAAAGGTGAGGTAGTGTCCAAAGATTCAATGTCCGTTTAGGAATTGGATGGCAGAGGGGAAGAAGCTGTTCCTGAATCACTGAGTGTGTGCCTTCAAACTTCTGAACCTCCTACCTGATGGTAACAGTGAGAAGAGGGGATGCTGCCTTTCTGAGACACCACTCCCGAAAGATGTCCTGGGTACTTTGTAGGCTATTACCCAAGATGGAGCTGAATAGATTTACAACCTTCTGCAGCTTCTTTCGGTCCTGTGCAATAGCGCCTCCATTACCAGACAGTGATGCAGCCTGTCAGAATGTTCTCCACAGTACACCTATAGAAGTTTTTGAGTGTATTTGTTGTCATGCCAAATCTCTTCAAACTCCTAATAAAGTATAGCCGCTGTCTTGATCAACAGGATTGAAAGAGTACAAAGAAAACTTACATGTACGTATTTCACTGGGACTTGAGGACCTGAGTTATAGGGAAAAGCTGAATATGTTCAGGCTTTATTTCCTGGAGCATAGGAAAATGAGGAAGATTTGGTAGAGGTATACAAAATTATGAAGGGTATGCATATGGTAAATGCAATTAGGCTTTTTCCCACTGAGGTCCATAGGTTAAGGGTGAAAGGTGAGCTCAATTCAGAGGATGTTGTGAGTGTGGAATGAGGTGCCAATGGAAATAGTTGATGCAAGTTTGATTGCAACATGGATGGGAGGGGTATGGAGGGCTATAGTCTATGTGTTGGTCGATGGGACTAGGCAGAATACAGTTTGGCACAGACTAGATGGGCCAAAGGGCCTTCTTCTGTGCTGTAGTGTTCTGTAACTCTAATTACCTTCTCTAAGCAACACTGCACCCAACATCAACACACTCCAACATTACACATACTTCCAGCCATTGAATTATCCCGGCCTATTTGACCATTGTATGGAGCATCCAGACACAGCTGGATTGCTGGAAACCAGTCTGCCTTGGAGAATTTCTGAATTTTATCAAAACACCGCATCCAATCAGTGTGGAGAACCAATTAACAAAGTCAGCAGAATCTTGAGCTGAATTGCCAAAATAACAGAATAACTTTCAGAGGAAGTGAAGATCAAACCATACAGTGTTTTAACAGAGCCTGATTCTGGTTAAATTGAACATTGAGAGTAGAATAACTGGCAAAAGACAAATTTTGGACAAATAACAAAAATTTTTAGGAATGATTTCCTATAGGTAGGTTACAGGGGGACAGTGTTTTAAGGTATACAGTAAGTAGCCCACGTGTTCTAATAGTCTAGAGACCATCTTGACAGCAGTGTGATTTAAGTTCAGGCAACAATTGAAACCTATTGAATATTGAAAGGCCTAGAAAGAGTGGACACAGAGAAGATGTTTCCAATAGCTGGAGAGTCTAGGACTTCAGGATACAAGGACATGCCTTTAGAACAGAGATGAAGGGGGGATTTCTTTAGCCAGGAGGTGGTGAATCTGTCATTGGGCATATTTAAAGCAGAAGTTTATAAGTAAGGGTGTCAAAGATCACGGTGAGAAAGCAGGAGAATGAAAGATAATAAATCAACCATGATGGAATGGCAGAACAGATTTGATGGGCCGAATAGCCTAATTTTTGCTCCGATGTTTTATGGTCTTATGGTAATCTGCTGGTTTAGGATGACACAGTGGAAGCTGGGTTCAATCCTGACTTCCCGTGCTGTGTGTCGATTTTGCACACCCTCTCAGCGTGTGCATGGGTTTCACTTGGGTGCTCTGCTTTAGTCGTCTTCTCAAGATGTTGGTAGGTTAAGCGGTACCTGTAAATCTCCTCTATTATTTATGGACAAATGGTGAATAATTGGGGATGAAAGAAAGAACAGTTTGCAGTGAAGTAAGAGGGAAATTGAGATTGAGGGAATTGTTCATATATCTGGCAGAGTTTCAATGGACTGGATGGACTCCTTCTCCATCGTTGAATCATATAGCACGAACGAGGCATTCAGCCAAGCATCGTCATGCTGACAATAGAGCACCCATCCACACTAATCCAAGTTTAAAAGCTGAAAATGCTGATAATACTCACTTTCTGCTGGGCCTTGCTATGACAGTGCTTTATTTTCATTTTCCTTCTTTATCTGCCAGAGAGGGGCTCATGTCTTGCCTGCCTCTGGGGCAGTTCTTCCTCCTCTGCATTTCAGAGCTCCTATTCCTTTATGTCTTTGTTCTCACCGTCTAATACTCAGTTTCACCTACTGGTCAGATAAGCTTGTTTGTCCCCAATTCACCAATTGTCCCGATGGCCAGCCCAGTTTTACTATATCCAGACATCCCCCTCACCAACCCTCACTGCAATATTTGTTTCCTTCCTAGTTCTAATGAAGCACAGTAACTTCAGTGTGAAATTAAAACTTATTTCTCTTCCCACCAATGCAACCTGAGTATTTGCAGTACTTCCAGTTTTTATTTTTTGACTTCCAGCATCTGAAATTGTTGAGTACCATGGTTTAGTTTCCCCACATTCCTATTACATCCCTTCTCCTTCCCTAATCCATCCTCAAATTAGGCACAATTTACCTACCAACCAGCACACCTTTAGAATCTGGAGTATCCGGAAAAAACACACATAGCCACAGGGAGAACACACAAATTCTGCACATTCAGCACCAAAGGTCAGGTTTAAACTTGGGCAGCTAGAGGTGTGAGGCAGCAGCTGAGCTACCTTTCTATGTTATAAAACTGATATTAAACAAATAACTTGAACCGAACTGTGCATTTTTTTTGGATTGGATACATCTTCAAAGTGTTAAGTTGAAAGTATAGCAGTTTAAGTTATGTAGTTCATATTGCATGGATACTAATGCATTTAAATTTATTTGGATTAATTAGAAAACTTGGAAAATGGATTTTCCATTATAATTAATGCTGAAAGCAGAACACTCAAGCATGAAGAATTTTAGGTCAGAGGGGATTGTCAAGCTGCTGTCAACCATACCGCAGACTTATGAATAACACGGAAATAATCTCATAGCCTAACTTCTTAACAGAATGTGGGTATACTTTTTAAAATGAAAGACCAATTGATAACTTAATGCAAAGCACCTACGGATGTTAAAAAGGTTTGGAGACCAAGGTGGCGGCAGCTATATTTCTTAAATAGGCTTTTGTATTATCACTGCAAAATAGGAAGTGGACAGATTTTGAATTCCATTGGGTAAATACAAATCAAAAGTGGCCAGTGGGAGAAATGCAGTCATTCTGTTTTTAATCAATTTTATTACAGTAGGAAAAAGTTTCAAATTTCTTAGTTGTAAGAAAGGAAATCACAGAACTTTTCAATTCTTAAAAATTGTATTGAATTTACATCTAAAGGATAAATGCAAGAAGATAAGATACCTTCACTAGTGATTAAGTTAAGAATTGATCCAATAGTTTATATCAACATGCTTTCATATTTGTGAAAATTCCTCAATTTGGGAAGGAGAGTGAACCGGCTATATGGATCACGGAATGAGGTTGAACAGCAGCAATGAAATAAAAAGGAGAGCGAAGGTTTGTGAGTCAGACCCCATCTGTGGATCAGAGGTGGAGAGGCTTGGTAACTTCAACTTCCTCATTGTTATTATTTCAGATGATCTGTCCTGGGTCCAGCATGGAACTGGCTTTACAAAGACAGCAGAGGCAGCACCTCTGCTTTTTTAGAAGTTTGCAAAGATTCGGCATGTCGTCTAAAACTTCAATAAACATCTGTAGATTGCACAGTGAAATCTATACTGACTGGTTGCATCATGGCCGGGTATGGAAACACCAACGTCCCTGAACAGAAGTATCTACAAAAAGTAGTGGAAACATCACAGGTAAAGACCTCCCCACATTGAGCACATCTACAAGGAGCGCTGTTGCAGGAAAGCCGCACCCATCATCAAAGACCCCCACCATCCAAGCCATGCTCTCTTCTCGCTGCTGCCGTTGGGGAGGAGGCACTGGAGCCTTAGGTTCCACACCACCAGGTTCAGGTACTGTTAATACCCCTCAATTATCAGGCTCCTAAACCAGAGTGGATAACTTCACTCACTCCAACACCGAAGTGATTCCACAACTTACGGACTCAAGGACTCTAACTCCTGTTCTCAAAATTATTTATTACTTATTTATTGTTATTATGTTGTTTTTCTTTTTGTATTTACACATTGGTCTGATCAGAATGCTATTTAGAATCTAAAGAGATTTAGCTTGATTTCATCCATTCATGCATGTGGAGCAACTTAATTGTTGTCTACTTCCGGAATTCATTTAAGCTTGCACTACAGACTGTAAATTAGTTTGCAGAGAAAAAGAAGCCATTTTTTTGAATAGTTCTGACCCTGTTATGTTTAATAACTTTTTACATTTGATTACTTTGTACATTTAAAATTATCAATCAGAGTATTTGCATAATCCCATTCTTTTGTAATGTTCTGTGTACAAACCTATGAAGTGCGTTGTTCATCTGTGTGAATCGAAGGCTGGTTTTGTTGTATCTGCACTGTGTGGGAAGTCTGTGCTTGAGAGCTTGGGGTCAAATAAATTTTTTTATTTCTACGACATTTAGCCAAACAACTGACATCAGCCAGTGAACACCATGATTTGAAGGACTTCCAGAAAAAATATATGGAACTTGTTAAAATTTTCCTGCAAAACTAAGTATGTTGGGTTGAATGAGTGACGCTTGGGTTTTAAACTCTTTTCAGTATGTTTGTTCAAGTAGAGAAGGTTTTTAATCTTGGATTAAAAAGCAGTGGAAAATTAAAAAAGGAAGAGTTGAGATCAATCTTTAACAGCATTTGTAAGTAAAGATCCAAATCATGCAATCTTCACAGACAGTTGCATTAAATTGCACAGCGCAATGTTAATCTTTGTCCTTCCATCCACTGCATGAAGTTCATACTGTCTGCTCTTTATCTGAACTTTGTTTATCTTTATCTGGGGGTGCTGGAAACCCAGTCTTATGAATAGTTGATACCACTTCAAGCTATCAAAATTCCAAAAGCCAAACCGTGCCTATTAATGGAGAGTCACATTGTAACTGAAATAGGTGGTGGAAGTTAATATGGAGGCAGTTTTAAATTCACACAGAAGTAATTTATGGATGCTGCAGGGTGGAGGGGGTTGGTTGCTGCTCCAAAATGCTCCAGCATTTAATGCATCATCTGTTTATTCCTCTACATAGGTGCTACCTGACCTACTGGTTCCTCCAGTGTTGCTCTGGATTTCCAGCATCCTCAGAATCTCTTGAGTTTAAGATTTGCTGCTCAACTGCAAAGTCTCTTTGAGGTATATCTATCCTGAAGAAGTTTAAATCTTCTCTTTGATGAGAGTTCAGTGGAAGCCCCTCTCACAGCTCCTGCTCTGTGATCTCTGCTGTTCTTCAACTATCTGCTCACCCAGATCCTGGGAACTTGTCTGTTTGGACTTTGTTCTCCCATGGTTCACACCCCTCTCCTAAAAGATTTCTTCTGCTTCAGTCCTTTATTGTTTCCATGCATCACCTTCCAACTTCTCACCTCATGCCCCCTCCCCCACCCACCTACTTTCCCCCTCAGTTGGGTTTACCTATCACCTGCCAATATATACTCCTTCTCCTCCTCCCACCTTTTATTCTGGCTTCTTCCCTCTTCTTTTCCACTCCTGTCATGGGTCTTGGCCTGAAGCGTCATCTGCTCAACATCTATTCTGCTCCATAGATGCTAACTGAGCTGCTGAGTTCCTCTAACATTTTGTGTGTGATGGGTGAGATTGGAAGGTTCTTCTTGTTCTTATTCTGAGGCCCTCCAATGGTCAGGGTTAGCCATGGATGTTGCATCCCAGCTGTCTACATGAAACACAAGCCAGGGCAGTATGATATGGAAAGCAAGCTGTTGTCGTTGCAGCAGGATCTACCTCTCCACACAGCTGGTAAATCCAAAGGAACAGTAGTGACTATTACAGTTTGTCACCAGCGGTGTTACAGGAGTTGCCAGTCAGTACTGAACTCAGTGTAGGACTGCCTTAGGGACTCCAGCTCCAGATTTTTCCTCAGGGTTTACTCTTGAAACCTTCCCATGAGTGCATATAGCTGCAAGGCAAAAGAGACTTGAGATCAGAGTTTTCCTTCTCCTAGGTGAGCTGCCAGTTATGGCTAACATCCCCTGTCTGCTCAGAACAACTGGTTCTAAGGAGCCAGTAACCTCCTTTGCCGCCTCTCCTGTCAGTAGAACTGGTAACACTAGGCTTAGTAGCTCAGCCACACGTGAAGGCCAGGAACTGGACTTGGTTGTCAGAGGCTATTTGAGATGCACACATTGGGAGCATTTAATAGACAGTGGGAGCTTATCCCCACTACCACCGCCGGCTACAACAACCTTTAGGAATCTATTTTTCCTTACTAATGCAGTATAGCCTTAGATCCTTTGATAAATGTTCATTTACTAGTTCACTATTGTAAGGATGTATTTTGATCATAAACAATTCAACTTTGCCATAATTAATCTTGAAATTAAATGTGCACAACATAATGTATAGCAACTGTCATGAAATGAAATTTACCCATGTAGTTTTCAAATTAGATAGTGAATTTAGAGCAAACAGTTTCATGTCTATAGCTTCCTGTTCATTTTGCTGAAAGTCAGGCCATTTACTCCTTAAATTCATGCAAAATGGTTTGATGACTTAATTTTAGTTGAAAGATACCACTGACATAGACTGGAATATTTAACCTCTAACCTCATGCAACTAATTTTTTGACAACCTGGGTAATATGGGCCGAAATTGAGTGCAAATAAATTTTTATATTATCCAGGCAAGTTTGACTCATAGACTAGCCAGCTTATGTGCTTCAGGCATTGGTACCTGCAAGCATCTAACATTGTCAGCATAGACCATAAGTATGAACATTCAAGGATTTGCCGTTGGTTACATATGATCCCAAATGACTGCAAGGATTTTTCAGAAGGACAGAGAAGATGGAAGATGTTCAGACTTCTGTTTGGAGTACATAGACAAGCTTTCCCTTAGGACAGAAGTCTGACAGATGGACAACATTGTATTCAGTGTTCTGTAACTTGTTGGTCCAGTAAATAAAGTTTGCCAGAAGTGATAAGGACTTTGCTAACTTTGCACCACTATGGTTAACAAGGCTTTGTGAGCATTAAGATTTGGATCTGGAGCATTCATTTTTTTCCAGAGCTCTGTTTTCAATGTAGGCTTTGATTAGGTCTTACTACGTGACATGACAAATGCTTTCTTCTTGCTGATTGCCTTGTCAAACTTGCTACATGCACATCAGGAGAATTCAATTCTTGTAATCTTCAGTTCAGCAGTTGGGTCAGAGCCAAGACCAATGCAATGTGTATAGAGGTCAAATCAGGCCACTGGGCTGGGGGATTTGTGTAGGCCCATCAGGTCACAGGAGAAACCGGATTGGGTTTGGAAGGGCTAACCTGGCTGGAAACTATGCTGCTGCTTCCTGCTCGGAGGCACCAGATTTGGTGCCTTTGAGTTGCCACAAAGGTCGCATGGAGTGAAACCTGAGTGACTGTCTTGGGCTGCCTTGGTGAGAGTTGATATTGGACCACTGGAAAATGATGCTAATGAGGTAGTAATGGGAGCAAAGAAATGGCAGACGAACTTAATGGGTGCTTTGCATTTGTCTTCACTGTGGAAGACACTAGCAGTGTTCCAGAGGTCTGTGAGTGTCAGGGAGAAGGAGTGAGTGCCATTGCTATTACAAAGGAAAAAGTGCAAGGCAATTCAAAGGTCTTAAGGTGGGTAAGTCACCTGGTCCAGATGGACTACATCCCAGAGTCCTGAGAGAGGTTGCTGAAGAGATAACGGATGCATTGGTCATGATCTTTCAAGAAACACTTGATTTTGGCATTGTCCCGGAGGAGTAGAAGATTGCAAATGTCACTCTTCTCTTTAAGAAGGGAGGAGGGAAAAAGAAAGGAAATTATAGGCCAGTTAGCCTAACCTCAGTGGTTGGGAAAATGTTGGAGTCTATTATTAAGGATGAGGTTTTGAGGTACTTGGAGACTGATGATAAAATATGTCAAAGTCAGCATGATTTCTGTAAAGGGAAATCTTGCCTGACAAATCTGTTAGAGTTCTTTGAGGAAGTAACAAGCAGGGTGAAAAAGGAGAGGCAGCGTATGTCACTTACATGGATTTTCAGAAGGCAATTGATAAGGTGCCACAACTCCGCCTTCAGACAAGGGCGCCTAGGGTGACAAGGCAGCCCTAACAACAGCGAGGGCCAAACTGTCCCGAGCCATCAGAGGGGCAAAGCGTGCACACGCCCAGCGAATCCACAGTCACTTCCAGGACAGCGGTGACACGCGGCGCATGTGGAACGGCATCCAGGACATCACCAATTACAGGACAACATCACCTGACTGTGCAGGTGATGCCTCTCAGATGCGCTGAACAACTTCTATGCCCGTTTTGAGGCAGAAAATGACGTGGCAGTGAGGAAGTCCACCCCTCCTACAAATGACCAGATGCTGTGTCTCACCATGGCCGATGTGAGAAGAACCCTGTGCAGGGTCAACCCAAGGAAGGCTGCTGGACCAGACAACGTTCCTGGTAGAGTGCTCAGAGGATGTGCAGACCAACTAGCAGATGTTCTCACTGACATCATTCCAACGTGCTTCAAGGCCGCCACCATCGTCCCCGTGCCGAAGAAGTCTTCAGTGTCCTGCCTCAATGACTACCGTCCCGTTGCACTCACATCCATCATCATGAAGTGTTTCGAGAGGCTCGTCATGAGGCATATCAAGACCCTGCTGCCCCCCTCACTGGACCCCCTGCGGTTTGTGTACCGTCCCAACCGCTCAACAGGCGACGCCATTGCCATCACCCTCCACCTGGCCCTAACCCACCTGGACAAAAAAGACACATACGTTCGAATGCTGTTCATAGACTTCAGTTCAGCATTCAACACAATCATCCCTCAGAAACTGATTGGAAAGCTGAGCCTACTGGACCTGAACACCTCCCTCTGCAACTGGATCCTAGACTTCCTGACTGGGAGACCTCAGTCAGTCCGGATCAGAGGCAGCATCTCCAACACCATCACACTGAGCACGGGGGCCCCCCAGGGCTGTGTGCTCAGTCCACTGCTGTTCACTCTGCTGACCCACGACTGTGCTGCAACACACAGCTCGAACCGCGTCATCAAGTTCGCCGATGACATGACCGTGGTGGGTCTCATCAACAAGAGCGACGAGTCAGCATACAGAGAGGAGGTGCAGCAGCTAACGGACTGGTGCGGAGCCAACAACCTGTCTCTGAATGTGAACAAAACAAAAGAGATGGTTGTTGACTTCAGGAGGGCATGGAGCGACCACTCTCCACTGAACATTGACGGCTCCTCGGTAGAGATTGTTAAGAGCACCAAATTTCTTGGTGTTCAACTGGTGGAGAATCTCACCTGGTCCCTCAACACCAGCTCCATAGCAAAGAAAGCCCAGCAGCGTCTCTACTTTCTGTGAAGGCTGAGGAAAGTCCATCTCCCACCCACCATCCTCATCACATTCTACAGGGGTTGTATTGAGAGCATCCTGAGCAGCTGCATCACTGCCTGGTTTGGAAATTGCACCATCTCAGATCGCAAGACCCTGCAGCGGATAGTGAGGTCAGCTGAGAAGATCATCAGGGTCTATCTTCCCACCATCACAGACATTTACACTACACGCTGCACCTGCAAAGGAAACAGCATTATGAAGGACCCCACTCACCCCTCATACAATCTCTTCTCCCTCCTGCCGTCTGGGAAAAGGCTCCAAAGCATTCGGGCTCTCACGACCAGACTATGTAACAGTTTCTTCCCCCAAGCCATCAGACTCCTCAATACCCAAAGCCTGGACTGACACCTTACTGTCCTATTGTCCTGTTTATTATTTATTGTAATGCCTGCACTCTTTTATGCCCTTTATGCAGTCCAGTGTAGGTCTGTAGTCTAGTGTAGTTGTGTGATTTTTTTACGTAGTTCAGTCTAGTTTTTGGAATGCGTATTGTAACACCATGGTCCTGAGAAACGTTGTCTCATTTTTACTATGTACTGTACCAGCAGTTATGGTTGAAATGACAATAAAAGTGACTTGACTTGACATGAGGCTGCTTAATAAGACAAAATCCTATGGCATTACAGGAAAGTTATAGGCATGGATTGCGGAATGACTGACAGGTAGGAGACAGTGAATGGGGATAAAAGGGGTCTTTTCCGGTTGGATGCCAGTGACTAGTGGTGTTCCTCAGGGGTCAGTACTGGGACCACTGCTTTTCACATTGTTTGTCAGTGATTTAGATAATGGAATTGATGGCTTTGTGGCAAAGTTTGCAGATGATACGAAGATAGGTGGAGGGGCAGGTAGTGATGAGGAAGCAATGCGATTGTAGCAGGTCTTGGATAAATTGGATAAAAGGAACAACAGTGCGGATATTATCGAAGTGGGGAGAAGGTTCAAACATCAGAGCTGCAGAGGGACTTAGGAGACCTCGTACAAGACTCCCAGAAGGTTAATTTACAGATTGAGTCTGTGATAAAGAAGGCAAATGCAAAGTTGCCATTTATTTCAAGGGGAATAGAATATAAAAACAAAGAGATAATGCTGAAGTTTTATAAGACCCTAGTCAGCCTGCAATTTTGGGCCCCATATCTCAGAAAGGATGTGTTGTCTTTGAATAGAGTCCAGAGGAGGGTTACGAGGATGATTCTGGGAATGAAGGGGTTAACCTATGAGGAGCATTTGGCAGCTTTGGACCTGTACTCACTGGACTTTAGAAGAATGAACCCTACTGACTTGAAAGGACTAGATAGGGTGGATGTAGAGAGGATGTTTCCTATGGTGGGGTATCCAGAACTGGAGGGAACAGCCTCAAAATTGAGGGGCAACCCTTTAGAACAGAGGTAAGGAGGAATTTTTTTAGCCAGATACAGTAGTAGTAAATCTGTGGAATGCTTTGCCACAGACTGTGGAGGAGGCCAAGTCCATGGATTTATTTAAGGTGGAACTTGAATGTTTCCTGATAGGGCAGGGCTTCAAAGGATATGGCGAGAAGGCAGGTGTATGGGGTTGAGTGGGATCCAGGATCAGACTCAATGGAATAACGGAGCAGACTTCCTGAATGGCCTAATTCTGCTCTTATGAATTATGGTCTTTTGGTCTTAAGAATGTTTCTTTTGTGATTGCAAGACTCTGTTGGCCTGCTTCCTTTGTTTGGTGGGGGTGAGGAGGTAGCGTCACCACAATTGTAACTAGTACTAGGCCTCAGTCCTCAAGCTTGCATTGTAGAGTGGCGCCCAGGCTCTGTTTGGTGTGGTCTCTCCCATTGGTGCTGCCCCCAGTGGTTGATCATTGAAATTACAGGCTGGACTGCCAGGAACCACTAATTTGCAGGATGGGGAACTAGATCTAAAATTTGTTTTCTTACATAGATATGTTCTTTTTTTCCTTTCTGTTTATTTTGAATACGTGGGTATGTTATTGCACCTTGGCCCCTAAGTAACACTGTCTCATTTGGCTTTGAATGACAATTAAACTTGATTTGGTTTGATCATCTGTAGCAGTGAACTGGTTGATATGTTATTGGCTCTTAATTAGTCTAATATTCAACAAACTGGGTTCCATCCTCCAATCCATACTCCAGCCATATTGATCTTTTGGAAAACACATTTGAGAAGAGTTGGGCAGTAAGTGCAAAAGCCTTGCTTCATTCTTCATCCTATATCCTACGTGCTTCATCTGAATGTCAATGCTGAACAGTGATAATATTTTGTTTCCATAGCAGATTACCTTTTCTTCACACTTAACTCCTTAATTAGGAAATGTATTTTCTATGGACAGTTAATTTTCAATAGATCTTGAAGATTATATTTCTGATGAGAGTATTTTAGGTTAACAATTGCTGCACTGGCGTCATGTGCCCATGGCTTTGTTTTTGGAAACATATTGTTGTATTGAAAGACACTTCTTTCAAGGAACTTCAAGCTCAGAATCTACAGTATAGACTCCCTCAGCAAGGACAGAGTCTTCAGCAGGACTCATGCAAGTACCTTGCTGAACACAGCGGAGGTATTCAATTGCCTTCGTCTTCTTTATTTTACATGGGATAATTATCTTTGCATTTTTCATATGTTGGAATATGTCATGTAGCTTTTTCCCAGCAGGTGCAAGGAGGTGCCTTATTATGTTTATTCTCTTAAGTGTACTTAATCCATTCCTACCGTACTATTGTCTGTGTTATTTTAATAGAGGAGTTAAATCATTCGACTGCATTATCAAGAATTTTTCTCTGTGAGAACAAGGTCAGGAGATTGATTGTGCAGTGTTGAATTCAAGACCATTGATTTATACTTTGCACAGAAGAAACAGATAGAATGACTAGGAATGAAAAAGAAAATGGGGCTGGATACAAAATCAATGCCATTCGACTGACTTTAAATTTCAAACCTCCCAATATAGCTCAAAATTAATAGAAAGGAGTCTGACCTATTCAGTTACTGTAAATCAATGATCATTTGATATTAAATTGTGCAATGTCACCTAACATTTCATTGTTAAAAAAAGCATTGTCTCCAATTCATTGTATTCAACACAAAGGGGATCAGTTAGTATGTTTAAAGTGCTCGATCACAATTAACTGTTTTCCATTGCACACACAGTATTTAAAACACTCTGAGGAACAGAGCTTCTTTGCTTAGAAAACCCTGAAATTTAAAAGGGTTCAAAAACAGTTTATGGTGCTGAGCGATACTGGGCTGATTACAGTATTAGCTGCCAACTTAAACTTAACTGTCGCACCTGCTTTCTCAGCTGGCCAGCTAAATCAGCTAACTATTAACTTGTGACTGTGGAGCTGGAGCCATGAAAGTGTCATTGGCTATG
This sequence comes from Hemitrygon akajei, assembly GCF_048418815.1. Classification (NCBI taxonomy): domain Eukaryota; kingdom Metazoa; phylum Chordata; class Chondrichthyes; order Myliobatiformes; family Dasyatidae; genus Hemitrygon; species Hemitrygon akajei. The sequence goes on from NC_133136.1 coordinate 30,905,177, forward strand.
AAATTACATTTCCTAATAATGAATTTCCTCTGATGTTGCAACGTCATGAAAAGTGACAAAGAAATATCACTTGATTTTTCTGTAATATTCTTAATGCAAGAAAGCCATGTTTTTTTGCTTTCAATAAGGCTTAAAAACCAAATTACTCTTTTGCAGAGCAAATAATTTCTATAAACTCGTAAAGTGGGCTGCACTCATTTCTGTGTTGATATTGCACCAACTGAGAACATAGAACAAAGAACAGTACAGCACAGTACATGCCCTTTGGCATATAATATTGTGTCAGCTGATTAACCTACTCCAAGATCAATCTAACACTTAGCTCACATTTTTCGTTCTTCCATGTGTCTATCTAAGAGTCTCCTAAATGTCCCGTATGTATCTGCCTCCACCACTACCCCTGGCAGTGCATTCACTCTCTGTATAAAAGAACTTGCTTCTGACATCTCCTCCCCATCTTATTTTCCTCCACCTTAATGTTGTGCCTCTTGTAATAACTATTTTCACTCTGGGAAAAAGTCTCTGGTTGTCCACTTGTTTTATGCCTCATCATCTGGTACACTTTTCTCAGATCACCTCTCATCATCCTCTCCAAAGAGGAAAGCACTAGTTTGCTCAATCTATCCTCATAAGACATGTTACTAATTCAGGCATCATCCTGGTAAATCTCCTCTGCACCCTCTCTAAAGCTTCCAAACTGTTGCTAATATGAGGCATCCAGAACTGAATGCTATATTCCAAATGTGCTTAACAAGGATTGTATAGAGCTGCAACATTACCTCGTAGCTCTTGAACTCAATCCCGTGACTAATGAAGGCCAGCACACCATGCACACGTCTACACCCTGTCACTGACCTTCTACACTAGCCACACCACCACCAAACTTAGTGTCATCTATAAAGTTACCAATCCACCTTTCCACTTCCCCATACATCTCATTTATAAAAACAAACAACAGGGATCCCAGAACAGATCCCTACAGAATACCACTGGTCACTGACTGCCAGGTAGAAATGTTTCATCTACAACCAACCTCTGCCTCTGTGAGAAAGCCAGTTCTGAATCCACACAGCCAAGATTCCCTGAATTTAATACCTCCTCACTTTCTAAATGAGCCTGCCATAGAGAACCTTGTCAAATGGATACCTAACATACCTATACACCACTTCCACCGCTCTACCTTTGTCAGTCTTGTCAGTGCCTCGAAAAATTCTATCAGCCTCATGGGGCATGACCTGTCCCTCATAAAGGCACAGAAGCCATAAAAACATCAACAAATTTAAATCTGTTAATGAGTGAAAACTGATTATCCCTGCAAGTGGCCCAATTGCTATATGCTTCTCAACTAGTCCTAATCAACTGTACTTTTTTCCACAGATGCTGCCTGGCCTGCTGAGTTCCTCCAGCATTTTGTGTGGCAATTAAATGTTTATGACAGAGATCTAAATGTGAGTCAACTAATGAAAGAAATGGTACATGTAAAAATGTGTTTATGATATAGATGGGTAGGGAATGGGCAGGAAAGAGATTGAGAGGAGAGACAATTAATGAGATTCATAGTACTTTATTAGTGTTTCCTCTAAAGGTCTGTATTGAGATCTCAGCACTTTTCTGTATTTATAGTTGACTTCAATTACAAAATAAAGGCCTAGAAATTCTTCCAACGTTGTGTGGGAGGCTTGGACAGGTTTACACACGTGAGTATATCTGAAGAGCAAGTGAAGGAAAGGGTGGTGATTTTGATGGATGGGAGACCAAGCTGTCTCTTCTGACATGAAGAGATGGGTCTGGGCGTTGGTTGGAAAAAGTGGTCATAGCACCAGAATTGCATTGAAGGATGAGTTTGCAGCAAGGTTGAGGGAAGACTGTAAGATTAACTTGGTGTCAGGTAATGGAAAGCCGAAAAGGCTTTCAATGCCTTAGATGCAAGGGGTAAATTAAAATCTTACACACCTGTCTACGCAGGACCCATACTTTGGAATAGCACAAAAGGAGGGCACAAGAAGGCTCTTGTGGGAGCCTTACTTCTGTGTGAGTAACATGCACCATGTTGTGTGTCTTGTATGTGCAAATGATGTTGGCAGAAGTGGTTCCAAAAGAAATTGTACTGCCTGCTTTGTGATGCCATTGTGCATGCCCAATAATGGATGCAATGTGTTAGAATATCAAAACCTTACAGCCCATGTGGCTTTCATTGAGAGTTTAGTATGTGCCAGATGCATTGTGCTGCCCCAAAATATGCCCCATGTGCAGGAATGATCGGGAAATAGCATAACCTATACAACATGTGCACAACTGTCATAATCATAGATTAAATTCCATAGTTCAGTTTACCAAAAGGTCACATGATGCAACAGAATTCCTGACTCCAAATCTAATTTCACATTTTTTTAAAACAAGTTAATAGGTTTGGATCGTGAAGAGACAATATGGGAATAGAAAATTGCGAAGTGATATTGATATCACATTAGTGGATTCAAAATTCACTCCAAGGAAGGAAGCAGAGGATTGTGGTTGGAGATTGTTTCTTGGAATGGAGGCTGGTGACCAGTGATATGCTGCTGGAGTTGGTGTTGGGTCCCTTAATATTCATTATTTATGTAAATAATTTGGATGCAAATGCATAAAGCTTGATAAGTAAGTTTGCAAAAGACACACAATTAGGATGTGCGGTTGATAGTGAAGAAGGTTATTGCAGATTACGTGGGGATACTGATCAGTTCAGGAAGTGGGCAAATCGATTTTAGTATCGGTAAGTGTGAGGTGTTGCAATTTGGAAAGACAGACCCATGTTGGATTAATATAAAGAATGCAGAACACTAGGGAGTGTAATGGAACAGAGGGACTTAGGGATACAAGTGCACAGTTTTTTAAAAGTGGCATCACTGGTAGATATGGTTACTTTAATCAGTCAGGGAACATTACATTGCAGTTCTGTAAGTTGTTGGTGAGGTCACAAGTGGATTATGTGTACAATTTTAGTAGTCTTGTTATAGGAAGGACATTGTTAAACTGTAAAGAGTACAGAAAACATTTACAGGGATGTTGCCAGAACTTGGATGCTAGAGTTATAGATGGAGGTTGGCCAGGCCAGGTCTTTACTTCTTGCAGCATAGAAGAGTGAAGGGTGAACTTACAGTATAAAAATGTTTAGAATTATGAAAGGCTCAGATCAGGTGAACAGTAGTAGTCTTATACCCAGGACAGGGGAGCCCAAGAGAAAGAGGACATAGACTTAGGGTGAGAGTGGTAAGATTTAAAAGGGATCTGAGGAGCAAGTTTTTCACGCATAAAGTGGAAAGAGCTGCCAGAGGAGTGGTTGAGGCAGATACAATAACATAATTTAAGAAGCACTTGAAGAGGTACATATAGGGACAGGGCTTGGAAAGATATGGGCTGAAGGCAGGAAATTGGGACTAGCTGGTTGGGCACCACAGTCAACATGGACTTGCTGGGCAGTAGGTCCTGTATCTGTGTTGCATTGCTCTATAATCTATGATAATGTGGCCAAAACGTTGCAAAAGGATTTCTGTGTGAGAGTGTAGAATGTTTTCCAAATAAATAAAAAGAGGTTATGCTTATATTACACCTTTCCATATCTCAGCATGCCTCAGTTCTTTATCAGTAAAGAAGTTTTTGAACTGAAGTCACTGTTGTCATGTAGAAACTGCAACACTGAACTTGGGCAGAGCAAAATCGCACAAACAATCCAGTGTAGTTCTGAAGAGTGTTGCATTGTTGGAGGTATGCATTTTGTTGAAAAAAATCCCGTCTACCACCCTCCCCACCTCCCCCCCATGAGACTGGATAGGAACAATCTCATGGGACTACTCAAGGTACAGTAAGGGAGGTTTCCCTGGTTCACTAGCCAATATATATGTCCTTCAAACAAAATGGGAGGTAACAGTGTACAAATTCGAGGCCTCAACTGCACATCTACATTTTCTCTAATATATTGTCTGTCTGAAAATTTTAATTTTGTCTCCATGTGGAATGATCACACAGTCTCCTGAGTTAAAGGCAAGACCTCCAAATATTTGATTTTGTCCATGAGAAAATAAAAAGTTCTGTCATACCTTACCAGGATCAATTGCAAATTTTGAGACAATTGTTTTACTCATCCCTGCATACAATTAGTTGTATTCTAATTCGTTATGGTTACATTCTTGTGATTTAATGCCTTTCTGAATCAGAATCTGGTGAATATTGTTGTTTTGTGGCAGCAGTACAGTGCAAGGCATATAATTAATATAAGTTACAATAAGAAATAAAAGAAATAAATAATGTAAGAGGGGAACAATGTGGGAATGTGTGTTTCTGAGCAGGATATAATTGGGATGGATATATAGAGAATTCACATGAATATATTGTTACCTTATGCATGTAAAGATCAATTTCTTGCAACATAAACATACAGGATGCTGGAGGAACTCAGCAGGTCAGGCAGCATCCATGGAAGGGAATGAAGAGTCAACATTTCATTTCAAGAACCATCAGCAGTCCTGAAGCATCAGCTCCTCATTATTTTCCATTCATGCTGCCTGACCTGCAGAATTCCTTCAGCATTCTGTGTTGCTCTGGATTTCCAACATCTTCAGAACCTCTTGTGTTGGACATCTCTTGCAATATTATTGTACGCTGCATGTGTAATGCTTAAGGAGTTAAAACTCTACATTTAGAGAGATTCATTGTGTTAACTCACATTGTCTCAAGTCTAGTTGTTCTTTGAAAGTAATTTATTTGCTTCTGGTAACATTTAACCAAGCAACATGGAGACATCTTAAAATAAGCTTCCTAACAACATTTTCAAGCATCTCTACTTGTGAAAGGAGTGACTCGTGAACTCCTGCAGAAAACCAGAAAGTAAATGTATAGAATGCAGGCAAAAAGTGAATAATGAGACTTTATTATCCATTATTCAACAAGATTACATGCAGCTGAGTCAAAAGATGTCTTCACTGGGGAATTAGAAATTGTTTGCCAGTCAGTTGCAGGCAGTTGAATAAAAACTCTTGCATAATCTAACTTGTGTAAGCTGTTTGGAGGCAAATGAGCAAGAAGGTTGGATAAGGATCTCTGGGCTTCTCCAGGGATTCAGATCTAAGGATGCGATTTGGTAAAGAATGCTGTGCTTGCTTCTATTGTTCACAAGATTTTTTCTTTTTTTTTCTTTCTTTGCTCATTGGGTGCTGGTCTTTATTTTTAATCCCTTTTTAAATTGGATTCTTTTGGGGTTCTTGCTTTGTGGCTGCCTGTAAGCAGACAAATCTCAAGGTTGTATAATTCATACGTTCTTTGCTAATAAACATACTTAAATCTTGAATCGACAGTAGCAGTAAACTAACTGAATTTGTCTCTCGTTGGCAGCTCCTCCAGGTACGTCGGGTTTGAGAAATGTTGAAACTCTAAACTCTTTCGATGCACTGATGGAGCTCTTCTCCATTCCAGCCCATGCTTTCGTTTCCACTGTATTCTAATAATTACTCTCTTACTGCTTCATTTAACTGGCAGGTTTAGCTAGCTTCTGCAGATATGAATAAATCAGATAAAATATAATTTGCAAAAAATAGGATGATCACCCTTAAAATGTACATACTGTTACTAGATCTACTGGTCTTTAATGGCCAGATACTTTATTCTTACAGAAGCATCAAGAGAAAAAGTGAGCCAATGCTTGGCATGAAAAATAATGATATTTCATATATATAATTAAATGTTGGGTCTGAGTTTGATCAATATGAATGTATGAATTTTACAATGTATAAATAATAAAATGCCTGGTTTTATCACAAAATACTTCTTACAGCCTTTTCTGCTTCAGTATTTAATGTAACAGGCATGAACATGTATAAAAAGTAAGTAAGCAGCTGTAATTCATCCCATATGTTACAATGAGTGAAAAGGAACACTTGAACGTGACAACACGTTTGCCTTGAAACATTTTCTCCCAAAAGACTTAATAATATTCACTTACAGTTTCCAGTCACACATTCTTTCTCTATAATTTAATTCTTAGCATTTTACGAGTACCTGTAGTCACTACTAATTTCAGCTGCCAGTCTGTCAGCTTCTGCAGTGCCACAGCCTGCCGTTTCAAGCCCTGTCATTAATCCTTTTGGCAAGTGGTTAGCAGTGATCTCTGTTGCAACCCTGCATCAGCTGCACCATCTTGACAGCTTAATTGAACCATTTTGTTGAATCTCATCTGAGTGTTCAAATGATATATATGTGATGATATATATGGATAGCTATATTTTTTAACTAAACATTCCCCAAACTCTTTATATTGTACTGAAGTCACTCGGTAACACCCCCCTCCCTTTTCCCTTTCCTTTCAAATTAAGGCAGAAATGTGGCCATACTGCTGTAGCCAGGATTTGAATTGCTTCAGGCTCATTAGCTCACAGCAAGCTGTCCAGATGTGTTATGGTGCTGTTTTTCTTTTATCATTCAGGCTTGAAAGCAAGCTGTCAGCAACCATTTACCTTTTTTTTCCTAAAAAAAGAAATGCCAAATTGAGAAAACTGATAACACTGATTTTCTTTTGTTATATGAAACCCAGTTACTGCCACTCCAGACTACTGCATCTGTTTATGTTAAAAAGAAATCCATTAGTTTCAAATAGCAATTGATTTTTTTTGTTTTATATAAACTGTACTAATTGCTTTGTACCGAATTGCTTTCTCATAGAGTAAAGCAGCAGATCACCTGTAAGGAACAACGGAGCTCAAAATGTTACACACAAGTGGAAGATGAAAACAATCATTCGTCCATAAATTATAGGCTGTCTCTGTTTAGCAAAGAGCCAACTCTTAAAGCCAAGTCACAGTTGCTTTACCACAGGATTAGGCTAGATGTCAGTAAATAATTGATATAAGTAAAAGATAATTTTCAATATTTTCATTCACATTCCATTATATAATTTTCTTATACATTGGAATATTTTATTCCTTGTGTTAGAATTAACATTTTAAAAAAGTTATAGTAAGATTTTATTTCATGATTCTTTGCCAGTCTACAGTTTCTATAAAATATTCCATGGAATATGTTGAACTGACCTAGGAATATTAAAAAAAAATCAGTCCTTTGTTGCTAGTATTGAATGATATTAGGATATTGGCTACCCTTTGTAATCCACTCCCTATGCTCAGTTCAGATCAGGAAACAAGTAGCAAGAAGACAGTACAAAGGAAACCATTTGATATATAGAGGGACACAAAAGATTCTGCAGATGCTGGAAATCTTGAACAACACACACAAGTCAGGCAGCATCAATGGATGGGAACAAACAACAATCCAGGCTGAGACCCTTCATCGTTCTGGTCAACTTTTAACTTCCCTCTGTAAGTACAACCTGACTTGCTGAGTTCCTCCTGCAATTTTGTGTGTGCGTTGATATACAGAGGGATCCCGTTGTGCTGGAACAGCAAACAATTTGCAAGGTAATTGCTATGTGAGGTTGCAAGACAGTTGGAAAAACTTGGAGAAATGGTACAGGGCTTTTGTGAGATCTCTCTTGGAGAACTTTGCAGAGTTTTCGTCTCCATACCTAAATATAATCATATTTTCTTCGGTATTGCTTCAGTGTATTCATTTGACTAAATCCTGGGATGAAATGATTTTCATTTGTAGAGAAATTGGCCAAATCAAGAAATTCTTGAACTCCGAGGGAAAGCAGAGGATCAGAAGATGGGGGCGGGTGAAGGGGGTAGAGGAGGGAAGCACAGGATTAATTTAAATTATCAAATTTTTAAAAAAATTAAACAATTGTACTTAAAGCAGGACATAGAAAATACTGGAAATCAGGTAGAATTTCTGCAGAGAGATACAGAGTTCATCTGAAAGGTCATCAGCCTGAAATGCAAACTTGTGTCTAAAGGACCATAACCACAACGGAGACTTCAGTTACCTGATCCTATCAGACACCTAGCTGTCCATCCAACCCAGGATTCTGAGAATGTCTCCAAAGTAGGTACACAACTCCAAGTAAATCCACCCAGCAGAACAGGTATACGTATTTCAAACACACATTTCAAACACCTATAATAACTTGCCATGGTTTTGTTTACACAAAAGGCAAGACCCTTAACAACACTGATGAGCAGAGGGATTTTACAGTCCAAATTCATAGCCCCCTGAAAGTGGCTAGACAGGTTGATAGGGTGGTTAAGAAGGCATATGGCATGTTTGCCTTTATTAGTTGAGGCATTAAATTCAAAAGCCAGGGAGTTATGTTGCAGCTTTATAAAGCTCTAGTTATGCCACATCTTGAGTATTGCATACAGTTCTGGCTGTCCTATTATAGGAAGGATATCAAGGCTTTGGAGAGGGTGCAGGATTCAAGGGCATGTGCTATAACAGGAGACTGGACAGACTTAGGTTGTTTTCTCTTGAGCGGCGGATGCTGAGGGGAGATCTGATAAAGGTTTATAAGGTTATAGAAAGAGTAGACAGGCAGTATCATTTTCCCAGGGTTGAAATGTCTAATGCCTGAAGACATGCATTTTAAGGTGAGAGGTGGTAATTTTAAAGGAGATTTTAGAGTCAAACTCCTTACAGAGCCTTGGGTGCCTGGAATGTGCTGTTTGGGGTGGTGGTAGAGGCAGATACATTAAGGGCTTTCAAGAGATGTTTAGATAGGCACATGAACGTGAGGAAAATGGTAGGATATGGACATGGTATAGGCAGAAGGAGTCTGTAATTTATTTACATTAAAATAAATTAGTAATTTATTTATTTCGGCACAACATTGTGGGACAAAGGGCCTCTTCCTGTGCTGTACTGTTCTATGTTCTATATTTATGAATGCTGCCTTAATCAACAACTGAAGATTAAAGGAATGGTTGTAAGTATGTGTATACAAGTTACATGTATCACCTTTAACAGTTTCTTCAGATGTGTAACAAATATATTTTTAGTATTTCTATTTCCAGCTCTTCATCATCAGAGTGCATAGTATTTTCAGAATTCAGTTCAATGGATTTGCCTCCCTTCTCCGAGGCGTAAGTATCATCTATATCTGCAATTAGCTTCTTGACTCTATGCAATATGCCTTACCCTGCATACTGTCATAACACAGTCATATGCCATCTTAACACAGAGTATTTGGAGCTGGGTATCTCCATTGTCTCTGCAGCAAGGGTCCCAACCACAATGACCCTGAGTCTTTCTGGATTTAGCATGTATGTGACCTATTGGATCCCTGCAGAACCCCCTGAACAATATCCACAGGACTTGACCGAGGGGAAGAATGTTTCCGATCTGAACATTGGAATGATACTCAAAGGAACCTCTCATTCCCCTCACTCACTAGGTTAATAGTATTTAACCAGTTTGTATTATTGTCACCTCATTTACCTCCAGTACAGCAGCATTATCAACTTCCTGACATCATACATTGGCAGGTTTCTCAGTACTTTATCTTTAGCTGGGACCTCAGCAATGTTGTTAGCATTAAAAGCAACTCTGCAAGATTCGTATACAAGGTGAATCACTAAGTCTGCCTGTACTTTTGAGCTATCAAATGTGTCTGACTTATCCAAATGTGTTTCAATTCAAAGACAGTCCTATTCCAGTCCTGATGAAGGGTCTTAGCATGAAACGTCGACTGTTCACTCTTTTCCACAGATGTTGCCTCATCTGCTGAGTTCCTCCAGCATTTTGTATGTATTACTTTTTTTAAGGCAACCATTCTTTCAATTAAACAAGTTATCAGGTGCAGTGATGTATCAAGGTCATACCACTGATATATTCAAAATTGGAATCAAGTCTATTATCACTGACATATGATGTAAAATTTGCTGTTTTACGGCAGCAGTACAGTGCAAAGACATTAAAAATTACTATCAAGTGCAAAATAAATAAATAGAACATAAAAAGTAATAACTAGGTAGTGTCCGCTGATTCATGGACTATTCAAAAATCTGATGGCAGAGGGAAAGAAGCTAAATTGTTGAGTGCATAACACAGATACAGAGACTCCAATGTAGAGGATCGCAAAAGGATACAGCGGGCTGTAGACCCAGCAGTTCCGTCATGAGCACAACTTTCCTGAATACAGTCTCTGGGCCTGTGTTCACTAGAGTTCAGAAGAATGAGAGGAGATCTCATTGAAACCTATCGAATGGTGAAAGGAATTGTTAGAGTGGATGTGGAGAGGGTGTTTCCTATGGTCTTCTCCATCAACGTGGACATCTTCAAGAGGCAACGTGGCATTCATCATTAAGACCAGAAGACCATGAGATACAGGAGCAGAATTAGACCATTTGGCCCATTGAGTCCACTCCACAATTTCATCATGGTTGATCAATTTCCCCCTCAGCCTCAATCTCCTGCCTTCTCCCCATATCCTTTCATGCCCTGACAATCAAGAATCTGTCAACATCTGCCTTATAAAGCCTCAATATTACATCCTTGCTTTTATATTCTAGTCCTCTTGAAATGAATGCTAACATTGTATTTGCCTTCCTCACCACAGACTCAACCTGCAAATTAACATTTAGGGAATCTTGCACAAGGACTCGTGAATCCACTTGTGCCTCAGTTTTTTTGTATTTTCTCTCCATTTAGAAAATAATCAATCCTTTCATTTCTTCTACCAAAGAGCATGACCATACACTCCCCAACACTGTATTCCATCTGCAATTTCTTTGCCCATTCTCCTAATCTGTCTAGGTCCTTCTGTAGCCTCTCTATTTCCTCAAAACTACCTGCCTTTCCACTTATCTACATATCATCTACAAACTTTGTGACAAAACTATCAATTCTATCATCCAAATCATTGACATATAACATAAAAAGAATCAGTCCCAACACAGACCCCTATGGAACAACACTAATCACAGGCAGCCAACCAGAAAAGGCTCCCTTTACTCACACATTTTGCCTCATGCCAATCAGCCACAGCTTGATCCATGCCAAAATATTTCCTGTAATAGCATGGGTTTGTAGTTTGTTAAGCAGCCTCAAGTGTGGCACCTTGTCAAAGGCCTTCTGAAAATCCAAGTCACCACATCAATTAATTCTGCTTTGTCTATCCTGCTTGTTATTTCTTCAAAGAATTCCAACAGATTTATCAGGTAATATTTTCCTTTGAGGAAACCATGCTGACTTTTTGGTCTATTTTATCATGTGCCTCCAAAAACTCTGAGACCTCATCCTTAATAATTGACTCCAACATCTTCCCAACCACTGAGCTCAGACTAACTGGCTTATAGTTTCCTTTCTTCTGCCTCTCTCCCTTCTTGAAGAGTAGAATGACATTTGCAATTTTCCAGTCTTCCAGAACCATTCCAGAACCTAGTGATTCTTGAAAGATCATTGCCAATGCCTCTACAATCTCTTCACCCACCTGTTTCAGAACTCTGGGATGTACACCATCTGGTCCAGGTGATTATCTACTTTCAGACCTTTCAGTTTCCCAAGAACCTTCTCTTTGGCGATGGTAACTTCAGCCACTTGCACCTGAAACTTCCACCATATTTCTAGCGTCTTCCACAGTGAAGACTGATGCAATATACTTATTCAGTTCGTCTGCCATTTCCTTGTCCACCATTACTACTTCATTTTCCAGCAGTCTGATATCTACTCTCAACTCTCTTTTACACTTAATTTATCTGAAGAAACTTTTAGTATCCTCTTTAATATTATTGGCTAGCTTACCTTTGTTTTCCATCTTTATGTTCCTAATGACTTCTTTGGTTGCCGTCTGTTGGTTTTAAAAAGCTTTCCAGTCTTCTAACTTCCCACTAATCCTTGCTCTATTATATACTCGTTCTTTGGCTTTGATGTTGCTGTTGACTTCTCTTGTTAGCCATGATTATGTCATCTTTCCTTTGGAATATATCTTCCTCCTTGGGATGTATATATTGTGTGTGTGTGTGTGTGTGTGTGTGTGTGTGTGTGTGTGTGTGTGTGTGTGTGTGTGTGTGTGTGTGTGTGTGTGTGTGTGTGTGTGTGTGTGTGTGTGTGTGTGTGTGTGTGTGTGTGTGTGTATATATATAAATAATGTATATATAATTGCTTCCAGAAATCCCAGCCTTTGCTGTTCTGCCATCTCCCCTGCCAGTGTTCATTTCCAATCAATTCTGGCTAGATCCTCACTCATGCCTCTGTAATTTCCTTTACTCTGCTGTTATACTGATACATCTGAATTTATATTCTCCTTCTTAAATTTCAGGGTGAATTCAATCATATTGTGATCACTTGCCTCAAGGGTTCTTTTACTTTTAGCTTTCTAATCAATTCTGGTTCATTACACAACACCCAATCCAAAATAACAAATCCCCGAGTGGACTCAACCATGAGTTGCTCTAAAAAATCATCTTGTTGGCACTCTAGAAATTCCCTCTCCAGAAATCCAGCACCAACCTGATTTTCCCAGTCTACCAGCATGTTGAAATCCCCCGTGACTATTTAGGACCCACACACTTCGGGAGATGCCTCTTCTTGTTATTAGCATCAGGGAGGAGTTATGAGAGCCTGAAGACCCACAATCAACGATTCAGAAACAGCTGCTCCCTATGCCATCAGATTTTTGAATAGTCCATGAAAACTAGCACATTACTCATTTTCTTGCACTATTTATTTATTTTGTTTTTATAGTAATTTTATATCTTTACACTATACTGCTGCCTCAGAACAATAAATTTCATATCATACAAGACAGTGATAATAAACCTGACTCTGATACCACCATGTACCAGTCACGTCCATGTCCTTTGAAATATGCTTCTTTTTAACTCACTTGATGCTGTTTTGCCTATTTTTGCATTATTCACATGTCAAAATAGTCTATTTACAGGTCAGACCTGCTTTGTATCAGTTTTTATCCACCATAGCCCCTCCACAAAGCAAAATTAATTTTATCATCTTTTATAAAGACAGACTCTAAGTGCCCTTTGAAACATTGTTCACTTCCTTTGAAGATTCTTCTTACTTGACCTTAAATTAGAAATTTTGACCTTTATTACATTCCCTCTTACTCTTTTTGCCTATCTCAAATTCCATATCAATATCTCCATCACACTTTTGCTTCTGTCTGAATTTTGATCATCCTTACTGTCTTTTCACTTTTGTTTTTGCATATCCAGGACCTAGAGACTGCTATCAAGACCAGTCTATATTGTTTATCCCCAATTGTCCTTGATACGTTGGTAGAGAGTCCTCAGACCTTCTGATGAAGGTACTTCCATGGTACTACTGAGGAGGGAATTCCTGGATTTAGAGCCATTGACGAAGGATAGGCAATATATGTCCAAGTCAGGATGGCATGCTGTTTGGAGGGGAATTTCAGGTAAAGCGTTCCCATGTGTTTTCTGCTATCGTTGTTGGTCAGGTTTCAGAGCAGCAGGAGTAGTCTGAGTGAGCAATTAAAGTGCATTTTGTACCCACTACAACTACACTGCATTAGCAATAAAACCAATACATTTGCCGGGTGGTTCTTGTGCATTCTCTTGTTTTTGTGACTTTTAGTTTATTTCCTGCTCTTTCCCTTTATTCACCATAGTGTTTACATTTTAATGGAGTGTTAAATCCTTTGTGTTCAATTATCTCTTCATGTCACAGATGCTAATTGGTCTATGATGTCCAGCATTCTCAGATTAGGTCAAGAGTGATATAGAGGTCATGAGATAATTGTCTGTTAATAAATATATATCAGCCTTCTTTTCTATTACATTGAAATGCAATGGAGTAGACACCTAAAATGTTCCTTTCTCTTGTAGAAGAAGTCAGACAAGTTCAAATGAAAGAACACACATAAAGAGAGAAGTAACAATACATTAATCATCACATAAAGAAATTGTCATCCTGGAGTTTAAGACACTTGGATGTACATATTACAGAGCACCACCAGCAAACAGGAATATCCAGCCATGGCAGAGCCCAAAAGGTTATTATTTCAAGAAGGTAAAGTGGCAAGTATGTTATTGTTATATAGATGAAAATAGAGGAGGTGTTTAAATTCAACCTAGAATTCACTTTACAAATTTAAAACAGGTGCAGTGGTGTCAAATTTCACAGGAGGATGACTCATATCTTCCCTGGCTGCAGAGCTAGGGGGATGTTGGTCCTGTCTGAGGACTCTGAAAGAGAACAGGCACCTTTACAAAGTCAAGTCAAGACCCATATCCTCATTCTAGTCCCATTCACAAAAGTGATAAATAATAGCATGTGTATGCCCTTGAACTTAAATTACAGGTCACTCAATCTCATGACTAAAATTTTATCTCAAATATGTTTTTAAACTCACCCCACTGATGTATCATAAGTGGTGGGAGTACTCTTCATGCATTCTTTTTATGATAGTCCCCTCTCCCTTGGGCTCATCTGTGCAACATGAGCAACCCCTGTAGAGGGAAAAGAATTGTTAATCTTTTCAGCAGGATTTTGATCCTGTTACGTACCCTGTAACTGGGTCACTTACCAGCAAAGATAGAGAGGTCCGTTGAAGTCTGATGGTACTATTTTTAACGGTATTTATTGATAAAAATACACAAAAATAATATCAATGCAAACATACATATAATATACGTCGTCAATACTAAATCTAAAAGCGTGGGTATAATAATAATCAATAAGAAATAGCTCTATCGTTGTCTAGGGGATAATGTATTGTCTTTCTTTTTCAATCTTTTTATTAGTATTAATAATATTATGAACAAAATACAATTGATATATTAATAAAGGGATTACAAACATACAAATTCCCATTACACATGGAAGAATACATAAGCAATGAATACAGTATAAATAAGTTTTCCCGAAACATGAACCATATAGTATATATATGAACAAGGTAAATCTAGATATTTCATAATATATAATATAAAAAAAGAAAAAATATATATATATGCAAAATTGACTAACCTACTAATCTAATATCTAAGGGAAAAAAAGGAAGCAAAAAAAGAAAAAAAAAAGAAAAACTAAAAAAGAGAGAAAAAAAGGGCTGTTTATAATATCTCACAAGAATACATAAACATCAATGTCGTCAACTCCGATCCTCTCAACATAAATACGATTAAAGCTGAAAAAACCAATAAGCTTGGAACAGGGTCGTATTACATCATATGAAAATATTGAATAAATGGTTTCCATATCTTTTCAAATTTAATAGAAGTATCGAATACACCACTTCTAATTTTTTCTAAATTTAAACATAACATAGTTTGAGAAAGCCAATGAAATACAGTGGGAGGATTAATTTCCTTCCAATTCAACAAAATAGATCTTCTAGCCATCAAAGTGAGAAAAGCAATCACTCGACAGGCGGAAGGAGATAAATGAAGTGAGTCCATCATCGGTAAACCAAAAATTGTGGTAATAGGATGGGGTTGTAAATCGATGTTCAGTACCGCAGACATAATATCAAAAATATCTTTGCAATATTTTTTCAAAAGCGGACATGACCAAAACATATGAGTTAAAGACGTGATTTCCAATTGACATCTGTCACAAATAGGGTTTATATAAGAATAAAGATGAGCTAATTTATCCTTAGACATATGGGCCCTATGTACAACCTTAAATTGTATTAATGAATGTTTGGCACATATAGATGATGTATTAACTAATTGAAGAATGATAATGTATTGTCCGATGGAAATATAAAAGTCACTCAAGTTCATTCAAGCTGCAGCTTTTGGTTGGAGAGAGAGACGGAGGTTTAACTTGCCCATTCCTTTTATGATGTCAATCCTTCGAGAGTCATTGGGGGCTGATTTCCCCTTTGTGGTTAGCTAAAGCCGGGCTTCCGTGGTAAAGACCCCATCAATTCCGAGGCAAATGGAAAAGGACACACGTGGGCTTTTCTCGCCGGCTTTCGCTAGTACGCTGTTGCAGGAGTTCTAGCATTTCTTCTGGTGCGTCTGAAGGGGCTGTGCCCACAGACCCTCTTTTATCCTGACTCACAGGGTCTCAGATGTCAATCAGGTTGGGATGATGCAATCCCTCCACCAACCCCCCTCGGTTCATTGCCTGGGGGGGGCTTCGATGAATCGTACAGCATTCAATATACAATTCTGTCTCCAACAGACAATGACCTGTTCCGTGGCTTTGTATCTCGGAGGCCCAGGAAACATTTCAACCATTGAGGAATCTGTGTGTCTCTCTCTCATTTCCTGGGTCTCCTGACTTGAAGCAATAGCGATCCTGCGATTCTCAAGAAGGAGGGGGCCACAGGCGTAACAATCCAAAATGCTAACAATTTCTCTTCCCTACAGATGTTGCTCAACCCACTGAGTTCTTCCAGCAGATTGTTTGTTGCACAAGATTCTACCATCTGCCGTCATTAAAGAATTTGGAAAAAGATTTATCGGGTTTGATAGTAAAAGAACATACACCACTCTGAAGTTTTAAGTCCAAATTTTACTGCAATCTAGAGCCTGGAGATAAAATAAAGATAGCAGACATAAGACTTTGCATCTTAATTCTTTCCGGGCAGAGAAAATTTTCAGGTATGAACTTATGAGTAGACAACTTATCTCCTTTGATCTTTCATTTGCTCATTTTCAGTGAGACCTACATATG
This sequence comes from Hemitrygon akajei, assembly GCF_048418815.1. Classification (NCBI taxonomy): domain Eukaryota; kingdom Metazoa; phylum Chordata; class Chondrichthyes; order Myliobatiformes; family Dasyatidae; genus Hemitrygon; species Hemitrygon akajei. The sequence goes on from NC_133136.1 coordinate 30,921,707, forward strand.
GCAATGTCCCAAAATGGCAGCTCCATATGTACTTCTTGCTGGTAGAGTTCACAGGTTTGGGTAGAGCTGTCAAAGGACTCGGCAATGTGCTGCATAATATTTTGTAGGTGGAACAGAGACAGCCATGGAGTACCAGTGATGGAAGCAGTGAATGGTCAGAGTATTTGATGGAATGACCATATGTGGGCTATTTTGCATGGATGGTCTTTAACTTTTGGGGTTTTTTTGAGTACGTGCTGGAGAATTCTGTCACAATTTTATTGGTTGCCAACTCTAAGAGCCCTTATTTTATGCAACAACTTTTTCTAAATTAGCTTGGCAAATGCCTTTTCCATTGGCACCCTGTCATCCATCCTACTCACAAATTTCTACAGATGTACCAGGGAGAGCATTTTAACCGACTGCATCACCATCTGGAATGGTGTGGGGCGGCGGGGGGGAAGCTACTGCACAGGACTGAAGAAAGCTGCAGAGAGTTGTATAATTAGTCAGCTCCATCATGGGCACTAGCCTCCGTAGTATCCAGGACATCTTCAAGAAGAGATGCCTTGAAAAGGTGGTGTCCATCATTAAGGATCTCCATCACACAGGACATGCCCTCTCCTTATTTCAACCATAAGGAAGGAGGTAGAGAAGCCTGAAGGTACACACTCAATGATTCAGGAACAGCTTCTTACCCTCTGCCATCTGATTTCGGAATGAACATTCAACTCACTACTTTTTTTGCACTACTTATTTAATTTAGTGATTCATATATATACATTCATACTGAAATTCACAGTCTTTTTCTCCCTTTTATTATGTATTAGATTGTACTGCCACTCCATAGTTAACAAATTTCACAACATAGGCCAGTGATTCTGATTCAGATTACTTGTCATATTCTCAAAAGCCCACTTTGATTTGCCTAATATGAATTTGAACGGATCATTCCACCCACTGAATCCTCATCAAGCATCTATTTACAGTACATCAATCCTACACTCACCTACGCAGTAGGGGGAACTTAGATTGGACAGTTAACCTACCAGCCCAGGTGGATTTGGGTTAGAGGTCACAGGGAGAACATACAAACTCTACACAGTCAGCACTGGAGGTCAGAACTGTTCCTGTACCGTTAGCACTATGAAGTAGTGATTCCATTGGCTGTACCTCTATGCCATGAGCATAGGTAATTATATCATGATTTTCTAAATCCTTATTACTTCATCTTTAGTAGTTATTGTTTCCAGCATTTGGTGAGTCATCTATAATTCCTTCTTTTTTTTCTCTCTCTCTTAATTTTTCTGTTGCATCTGATGTAACACATTTGGTGAGACTATTCCACACATTAGGAAATTTTGGAAGATTAACTCCAGGGCTTCCTCTGTTACTATAGTCACTTCTTTTACACTTAAAGGCAATGACTGGTTTTAGTTCCCTGAAAGGGCCAAACAGAGCTGACTGACACCTGTCAGCCACTCACTCAGTTGCCACTCCCATTTGTCTTTACAAAAGTTTATTCAGTGACAATGATACCACAGCAATACACTGTACAATAATCAGGGCTTCATAAACTATTTAAAATTTCAAATTGAAATATGATTATTACGATCCACAACACACTTAAGCCCCTGTATATCCCGCCAGTCACTTCTCCTAGGACACCCTGGTATGGATGTAACCCTGGAAGAGGGATAGGCAGATGGTTCAAGCAGACCCTCGGCTCTTTGCTGCCCAGACCCGTGAATGGCTGGCTTGGCCAGGCCCAGAAGCAAACTGCCCAGGAGTTTCTGCTGAACATCTCTCTCCCCTCTGCATGGGGTGACACTTCCCACTTGCATGCTTACTTGACCAAACTTGGAGGTTCAAACAGACTTGGACATCAAATGCCGATACATCTTAGCTCTCACCCCACTGCAGAATTCACCTGTGGACACACACGGCAGTTCTCTCACCTGCTGGAAAGAGGGGCCAGGTGCAGATCATATCTACCCTCTCAGTTCGTGCTGTGACTAGAAAACAATTCATTTGATTGTCAGCTCTGTGGAAAAAGCCAAGCATGAACAAGTGCTCAAATTATTTCACTTTTGCACTAGTAATTATTTGTTTGCATTTTGCACTTAATATTTGAGTCTGGTTTATTATTATCTAACTGGAATTAAATAGTTTTAAACTGCTCTGATAATAAAGAAATTTGAGAATAATGCAAAGTCATTTGTCAGCAATGTTCCAGGAATGGGTGCATTGCCTAAGGCCCACACACATCTTGCAGCCAGCTCCACCTTATGGGATGCATCTTGGGTGCAGGGGATCAAATTTTTCACCCCACCACATCCAACCAGTCCAGGAGCTGGCAGATGGACTCTGCAGTAGTGAGTCTAGACAGCGGCTGCATCCAACATGGTCCAGCAAATTTTTCCAGCATCTCTTTTGTGATATTAGTGGCTAAATCCTTCACTGTAATTACAGCCTTGGCTCTCTGCCATTTCTGTCTCATTTATTGTGCCCTCTGCAGAGAAGACAGATACACAATGTTTAATTAATATCTCAGTCATTTCTTCCTGTAATAATTTCACTTGTTGCTCTTATTTTTGCCTCCTTTGAAATTATTGGAAACAGCAATTTAAGACAAGTGTCTGATCTAGTTTGTTTGCTGAGTTTGGCATGGCTTAAAATTAACACCAAACAATACAATTCCAAATGAAAAGCTTTGTGCCAATATTTGACCTGATACTAGGCCTAATATTTATTGATATTGGTAATTGTTGGAATAAATAAGCATTTGCTATGAGTTTTGCTGTTAAGAACATATCATTTTTTCTCTAATTTGCAGTTACATTCTCAATAGTAGTAGTATTTGCCAAGATTTTCAATAGCCACTTTAGATGGTACTCCTAACTAAAGTCAAACATCTGGAAAATGTCCTTAATTATATTCTTTCTTAATATTTTTTTCAAGGAGCTGTGAATATTGCCGGGCAAGGTCACCTTTTATCGACTATCCCCAATTGCTCTTTGGCTGATGAGGCAATTAAGAGACAACCACATTGGTGACATATATAGGTCAGAACATCGGATTTCTAGGAGGACATCAGTGAACCAGATGGATTTTTACAACAATCCAACAGTTTCATAGGTATCATACTAGCTTTACATTCCAGATTGGACTGCAGACTGCAGATGCTAGAATCTAGAGCTAGAAGCAAACTGCTGGAGGAACTCAACAGGTTGAGCAACATCACTGGGGGGAAATGAATTGCCAACTTTTCAGTCCTGCATGATTTGCAACCCAAAATTTGCCCCTTCAGATGCTGCTCAACTCCTGTTTGACCATCAATTTGTATTTTTTGTGCTTTTTTTCTATATTTACTTCCAAATTTATTTGAAAATTAAAATGACCTGAATGAAGACATTGGAGTAAGTATCTCTGTTTAGCTCAGGCCATGTGTTGCTATTCCGGTAACTGTGCTTGAAGAAGTGTGCTAAAGGCTACAAACTGAAAAGAGTAAAACATATATTTTTCCTGTCGGGACAATGGGAAAAACAAATGAGAATTCTGCTCTGGAGAAAAGAGGATGGTCCATTTTCCGGACCATTGTTACTGTTACACAGGCAGCATGGAGACACAAACCCAGGTCTTATCCAATTATAAGCACACATTGTGAAAGACCAGCAATTGTTCAGATCACATGCTTTGCCTGGTGGCGTTCAAATAAATGAAAATCAAATGACAAATAAGTAAGTGATTACTCAATAACAATGACACACTAAAATTGCTGGAGAAACTCAGCAGGTCGGGGAGCATCTATGTTAAAGTGTAAACAGTCAATGTTTCGGGTTGAGACCCTTCATGAAGATGGATGAAGGGTCTCGGCACAAAACGTCAACTGCTTACTTTTTTCCATAGATGCTGCTGGACCTGCTGAGTTTCTCCAGCATTTTGTGTGTGTTCCTTCGGATTTCAAGCATCTGCAGATTTTCTTCTGGCTGTTACTATATAAAAATATCTTTCTCTGTAACAATAGCACATTATTCTGCATTCAGTTGTTGCTTTTCCCTTTGTACCACCACGATGCACTAATGTGAAATGATCTATATAGATGGCATACAGATCAAAGTTTTTCCACTGTACTTTGGTACATGCCAATAATAATGCCAGAAGAAGGAAGAGTGTGTAGGGGTGGGGAGGGTGTGGGTAATGGGCTGAGGGGGAGAGGTGCCTGACCTGGGCCATCAGGAGCGTAGTGCATTCTGCTTCTCTTTCTACCATCACCAAAGAAATGAAATCAAATTTTTTGGGTGGTGGCAGGTTGTTGGCTTACACTCATACCCAGAAAACCACTGCAGAGCATTAGCTCAAACTCGGGCCCCGTACTACCACTTTTTAACATGCAGAGATTTTCCAGGATCTGAGAATGCTTCACAGAGCAAGTATCTATTGCCCATCCTTGAGAAGGTGCTGGTAAGCCCTCATCTTCAACGGCTGCTGTCCGTCCAATGAAGTATACACTCAGTGTCCACTTTATTAAATACCTCCTGAATACACTCAGTGGCCACTCTCTTAGGTATCTCCTGTACCTAATAAAGTGGCCACTGCGTGTTTATTCGTGGTCATCTGCCGCTGTAGCCAATCACTTCTAGTTTCAATGTGTTGCGCTCTTCTGCATGCCACTGTTGTAATGCGTAGTTATTTGAATTACTGTTGCCTTCCTGTCAGTTTGAACAAATCTGGCCATTTTTCCTCTAACCTCACTCACTAACAAAGCATTTTTGCCGCAGAACTGCTCCTCACTAACACACAAAATGCTGGTGGAACACAGCAGGCCAGGCGACATCTATAGGGAGAAGCACTGTCGACTTTTCGGGCCGAGACCCTTCGTCAGGACTAACTGAAAGGAAAGATAGTAAGAGATCTTTCTTTCTTACTATCTTTCCTTTCAGTTAGTCCTGACGAAGGGTCTCAGCCCGAAACGTCGACAGTGCTTCTCCCTATAGATGCCGCCTGGCCTGCTGTGTTCCACCAGCATTTTGTGTGTCTTATTTGAATTTCCAGCATTTGCAGATTTCCTCGTGTTTGCTCCTCACTGGATTTTTTTTACTGTTTCTTGCACTATTCTCTGTAAACTCTAGAGATTGTTGTGCATGCAAATCCCAGGAGATCAGCAGTTTCTGAGATACTCAAACCACTCCGACTGGCACCAACTACTATTTCACAGTCAAAATCACTGAGATGACATTTCTTTGCCATTCTGATGTTTGGTCTGAACAACAATGGAACCTCTTGACAATGACTGCATGGTTTTTATGCATTGAGTTGCTCCCACATGATTGGCTGATTAGATATTTGTATTAACAAGCAGGTGTACAGGTATACCTAATTAAGTGGCTACTGAGTTTATACTTTCAGGTCAAGATGGTGACAGACCTGAAGAAGAAACTACAGATGTTGAAGTTCTAATTTTTTTTTGTCCTTTCCAGTGGTGGAGATGCAGATATGGGAGGTGCTGTTGGAGTAGTTTAGGAGAGTAACCTCAGTGCATATTGTAGATAGTACACCATACTCTGGTGGTGGAAGGAATGAATGTTTACAGTGGTGGATGGAGCATCAGTCAGACAGCCTCTTTGTCCTCAAGAGCTTCAAACCCCAAGAGAGTTGTTGCAGTTGCATTCATTCAGGCAAGTCAAGAGTATTCCATCAAAATCCTGACTTGTGTCTTGCAGATGGTGGAAAATATTCAGTTTGACACAAGGTACGTCACATGTCATAGGATTCCCAGCCTATGATATTCTTTTTTGTAGCCACTGTATTTATGTATCCAGTCCAGTTAAGTTTCTAAGCAACAGAGATGTTGGTGACATTGGGTTTAGCAATGATAATGCCTTTAATGTAAAGGTAGATGGTTTGACCCTCTCTTGATTTAGATGGTCATTGTGTTCTGAGGTATGAGTGTTATTTGCCATGTTGTCTAAGTTGAGTTCCATGCAGGCATAGGCTCCTTCGTAGGGTAATGAATGGAACTGAGCTCTGTGCAGTCCTGAATTCTCATGTTATAAAATAAGGGAGGTTATTGATGAAACAACTGAAGATGATTAACTTCACTGATCTGAGAAACTCCTGCAGTGCTGTCCTGGGACTGTCATCACTGATCTCCGTCAACCACAACCAGCTATGCAACTAATGACTTCATCAGTAGGTTTTTTTTGCCTTTAATTCCCACTGACTTCTATTTTATCAGGGCCATTGGTGCCATATTCACTGAAATATTGCCATGATATTAATTATTCTTAGTTCAATTTCTTGCATATTATGGTCAGGTTTTCATCATGAAACATAAATTTTGGGACAGAGAGCAGGTAATTAGAGAGAAATTGCTGATTGATATCACTACAGTATCACTGCTGATGATCGAGAATCATCTTATTGGAATATTATTAACTGGATTGAATTGTTCCTGCTACTTAATGACAGGATTTATCTGGGCAACTTATCATGATGCTGGATAGATGTCATTGTCATAACTGTGTTGGAAACGATACAGCCAGTTCTGAAGTGTAGGTGTTCAGGATTAGAACCAGAAATATTATGTGGTCCCTATGACTTTGCTGTATTTTGTTTCTTAATAGCAATTAAATTGGCTAACAACTGGTTTCTGTGGTAGCAATGATCTCAGGTGGAAGCCAGGCTGGATCACCTATTCAGTACTTGTAGATGTACATTGTTGTTCTTTCTTCAGCCTTTAGCTCTAACATGCTGGGCCCAGTGTAATTGAGAATGGGGATGGTTCCGGAGCCTCCTTCACCCGTTTGTGGTTTAACTGTCCACCACCAATCTCAACCAGCTGTTACATGATGGCAGAGCTTTGGTTGTGAGATCTCTTTGCAAATGTAAGCATTTTTAAACATTTTATCCATCTGTTGACCTATGTTGCAGTCTCATTAGAATGGCACCATTTTGTGATATGCCTGGTTCAGTTCCTCCTGCAGTTCTCATTGAACCTGACTTGATACCCTTGGTTTAATATAAAGTTAGAATAAGGGAAACAATGCCACACATAGTGGTAACGTACTTTTCTACAGCTCTCAGTGGCACCAGCAACTTACAGATATCCGGTTTTGAGCTAATAGATCAGTTCTATTTAACACAATTATTGTACCATACTACCTCTGTCTTCACTTTTACCATGGCTGCCATGGAGACAGTGCATCTATCACAGTTAGATTGGTGAGGATGATGTATCCCTCAATTTGGTCTGCTCCCTAAACTGACCCAATGTGGCAACTACATCCTTTAGGATTTGTCTGACTCAGGCTGTGCTGGTATTGCTGGACTTTTCTTGGTGATGGACATTGGTGACAACTGGATGACTGGAATACATGTGTTGCTTCTACTATTTTGAGTATTTCTTCCAATTGTTTTCAACAGGAAAGGACACAGAGATACATCAGCTGAAAAAGGGTGTTAGGATCTTTGCAAGGGTCCTAATTCCTACTTTAAATAGCAAGGTGAAAATCAGACAACATATTTGACATTTTGAAGGCATCCCTAGAAAGTGATCTTGAACCTTGTAAGAGATTGTAAGATCAACTATTCAGAATCTTTATCTTGTAAGATAGTCAATTTTCATTCTACAATCTGCACTCAACAAAAATGAAACAATAATCAGATACCTTTTGACCCACATTGAGGAAAGGAAACACCAGGATATTAAAAATCATGAAAATTAGAAAAAAGCAACAAACAAGAAACTACTAAACTATGTTAATTCTAACATTTGCCTCTTATTACTTAACTGTACAGTTTTGAGTAATAAGTTTAAATTGATGGTTCACTGTGATTCAGATGTTCGTTCACAAAGTTAATTAACTTTTATGGAAAAACATACTCCACAGTTATGATTTTTGGCAGTCCATATAACCTCTCACTTTATATTTCAACTCCACTGAGTGCCATGCATTCCACTATTCAAATGCTAGAAGTGATGATAATATGTTCCAAATGTGTCAAAAACAGCAAGTACTGATCCTTATTCTTTCCAAACTGGACTAAATGGAATTTTAATGACATTATGGTTGTTACACAAAGGGGAAAATAAAAAACAGATTTCTGAAGCTTACCATTGCCTTTATGTGCTTTAACCCACGGGCAAAACAATTTTGCTTTGGGTAACCAGATAATTGTTGGCATGACACAAAGCTTGAGTCTTAATAATAGGAAAAACCATTACTTTGCTTCCTCCTGCTTTTCCACATTTTTTGAGTATCTTGCATCTGTTGCCTTTAATTCTATGGCTTCAGTTCCATGCACAGGGTAATTACCACAGTCTTCCTGAATTATATAATGGCAGTTCATAAATTGAACTCTTTTAACCCAGAATAGTAATTTTCCACTTCATTACAAATCATTGCAATAAGTTTCCATATCTGCACCTCATTCAAAGATTTTATTTTTTATTTCCAAACTACATTTTACAATGTGTCCAACACTTTTTTTATATATGGGCTGTACTAATTAGTGAATTAATTTTGTTTAGCAAACTTTTTGAGGAAAATAGCTCTTTACACTTTCACATACTTCTTTCAACTTGCTGTATGATGATGAATACCCATATTTTTCAAAGCATACTTCAATGGTATTATTTTTATAGATTCAGAATAATAAAAGATTGTCTTGGGAAAGCATGTTTCAAATATATAAAAAAGAGAGGATACATAATTTAAAATCTTGAAGATATCTACAGAAAACACTTATCAATGTATTAATCAAAGTTTTTTAATGGAAAAAGAATCCTAGAACTTTGACATTATTTCTTACAGTTCAGATGAATGAAAATAAATTATATATGCAAGTTATGCAGCTGGCCTGATACTTCAATTTATGATGCATGTTTCTGTGCTGATGATTCACTTTCGGGCCTACACCTCTCTGAATAACGTCAATGATCTGCTGCAGATGTAAATAATTAGGCACAGTAGAGATGTAAATAGATTATTGAAGACAGTAACTCAACTGAGCAGCAGAGTCTGGAACAACAATGTTTCAAACATCATATCACATTTATAAACATACCATGCACTGTATCTAATGTTAATTTTTGTGGAAACACTTTCTGTCACCGGGTTCGGATATGGCCCAAGTGCGGAGTGAGAGACACTGACGCGGGTTGATAGTTCACAGACTTTGATGCGAACAGTGTTAAAGGAAAAAGAAACCAATAAACGCTAGGCCAAACAGGGCTGTTGACTAAAACTCTCAAATGAAAAACGAAGCCTACACTGCAGCTGAATAAAACAACAAAGCATAAAATGAATACCGCTAGTCATCAGAGTCAGTTGACTTGACAGTCCAACTTCTCAGGCAAGGCCGAACGCAAACAGGCAGCGAAGCATTGCTGTGTCCAAGTCTCGACGAACACTACGATAGAATGAATGGAGTTAAATACTATCACAATGAAATAATTAGCTGACACGTGCATATTCACGAGCGCAATTGCTGTATCAGCTGTGCTGCCGAATCCGTGGTTGTGACAGGACCACCCTCTGCAGGCACAGCCCCTGAGGCGCCCACAGACCTGTGTCTACTGGAAGTCCCAGATGAGGGACTTGTCCAAGATGTCCTTCAGTGATGCTGGTAGATAAGTGCCATGGTGTGCACTGCCAATATCGGAGCCAAAGACTTCCATGTAGAGACGGAAACAAGAGCTTTTACAGAGGTAGCTCAACCAAGTGACACTGTGAAAAGAATCATTCTCAAAACGAGGACCTCTGATTGGAGCTCATCAGACATCTGCTTCAACAATAAAATTAGCACAGAATCCCTGAGCCTATCAAAATAAACTTAAACAGAAAGCACCAAGAAACCTCATTACAAAGTGTGAGTCGCTTGAGAAAAACACAAGGAACTCTTAAACCATTTATAACTGTTGCTAAGCAACAATAACCATTTCAGGTGCTCTAAAAACCTCAAAGCCCAATGCTCTCTGATGCCCTGCACAGGCCTGAAGAAGTCACTACGGGACCCGCCCCCCCACCCCCCAGCCCCAATAGCTGGCATCTGATGGCCCGGGAAGACCTGAAAACTTGAGATGGCTCGAGAGAGCTGGAAAACTTGAGAGGGAAGCATGGGGAGCTCAAGAGACAGGGAGACTTGGGGATCCAGAAAGATAGAGAGACCGGGGAATCCCAACAGGAAACCTCGAGTGAGATCAAGAAATCTTGGGCGGGGCCGAGAAGGAGGCTTGGGAGACCTCGAGATGGTGAGGACATTGAAAAACCCTAAACGCATTGAATAAGCCTTGGAAACAATCAAGAAAAAAACCTTAGGAACATAAAAAGTCCTTGGGAAACCTTAAAAACACGAAACTTGAAACCTAGAGGAGGAACCTTTTCAAATCTCGCTCACAGTGTTTTCTTTCACGATTTTATTAAGATATGCTCTCAATTCTACAGACAGGCATTGACAGGTTTCTTTCATCGCTAAGCTAGCTGGTTCTCTGTCGATCTGTTTAATTTGCGACATGAAAGTTCAATTTTCCCAGTCTGTACCATGACTTTCATTAAGAGGTTAAAAATACTCTTGACAGGGTTACTTCACTTGTGTATTTGCACACTCCAGCCAGGGATCAGCTTTTGAAGTACGGCTCTTCCAGAATTTATACCATTGACTTGAATGATGATTTGTTGAATCAATTGATAAGCTTGCTTGAAGCGCTCATTTATTATGCAGACCTGAGACGTGGGACCATAAATCTGGGAACCTGGGTACTTGTGACTTAAAAAGCTTGGAACGAATACCGGAGAAACTCAATGTAGACTAGAGAAGCTCGGAATGTAGACTCGGGACTCTTGGAATGTAGAGTCAGGACATGCAGTGAGAATAGAAGGCACCCACTCCTCCAGCCACCAATGTCAAAATATCACTGTTCGAGCTTTGCTGGGTCCATTACTTGGCAAGATCCTTCTGTCATGCTGGAGACAGAAGCAAGAGTTTATACATAGGAATTCCAACGGAACATTGTTATCTCAACGAATTACTCTGACCAATGAATCTCATGGCCAAGGTCAGCTCCTCTCTCTCTCTCTCTGTGCTGGGTCCAACTTTCTGTGGTCGAGACTTTCTGTCACCAGGTTTGGACCAGGCTCAAGTGCGGAGTGAGAGACACTGACGCGGGTTGATTGTTCACAGACTTTAATGCAAACAGTGTTAAAGGTAAAACAAAGCAATAAGCGCTAGACCAAACAGGGCCGTTAACTAAAACTATCAAATGAAAAACGAAGCCTACATTGCGGCTGAAAAGAACAACAAAGTATAAGATGAATACCACTAGTCTTCAGAGTCAGTTGACTCGACAGTCCAATTTCTCAGGCAAAGCTGAATGCAAGCAGGCAGTAAAGCATTGCTGTGTCCAAGTCATGACAAATACTACGATGGAATGAATGGAGTCAAATGCTATCACAATGAAATAATTAGCTGACACGTGCATATTCATGAGCGCAACTGCCGTGTCTGCTGTGCTTCCAAATCCATGGTTGTGATACTTTCAGAACATTGTTGGTGGAAATGAGGTGACATTGGTCTATAATACAACTGCTCTGGGCAGCCTCCATGTTTCGACACGCACCCATCCATGCCAGCTTCCAAGGTTTAGATGCATTAACTCCCAGGATTATTGATAGATGCTGCAGCCCCTTTAAAGATCCTGCTAATTGGCCATCGTGATTTGGGTGCCAAGGAGGGAACATTTAAGGGGCAATTGAACTGTGCTTTGGTGCTTAATCATAGGCCTACTCATGATTTCATCTCGTTTGTTTAGTCCTCAAATTCTTGAGCCAGTTTGAAACTGTGTCTCAATCCTACCCTTGAACACTCCAGCATTTGGGTCCAATCCATTATCATCAGGGACTCTCATCACAGTACAGCTATGGATCCAGCAGGGTATCAAAATCTTTCATCCGCTGTGACCAGCCACAGCGGAGATAATTCCCGACAGAACCTGGAGGTACATGACCTCCAGGTAGCCATTGGCCAACAGTTGCAAGGAGGAAGCCCAAGTTGCTTGGGAGAACCAGTCGGTCCCACTCTGGAGCCGGTATATCTTCCAGCCCTGGAGAGGTTTGATTGGGGACCTAGGTTCTTGCCGCAGCTTCCTCATTCAGTGCTCATTAGTGTTTGAGCTCCTGCCATCCCCGTTCCCATCAGAGCACAAAAAGATGGCCTTCCAGGAGGGAGGTGTTTCATCACCCCTCCGGAACCAGCCAAGCCTCATACTGCTTGATGAAGGTTCGACAGGGGAGACGGCAGAGAACTTAGAGGTTCTCATCAACCAGTCTATTTGACTCGATAATCATCCGGCAGAGAGTAGGTGGGACTACATCATAAGGTTGAAGAGGGCTAGCCCGAGCCCAGACTCAACGCATCCTTGTGCCACTCCCTATCCTTGGCCCATGACCAGCCCATCGCCTGCTCAAGATCCAGTTGAGCCCATGCAGACTGGATGCACCCAGCTGATGAAAGGTCCCAGTGCCAGAGTCAAGGTTGCTTCTTTTACCACGGGGCATCAGGTCCAAAGCTGCAGCTAGCTGGGGGATTGTTAAGACCATCCAATGTCAGAAGGACTGTGACGGTAGCACCCGCTACGCCCAAACCCCGCAGATTCTGGTTTTGTGCTGAAGGCGGAGTTTACCTGAGGTAAGAACCTGAGTCAGGTGAAGACTTCAGTGGACTCTGGGGCAATGGTAATTTCCTGGATGAGGGAAATGCGCATCGGTTCAACATATGCTGCAAGAGTTGAGTCAGTCCTTGCCTGCAACTGTCTTGGATGGCCGCCTGCTGGGTTCCTGGCAGATCCGGCAAAAGACTGTGGTGTTGCAGGTGAAGATAGGGGATCATGTGGAAGACATTAGTTTTTACATTTTTGACTCTCCAATCATATCCTTGATCCTCGGGTACCCTTGGCTGTCTCAGCAAAGCCCATCAATGGACTGGAGAGAGGGGAGAATCACTGCTTGGTCCGGCCATTGTAAGGGGGTTTGTTTTTGGCCTGATTTATGACCCCTAGACACTCCCAAGACCAGCAACCAATGAGAGGACAACCTTCTTCTCATGGTAACCTGGAACCTTCAGGAAACCCAGTCCTACCTTCAAGAGAAGACAAGCCGGCTCCTATAGGCCCACATGAGTCCCAACCCACTCCAGTCAGGGGTGTGCTGGAATGAGATCTCCAGTTCAGGAGCAAACCAAGGAGGTTCCCAAGCAGAGAAGAACTCTAGCAACTAAGCCAAGTGGCTCCAGTTGCCAGATCCTGTCTAAGGGGAAGGCTCCAAGATGGAGGTCCTGGGAACCTAGTCCCACGAGCACAAGGACCATTTGTTGTGCCTCGCTACCAATGTCTGAGGACCCAGATGAGAATTTGGACTGTGATTTGGCTTCTGTTTTCACTAAAGACTCTTGTGGACCTATGGGGGTGGGGGGGGGGGGGCTGGAGTCTGCCGAAGCACCCTTGTTACTGACAGAGTCTCTGAAGTTGTCCTTGGAAGAAGGTTCAGGGTAATTGCAGTACCCAAGCTGGTAGAATTTCCTTCTGTTTACAAGGATCTGAAGAGGTCTTCACTAATGGAAAAGCCTTAACTCTTCCACTGCACCAACCCTATGACTGTGCAATAGATTTACTGCCAGGTACCTGTCCTCTGCAGGGTCAATTATACACACTCTCAGGCCCGGAGAGAAGCACTATGGAGGAGTATAGTAAGAAGGCTTGTGCTCTGGGATTCATTCAGCCCTACACCTCTCCAGCCGGCGCTGGCTTCTTCTTCGTACAGAAGATGGATGGGAGTCTGTGGCCTTGCATTGACTATAGGGGGTTGAATCGCATAACAGTCAAGAATCGTTACCCTCTTCTGCTCATGAACACTACCTTCAAGGTTTTCCAAGAGGCAGAGTATTCTCGAAGCTGGCCTTTCGGAGTGCTTACAACCTGTTTTGCATAAAGGAGAGTGATGAGTGGAAGACGGCCTTCAACAGACCGACAGTGCACTGTGAGTATCTGGTTATGCCCTTTGGCCTTGTGAACACACCAGCAGTTTTCCAGGCCTTTATAACGATGTGCTCCAGGATGCTCTCCATAAGTACACCTTGGATGATATGCTTTACTACTTGGATGATATCTTAATTTTCTCAAAGTCCATAGAGGAGCACATCACTCATGTCGAGATATCCTAAAGAGAGTTCTTGATCATGGACTTGACATCAAGCTGGAGAAATCCAAATTTCACGTGAGCACTATTACTTTTTTGGGCCTCATCATCTCGAATGGCAATCTCAAGATGGACCCTAGTAAGTCGCAGGCATTCAGAGATGAGCCACAACCATTGGATGTGAAGCAAGTCCAACGATTCCTGGGACTTGCCAACTTTTATCAAAAGTTTATCAGAAACTTCAGCTCAGTGGTGGCTCAGTTGACGGCACTACCCAAGAGATCCATGAGCCCTTTTGTTTGGATTACCAAGGTAGAGTCTACTTTCGCAGAGCTCAAACAGCAATTCACAACGGTTCCTATTTTGGTCGCATCTAAACCTGACCTTTCCATCATCATGGAAGTGGAGACCTCAGATGTTGGAGAGGGTGCAGTGTAGTCTCAGCGGATACCTGGCAGAGGTGAATTACAACATCAAGAATAGAGAACCACTCATGGTCAAGTTAGCTCTGGACGAATTTAGAGGGCTGAATCACTGTCTTGATGGGACCAAGAACCCTTTTACTGTATGGATGGACCACAAGAGCCTTGCTTATAGACTGAGTTCTAGGCAAGCCAGGTGGTCTCTTTTCTTCAACCATTTTATTTTCATCCTGAGTTATCAATCAAGATCTAAGAACCAGAAGCCAGATGTCTTTTCCAATCAGTCCGATGAACCTGAATGAACAAACAGCCTTCCACCATTTTGACCCAAGCCATGGTGATAGCACCAATTCACTGCGGGTTCACAAGGACCAGGCGCAAGGGAGGATTTCTCAGAACGGCCCTCCGTATTGGCTGTTCATTCCTAGTCCCATCCAATCTCAGGTTCTTCAATGGGGACATGCATCGAGATTGACATCTCACCCAGGCATTACCAGGACCCTCAAGTTCATTAAGAGAAGATATTGGCGACCTGGAATAGCAAGGGAGGTCTGTCAATACGTGCAGTCAGGTGAGGTGTGCGCCTGGAAGAAGGAGTTCCATGCCCAACCTCAAAGGCTCCTTCACCCTCTGCATTTTCTGGAAAGATTATGGATTCACATCTTCATGGACTGTTTGGTAATATCCATGGGCAGCAGGTTTTCACTGAGAGAAAAATTTTGGACTCATGCACTGTTCGAGGTGTTTGGCAATATCGCATGGACTGGGAAGGATTGGCACCAGAGGAGAGGTGCTGGGTGCCTGAAAGAGACATCTTGGATCTGGCTGTCATCTATGACGTCAATCATTATCTCTCCATGCAGCCAGGTCCGTCAGGAGTCGGCCATAGGGGAGGGGGTCCTGTTACAACATGCACCCATCCACACCAGCTTCTGAGCTTTAGACGCTCTAACTCCCCGAAGTATGGATACCTTTAAAAATTCAGGATAGTCCCAATAACTGGCAGTCTTGTGTTGGGCGCCAATGATTGAGCATTTAAGGAGCAACTGAACTGAGGACTAAACACAAAGTACTCTGCAGATGCTGGGGTCAAAGCAACACGTACAACAAGCTGGAGGCACTCAGCAGGTCGGGCAGCATCCGTGGAAACAAGCAGTCAATGTCTCAGCCCGAAATGTTGACTGCTCATTTCCAGGGATGCTGCCAGACCTGCTGAGTTCCTCCAGCTTGTTGTATGTGTTGAACTGAGGACTGGTGCTCAATTGTAAGCCTACTTGTGATTCCGTCTATTGTTTGTTTTGTGCTCAGATTCTTGATCCTGTTTGAAACCGTGTCTCGATCCAAGTCCTGGACACTCCAGCATTTGGGTCCAAGCCATTCTCGTCAAGGACTCTCACCACACTCCAGCCAAGTTATTTGCTCTCTAGCAATGCCATGTAAAGACCAAGTCACATTTAAAGTTCAGTCTTACTCAGTATGCTGTAGGGCTCTCTGGAGGTTAAATGCATGGTCTGAAAACTGTTCTAGTAACCAAGGACGCTTTCACTTAGCTCCACTATCACAGCATTTTGGAACTAAATACATAAGAACATAGGTATGTAAGAAACAGGATCAGGAGTAGGCTGTCTGACCTGTCAAGCCTGATCTCCCATTCAATACAAACATTGCTGATCTGACCATGGACTCAGCTCCACCTACCTACCTTTTCCCTATAGTCCTTAGTTCCCCTGCTATGCAAAAATCTTTCTGTGTCTTAAATGCATGTAATGAGGTAGCCTCTTCTGCTTCCCCAGGCAGAGAATTCCACGGATTCACTACTTTCTGGGAAAAGCTGGTTCTCCTCATCTCCACCCTTAATCTATTACCCTGAATTTTGAAGTTATGTCCTTCAGTTCTAGTCTCTACCTTTACCAAGAAACAACTTCCCTGCCTTTATCATATTCTATTCCTTTCACACTTTTATATGTTTCTATAAGATCTCCACTCATTCTTCTGGATTCCAGATAGTATGGTCCCAGATGACTCAATCCTTCTCATAGGCTAATCCCCCTGATCTCCAGAATCAACCCAGTGAGCCGCCTCCAAAGCCAGGATATCTTTCTTTAAGCAAGATGAACTGAATTGCATGTAGAATTCTCACTAATACCCTGTACAGTTGCAACATAACCTCCTTGCTCTTAAATGCAACCCCTCTCATAACAAAGGTCAACATTCAAAGATTCAAAAGATTCCAAGTATATTTGTTATAAATGTATGTATGCAGTATACAACTCTGAGATTCATCTTCCCACAGAAATTCACGAAACAAAGAAACACCATGGAATCTGGTCAAAGAAGCAATCAAACATCTAATGTTAAAAAAAGGAACAAATCATGCAAACAGCAAAAAAAAACTTTGAAAACACAGAATATAAAACATCAAGCCACAAAGTCATTGAAAGAGTCTAGGAATGTTCAGTTTGTTTCAGATCAGTTCAATTTAGCGTTGTGTCATTCATTGGCTGTAGGCCATCCAACTGATTAAAATCACACAAAAATAGCAATAAATAAAAGGAGTAACCACAAGCTAGAAACATATCATAACATAAACTATGAGTCAAATCCACAAACCGCGTCAGTTAAACCTTGCGCAAGACTCCAGCACCAATCTCCTGCAGCACTGAGAGGGAGGGAGGGAGGGAGAGAGAGAGAGAGAGAGAGAGAGAGAGAGAGAGAGAGAGAGAGAGAGAGAGAGAGAGAGAGAGAGAGAGAGAGAGAGAGAGAGAGAGAGAGAGAGAGAGAGAGAGAGAGAGAGAGAGAGAGAGAGAGAGAGAGAGAGAGAGAGAGAGAGAGAGAGAGAGAGAGAGAGAGAGAGAGAGAGAGAGAGGGAGAGAGCTGTCAAAACACAGACCTTCTTCTGGGAGCAGTGAACGAGAGCGAGAGAGAGAGAGAGACGGTCAAATGAAGGCAGACAGTGCTGAATGCCCACTCACCTTCTACTCTTGTCCTCATTGATTTTAATTTTCTCAACACTTTTATCAGTGAGAACAACAAGAAATGAATACGATCATGGGCTTGAGCCCCGTCTCAAGGCTTCTTGGCCTCCAGGTCTACACTTTGCTCAAAACCTCACCAAGTTGCCTTGGAGATAGCAAAGTGCCAGATCACTCAATTGACATGAAACAGTCACCATTAAAAGGTAAATTGTAGGTTCCAATAGTAACAGAATCATATTTGAAAGAAGAAGTAAAAGAAGTAAGAAGAATCATTTTGTGAACTGTCTGAACGATGTCACCTTTGGCGTTCCAATGCCTTCTTGATAACCTGTTGCACCTGCAAATCAACCTTTTGTGATTCATGCATAAACATTCTCAAGTCCCTCTGCACAAAAGCACACTGCTATCTTTCACCATTTAAATAATAATCTGATCTTCTATTTTTCCTTCCAAAGTAGATGGTCTTTCATTTACCAACATTATACTCCATCTGCCAGACCCTTGTCCACTCATTTAACCTATCTATATCTCTTTGCAGACTCCCTGCATCCAGTGCACAAATTGCTTTTCCACTCAGTTTAGTGATATCAGCAAACTTAGGTGAGCTACACTCAGTCCACTCTTCCAGATTGTTAATGGAAGATAAGGGATACTAAGTGATGAAGCGTTAAGATGAGCATGTTTAAAGATTCCATCTGAATTGAGTTCATGGGGACTCACAATCACATCTCAAAGTCCTTATGAAGCAATATCTCTGCAATGTCACTGAGACATCTCTGAAGTGGGCAGCCGGCCACACACCCATACTTGGATTCATGTACATATAGAAGTCAAGGTCCCTATCAAACTACACACAATGTATGCCATCTTGCCCTTTGTCCACACATAGGTAAGAGGCTAATATACTGCTTTCATGTTGCACTTAGGAATCCCCTCAAAACTCATATGGAATGGCTGTCTGCTAAATACAGTACAACAGAACCATCAGGAAAGCTCAGCTCTCGAATGGAGGACCACACTGATTGAGAGGAGCAGGATGCTTGGGGTTGAGAAGGAAAAGTAGCCTAAATAGAAGAAAGTTGATAAGCATCAGAAACAACAAATGCCAATGGATGATGACCATTGGGGAACCCTAAATAGAAACACAGAAACATAGAAAACCTACAGCACAATAAAGGCCTTTCGGCCCACAAAGTTGGGCCAAACATGCCCCTACCTTAGAAATTACTAGATTTCCCCATAGCCCTTTATTTTTCTAAGCTCCATGTACCTATCTAAAAGTCTCTTAAAAGACCCTACTGTATCTGCCTCCACAACAGTTGCTGGCAGCCCATTCCATGCACTCACCACTCTCTGAGTTAAAAACTTACCCCTGACATCTCTTCTGGCCTCTTGTGGCAACCATTTCAGCCCTGGGAAAGAGCCTCTGACTATGCACATGATCAATGCCTCTCATCATCTTATACACCTCTATCAGGTCACCTCTCATCCTCCGTCGCTCCAAGGAGAAAAGGCTGAGTTCACTCAACCTGTTTTCATAAGGCATGCTCCCCAATCCAGGCAACATCCTCGTAAGTCTCCTCTGCACCCTTTCTATGGCTTCCACATCCTTCTTGTAGTGAGGCGACCAGAATTGAGCATAGTACTGCAAGTGGGGTCTGACCAGGGCCCTATATAGCAGCAACATTACCTCTTAACTCCTAAATTCAATTCCACGATTAATGAAGGCCAATACACTGTATGCCTTCTTAACCACAACATCAACCTGCGCAGCTGCTTTGAGTGTCCCATGGACTCGGACCCCAAGATCCCTCTGATCCTCCACACTGCCAAGAGTCTTACCATTAATACTATATTCTGCCATCATATTTGACCTACCAAAATAAACCACTTCACACCTACCTGGGTTGAACTCCATCTGCTACTTCTCAGCTCAGTTTTGCATCCTATCAATGTCCCACTGTAACCTCTGCCAGCCTTCCACACTATCCACAACACCCCCAACCTTTGTGTCATCAGCAAATTTACTAAAGCATAACTCCACTTCCTCATCCAGGTCATTTATAAAAATCACGAAGAGTAAGGGTCCCAGAACAGATCCCTGAGGCACATCACTGGTCACCGACCTCCATGCAGAATATGACCCATCTACAACCACTCTTTGCCTCCTGTAGGCAAGCCAGTCCTGGATCCACAAAGCAATGTCCCCTTGGATCCCATGCTTCCTTACTTTCTCAATAAGCCTTGCATGGGGTACCTTATCAAATGCCTTGCTGAAATCCATATACACTACATCTACTGCTCTTCCTTCATCTATGTGTTTTGTCACATCCTTAAAAAAATCAATCAGGCTCGTAAGGCACAACCTGCCCATGACAAAGCCATGCTGACTATTCTTAATCATATTATACCTCTCCAAATGTTCGTAAATCCTGCCTCTCAGAATCTTCTCCATCAATTTACCAACCACTGAAGAAAGACTCACTGGTCTATAATTTCTAGGCTATCTTTACTCCCTTTCTTGAATAAAGGAACAACATCCGCAATCCTCCCATCCTCTGGAACCTTTCCTGTCCTCATTGATGATTCAAAGATCATTGCCAGAGGCTCAGCAAGCTTCTCCCTCACCTCCCACAGTAGCCTGGGGTACATCTCATCTGGTCCTGGCGACTTTTCCAACTTGATGCTTTCCCAAAGCTCCAGCGCATCCTCTGTCTTAATATCTACATGCTCAAGCTTTTCAGTCTGCTGTAAGTCAGCATTAAAATCACCAAGATCCTTTTCCATAGTGAATATTGAAGTAAAGTATTCATTAAGTACCACTGCTATTTCCTCCGGTTCCATACACACTTTTCCACTGTCATACTGGATAGGGCCTGTTCTTTCACGTCTTATCCTCTTGCTCTTCACATACTTGTAGAATGCCTTGGGGTTTTCCTTAATCCTGTCCACCAAGGCCTTGTCATGGCCCCTTCTGGCTCTCCTAATTTCCTTTTTAAGCTCCTTCCTGTTAGACATAATCTTCTAGATCCCTAACGTTGCCTAACTCTCTGAACCTTTTTGTAAGCTTTTCTTTTCTTCTTGACTAGATTTATTACAGCTTTTGTACACCACAGTTCCTGTACCCTACGATAACTTCCCTGTCTCATTGGAATGTACCTGTTCAGAACCCCACAGAAATATCCCCTGAACATTTGCCACATTACTTCTTTACTTTTCCCTAAGAACATCTGTTCCAAATTTAAGCTTCCAATTTCCTGTCTGATAGCCTCATAATTCTCCTTACTCCGATTAAATGCTTTTCTAACTCGTCTGTTCCTATGTCTCTCCAATGCTATTGTAAAGGAGACAGAATTATGATCACTATCTCCAAAATGCTCTCCTATTGTGAGATCTGAGCCCTGACCAGGTTGGTTTCCCAATACCAAATCAAGTACGGTCTCTCCTCTTGTAGGCTTATCTACATATTGTGTCAAGAAACCTTTCCTGAACACACCTAACAAACTCTACCCTTTTAAGGAGCCCCTTTCTGGAAGTGTAATAAGGACAACTTAACTGCCCAGAGATTCTCATAGAAACCCCATGCCACAGTTCTTTCACACATCATGGTTCATCTAGCAGTATGGAGCTGATTGTCCACTACACTTCTATTCTCAAAGGGCAAGGAAACAAGCCAAATGCTGCACCTGTCACTGTGTGACATCTCTCTGTCCTATTATTAGGGAGAGAGAGAGAGAGCCTGTGGTATGTTAAATTGTTGGATGAATGATTAGTTTTGTTGGACTGCAGATCATGGTCTTCCTTGGGGGCTTTGCTATTGCTTGCTTGGTGGGCGGAGGGTGCTGATGCTTTTTGCGGAAGTAAGTGGGAGAGGGAGAGGGTTCATGCTTTGATGCTGCTTGTGCGTGGGAGGGGTGATTGGGGAGCTTTGGGGTTCTAACTTTTTTACTGTCTCTCATTCTTCTGTTTTCATGGATGTCTATGAAGAACAAGAATTTCAGGTTGTATGTTGTATCCATTCTCTGATATTAAATGAAGCTATTGATACTCAAATCAAGTTTAATTACTATTCAACCATAAATGAATACAGTCAAAGGAAACAGCGTTCCTCTGGAATCAAGATGCAAAACACACACAGTGCATTCAAAATAGTGAGCAGAGAACAACATAGTCATGCAAAAAAAACACATATATAGTCCGTGTTCCTGAAAGACATGTCCCGCATATTAATGCTATAGTTCATGGTCATCTCACGGATCAAATACTAGAGGACAGCACCAACAGGAGCGGCCACCTCCAAATTGAGCACGGAGGACACACAATGCCACCTCCGGCATCTCCTCACCTAGACTGCAGCAGCAGGAAAGCCATGGTTGAGGCCTAGTCCTCGTTACAACCGAGGCTATGTGGCTCCCTGTCTCACCACCAAACAAGGGACATCTTAAGTTATCAATGTCCAACAGAGTCTGGCAATCATGAGAAAAATGTCCAAGACAATCACCCACCAAATCATACAATGCATTGAACAGCGTTCCCTTCAACCTCGCATATAAAGTTTATCAAATATTGCATTACACTTAGAGGAGGTCTGTACAATATCATGGGAAGTCTGGCCCATGACACTCAAAATTGAGAAGCGTCTTTTGGGATGGTATTGACATCCTTAAGGATCTCTCACAAAGAAGCCCTTTGTAGGTGGCAGAAGGAACACATCATGTCACTGAAACCATCCAGCAACACACCTTGGTAGTCTCCCTCTGCTGTATCTGTGGAAAAGACTGCAGTTTGCATGTAGGCCTCATTAGCTACCCCAGATTTCACAAAACCAGGGAGGAAATAAGTCATTCTCAATCCCAAGAGACTGTGTAGTGAGTCTTTCATCAGAAGGGAAGGATCATACCCGTCACCTTAACAAATTTCTTGGGTTGGTGAAACCTAATTAATTCTTACCCTCACAAGTGTTTAACTCTGCAAGTGTTTTGATAGAACAAAAGAATATAAGAAACAGAAGGAGAAGAGGATTATCCTGCGTCTCATATCTGATCAATCATTCATCAATTATTTATGCAGTAAGAATTCTTTACCATTGAAGGTAATTTTTATCAATAACAAGCTTTGGAGATGCCCTTCCAGTTAGAATTATAATATTGAAGGAGGAGATGCGGTCAATATCTATTTATTGTTTTTGTTTATTGCTATTGTTATTTGTTTCTTCTTGTATTTGCACAGTTTGTCTTCCTTTGCAGATTGGTCGATTGACGGCTTTTGTGTGTAGTTTTTCATTGATTCTGTTTTCTTTGATTCGACCATGAAGGCCTGAGAAGGAATCTCAGCTGACACTACCCAGCCTGTAGTTTGAAAATAAATGTGCTTTGAACTTTGGCACCATGGTAGAGTAGCAGTTAGCGCAACACTGTTACTGCTCAGGGTGCTCTGGAGTTCAGAGTTCAATTCCAGCACCATTCTGTAAGGATGTCCTCACCGTGGAATGCGTGAGTTTTCTCCAAGTCCTCCAGTTTCTCCCCACAGTCCAAAGACAACAGACATTAGGTGCAGGAGTAGGCCATTTGGCCCTTTGAGCCAGCACCGCCATTCACTGTGATCATGGCTGATCATCCACAATCAGTACCCTGTTCCTGCGCTCTCCCCATATCCCTTGACTCCGCTATCTTTAAGAGCTCTATCTAACTCTTTCTTGAAAGCATCCAGAGAATTGGCCTCCACTTTCTTTTGAGGCAGAGCATTCCATAGATCCACAACTCTCTGGGTGAAAAGGTTTTTCCTCAACTCCGTTCTAAATGGCCTACCCCTTATTCTTAAACTGTGGCCTCTGGTTCCGGACTCCCCCAACATCGGGATCATGTTTCCTGCCTCTAGCGTGTCCAATCCATTAATAATCTTATATGTTTCAATCAGATCCCCTCTCATCCTTCTAAATTCCAGTGTATACAAGCCCAGTCGCTCCAATCTTTCAACATATGACAGTCCCACCATCCCGGGAATTAACCTCGTGAACCTACGCTGCACTCCCTCAGTAGCAAGAATGTCCTTCCTCAAATTTGGAGACCAAAACTGAACACAATACTCCAGGTGTGGTCTCACCAGGGCCCTGTACAACTGCAAAAGGACCTCTTTGCTCCTATATTCAACTCCCCTTGTTAAGACGTACTGGGTAGGTTAATTGGTCATTGTAAATTGACCTTTGGTTAGGTTAGGGTTAATCGGGTTTGACAGCAATTGCTGGGCTGGCATGGCTTGGTGGGTGGGGAGGGCCTACTCTGCACTTTATCACTAAATAAATCAAATTTTGAATCCACAACAATTCAGCGTAGATGTGTTTACTGTCCAGATACTCCAGAGTTGAGTGTAGCACCAGGGAGTTACTCTTAATAAGGTGGATTATGAGACTTCCCTGAAGGAATTATTGACATTATGCCAACTATAAATATAATAGCCATAAGTAGATTCAATTAATGGTCTAATTTCTACAGTGAATACAATTTTCAAGCTAGTAAGATGGAGCAATGTTAAATTATTTCTTGGAAACAAATCCATTTTGAGCATGAGTGAGATCCACCTCGGAGAATGCAAAGTCAACAGAAAACTAATATTTGTTTAGCCTCAATGTCTGCAGGTTGACACCATTTATGCCTTCTACATTATTGTACCTTGAGCATTATCACCTGAACAGTTCTCATGGATAAAACTCCAGTGCAGTGAAGCTCCTGACTTCAGTTCTCAAGTATCGCCAGATGTCTTCATGAACCAGTTAGCCATTGCAAGCATGTGACCAGATTGTTCTTTGGGTTGAAGGGAGCCTAAAAGCTAAGTTTCAGCAACTCTTCACATCACTCATAAATCCCCAGGCAGTGAGTGAACATGTGTGAAGATTCCATATCTTCGTAATTTTGCTTCCCCATTTCAGGATTAGTGTGACCATTCTTCCACTCAGACTATAAGGAAGTCATTTGATTATGAGGCAAAGACTGGCAAAAAACATCCTTGCTTCAAGGAGCCACTTCCACATTGTAACAAAAGCTTCTCCTTTAACGAGAAAATGAGGAGTATAAGAGCTGCTCTATCTAGTTTATTTAGAGTAACTCGCTGTACAATCTTTCATTGACCGGATGCAACCCAGGGTGGCAATCAGGGCTGTAAATGTGCCAAACATTTTTCCTTTTCTCAGCATTCTGCACACTTATCCAAACTTAGATAACATCTGATGAAAATAATTTATTAGCATAATATCAAAAACAATTTGATCAAAATAAAACTGACAATGTTTATGTTGTTGAACAACATACATCCAAGTGCCTCGCCGGCTGGTGGCGTAGTGGCATCAGCGTTGGGCTTCGGGGCGAGAGGTCCCGAGTTTGAATCTGGCTGGCTCCTCTGCGCACTCTCCATTGAGCGTAGAGCTAGCAACTCAACCCCGTAAAAAAAAAACCTGGAGAGGGATGGGCTCTGCCAGGTTTCAGATGCCCAAGACACACTGTACAATGAGCAATCACCAAAAAGATCGTTGCAAAAAGCTTGTCATGACGGCGCCCCGACGACTCCACCAGAAGTTAAGGGTGCACACCCACACATCCAAGTGCCTCAACTATAAGCTTTCTAAATGTAAGGCATTTGGATGTATATTGTCGTCAGTTTCATTTTGATGTCATTTTGTTATGCTCAAGCTATTGGGTTCACGTTGTGCCTGTCCCCAGGCTTACTGAAAAGCTGCTTTTCCAGGGTGGTGATGACACTTTTTGTCCTCTTTATTTGGTACAGGAGATACCTAATCAAGTGGTCACTAAGTATATTTCTGTATGTTCATGGTCTTCTGCTGCTGTAGCCCACCCACTTCAAGGTTGAATGTGTTGAGATGCTCCTCACACCACTGCTGTAATGTGTGGGTAGTG
The DNA here is from genome assembly GCF_048418815.1 of Hemitrygon akajei. NCBI lineage: Eukaryota > Metazoa > Chordata > Chondrichthyes > Myliobatiformes > Dasyatidae > Hemitrygon > Hemitrygon akajei. The sequence goes on from NC_133136.1 coordinate 30,947,182, forward strand.
TGAGCTAGTTGCCTTCCTGTCAGCTTGAATAAGTCTGGCCATTCTCTTTTGACCCCTCTTAACAAGGTGTATTTGCCCACAGAACTGCCACCCACTGGATGTATTTTATTTCTTGTACCATTTTCTGTAAACTCTAGAGACTGTTGTGATGAAAATCCCAAGGAATCTGCAGTTTCTGAGATAATCCAACTACCCCTTCTGGCACCAGCAATTATACCACGGTCAATGTCACTTTTCTTCCCCATTCTGATGTTCGGTCTGAACAACAAAAGAACCTCTTGACAACGCATGCATGTTTTTATGCATTGAGTTGCTGCCACATGATTGGCTGATTAGATAACTTTCATCAACAAGTAGCTATACAGCAACTGAATGCATATAAAATATTGAGAGGTGTAGATAGGGTAGACAGTCAGAATCCTTTTTCCCAGGATGGAAGTGGCACATACAAGATAGCACAGAGATAAGGTAAGAGGGGGAAAGTTCAAAGGAGATTTATGAGGTAAATTTTTTTACTTAGAGGCTACTGCCTGGAAATCATTGCCAGCAGAAGTCATAGAAGCAGATACAATAGCAATGTTTAAGAGGCATTTAGACATTTGAACAAACAGAGATTAGGCCATTTGCAGACAAATTTCAGATTTACATTGGCATTGGCACAGACTTCATGGGCTGAATGGGCAGTTCCTATGTTGTAATCTTCAGTCTTCTATGTTCTCCTTACAATGTTAAACTGATAGATTCATATGGTAAACATTCAATTGATTCATATGGTAAAGGATAATGTCACAGGTAAAATTCTTCCCAGTTTGGTGGGGGGGGGGGGGGTAGCATGCGGGGCAAGGGGGTGGGGTGGTCACACATTGACTCATGGAATTTATCTAACTGGGATTATACGATCCTACCATGACTTAAGATGGGTAAAATTAGGAAGACTGGGATCAAAGTACAATTTCATGGCATCTGGTTTAGATTCTGGGAAGATAGTTGGCACAATGATTTATGAAGTGTCTCCAGATCTGAAACATGTTTGAGAGGAGAGTAACTTCCAACCAGGCGGCAACTTTGATGCGTGCGAGCTAACAGTCAAGGTCATGGCTCAATTCTTATTTAGAACATTTACTACACCAAAGTGTCCTACTGAAATGTTCTCATGCATGTTGTATTTTTTGTTACTTAACAATAATCTGTAGTCCTGGCATTCATGGTTTAATCTGCTTGTGGTCACAAGTTATCAGTAGAAACTACCAAGACTTAAATATTAGCTATTATCTCAAAATAAATGATAAAAAATATTCCTGTGAGTTAATAGAATTTACCTATGGATGCAGAACTTACAAACTTAGTTCATTTTATTTTCTTACCTTTGCTGGCTTGTGTCAAATAATGTATTTTAATTCTTTATAAATACTAAATACTGCTCATAATCTTGTGAGTTTGGCTTGGATTAATTAGTGTTTCTGAACTACCAGCATTAGACAGCAGATTAAAAAATTGTTATTAATCTTGGTTCAATTCATGGGGTTGTAAATGTGTATTTAAGTTGTAATGGCTTGATAACCGTATATCACCTCACACGAAGGAAAGAAATGAGGCAGCTTGCCTTTGACAAAACATTACACCCTCTGAGGTCTGTCTGAAAGATCCTTAATGCCTTGCAGCAACAGATCAGATTCAGTAGAGCACAGGTTATGAACTTACACTGCCGACCTCTGCATGAAAACCTTGGATTTTGACTCCTTGATTGGCAGGAACCTGGGGCGATTAACAGAAGCCACTTGTATTGGATGAAACTATTGATCTCCTTTCCAAAAGCTAGAATGTCTTCCAAAGAGAAAGTGAGGAAGAAATTGCAGGATCTGGAATAGACTCTTAATGGCACATTCCTTTATTCAACACCTTTTCATTATCATTATAAATTTGTTTTATTTTTAAATAGTCAATTTATTTTTATTTGAGAATTCCCCAGTGGCAAATTTGGCAAAGTCCCCTCCCAGTTTGGAAATTGTGTGGTGGGGTGGAGATACAGCTCTACCAAAGGAGGTGTAAGGTATTCCTTCCCTCCACTAGCCTACAGGTGTCCCTTGGGCAAGATGTATTACCTGCTTATCCCCCGATTAAGGTCATGTAAAACCATCGGAGCAGGTGGTGCATATCACAGGTCCTGGTTATACGACCACTGACGCCAGGCAGACAATCTCTGACGAGTATTGATAATCAGCTTAGTTGTAGAGCCTTGGAATGATACTGTGAATGGGCTAATAAGTTAACCAATTTTTCAATAGGTTTGACAATTTCCCCCTGCCCCCACTCCCCTCAGCACACCAGCCCAGGTACCCAATACTCCTTCAGCACCAATGCCTTCCCTCCTCCCTCTTCTCCCCTTCAGTTCAGCACGTGGATGAATAACTGGGCTACCACTGTCTACACCCACTCCTTCCCCTGCACCTACTATCCACACCTCCACATACCAACTGCTATTGTCCTGCTCTTCACCTCCCCCCGGCCCCCACGTTATACCACCTCCCCGACGCCCCCATCATCGTGGACTCACCTTCACTACTGAGCTGGTGAGAAGGGCTCTGGGGAAACTCAGGTACGGCAAAGCATTGGGACTGGATGGTGTAAGCCCGAAGGTCCTGAAGGACTATGCTGAGCAGCCGTGCGGAGTTCTCCAGCACATTTTCAATCTGAGTCTCAGCTCAGAAAGGGTTTAGACTGTGTGGAAAACATCACGTGTGGTCCCAGTACCCAAGAAGGGCCAACCAGAAATCTTGAATGACTACTGTCCAGTGGCCCTGACCTCACACATCATGAAGACCCTAGAGACGCTGGTCCTGGCTCAACTCTGACCCCTGGTCAGATCAGCCCTTGATCCCCTGCAGTTTGCTTAACAGTAGCACATTGGAGTGAACAATGGTGTCATCTACCTGCTGACCAGAGCCCACTCCCTTTTGGATAAGCAAGGCTGCACTGTGAGGATCATGTTTTCGATGTTTTTAGTGCCTTCAATAACATGCAGCCCTCATTGCTGGGGGAAAAGCTCCATTCAATGCAGGTTGGCACTTCCATCTTATCCTGGATAATGGACTACCACAGTACGTGCGGCTTCAGAGCTGTGTGTCAGACATGGCGATAGGCAGCATTGGGACCCCACAGGGGACTGTATTGGCTCCCCTCTTGTTTACCCTGTATACCTTGGACTTTAGATACAACACCGAGTCATGTCATCTGCAAAAATTTTCTGACGACTTAGTAAAATTTGGGTGTATAAAGGGAGGACAGGAGGATTAACACAGGGCCCTGGAGGAGTACTTTGATGAATGGCGCAAGCTGAATCATCTGGATGTGGTGAGGACCTACAAGTACTTGTGGGTGCACCTGGTGCACCTGGACGACAGACTTGAGTGGAGTCTGGAGTCCACAGAGGCTGGATACAAAAAGGGCCAAAGTCGCCTCTATTTCCTGAGGAGACTGAGGCCTCTCCTTCTCATGTTCTATCAGTCTGTTGTTGCCAGTACAATCTTCTACTCATCGGTGCTGGGGCAATGGCATCAACATGGGTGATTCCAACAGACTCAATAAACTGATTAGAAAGGCTGTCTCTGTTATAGGAGTCCAACTGGACACACTGGAGACTGTGGTAAAATAAAGGTCTCTACAGAAAATCCTGCGTCTCTAGGGTTTCTCACCCTCTGCAAGCCATCTTAACTGAACAGAGGAGCACTCTCAATAATAGACAACTGTGCTGCTCCAAAGAGCTCAACATGAGGTAATTCTCACCCTCAGCCATTAGGCTCTATAACGAGCCAGCCTATAACCAGGGATGTGATGACCCCTCCTGTTAGACTGTTATTAACTTCTGTTTACCAGAACTCTGTTTAACTCTCTTTACCACTCCCTGCTACCATAAACACCATGTGCAATACTTCATCACTTCTTATCTGTACAATGTGAATGTGCATCCATTACCGTATAAAATTGCTGTAATTTTTGCACTACCAACTTATCAGTGTGAACTTGGAAGTCTTGTAAATCTTGTAATCTTTGACTTGTTATTTTGTGCATCTTATTTTTAAAGTACCGTAACTTATTTTTTTTATTCTCTCTTACTGCTCTTCTAATATTTGTGTATTTGTGCACTTGTACTGCTGCTGTGACACTGTAATTCCCTTTGGGATCAATGAAGTATCTACCTAGCTCTATCTATCTAATGGATGGGTCACCTGTCTTGTAAAGTCACCGTCCAGAAGAAGGTGATGGCAAACCATTGCTCTGTAGTACAATTTGCCAAGAACAATAATGTTCAAAGACCATGATCGCCTGTGTAATACAACACAATACATAATGCTGATGATGAGTATGGAAATGTGTTACACAGATGAAGGAGGTCTTAAGTTCATTTCCTACTTAGTTGAATAATTTATCGTAGTTAGGGTGCAGCGTAGTACTTGGAATGATACTAGTGCTTCTAGAATCAGTGAGGTTTTGCATTCTAAAGGGTTGTATTCTGCATTTGTGTTCTATTGAACGGAAAGGCAAGAATAAGGGTCGAGGGTCAGATACATGCTTGAGCTTTGATTTCTGCACTAGTAGCCCTCAACAATTCTAGTCTGATTCAGAAAATTGAATTTACTTTGGGATGAACACCAACCCACAAGCTTTGCCAGCCTTGTTTAAATGCCCTGAGATTTAATGAAAGTCGTAGAGTTATTGAGCTGTATGGCCCTGATATGGGCCAACATATCCATACTATTCTGTATTAAAAGTACTGAACAGATTGAGTTATTCTTTTTACTCCAGCAGCAATATTTGCAAGACTAATATTGTAAAAATTAATCACAACATGCTCCTCACTTCAAAATCAATGCAAGTAATCTTGATGTCATCCTCAGTGGCCATTTGCTGAAGATTAGTGATCTTCAGTTCAGATCCCTTTTATTTTTTTGTATTTGGTTGTTGAGATTGTTCAATTACTTGGTATAACAGGGTCCCAAACATTACAAAGATATTGAGTTAGAACTTAACTTAAATAGAAGTACAATAAGATCCATAGCAACATCTGCAGGCTAATTTTGAGGATATTTTCTTTCCTATTTTTGTTTCTGAATATACTTAGTGAATTCACTCTGGAAAAGGGTCTTTGATTATTAGTATTAAACACATGCAAATGTATCAACAAATTCCTGATACACTGAAATTGATTGAATTGAATGTATGTATGTGAGGTAGGAACAATGGACAGGAATAATCACGCATGGCTTTGCTGCCAACAACCAAGTATACATGTATTTTCTTGTTCCAGGAATAAGAGCAGGACGTTATGATGGAGCAGTTCATAATAGGCTTTGGAAAGAGGCAAGAGGGATCATAGAGAGACTGAACAAATCAAATATACCACACTTACATCTATGCCTCCAAGAGGACCACAGCCTTGTCGTGGTTTGGAGGCTTGGCTCTTGGTAGGGTCACCATGCCAGGCAGGTCAAAGGATAGAGGCCAGATGGGTTTTCCAGGTTCGGAGCTTCAGCACAGAGCTAACAACCCTGACTGGTAAAACAAAATTGTTAGGGAAACAACAATGAAGTATCCTTCTACATCTGAGTACGACAGTATTCCTGAATCTTCACCCAGGACTTGCATGACCGACAGTAGTGAAAACTGACATGATGAAGGGGCCCCGAACACCACCGGAGATGGAGGACCTTCATTACTGCCCTGATTTCCAGTGCTATAATGGGCAGTAAATAATTTAAATCTTGGAAGGAAACAGACTTATCACTTGTATCTGTTGTCTCCAGCATGCAGTTAAAAGGCAAAAGCATCTTTAGTGTCAATGGGCTTGCTAAATTTGCTTACTATACATCCAGGTTAGATGAATCCTTGACAGGATCAATGCCTCCTTCTGCTAACATGCCTGCAACTTGTAAAACTCTAAGATGCTACTGTTAATGTTTAATGTGTAGCACTGCAGAGCATGTATTTTGCATCAACAGGAACTGGAGGGTAGAAACTCATAAAAGCATCAGAAGGTCTACTTTCTTCAAAATGACACTGAAAATTGATTCCATTTAGTTAACTCATAGATGTATGAATGAATTGTATTCTGTACGATGTATGTATGAATTAATAAAAAGTAGTTTTTCCAATTTAATTGGTCAGCATCAACAAACATCTACACGTGATCTCAGTTTCTTTGTTGATGATCAGAGAATTAAAAGTGAAGGAGTAATATTGACTTAGGGAATAATGGGCTGGATTGCCACAGCCAGCTAAACATTCGGACTCCAATGTATAATGAATTCAAGGGCATTCTGTTGTTGTTGTACAACTGATGAAGTGTGGCCCGAGAGGGGCAAATGTGATTCTGTCTATTTGGGAGCCCAGGCTGGATCAACCTTTGTCAGGCATCTCGTCCATGGCCATTCCAACATGATGGCCCTGAGTTGGTGTTGTCTAATGGAGTCCTTGAAGCATGCAAGCATCCTTACGATGTCACCCTGTTGATCCAGGTCACGGAGGAGGACATTTTGTAACATACTACATATAAAATACTGGAGGAACTCAACATTTTGATCCTGATAAAGGCTGGAAACGTTGACTGTTTACTCTTTTCCACGGATGCTGCCTGGCCTGCTGAGCTCCTCCAGCGTTCTGTGTGTGCTGCTTGGATTTCTAGCATCTGCAGATACTTTCGAGTTGGTAGCATACTAGGTTGAGATCGGATGTACTTTATATGAGGTACCCCAGCTTTCTGCCAGCAATAATTGGTGTTAATGGGGGACACCACCTTCAACAGAAAGGAAGTTTGACTAAGCTTCTTTTGTTTCTTTTTTCCCTGTATCTTTGTATATTTATGGCACTCCTTAATTATCAGTAGATTCATGTGTTTTAAGTGAACTTTGAATTAAAAAAATGTTTAAACAAAGCTTACTTGATGTTTCTTATTATTGGAGCTATCCCAGATACGATGTCCTTTTGCTAGCTTCAATGATAGGCTGTCTGGAACAATAGTCTCCAGCTATTGGTAACCACATGGCCACAGTAGGTTAAAGCAGCCGTAGGATTAGTTCTTGTACTTGTGGCAGGTCAGGACAAGCACAATCTTAACCAATGTAATCACTACCAAACCATTGTCAGCTGTCACCGTTTTACACTTTTGCACCAATATTACACCCCTCCCAATCCTTCATTGAGAATGGCTGTGCTTTTACCTTGGAATCTATTTTTTTGAAGATTGTAATGGTTGTGAAATACACTGAGTTAGAAATTAAAATGGGGGTCCTACATCAGTTAGTTCTTGTTTGTCTTTCAGGATTCTGAAAAGTTATTTGCTTAAGCAGTGTGATTCCTAGGTCATCTACATCAGGATGGCACTGTATGATAGCGGGTAATGTAATGTTAGCACAATGATGATGCCCCAGGTTCAATTCCCACAACTGTCGGTTAGGAGTTTATACATTCTCCCCATGATCACTAGGTGCTCCGGTTTCCTCCAACATTCCAAAGACATACGGGTTAGAGGGTTAATTGGTCACATGGGTGTGATTGGGCAGTGCTGGCTCACTGGGCCGGAAGGTCTCTAAATTAAAATAATAAGTAAAAAAAACAGTTCAACACAGTAACCATGCATATGTAATACCCTGGTTCATATTTTTACTGTTATGTGTATGTATTTCATTTATCAGTTCTGTTAGAGCTGTCTCTTCTGCTTTCAGCTTGTTCGGGTTATCGTTGAAGATAAGGGATGCCGTCCAATTAAGATGGTAGAACTGAGGGGAGGTTTCTCTGATGAGGGACACCAAGGATGGGCTCGGGACTTTTGCTTGGCGAGAGCAGGTCGTAAGATTCGACACCGAGCGGGACCGTGATTCGATGAAGCCAGGGGCGATGATCGATTGAGGATTGGTGAACAAGGTAAATGTTGAGCTCCAATTTATATACAGTTGACTGTTTAAGTAAAATGGGCCGTTTTCTTTTTCTGTTTTCTTTACTAACCCTTTAGTTAAGTTAAGATTCATAAATATAATTCCTTTAATCATATGCAGTGGACTGTCTGTCATTTTGTGGCACTAATTTGTAACAGGGTAGCAAATTACACAACATCCTCACAAACCGGGGTTTGGGGTGGGAGAGCCGTCTCAATCTCACCAGTTTGGCGGGACCAGGAGTGTCTTTCCCAAACTTATGCAGCCAAGGAAACCAGGATGTTTCACAAAGTTTCAGAACCTGAATAATAAGTTACAACCAGGCAAAGGATGAGAAGGATAAGAAACACCCACTCCACCTCCCGAAGCAAATAGAGTAGGAGTCTTAATCCATGACATGCAGCGAAGTCTAATCCAATGGGGAATAATCCATGATCTTCTCTCATGGAAAATCTCCTAGAAGGAACTCAGGCAATGACTGTTGCTTTAAAGAGCAATTGAGCAGCCATTCCTCATTCTGATAAGAGCAGTTTTCATGGTGAAGCCAGTACTGTTTTCTCAAAATCTGGAACTACATGCATCAGTGTTGCAGCAACAACATCAAACCTGCATTGCATGACAGTTGGTGTCACTGATGTGTGCACTGCAGTCTCTGTACATTGCACTGCCGTAATCTCAAAAGCCATCGATTTGCTTTCATATTGCGTACTAATAAGTGTCAATCACCTGGAGTGACTGATTTTCTGTATCCATTTAGTCATTCTATGGATAAGAAGTAACTAACATAGAATCCATTGAATAACATTCCTGCATGCTGGAACTGAAAAGCTCCAATCTCTGTTCATGTTTCAGTTGTTAATTTTAAGAAACAAAAATGGTTAAAGCCTAGGATGTAAAAATATAAACTCACAGAGATGTGTGGGAGCAGGTAGTCAGGCACAAAAAGAGCTAATGACAGATTGGGCAGCAGTTTTGAGAATTAGAGCAGGTTGAGGCCAGCTTTAGTCCAAATGTCCTTGGTCTCCTGTTCATTAGGTTGCTGGCTTCCATCTCTCACGTTGCCAGAGCTCACCAGCTTCTGATTCTCTTCACTTCCTCAGCCTTGCTGATCTTCATGACTGTCTCACTAACACTCTCAGGCTCATAAGGGCTGAGACACTACATGGTGCCCACAGAACCACTGGGCTTGATTTGCAGCTCCAGGGTTTCCAGGTTTAGGTTTAATCATCTGGTAAATGTCACAAGTGTCTTTACTTTTACTTAGATATTGTGCCATGCAGTTCCTTTGTTTTATTTGCCAGTTTGAGATTTTATTGAATTAAATTGAGACATAAATGAAGATCAGACACCTATTGCCTAGGGTGCTAATTCCAAGATTACTGTGCACAGTGGAAAGCAAACACGTACAGGGGAATGCAATGACACACAGTACACACTAAACAAGAGTTCTCCATTTTTCAATGACACGCATGCAGCCCACTTCATACATGTGCTATTCATACACATGCAAATATTTAGAGCGTGAGTGAAGTCTACAGCCGTCTAACGTTAAAGGGCCTCCCTGAACAGGTCACAGCACAACAATGGCACCCCAATTCAATCACAAGCAAGAGAAAATCTGCAGATGCTGGTTGCAACCCAACGCAGGCAGCTCTCTCCAAAACAATCCCTCCTTACTTTCACACCATTTGCTTGACCCTCACTGCATCTCCCAGCCCACAAAAAGTGTTAATGGTAGATGATTAAACTTAATCACACTCTGCATATAGAATCATTTCAGGAACTTACTTTAGTCCTGTTGGTGTAGCAATTGATTTACAATTTATTTTGCATTTTATTTAATAATATCAGAATTTCTCAAAGGCTTTACTGACATCATTATTTTTCATAGCACAATGCAGAAACAGTCATGAAACTATTTTTAGCATTTGTTACTGTTCTGTTTAGCCCTTGTGGTCTTTGTTTTCCCCAACATAAAACAGTAAGACCATGAGACATAGAAGCAGAATTAGACCATTTGACCCATTGAGTCTGCTCCACCATTCCATCATGGCTGATTTATTATCAATGTCATTCTCCTGCTTTCTCTGTGTAACCTTTGACGTCCTGACTAATAAAGAACCTATCAAACTCCACCCTAAATTTATCCAATGACCGTCCTCCACAGTTATCTGTAGCAATTAATTCCGCAGATTCACCACTCTCTGGCTAAAGAAATCCCTGCTTACCTCTGTGCTAAATGGATGTACCTCTATTCTGAGGCTGTGCCCTCCGGTCCTAGACTACCCCACTACAGGAAACATCGTTTCCACGTCCATTCTATTTAGGCCTTTCAATATTTGATTGGTTTCGATGAGAACCCCCTCATTCTTCTGAACTCCAGCAGGTACAGCACCAGAATCCTCAAACTCTCCTCAATCATTAAACCTTTCATTCCTGGAATCATTCTGGTGAATCTCCTCTGGACCCTCTCTAACACCAGCACATCCTTTCTAAGATAAGGGGCCCAAGACTGCTACAATATGCCAAGTACACTCTGACCAATACCTACTAAGCCTCAGCCTAACATCCTTGCTTTTATATTCTAGTCCTCTGAAAATGAATGGTAACATTGCATTTGCAATGCAAAAGTACAGCTTTTAACAGAGCCCTGGGAATTTATAGGATACGGGAGGAAACTGTTGCCTGGTGACTCCAATTCATGTTCATTTCAGACAGGACATACTTAAATTACATCTGGTGCCCAGTGGAATGGAAATGTCTTCAAACACGTTATGAATGAAAAGATAGCAATTAGCTGTTAATCAGTAAGATAATTAATTAAATAACAATTGATAGAAGTAAGTAACCTCAATTAATTAAATACATAAAAAGACTTGGTGGGAATAGCAGGGTAGGTGATGTGTTTTGGCTGCAACACGTGAGTGATGGAGAGCAGCCAGATCCTCAGCAACCACGTCGATAGGAAATGTTTGCATCATGGTGGACTTTGGATCAGAGTTGTAAAGCTGGAGTCTGAATTGTAAATATTATAATACATCATGGGAAGGATAGATCCAATTGCTCGTATAATAATAGCACTCTACCTTGGGCCAGTATGCAGTGATATTTGGGCAGAACAATAAAAGTGTGACAATAGATCCATTGATCCAGAATCTAAAGATACAAGAATTTTGATCAAATGTCCTTCTGCCTTTAAGACATGAACAACTAAATTAAGGAGGATCGGAAAATCTGACCATGGTAGCGTCATTCAGGAATGAGAAGTAGAAAGAAGAATGGTGACTGTACGGCTCAGTTTGGTTAGGGGAAAGGTACTGTTCTTTACCTCACACTCAGAGTTAATTTTTGCCAGTAAAGATCTGAATCTTTAAATTTAAATTCCTTGGTTTTATCATTTCAGAGGACCTGTCCTGGTCCCAGCACCTATGTGCAATTATGAAGAAAGCACAGCAGTGCCTTTACTTCCTTTGGAGTTTACGAAGATTCAGGATCACATCTAAAACTTCTATAGGTGTGTGGTGGGGAGTATATTGACTGGCTGCATCATGGCCTGAAATGGAAAACCAATACCTTTGAATGCTACAAAGAGTAGTGGATTCAGCCCAGTCAATCACAGGTAAAGTCCTCCCAACCATTGAGCATATCTACACAGAGTGTTATCCCAGGAAAGCAGCATTCATCACCCAGGTCACGCACTCTTCTGAAAGCTGCCATCAGGAAGAAGGTACAAGAGGCTCAGGTCTTACCCCCCCAGATTCAGAAACATATTTACCTCTCAAACATTAGGCTGCTGAAGGAGAGGGGGTATCTTCACCCAAATTCACTTGCCCCATCACTGAACTGTTCTCACAACTTATGGACTCACTTTCAAGGATTCTTGATCTCATGTTCTTGTTATTTATTTTTTTTAATTGATTATCATCATTTCCTTTTTTCTTTCTTTTCAGAATCAGAATCAGGTTTATTATCACCGGCATGTGACATGAAATTTGTTAACTTAGCAGCAGCAGTTCAATGCAATACATAATCCAGCAGAGAAAAAGATAATAATAAATAAAATAAAAAAATAATAAGTATATCGATTACGTATATTGAATAGATTTAAAAGATCGTGCAAAAGTGGAAATACTGTATATTTTAAAAACAGTGAGGTTGTGTCCAAAGGTTCAATATCCATTTAGAAATCGGATGGCAGAAGGGAAGAAGCTGTTCCTGAATCGTTGAGTGTGTGCCTTCAGGCTTCTGTACCTCCTACCTGATGGTAACAGTGAGAAAAGGGCATGTCCTGGGTGCTGGAGGTCTTTAATAATGGACGCTGTCTTCCTGAGACACTGCTCCCTAAAGATGTCCTGGATCCTTTGTGGGCTAGTACCCAAGATGGAGCTGAGTAGATTTACAACCTTCTGCAGCTTCTTTCAGTCCTGTGCAGTAGCCCCTCCATACCAGAAAATGATGCAGCCTGTCAGAATGCTCTCCATGGTAGAACTATAGACGTTTTTGAGTGTATATGCCAAATCTCTTCAAACTCCTAATAAAGTACAGCTGCTGTCTTGCTTTCTTTACAACTACATCGATACGTTGGGATCAGGTTAGATCCTCAGAGATCTTAACACTGAAGAACTTGAAGCTGCTCACTCTTTCCACTTCTGATCCCTCTATGAGGCTTGGTATGCGTTCCTTCATCTTACCCTTCCTGAAGTCCACAATCAGCTCTTTCATCTTACTGACATTGAGTGCCAGGTTGTTGCTGCAGCACCACTCCACTAGTTGGCATATCTCACTCCTGTGCGTCCTCTAGTCACCACCTGAGATTCTACCAACAATGGTTGTATCATCAGCAAATTTATAGATGGTATTTGAGCTATGCCTAGCCACACAGTCATGTGTATTTAGAGAGTAGAGCAGTGGGCTAAGCACACACCCCTGAGGTGCGCCAGTGTTGATCGTCAATGAGGAGGTTATGTTATCACCAATCCGCACAGATTATGGTCTTCTGGTTAGGAAGTCGAGGATCCAAGTGCAGAGGGAGGTACAGAGGCCCAGGTTCTGCAACTTCTCAATCAGGATTGTGGGAATGATGGTATTAACTGCTGAGCTGTAGTCGATGAAAAATATCCTGACATAAGTGTTTGTGTTGTCCAGGTGGTCTAAAGCTGTGTGGAGAGCCATTGAGATTTTGTGTTTGCACATTGGTTGTTCACCCTGTGATGTGATCTTTCATTGATTTTATTAAGGTTATTGAATTTATTGAGTATGCCCTCCAGAAAATGAATCTCAGGGTTGGAAATGGTGACATATATGTATTTTGATAATAAATTTACTTTGAACTTTGAATGAAAATTCTGAAGGCTAGGTTTAAGGTTAAGGTTTAAGGGTGTCTCCTAGGGAACTGGGGGAGGGGTTGGAGGTTCAATGGTTGGTAAGAGAGTGGAGAGGAAATGAGATGAAGGCGTACGTGGCATATAAGGAAAATAATTCAACTTTTGCAATCCATGTAGGAACCACATAATGTATACAAATTGGTTAAAGTTGAAAGGATTATAGATGGTTATGCAGCTCAGAGTGGTGTGGGATAGGTACACCACAGCATTCATGGCCTGCTGCCGCTAGTTTTAGGGACTTGGTCCATTGGGATAGACTTCAGTAGAATCAGATAGAGCAAACTGAATACCCAGTTATGAAAGTGAAACTAGTAGCTATGGAGCTGGGAAGACTTCTGGTGAAGATTTAGAAACTTAAAGAAAAAGAACAAGGTGGTACAATGATGTACATAATGAAACGTCAAGTGTGAAAAGCAAATTAGTGGGACCAAGCTCAGGCAAGTTCCTTCGACCTGACGGACTGGAGTTTAAAGTTCTAAGATATGTAGCAACAGAGATAGTAGATGCCATCTTTCAAAATTCCTTCCATTCTAGAAAGGTCAAAGATGAATGTGGAATAAATACTAAAAAATTACTTGAGGGAATGATCCTGAAGATAATCAATGACTAAGATAAGTCATTGGGAAAATCTTGATATTTATTGTTAAAGGAATGACAACAGATTTTGAAAAAGCATATTTGATCAGGCAAACTCAACATGGGTTTATGAAAAAGATTATATAATACATTTATTAGAGATCTCAATGAAAAGTAAACACAATGAAAAATTCTCACATGCAGAAAACCAGAAATTGAGATGTTAGTTCTAATTAACTTCTTCAATATTGTGCAGAGAACAATATCTAGATTGGACATAAATAAATAAAATGCAATATTTAATTGTGACAATGAGCCCAACATTTTGAAATAATTATCCTGGAGGAATAAGCTCAAACAATAATATTTGTTTTTCCAAGTCCAACAAAAAGTTGGAAAAAAATCCATGTAGCAAATATTTACCATTGAATACAATTCAAATACAACTCAACTCAAATTTCAGCCTTTAATAATAATTATATCCACAGGGAATGTGTAGGTTGGTCGTGGAACACATTAGTGGCTGACTGGATTAAGGTTGCCTTCTGTCTTCAGTAAGAGACATCAGCTTCTTATAGATGAAGAATCAATCAAAACTTATTTGACTAGCTCTGTCAAGAAGTGAAACCAGCTGCAGTTATACTTGTAAACACTGATTATCTCTATCTCATCTCACTACCAAAACTTAGCTCTGAATGCGTGGTTAGTGCCATGTTATTGTGACTCAATGACTGAGTGCAGTCATTGTAAGTTGTCCAGTAACTGGGTTAGAGTTAAATCGGGGTTGCTGGGGCAGTGGTGCTTGAAGAGCCGGGAGGGAGCACTCCACACTGTATCACTAAATAAATAAAATTGTATCTTGTGTAATATGCAATACTATAAAAAGTTAACTAAACTTTTGTTGCCTTCACTATGGCACAAAAATCTACTTTTCAATTGATCAGATGTCTAATTCACAGGCAGTAAATGAGTAACTGAATGAAAACATCCAACCTGTGGCTGAAATTTTAATATGCTGCACATGAACTACACAGGGCATCAAACAATAAAGTATTCAGGAATAAAACTGAGCTCTATGATTTCTAATTTACCAAATGGTTCTTTGAACAGTCCCACGTTGAGGCAGTGGTAGGTTGATGACAGCTTCCCTCAACTTGTATCTGCAGAATTTGTCAAAACCATGATCTAGGGATGAGATAAACAGATGTTTCTAAATCTGAGTTAGAGCATTTTCTTTGAAATGTGAGCCCACCTTAGAAAAGAGGTCAGATGGAAATTACCCAGGTTATTTTCCCCAATGTTCTTGTTTTTTATGCTTCCTTGTACTTTCTAGATGACTGAATGGCTCCAGGTGAGGGGTGTGCACATCATGATGTATAGGAGGTCACATCATGTTTTCTCAATATTTCTTAATATTAAAAGATCAAAGTCCATTTATTATCAAAGTACATCTTTATTAAGCCTCACGTCTTAATAAGCTGGTAAGGAAGGCGGGCTCTGTCGTGGGCAAAGTACTGGAGAGTTTAACATCGGTAGCTGAGCGAAGGGCGCTGAGTAGGCTACGGTCAATTATGGAAAACTCTGAACATCCTCTACATAGCACCATCCAGAGACAGAGAAGCAGTTTCAGTGACAGGTTACTATCGATGCAATGCTCCTCAGACAGGATGAAGAGGTCAATACTCCCCAATGCCATTAGGCTTTACAATTCAACCGCCAGGACTTAAGAACTTTTTAAAAGCTATTATTAATGCTTTTTGAGATAGTGATTTAGATGCATATCATATTTTTTACTGAGTTAAGTATTGTATGTAATTAGTTTTGCTACAACAAGTATATGGGACATTGGAAAAAAAGTTGAATTTCCCCATGGGGATGAATAAAGTATCTATCTATCTATCTATATGCCACCATATACAACTCTGAGACTCACTTTCTTGTGGGCATACATAGTAAATGCAAGAAACACAATAGAATCAATGAAAGACCTCACCTAACAGGACGAACAAACAACCAATGTGCAAAAGACAACAAACTGTGCAAACACAAAAGAACATAATAATAATAATAATGATAATAACCACAATAATAATAATTACTTCAGGTTTTACCAGCTTGAGCTGAGAAAAAACTACTACTACTACTACTACTACTACTAATAATAATAATAATAATAATAATAATAATAATAATAACTAAGCAATAAATATCAAAAACATGAGATGAAGAGTCATTGAAAGTGAGTCCTGAGGTTGTGAGAACAGCTCTGTGATGGGGTGAGTGAACTTAACCCCTCTGGTTCAAGAGCCTGATGACTGAGGGGTAATAACACTTCCTGAACCTGGAGGTGAGGGTTTCAAGGCTCTTGTATCTTCCGCCTGATGGCAGCAGCAAAAAGAGAGTATGACCTGGATGGTGGGAGTCCTTGGTGATGGACGTTGCCTTCCTTCAGCAGTGCTCTGTGTATAAGTACTTAATCATGGGACAGCTTTACCCATGATGGACTGGGCTGAATCCATTACTATTTGTAGGAATCTCTGTTCAAAGGCATTGGTGTTTCCAAACCAGGCCATGGTTAATATACCAGTCAATATACTCTCCACCTAGCATCTATCAAAGTTTGTTATATTTTAGATGTCATGCTGAGCCTTCACAAACTCCTAGGGAAGTAGAGGGGCTGCCATGCTTTCTTCATTGTGACACTTCTGTGTTGGGCTCAGAACAGATCCTCTGAAATGAAAACATTGAAGAATTTAAAGTTGCTGATCCTCTCCACCTTTGAGCTCCTGATGAGGACTGGACCTTGGACCTCTAGTTTCTTCCTCCTGAAATCAACAATCATCTCCTTAGTCTTGCTGAAATTGAGTGAGAGGTTGTTGTTGTGGTACCACTCTGTCGGATTTTCAATCTCCCTTCTGTATGCTGATTCATCACCACCTTTGATTCAGCAAATGACAGTGGTGTCATCAGCAAACTTGAATATTAGAATTGGAGCTTTGCTTAAACTCACAGTCATAAGTGTACTATAAGTAGACTGGGGGCTAAGCACACAGTTTAGTGCTGCATCTGTGCTGATGGAGATGTTGGCAATCCAAACTGACTGGGGTCTGCAAGTGAGGGGATCCAGAATCCAATTAGACTGGGAGCGACTGAGGCCAAGGTCTTGGAGCTCATTGATTACTTTTGGCCCGATGATAGTTTTGAATGTCAAGCTGTAGCTGATAAAGAGAATCCTGATGCATGCATCTTCGCTGTGCAGATATTTCAGGGTTGAATGAAGAGCAAACTAAATGACATCTGCTGTGACATGAGACAAATTGGAGTGGATCTAAGTCACCTCTCAGGCAAGAGTTGATATGTTTCATCACCATCCTCTCAAAGCATCACAGTAAGTGCTACTGGACAATCATTGGGACAGGTTAGCACATTCTTCTTGGGCACCGGTATAATCTGAAGCTAGCTTGAAGCAGCTGGGTACTGCCGAAGCAAGCAGTTAAAGATATCGGTGAACACACCAGACAGTTGATCAGCACAGTTCTTTAGTACTCAGCCAAGTGCCCATTCTGGTAGGATGCTTTCTGTGGGTTCACCCTCCTGAAGGATGCTCTCATGTCAGCCCCAGAGACTGAAATCACAGGGTCACTGTGGGCTGTGGGAGTTGGTGAAGGTTCCTCTATGATTTGTCTGGCCCTCATTGAGCTCATCTGGGAGCAAAGTTTCATAGTCACCTACGTTGCTTGGTTTCACTTTGTAAGAGGTAATAGTTTTCAAGTCCTTACACAGCCGTTAAGTATCCTTCACTGATTCAAGTTCGGTACGAAATTCCAATTTGCACGTGAGATGGCTTTCCGGTGATCATACCTGAACGTCTTCTATCTTACTTAGTCACTAGGCCTGAATGCTACTGATGTGACGCTCAGCTGATTGTGGATCTGATGATTCATTCAGGACTTATGATTGGTGAAGACTCTGAATGATTTGTGGGTCACACTTTTTAAAGTCCGTTACAACTGTGTTGCATTCATTAGATCTTCTGAGTCCTTGAACACAGTCCAATCCACTGACTCAAAGCAATTGTCTGCCTACCCCAGTCATCTCTTTGTTCTCCTTAACTCTGCAGCTTTGCTCTTTAACCCCTGCCTGTATACAGATAGGAGAAAGAGAGCTTAATGATCAGATTTCCAGAAATGTGATCTGGGCTTGGAATGGTAGGTATTCCTAATCATAATATGTTGGGAACCCTGGTGCTACAGGTTACAGGTTGATGATAATTGGGCAGAGATTTCTTCCAAAAAGCCTGATTGAAGTGATCTGAAATGCATTGGGGTGGGCTGTTTCTTGTTTGGTGATGGCAGCATTCAATATCTCAAATGCCTCACTAGCGTTAGCTTTTGATAGTATGTAAGCTGTGGTCAGGATCATGAAGGAGAACTCTCTTGGTGAGTAGAATTAGATTTTCCAGGTTGGGGGGACAAGAGTGCAAGACCTCTGCATCCGAGCAGTACAAAGAGGTTATCATGAAACACAAACCCCACCTTTGGTCTTCTCTGAATCAGTAGTCCACTCCATCCTGTGTATTGAGAAGTCTTCAGGTCTTATCAACCTACCTGGTGTGTCCGGAGTGAGCCATGTCTCCATGAAACACAAAACACAGCAGTTCCTCATTTCACAATCTTGCCTTCAGGTCCTCAGTCTTGTTCTCCAGTGACTGTACATTTGTTATCAAGGTGCTGGGTAGAGGAACTTTCATTCCTTGGCATTTCAGTCTGGCCATGACAAAATCCACCCTGAGAGTTAAATCCACCAAATTCTTCAAAAGATCATGAAATGGCTGGTTCATTATGACAGTTCAAAGTACGCTTAAAGGGTAATTACAGGCTGCAGATTGCAGTGAGAGTAATTCAGAAAAAGTACATTTAGAAAAGTTTTGTAAGCAACCCGCAACACATCGCTATGGTTCACCAGCGCCATCTTGCTACCTGTTCAGAATCTGAATCAGAATCAGACTCACTGGCAAGTGTCGTGAAATTCATTAACTTAGCAGCAGCAGTTCAGTGCAATACATTATAATACAGAAAGGAAAAAATAAATTAATTAAAGTAAATATATTTATGTATATTGAATAGATTAAAAATAGTGCATAAACAGAAATAATATATATTAAAAACAATACCTCCTTCCTGATGGTAACAATGAGAAGAGGGCACGCCCTGGGTGATGGGGGTCCTTAATAATGGAAGTCATCTTCCTGAGCACTGCTCTTTGAAGATGTCTGGGGTATTACGTAGGCTAGTACACAAAATGGAGCTGACTAATTTTATGTCTTTCTGTAGCTTTTTTTTTGGTCCTGTCCAGTAGCTCCCTAACCCCCCCCCCCAACCAGGCAATGATGCAACCTGTCAGAATGCTCTCCATGGTCTATCTATAGATGTTGTCAAGTGTTTTAGTTGCCAAACCAAATCTCTTCAAACTCCTAATGAAATATAGTCACTGTCGTTTTTCCAGTGACGTCATCGTCGAGAATGGCAGCTTAAGTCACTAGCTCCTCCAGAAAAACGCGTATTAAGCCCCATTAACCCGTCAAATATAATATTTTTCAAAAAATATTTGAACTGAAAAGAGGGGCAAGAATGGGGAAAAAGAATGGAAATAAAAAAGCGTCACTGCGGAGCCTGCGTCCGAGAGGAGTGCAGCGAGCGGCTCTCCGACCCGACCGCGTGCTAGCGAGGTGGTCGCTGGGCCTCGTTCAGTCAAAGCAGCAAATGTCTTCGAAATCCTGAAAGAAATAATGGAGGTCCCAAAAGATATAAAGCAGCAGCTCTGGGATATTAAGTCAGAGCTCGCCAGCGTTAATCAAAAAATAGCAGTGGCAGAGACTCACATTGAGAAGGTGGAAGACCGCGTTCAAAACGTGGAGCGGATACTGAGCAAGACAATAAAAATCATACATCACCAAGAAGGTAAACTGCTTGATATGGAGGGAAGATCACGGCGGAAAAATATTAGAATATATAACGTTCCCGAAGGAGCGGAGTCCATGATGGAGTTTGTCGGAAAGTTACTGCGGGACGCGCTGGAGCTTCCCCCGGCTATGGAGCTGGAAATCGAGAGAACGCACCGCACGCTCGTCCCGAAACCTACACGGGATAGAAAGCCACACTCAATAATAATAAAATTCCTTCGGTACAGCACCAAGGCGGAGATTCTACGAAGGGCCTGGGGTAAGAAGAGAGTGTTTTTCGACGATAAATTAATACATTTCGACCAAGATTACCCTCCCCCCCCCCCCCACCGCGGTCCTCCAGAAACGCAAAGAATACTTTGAAGTAAAGCGAGTACTAAAGCAAAATAAGATTAGATTTCAAACTCCGTACCCTGCTAAACTTCGAGTTTTTTATGACAACGGGATGCGGTTGTACCAGACAATGGAAGAGGTGACTACAGACATGAAGGCCAGAGGGTTGCCCATCAGCATGACCAAAACGAAGGAAAACCTGACTCAGGAATTATACCGCTCCGCTTGGGAAATGCTACAAGAATCGAGAAGGCAGGAGACAGGAGGAGGCTGAAAGAAATATATCAGGAAGGGACCGGGAGTTTCCCAAAGACAGTCCTCACCCCCTTCAGAAGAGCCATTAGGTTTGGCTAACTTTAAAAATGTTGAGAAGCTAAACAGAAGCGAAAGTACATGGTGATATACCTATCTCAAGAAACACTGATTATAATGTGGATTTTATATTAATTAGTTGTTATTCTTTATTCGCTCACTTACTCCTTTTTCCCCACCAAAATGAGAATATATATGTGTGCATATATGTGTATGTATGTAATGTGTGTGTGCATATATATATATATAGGAGGAGTACACAGGGAAACCTTTTCTGTGTAATGGATTTGTTCACTGACTTTTATGAATACTGCAATGGGGGCCCTCAACTCACAAGTAGGAGGGGTTATCCCTCACAGCTAGACATTTCCTCTAGCTCAACACAGGGTCATCTACTAGAGACCTCAGCCTTGGAATCACACGTTCGTTGCCATTTTTGTTATTATTTGCGTTTCTTGGTTCTTATTTGTTCAGGGAATAGATCGATTAAGTTTTATTCTAATTTCAATGATACATTGACAGATAAATACAGATGGCTAAGGACAAGGTAAAGTTCATTTCTTTTAATGTCAAAGAGCTATTAAATCCAATCAAACGTAAGAGAATTTTATTCAAAATGAAAAAAGAACAAGCCCATGTAGTATATTTACAGGAAACTCATTTAAGTGATAATGAGCATAAAAAACTAAAGAGAATGGGTTTCACTAATCTGTTTTTCTCCTCATATAAATCAGGGCATAGGAGAGGAGTTGCTATTCTTATCTCAAGTAAGGTAAATTTTGAAAAAGTATTCGAAATGGGAGATAAAGAGGGCAGATATATTCTGGTAAGGGGGAATATAGATGGCAACTCAGTTACTCTATTGAATATATACACACCCCCGGGAAGTGATATTGGTTTCTTTCAGAAAATTACTGATATTATGGTAACGGAAACAGAAGGTCTCCTGATATGTGGGGAGAATTAAATTTACAATTACAACCAAACTTAGACTCTTCCAATAGAAAAACCTATGAAACAAAATCTTTACATAAGAAAGTTAATACACTTTTTTGAGGATGTTGGTTTAATTGACATATGGAGGGACCTTTTCCCCAACAGAAGGGATTACACTCATTATTCTGCTCCCCATTCTGTATATACAAGAATAGACTATTTCATAGCATTTGGAAAAGACAAAGACAAAATAAACACCTGTGGAATTGGGACAATAGATGTAAGTGATCATGCACCTATATATTTATCTGTTGATTTTGACCTACAACCAAAGAATACTATTTGGAAACTAAATTCAAGTCTACTCAATGATCCATACTTTAAGGAACAAATTAAAAAAGAAATTGGTTTCTACTTAGAATTTAATGATAATGGAGAGGTTTCACCTCCCATGTTATGGGATACTCTGAAGGCGGTCTTAAGAGGGAAACTTACAGTGATATCTTCATATAAGAAAAAAATAAGGAATAAAACATTAGAGGAATTACAAAATAGGCTGAAGGAACTAGAGAAAAAACACAAATTGAATTTGGCACAGGGTACATTAGGGGAAATTAAAAGAATTTGGCTACTCAAGAAATCAGGAAAAACTTAATGTTTCTGAAACAGAGACATTATGAAAGTGGATCGAAATGTATGAAAATACTGGCGTGGAAACTGAAAAAAATAGCAGAAAATACAATTCATAGAATTAGGGACCCAAGAATGAAAATGATAAAAAATAAGCTAAGTGAAATTCAAGAAGCTTTTGAAGTCTTTTACAAAACTCTGTATTCCAAAGTTCCAGGGGGAAGCATAACCTAAATTGACACCTTCTTGAATTCTCTAGAGTTACCCACTTTAAGCGAAGAACAAAATAGAATGATGATTGCTGACATAACTGAAGTTGAATTAAAAGCTGCAATTAGTAGGCTTAAATTAAGCAAGTCACCAGGATCAGATGGGTATACGGCAGAGTGGTACAAAGAATTTAAAAATGAGTTAATTCCTGTTTTACTCCCCACTCTGAACTGGGCTCTAAAAAAGGCACAAATGCCACCCAGTTGGAAGGAAGCGATAATCTCAGCTATACCGAAAGAAGACAAGGATAAAATAGAATGCCGGTCATTTAGACCAATATCTGTTCTTAATGTAGATTATAGGTTATTTACCTCCATCATGGCCATACGATTAGAAGAGTTTCTACCCATACGATCTGACAGGTTTTATACGACAACGCCAGACACAAGACAATATACGAAGGACACTCCACATTATGGATCATATACAAAAAAATAAAATCGAAGCAATAGTGATAAGCGTGGACACTGAAAAAACATTTGATTTGGTTAATTGGAATTTCCTTTACAGAGTTTTACATAGATTTGGTTTCCAAGACACAATTATTAAAACTATACAGACATTATATGACAATCCTACTGCTAGGATTAAAATCAATGGATATTTATCAAATAGTCTTACCCTAGAAAGGGGCACTAGACAGGGTTGTGCATGGTCACTGCTACTCTTCGCGTTATATCTGGAACCATTAGCTCAATACATCAGACAGAATGAAGATATCAGGAGAATTACTATTAAAGGGACAGAGCATAAATTGGCTTGTTATGCGGATGACATCTTGATCTATCTAGGGCAACCAACATACTCTTTGCCTAAATTGATGCAATCCTTTGAACAATATGGTCAATTATCAGGATATAAGATCAACATTGATAAAACCCAATTACTTTCATATTACTATAGCCAACCAAGAGAAATTGAAATTCAATACCCCTGGGCATGGCACACAGAGTCTTTCAAATATTTGGGCATCATTATACCAAAAGATTTGGCAAAATTATCAGAATGTAATTATCAGCCTTCATATAAAAAAAATAAAAAAGGAAGATGTGGCAAGATGGAACCTGATTCTTTTTCTCAGTCTCAGTTCAAGAATTGAGTCTATTAAAATGAATATACTGCCCAGACTGTTATATCTCTTTCAGACCCTACCAATAGAGATTAATCAAAATCAATTCAATGAATGGAACAAGATGCTATCAAGGTATATTTGGCAGAGTAAAAGGCCTAGAGTTCATCTCAAAACTTTGCAATTAGCAAAGGAAAAGGGGGGATGGGGCCTACCTTCTCTTAGAGATTATTATTTTGCAGCACAGTTGAGAGCTGTGATATGCTGGTGCAACCCATCATATGATGCTCAATGGAAAAACATTGAGGAGCGGGTACTTCCCATCCCCATACAAGCAATTTTGGCTGATAACAACCTGAAAAGGTATATAAATACTATTGATAACCCATGGGTGAAATTGACTCTTAAAATATGGAAAACCACTATAAAAGAATATAATCTAGAGGGAGACATTGCAATTCTTAAATGGTGTGCATATGACTCGGATTTTACACCAAATAAATTGGATGCTAGATTTAAGGACTGGACAGCTAAAGGAATAACAGTTCTTTGCAACATAATGAAAGAAGGAACACTGTTCAAATGCTTAAAAGAGAAATGCTTTGAAATGCTTAAAGAGAAACACATTAGAAAAACAAGATTTTTATCGGTATTTACAGATGCGACAGTATATTAATAAGACGCTTAAAAATGTAACCAAGGCAAATACATGCTTGATAGAACTCTTTAGAAAAGCATATAATTCAGATAATGGTAGTAGAATCATTTCAAGCATGTATAAGGGGTTGTCAAATCTTAAAACACATTCGACTTCATACATTAAAACAAAATGGGAGAAGGAAGGAGGGATAATTATATCTGAGGAAGAATGGACAACAATATGGAGATATCAATGGAAGTGTACCAGTTCACAGAAGTGGAGGGAGTTTGGATGGAAAAACTTGATAAGATATTTTATTACACCCTCTCAGAAATCCCATTATGATAGTAACTTCCCTGTTTGCTGGAGAAATTGTGGAAATCAAAATGCAAATCATTATCATATTTTTTGGGACTGCCCAGTTATAAAAAACTATTGGATGGGGATACACAATGCCCTACAAGACATCTTTAAATGTGAAATACCCTTAGAGAGTAAGACCATATATTTTGGATATATACCTCAAGAGTGGTTGAAAAGAGATAAATATTTAATGAATATATTGTTGGTGGCTGGTAAAAAGACTCTTACTAGGAAATGGTTATCACAGGAGAGCCCAACTTTAAATACATGGATGGAAATTACAATGGACATTTACAAAATGGAGAAGATAACAGCATCTGTTAATCATAAGCTGGAACAATTTGATTCATACTGGGAAAAATGGTTTAACTACATAATGCCTCATAGGCCTGATTTTATTCTCACAAATCAATGAATCTGTTGTAAAAAAAAATCACCCCCTACTTGTACATAGTTCTTTCCTTTTGCTTGTTTTTTCTTTCCACTCTTTTCTATAAGTGTATACCCCAGATAAATACTTTGTGGAGATTTGTGATATATATGATTATATGATATATATGTACAATGTCTGAAATACATCTTATGGAAATGTTTGATGATGAACTTCAATTAAAAAATAAATTACAAAAACAAGAAATATAGTCACTGTCTTGCCTACTTCATAGTTGCATTGATACGTTGGGACCAGGTTAGATCCTCAGGGATTCTGACACCCAGGAATTCGAAACTGCTCACTTTCTCCACTCCTGATCCCTCCATGTGAATTGGTTCATGTTCTGTCATCTTAGTCTTCCTGAAGTCCACAATCAGCTCTTTTGTCTTACTGAAATTGAGTGTAAGGTTGTTACTACAACACCACTCCACTAGTTGGCCTATCTCACTCCTGTACGCATTCTCACCTTCACCTGAGACTCTACCAACAATGGTTGTATCGTCAGCAAATTTATAGATGGCATTTGATCTGTACCTAGCCACATAGTCATGGGTATAGAGAGATAAACAACTTGAAAATGCTTTTAGATCATTAAAGAATGAAACCAAACACCAGTACAATAATTGAAGCTTATTATTTTCTTAAACTTGGTAGGAAAGTTGTGGACTTGTCCGCATTCATGCCACAGTCCTAAATTTGCCGGCACTTATGAACTGCCAGAGAAATCCAACAATATGTTCTCACATTAGATGTGCCAATACCTTCCACAGTGTAAATACATTTGGCAGAACATAAGATTTTTTAAATAGATAGTAAATGCTTTCTGTTAGAATGAGCTGGTCTCAAACAGTATTTCCGTCCGCTCATATTTAATTGCAGAAATCCCACATGTGTCTAATGTAAATGACAAATTGTAGCCAAGTAAGACTTGATTGCCATGACAGCAAAAACACGCTCTCATTGTTCTCATATTGTACAATTACTCAAGGTTGTAAAATGGAGGGGGAGCAAATTAAGCCAACCGGAATCATTGAAAAGGAGGTAATTTGTTAAGCCAAACACTGCAAGGATACTCTTGATTGCATTAGTTTATCTGAAGTTGTGTGAATATACCGGCTGAACAAACCTTAAGTTGATGTTAACAATAAAATTTGTGAACTTGAAACCATGGGCTTCTGTTCAGCCCTGTCGCTCCTATAGCTATGGAGCTAAGAGAAAGGAAGAGAAAACAAAGAAATAGTGGATTACCCCCTGTTGTCTTGATTTTTAAGTTCTTTTCTCTTCACACCATGGTTGGTTGTACAAGTACCCAATACTTTAATTTGATTATATTTGGTCATGTTCTCCATTTTGCTTGTTAAATTTCAAGTTCATATTTATAAAACTGGGAAGAAATAATGCAGGCCTTCTATTTAAGAAATGTTTTATTAAAAATATTTAATTTGTCTTTGTTCCAAAGCAAAACTAACTCTAATTACCCCATAGAATGTGCTACTACATCAGACATTAAAGTTTCACTTTTAAGTTCTTAACACGACTCTTCATTCCCGGCATCAAATGTTCTCATTGAAAAGGAATTCCTTGCAATTCAGTCCATAATCCTCAGAGTCAAAAGAGGCTAATAAACAGGCTGTCAAAGCTACCAGACAGGAAGGTGCTTGAACTTGGCAGACTGATCTATAAAACAGACAAAGAGACTGGGAGCAAGTGTGAAAAGGCCTAAAATGGGGCACAGAGATCTTGTGAGAATTTTCTTGCCCATTGAATGAAGATGTTAATTTTACAATTGCTAACAAAATGTATGGGGAAGAACAAGCCTCAAATCTCACTATTAGGAAGTTCATTAAAAAGACTAGAATGTAAAATGAAACCATTCATTACTGAAACAAGTGTGAATTCAGTTAATGTGAGTGTCTGTGTGTGGGTGTAGGGGGTGTGCTTTCTAGTTTCAGGAGCAGGTTTTTTTTGGTTATCTTTTCTCGTGGCTTTCGAATTTTTTATACTTCTCTCGGAAAGGTCAAGATAGGTTGTGAAAGGTTGGTATCTGAGAGGCAGGCTTGAATTTGCAGGTGGTCACGTATAATCAGACTTTTCCCTGGCTGCACAATTCCCAAAATTAGATGCTAATGATTTCCACAGAAAACGTGATTAAAGCAGGTTTAAGATGACACTAAACTATCTCCAAGATGTTGTTTGCTTTGTACTGAATGATATATTTTGTGGATGTAAGTGTTTATATCTACAGTATATGTGAAAAATCAAAGAAAATTCTTTACATACATGAATCACCATTCCACGACAGCAAGTAGCCATGTATACTGATATAAGTTATAGAAACAGAAGGTCTGGAAGTTCTGGCCCAGTGTAGTGAACAGAATAAAGGATAGGTTTAACTTTTAAGTTAAAAGGTCTGTTGAGCATTTCTAGCATTTCGCTTTTTGTTTAATTATCTAATGATTGCTGTTTATTCTTATCACCTTGTGTCAATTTTCTCCCACTTCAAATCCATTTATCTTGGCCGTTTATCCTCAGCATGGTGTCTCCATTCACATTATGTGCTGGGTTTCAGGACACCAGGGTATCCAAACACTAGCAGTGATCGATTAAATGCTCACCTCCCCCCCCCCCAGTGCCTGCTCTTTTTTTTAAGGTGTTTTCAAAGCGATAGATTATCCTTTCACTAACCCTTGTGAACATTGTACAATGAATCGCTATTTTTTGTGCAAGCTTACAGAGCAAGAACCATGCTGCACAAGCGGACATTAGGTCTGCTCATACTGAGAAGGGAATGGCTGTTAGGTGTCACCCTCTTCTATTGATGGCTCATTTCAGCACTGCCTCGGCTGCTGGTGAACAAGGCTGGATTTCTAATCACGTTAAGCCAATTTTTTTCAATCCAAAAATTTATGTTATTTCTAAAACTACATTTCTGAAAGCATATATGCAGGAAGCACAATGCAGTCAATATATGAACACAACAGATTCTGGATGCTGGAATGCAGATTCTGGATGCAGATGCTGGAAATCCTGACTAACGCACAGAAAATGAGTCAGAGGAACTCAGCAGATCAGACAGCATCTACAGAAAGGAATAAACTGTTGACATTTTGGATCATGTCACAAAATATCAACTGTTTATTCCTTTCCATAGATGCTGCCACACCTGCTGAGTTCCTCCAGAATTTGTGTGTGTTGTAGTCAGTACGTGTCTTCTTTAATGCTCATTGTACTGTCAAACAAACACTTTATACAGTATTGTACAAAAGTCTTAGGCACCATAGATTTTTTATATGATTTCAGATGGTACAGCCTCCACAGAGCCCTGATCTCTACATCATTGAGTCTGTCTGCAATTACCTGCAGAGACAGAAGCTTGACAGCCAGAGTCTGCAGAAGAACTGTGGCAAGTTCTTCTAGGTGCTTAGAATAACCTTCCAGCTGATTTACCTACAAAAACTGATGCCATTGATGTGGCCACCCCAATTATTGATTCGATACAGATTTTTTTAATGGGGGTTACTGCTCTTTATAGTTTTTTTGATATTCAGAAACTTTTCATTTTATTATTTTTGAAAGCATCTTTGCTTTTCAGAATCTTTTTACATGTACCTAAGACTTTTGCAAAGTTACTGCATGTACAACGTGTCATTGTCTCTTGTGTTTCCTCTTAACCCAAGTGCAGTGTTGAGAGGCTGTCACATACCTAGCTGCAATTGAAACTGTTGAACCTGTACATACCACTTCCACTGGCTGCTTGTTCCACACTCATATCACTCCCTGAGTGAAGAAGTTCCTCCTCAGGCTCCTCTTAAATATTTCACCTTTCACCCTTGACCTATGACTTCTAGTTCTAGTCTCTTGCAACCTGGGTGGAATCTCAGTAGATCTGAGAGGAAAGAACAAACATTCGTTTACGTGGCATCTTTTATAACCTTAGAACACCCAAATGCGTTTTATCGGCAATAAATCAACATACAGCATTCAAAATTCATTACTAGAGTTTTTATTGAATCCTGTTGATAATTTGCTGAGCTTTTATTAATTAGCATGTGCTTTTAACTAATTTGCATACGTTCACTCAATTTTCTCTTCCCAGGCCTTTGTTTGGTAAAATGCAATCACAGAAAGTGCTTACATCACGCTGCACCAAGGGTGAATCTGTGCAGAAACTTAAGAGAAACAGAAAACCCTGGGAACGGCCTGGAGGTCAGGCAGCAAGCATCAGTAGAGAAGAAAATAAAGTTCATGTTTCAGATCAATGCTCTTTTATCGGTATGAAGTAAAGTTAGTGGATGTGCATAATTTAAATTGCAGGGAAGATGTGGAAGGAAAAGAATTAAGACAGGGAAATTATTATGTGTAAGGAAAGTAGCTAGCATGGACAATGTGGACTGAAGGGCCTGTTTCTATGCTGTACAGTTCTATGACTCCATGCCTGTGATATGATGGCAAATAGTGAAGGTGTCAGTGAAGGTAAGTTTACAGGCTAGAGGAGGCTATGAGGGAGTCATGTTAAACTTGGAGTATAGAACAAGTAGAGCTGTGGGAAGTGAAGGCAATGTGATGCATTTAAACGCTGTAGTTAGTGTGTGTGAAGTGATTGGAAAGGCATTATATCCAAAACCAGTTGACATTATTACCTTCACTGAACTAACAATAGTGAAGGCATTCGGGAAACCTATCATTAGTATCACTCAGTGATGCTACACAAGGAGATTTGCTCAGCTTGTGATACTTTGTGAGTTCTAATTTCCTTTAAGGCTGAGAAGACAGAAAACATTGTCGAGGGGTTGTTTGGAAAATTCCCAAAATGATGGTTCAATGTGCCTGTGAATCCATGTGTTCTGTACTGGCCATGGTCTCTGCTACAGAGTAAAAGATTGATTTATTTATTTATTGAGGTATAGCATGGAATAGGCCTTTCTGGCCCTATGAGCTGCACTGCTCAGCAAGCCCTTATTTAACTCTGGCCTAATTGCAGGAAAATTTATGATGACCAACTAACCTACTAACCAGTACATCTTTGAACTGTGGAAGGAAACTGGAATACCGGGAGAAAAACCACGCATCCCTTGGGAAGGTCGAACAGACTTCTTACAGATGACATCAGAATTGAACTCCGAGCTCCGAAGCCACAACGCAACCACAATGGTGAAAGCTGATCTCTTCAGGGCCTAAACTATTTCACCCTACAATGATCTCAATAACTTATGGAGTGTTTCAACTGTGTCACAAGCTGCAATGTTAGGTTACAATTCCACACCTGGTTTGGTTCTTTTCCAGGCTGGGAGGCTGATGACTTTTGACCACTGCCGCATATTCTCCTTTACTTTCAACACTCATTAAAGCAAGATAGCGGCAGCACACTTCGACAACTCTGTGGGCTGCAGAAAATTGTACCTGTTTTCCTCATATATATTCTCCTTTTGAGTTACTTCTGCTGCAATCTGCAGCGTGTAAACTTCCTCTTAACAACAGACTACGGAATTACATCAATGATCTTCAGATCTCACGTTTGACGGTTAAATGCAGAGCAGAAGCCATGAACTTCAGCGGAGCAGTTAAGGATGTCTCCTTTAAGGGTCAACGCTATGGTTGAAAATGTGGCAGGAGAGGCAGAATTCAAGCCAGGCTGAAGAGCAGAGGGATGAGATCCCTCTACCTGGCATCTTGTTGGCATATGTGCAGTCACTGGAATATAAGATTGCTAATCTCAGGGCACGGCTGCTGTATCAGAAGCAGATGAGACAGATCTCAGTTGCTTGCTGCACTGAAACTTGGTTAATGGTAAATACTCCAGATGTTGTTATATGACCAGAAGGTTTTACAATTTTCAGAATGACTGGAACCGCGAACTCTCGTAAGGAGAAAGGTGGCGGCATGTGCTTCTCAGACGTTAGGGATATGTAATTTTCTTGTTCCCCGACGAAGAACAACTAATGATTAAGTGTTGATCATTCTATTTGCTTCGGGAGTTCCATCGTGATTCTGACCACAGTTTAGAAACCACCAGCAGCCGACTATAAGCAAGCAAAACTGCATGATAACAACACACACAAAATGCCGGTGGAACACAGCAGGTCAGGCAGCATCTATAAGGAGAAGCACTGTCGACGTTTCGGGCCGAGACCCTTCGTCAGGACTAGAAAACTGCATGATGTTGTTTGGAAGGAAGAAACACTCCATCCTAATGCATTTCAAATGCTAGTCAATGACTTTAACCAGCCCTGTATGAAGAAAACCCTGCCCAGTGATCCCCAGTACATAACCTATTACACCAGAGGTCCCAACACACTAGCCCACTACTACATAAGGAATGCCTACCATTCATTCCCACAACCACATTTTGGCAAATTGGATTATTTGGCTACATTCCTACTACCTCCATATAGACAGAGACTAATGAGCAAGGCTCCAGAGACCAAGATAGCAAAGAGGTGGTCACAGAAGGCTGAGGAATGGTTACAGGATTGCCTTGAGTCAGTGGACTGGGCCTTGTTCAAGAATTTATCTGAGGACCTGAATACTACACCAGGTTCATTACAGACTTATTAAAACAGCTGTGGATGAGTGTGTCCACATGAAATCGTTCAGTGTTTTCCACAATCAGTGGTCCTAGGTGAATAATAAAATATGGACAGCATCTGCAGATTTTCTCTTGTTAATGAAATCTGGAAATGGCTGAGAGCCAGATCAGAGGCATTCGAGTCTGGAGATCAAGAATGCTACAAGAGCTGCGGGTATGATCTCAGCAAAGCCATCTCATGGTTGAAATGGAGACTCCAGACTAGCCTGGAACAACAAGGGATGCTCGACAGCTGTGTGCAGCGTTTGAATGTCATAACGTCCCACAAAGTTAAATCTTGAGACATAGGAGACAGCAGAGCCTCACTTTCAGATGAGCTTCTATGCTCACTTTGGTACCCAGAACAGGAAGTTAACATTGCGCACTCTTTTGTCTCCTGATGATCCTTTCATCTCAGAATCTTCAACCTCTCACTTTGGCAGGGTGTAGTATCCACCTACTTCAAGCAGGCTTCAATCGTACCACTGCCCAAGAAGAGCATGGTGACCTGTCTAAGTGATATCGCCCAGTGGTACTTACATCTACAGTGATGAAGTGTTTTGAGAGGCTGGCATTGAAGCATATCAGCTCCATTCTGAGTGGTGACTTGGATCCGCTCCAATTCACCTACCAAAGCAACAGGTCTACAGCAGACACTAACATGCTGGCTCTTGACACAACCCTGAAACATCTGGGCAGTAAAGATGCATACATCAGATACCCTTTATTGATTGCACCTCAGCATTTAATACCATTATCCCCCTCAAAACTAATTAGTAAACTCTAAGACCTGGGCCTCAATACTCTCTGGACCCTCTTGGGCCATAATTGGATCCTGGATTTCCTCACTTTAGACCCCAGTCAGTTTGGATTTGCAAAAACATCTCCACAATCTCCATCAGCACAGGAGGACTGCAGGGATGTGTACTTGTCCCCCTTCTCTACTCACTTTACACTTATGGTTGTGTGGCTATAAACAGTTCCAACACCATATACAAGGTTGCTGATGACACCATTGTTGTGGCTGTATCAAAGATGGTGATGAATCAGCATACAGGAGGGAGATTAAAAATTTGGCTGAGTGTAATAACTCAATGTCAGTAAGACCAAGGAAATGATTGTAGGTTTCAGGAGATGGAAACCAGAGGTCCATCTGCCAGTAGTCATCGGAGGATCAGAGGTGTAGAGGGTCAGTAACTGGGTGTCACTATCTTAGAAGACCTGTCCTGGACCATTAAATAAATATAATTGCAAAGAAAACATGACAGTGCCTCTACTTCCTTAGGAAGCTTCAGAAATTCGGCAAGTCATCAAAAAGTTTGGCAAACTTCAATATATATTTGGTGGAAAGTGTGGTGACTGGCAGCATTAAGGCCTGGTATGGGAACAGAAAAGCCTTTGAGTAGATAATCCTACAAAAGCAAATGGATTCAGCCCAGTACGTCACAGGTAAAACCCTCCCAACCATTGAGCCCGTCTACCTGAAACATTGTCGTGGAAAAGCAGCACCCATCATCAAAGGTCCTTACCACCCAGGCCATGCTCTTTTCTCACTGGAGCCAGCAGGAAGAAGTTACAAGGGACTCAGGACTTGCACAACCAGGTTCAAGAACAGCTAACACCCTCAGCCATCAGGCTCTTGAACTAAAGATGATAGCTATACTCATTTACAGACTCTTTTAATTTGTTATTTCATGCTTGTTATTTATTTCTATTTATTTATATCTGCATTTGTTGTTCATTGATCCTGTTCTATAGACTTGCTACGCATGCCAGCATAAAAGAATCTCAGGGCTGTTTGTGGTGACATGTATGTACTCTGATAAGTAATTTTACTATGAACTTATGAACTTTAAACTTTAAAGACCTGAGCCATTCAACAATGAGTCTTTTGGCCGATATGCCTCAGCAGTTCAGGGAAGATGTAGCCGAAGGCTGAAAGAGTACCAGAGCCCTACTTATGAAATGAGAGAAGTTCTAGATTGGTTCCGGTCTGAAGCCTCTGAATCAGAATCAGATGCAGGTTTATTATCACTGAGTTCAATGATATCGTTTGGCAGAAGCAGTACAGTGCAACGACATAAAATTACTCTAAACTGAAGAAATAAATGTTACAAAAAAGAAGAATAATGAAGTAATTCATGGGTTCATGGACCAATCAGGAGTCTGATAATAGAGGTGAAGAAACTGTTTCTGAATATTGAGTGTTGATCTTCAGGTTCCTCTAACTCCTCATCGATGGAATAATGAGAAGAGGGCATGTCCCAGATGGTGAAGGTCCTTGGTGATGCCACTTTCTTTAAATGCCCTTGATTGTGGGAATTGTTGAGTCCATGATAGAACTGGCAGCACTCTGCACCCACCTGCATTCCTGTGCAGTGGTGCCTCCTTACCAGGCTCTGTGATGCAACGGACAAAATGCGCTCGACTGTTCATCTAGAGAAGTTTGTAAGAGTCTTTGGTGATATCTCAAATTTCCTCTACTCTTAAGAAAGTAGAGCTGCTGGCATGCTCTATGTGTTGGGCTCAGGTAGATACTATTCACCTCTGACCTCTCAATGAGGACTTAATGAGCACCCAGTCAGCAAGGTCTTCTTTCTTTTCGGAAGTGATTCATCACCCAGTTTCTAAGGCATTCTTGTTGCACTCGACCCTGGCTGTATTCTGCTGCCTGGCTGCTTGCTCATTCCAAACAATATATTTTACACACTTGAAATATATATACTTCTTACTGTAATTTACAGTTTTTATTATTATATATTGCAATGTACTGCAACCACATAACAACACATTTCACAACATATTCCAATGGTATCAATCTTGATTCTGATTCTGACTTTGGCCTCTTCTTCTAATTCCATATCCTAGCTGCTTCAGACCAGGTATAAACATGTGGACTACAGGCAGTGGTGATCCCTGTCTTCCTGTATCCTCTCGAGACTTGAACTGCTACATCCGACACCTGAAAGCATTGGAGAGATACCACCAATGCTGGCTCTGAAAACTCCTTTTTAAAAACTGTGAATAAGTGAAGCAATTTTAGAATCTTCTCCCAGGCCATCATTGTCAGCACAGACACACTAATTAAGCCCAGTCAGTTACTTTGAGCAGGCCACATAGTTCATTGACCTGACAACAGACACTCGATCCTAAGCTCTGTAGCAGGAAGAGATTGCCAGCAAGCCAAGGAAAATAGTTGAATATTCTTAAAGCGTCTTTCAAAATTATAATATCCCCACTGGGCATCCACAGTCCAAGAGCCCAGGATGGGTGGCAGAAGGAGTGCACTATTATGTTTGTTCTTAATGAAAACAACTTAGTGTGGGTAAAACACAAACACATTTTATTCTCAACACCATTCAACCAGTGTGTGTGCAATCAGTCACTTTCGGTCTGGGGTGAACCACCCTTATTGCTACTGGGAACTGAAGTTCTTTATTATGTACACACATATTAACACATCTTCCCTGTATAAAGAAAAACAAACACAATACTATGTCCTCAAAAACCTGTAAGGAACAATAATCATTTCCAACAAAAATATCTACATTAACTTCAATTGTAATGAGCATACACAGCCCAATATTCACTCAGTAACTTTCAGTCAGTCTCTGAGGTAGTTTGATGATTCTTTCTCATCTGCTGTTTGTTTCCACAGATGCATTGCTTTCATTTGCTGCGTTAATATTAATGTCTTTCTGAAAATCCTGATCAACATTACTTTCACATCCTTCTACCAAGATCCTACCTGTTAGTCTCTGTTCTTGTTCTTGTTGTGTGACCAATATTCACTCCACATGCCCTATACTGGAGCCCTGGACAACATTCATGTGATCAGTGAGTCTTTGCACAAGTTCCAACTGAGTCTGTCTCAATTCACAGAGCTCCTTCTGTTGGCTCCGTATCATAGACAGCGACTCCTCCTGTTGGCTTTTGTTGAACTGTTGCTGTTGTTCTGACTGTGTGGTCTCTCATCTTTCTTTTTATTTTTCCTTTTCAACTTTGGAGTGGATCTGAGATAGATCATGGAGATAGTCGATAAGAGACAGATTTTGAACTACAGCTGCATGATATGGAAGCAAGACTGACTACTTCTTCATCATGATCACTGTTCAGCCTTGGCATCCTCTGACTGTCATGCAGGTGTAGATGGTACAGATGTCTATGGAAAGTGGAGTTCTTACGCTTCTCTTCCATAACTTCTCTCAATCTCTCATGGATGCTGTTTTGAGTTTCTTGAGTTACATCTGATAAGCATCCAAGCCCCTGAAAGACATTTGCGTAGTCTTCCATGAGTGTTGTGTGGTCATCTCTGGTCTTTGAAGTCACTATGAAAACTCTTTGCAGCAGGTTGAGCTTTTCACATAGTCTCAGACCTAGTACTGGCTGTACTCACTTTTCTACAATCAGTAGCTGTTCCGTTAGGTGCTGTCCCTTGTGCTTGAAGGTCACTATGCAGCCTCCTTTTGCTGGATAATTCTCTCCAGTATATCCTGTCACTTTTAAACTTCACTGGGTAAATCTTGCTGTTTTCTTTGAGAATCTTGTAATCATCCATGGACAATAGATTCACCTGGGCTCCATTGTTAAGCTTGAATAGAACTGCCGTCTTGTCTCATTCACAGTAACTGGAACAATCCATTCTGTTTTACCAGCACCAGCAGTCTGTAGTGAATCTACAAAGACTTTCTCCATTTCCTCAGCAACTGTGTGCACCTTTCTCTTGGAAACCCCAGCTTTGCTGCACTTTGCAAAATGATTCTTCTCCCCACAATTATTTCAGGACTTTCCATAAGTAGAACTGGGCTTTGGGATGTAGCTCTCTCCACATTTGCCACGTTGGCTGTTTGAGCTTGCATCTTTGCATCGCCATTGCTTTGGAAAATACCTTGTGCTCTGCCCCTCTGATACCTCAGCATGCACTGCTGTGTCTGCCCTGGGCAGCTTCTTGGCTTGTGCTTGTGTGGCCTCTGCTGCCCTACACATATTCACAGCCTTCTCCAGCGTCAAATTTTTTTCATGGAGCAGTATTTCTCTGAGCCTTTTATCAGGGATTCCACAAACTATTTTGTCCCTGACTAGTGAGTCTCTCAAATCTCCAAACCCACAGGACATACTCAGTGTGTGAAGGTCAGCTAAATATTGGTCAAAGCTAACACCTTGTTTCTGGTCACAGGGAAAATAAAATATATCTCTCAAATATGATGTATTTACTTGGGACAAATCCTCCTCAAATTTTGTCATCAGAGTGTCCAATGTAAAGGCTGTCTCATTAATTTTGTTATTGATGTTCAAAGTATTTTCACTAATTATGCATAGAAAAATAGACACTTTCCACTTTTCATCAGCCCCTCTCGCTCCGCTAAATGTATATTTAATCCAGTTATCTGTAAAATTGCCAGTAAACTGCATAGATGCAGGAGGGCTTAACTATGACAGGAATTTTTGGCCTCTCACCTGAATTTCTTTTAGTGAGTTCTGGAATGCAATGCACCCTCTTGCCTTACTCGCCTGCTTTTCTTCTGTCAGAACTGGTGTTTGTTTCTCAGTCGCTCACGGTATTAATTTATGCTCTGTGTTTTGACCTCATCCCACTTCTGATACCATGTTATGTTTGTCCTGAATGACAACAAACAGCATATGGATAAAACGTTAACACATTTTATTCTGAACACTTTTCAACCAGCGTGCTGTTGACCAACTCACCATCGTCACTTCTAGATCCAGGGTGAACTGCCCACGTTGCCCACTGGGATCTGAAGTTCTTTATTATATACACATATAATAAAACATGCACCACATCACAAACTACCCACCCACCACCCTGACAGACTCCATTTATGGAAGAGTCTGTCATTCCCACATTTTGCCTTACCCCTAGAGCCCATTTCTCTCCAAGGATCTTCACCTCATCACGGTGGAGAGGGTTGTGAGTTCCTGAGATCCTGAGAGTGATGCCATCTAGAGCTTAGTCATCTGGCATTTAGCTCCTGGTAGAGTCACCCATGGTGGTAAGGTCAAGTGAGAGGTTCCAGACAGAGCAATCAAACCAAGTTTTAGCAGTGGAGCTGGTGGAAGACAATGCCACACCATAATGGCAGGGAAGGTCGAGGGAGGCTGCAGCAGTGGATGGTGCCCACTTGTCTTGCATCCCATGCCACCGGACCCTCACCCTGATCTGTAAAAGACTGTGTAGTGGCCGCCTATGCACAGAGCTTCTCGATTAAGGGAATCCACCCTAACATCCCCGAGGTATGTGGGTTCAAGATCGGCTTCTACAGCCACCTGAGGACCCACTAAGGGTTAAGAAGAAGGAATCTACTGCAAGAGGAGAGTGGATCGTGGGAGAAAGAGAAGGAGGAGGAGTGCCAGAGGGATGTGATGGGTAGGTGAGGAGAAGAGAAGGTATAAGAGGGAAGTCAGAATAGGGGTTGTAAAAAGACAGAAGGGGGAGGAGGGAAAAGTTACCAGAAGTTAGAGAAATCTGTTCATGGACTGTTTGTCCCACTCCCATCAGGGAGAAGGCTACAGAGCATCTATGCCAGGACCACCAGACTCAAAAACAGTTACTTTTCCCAAGCAGTAGTAATGATCAACACCTCCACCCAGTAACCCACCTCACCACTGCCCAGCCATCACTTTACCATTTTCTGTCAGTCACCTTATGTACAGACACTCCTGTATCTAGCATCACTTTACGTACATACAATTAATCCATGTATATAAAAAGTTCAAAAGTAAATTTCTTTTCAAAGTACATATGTCACAAAATACAACCCTGAGATTAGTTTCTTTGCAGGCATACTCAATAAATCAGTAGAATAATAACCCTAACCCTAACCATAACACAGTTAAAGAAGTCTGTCAAAGTTTTAGACTTCATGCCGAATCTTCACAAACTCCTAAAGTCACTGTATGCTTTCTTTCAGAAAGAGTTTTAGCCAGTGACCAATCCGGATATCGGAAGGAGGGAATTTCACTCAGGTCCACTGCTTGAGTAGAAAAGCCAGCAGCAGGATGCCACAGCAAAAAAAAAAAGAGCTATGACCAGTGACTGATCAGCATTTGGGATTGATTACCGAGAGCAAATTAAAGGAAAGCAGGGGAAAGGGCAACAGCCATCGTTGTTGCAGCTGTTGTCTGAGTGGACAGAGTCAGAGTGGTGATCTTGATGCTTTAGCTCATCAAGGCTTCAACAAAGCTTCAGTCAGAAGAAATAAAGGAAACAAAAGCTCAAGGTTAAGTTTTTTTTCCTTCCCTTCTTTATATCTGCTCAGCCAGGACGGTAGATATGCCAGTAAGGGGTAGTCAAACGCTCCTCTTGCGGGATGTGGTAAGGCAGGGAGCTCTCCAGTGTCCCTGATGACTACAACTGTGAGAAGTTTACCCAGCTGCAGTTTCTAACACTCTACTTTAAGGAGTTGGAGCTAAAACTGGATTTATTCTGGATCATTTGGGAGGTTGAGGGGGTGATGGATAGGACAAATAGAGAGGTTTGTACAGCCAGGGTGCAGGACACAGCAAAGGGAAAGTACAACTGTGGCCATCCAGTCAACATCAAGCATATCACTTTGGATATCACTATGACAGGGAAGGTGGGGGGAGGGAAAGTCACAGTGGCCAGGTCTCTGGTACTGCGTCTGCCTCTGCGAGTCAGAAGGGAAGTGCCGTGATGTTGTGAGGGTGGAATTGGACTCTCTGACGGTGATGTCTAAAAAGAGGATGCTTTCCAAGTTGCATGCCATCTTGGACAATGTCTCCCATCCACTCCATAATGTACTGGTTAGGCACAGGAGTACATTCAGCCTGAGACTCATTCCAACGAGATGCAACACTGAGCGTCATAGGAAGTCTTTCCCGCCTGTGGCCATCAAACTTTACAACTCCTCCCTCAGACACCCTGAGCCAATAGGCTGGTCCTGGACTTATTTCCACTTGGCATAATTTACCTATTATTATTTAATTATTTGTGGTTTTATATTGCTATATTTCTACACTATTCTTGGTTGGTGCGACTGTAATGAAACCCAATTTCCCTTGGGATCAATGAAGTATGTCTTTCTGTCTGTCTGTCTGTCAGAGGAGAGGCACGTTGTGGTGATAAGGGATTTATTAGTTGGGGGAATGGACAGAAGGTTCTGTAAGTAAGAAAGAGATTCCCAATTGCTATGTTGCCTCTGGGTGCTAGGGTTGGGATTGAGTTCTCAGCATTCTTAAGTGAGAGGGTGAACAGCCAGAAGTCATGGTCCATGTGGGTACCAACAATATGGGTAGAACGAGTGACAAGGTTCTGCATAGGGAGTTCAGGGAGTTAGGTGCTAAGTTTAAGGGCAGGACGTCCAGGGTTAAGATCTCAGGATTGCTACCCGTGCCACATGCTACTGAGGCCAGAACTAGAAAGATTATACTGGTTAATACTTTGCTAAGGAGTTGGTGTAGGAAGGAGGGTATAAGATATTTGGATCATTGGGCTCTCTTCCAGGGAAACTGGGACCTGTTCAGATGGGATGGTTTGCACCTGAACTGCAAGGGGACTAATATCCTAGTGGAAAGGTTTGTTAATGCTGCACGGTGGGGTTTGAACTAGAGTTGCAAGGGAATGGGAACTACAGTGCCAGAGCAGATAGTGGAGAGGTTAAAGTTGGGAATCAAAAGGTTGAACATGGTGCAACTAGTGTCTTGAGCTGCATATATTTTAAAGGAAGAAGTTTCATAGGAAAGGCAGATGATAGTGTTGACAATGAGGTAGATGGTTTAAAAATAGAGGCAATGGGTCGTGAGGAGAAGCTGTTGATAGTGCAAAATTGCAGCTAACAGGATGAGTTGCAATGTAAAAGGTGGACAAATTTGAAAAGGATGAATACAAGACTGACGGAGTTATATTTGAATCCGCTTAGTATACAGAATAAGGTAGATGAACTTGTATCACAGTTGCAGAATGGCATGAATGATTTTGTAGGCATCACTGAGTCACGGCTGAAAGAAGATTATAGCTGAGTGCTTAATATCCAAGTATACAGGTTGCATTGAAAGGACAGGCAGGAAGGCAGAGGGCTGGCATTGCTCTGTTGGTAAAAAATGAAATCAAATCATTACAAAGAGGTGACGTAGGGTCGGAAGGTGTTGAATTATTGTGGATAGCGCTACGGAACTGCAAGGGTAAAAAGACCCTGATTAGAGTTGTATGCAGACCCCAAACAGTAATAAGGATGTGGTCTACAAATTGCAATGGAGATAGAAATGCATGCCAAAAGGGGAATGGTACAATAGCCAAGGGGGCTTCCAACATGGATCAAGCAGTGGCTGATTGGCAGGAGGCAAAGAATGGGAAGAACGGGAGCCTTTTCTGATTGGCTGCCAGTGACTAGTGGTATTTCACAGGAATCTGTGTTGGAACTAATACTTTTTATGTAATATGTCATTGATTTGGTTGATGGAATTGATGACTCTTTTGCAAAGTTTGCAGATGATACAAAGATAGGTGGAGGGGCAGGTAGTTTTATAGAAGTAGAGAAGCTACAGAAGGACAGAGAGATTAGGAGAATGAGCAAAGAATTGGCAGATGGAATACAGTATCGGGAAGTGTATGGTCATGCACTTTAGTAGAAGAAATGAAAAGGTTGATTATTTTCTAAATGGAGAGAAAATGCAAAAAAATTAAGGCGTAAGGGGACTTTGGAGTCCTTGTGCAGGATTCCCTAAAGATTAATTTTCAAGTTGAGTCTGTGGTGAGGAAGGCAAATGCGATGTTAGCATTTAGTTCAAGAAGACTAGAATATAAAAGCAGAGATGTAATGTTGAGACTTTATAAAGCACTAGTGAGGCTTCACCTGCAGTACTGTGAACATTTCTGGGCCCCTTATCATAGAAAAGATGTGCAGAAACTAGAGAGGGTTCAAAGGAGGTTCACAGAAATGATTCCAGGATTGAATGGCTTGTCACATGAAGAGCGTTTGATGGCTCTGGGCCTGTATTCACTAGAATTCAGAAGAATGAGAGGTGACCTCATTGGAACCTATTGAACGGTGAAAGGCTTTGATAAAGTGAATGTGGAGAAGGTGTTTCCTCTGATGGACGAGTTTAAGGCCAGAGTACACAGCCTCAGAATAGAGGGGCGTCCTTTTAGAATGGAGATGAGGAGGAATTTCTTTAGGCAGAAGGTGGTGAATTGGTGGAATTCTTTGCCGCAGGCAGCTGCAGAAGCTAAGTTTTTATTATGTTTAGGGGAGAGGTTGATAGATTCTTGATTGGTCAGGTCATGAAGGGATGCGGGGAGAAGGCAGGAGATTGAGGCTGCGAGGAAAATTGGATCAGTCATGATGAAATGGTGGAGCAGACTCGATAAGCCCAATAGCCTAATTCTACTCCTGTATCTTATGGTTTTATGGTCTAATTGCACTTACATATGGGCCTCCAAAATAATAGCACCAAGGAATTTAAAGTTGCTGCCTCTCTCTACTAATGATCCTCCAATGCGGACTGCCTCCTAGGCCTCTGCTCTCCTCCTCCTGAAGCCAATAATCAGCTATCTTATATAATAACCTATTTTATGTATATATATTTATTGTGGTTTTATAATTATTATGCTCTCTATTTTATTGTGTTATTTTGTGTTTCATTAGATATGTAGTAACAATTGTTTTGTTCTCTTTTACACTTCTGTACTGAAAATATCATTAAGCAATCTTGAATCTTGAAATCATGTTCATACTGTCAGATTAGAGGCTACCCTAACAGAATGAGGTGTTGCTCCTCCAACCTGGTAGTAGGCTCATCATGAAATTAGAGGGGGCCATGGACTGATATATTGGAATGGGAATGGGAAGTAGAGTTAACATGGTTAGGCACCAGAAAATCATGCCTGGTGTGAGTGTACTCAACAAACGGTCCCCCAGTCTACGTTGGTTTCTGCAGTCTACATCATCCAATCTATATTAGGTTTCTGCATCGTAGAGGAGATGGTTTTATGACAATGAATGCTATACATTGGACTGAAAGAACTACAAGTAAATCACTGCTTCAACCAAAGGACTATTTAGGTCCTTCAACAGTGGAAGTGGAAGACATCAAAGAACAGTTGTTGCAAATCTTTCCCAGTCTGACAAATGTTCTTTGACCTGAAACAATAATCCTGCTTTTTCTTCCACTGAAGTTGCCAGACCTACTGTTAAATGTTTCCAGCATTTTCTGTTTTCATTTTAAATATCACAATATCAATTTCAGGTGGCAGTACATGTATATTCGAATGTTATCCTTCAGGAAGGGTAAAGGGGTTTTAAGAATGTAGGAAGAAGGCTTACTAACAGTGGAGAGTATCTGCTGTAATGTGAAGAACTTGGAGAAGCTGAGATTGTCCTCTTGAAAGCAGAGAAAGTCAGACTGAGACCCAATTGGGACAGTAAACATGAACGATTTAGGTAAGGAAAGAGGGTAAAGCATCTGCTTCTGCAAGTTGGTTGCTAAATTGAAGACATGCATTTAAAAAAATTAGAGGTGATTTTTTTTCAGTGGTGGTGGAGATCTGTAATGCATTTGCTGAGCACATTGTGAAGCAAATTCCACTAGAACCTTCAAAAGGCAAATGTTCACCTGCTGAGCACTAATTTGCAGGATCATAGGAGAAAATGAATACACCATTCCAGATCTGGATATCTTTCAAAAGCCTACCTATGTTCGAAAGACCTCATTCAGTGCCGGGATTCAATAATGCTGTTAATGGCATTCATTAACAGTGTGTATTTTTTCCCCCCCTTTTCAACTATTAGACAATTGCAATGTAAAATATCAGAATACCAGTGATTGGGAGTTATCTGGGAGGAAATGTGAAATACTTGACCTTTTTCAATGGAAGACTAAGAAGGCATTGAATATAGTTTTTTTAAAAATAAATCTGTGTAAGGCTTGACACACTTAAAATGCTGGATGAACTCAGCAGATCAGGCTGCATCAATGGAGGGAATGAACAGTCGATGTTTCTGGCCAAGGTCCGTCATCAGTCCTGATGAAGGGTCTTGGCCTAGAGCATTTCCTGTTCATTTCCTTCCATTGAGTGTGTTGCTCTGGATGTCTAGCATCTGCAGGATCTCCTGTTTTTATGATCTGCAGCATCTTTTGTGTCTATGTAAGACTTGGTTCAGATATGTAGAGAAAGACTACCTCTGGTTTGATTGCCAGTGACAATGATGAATATTCTGAACTTGTCAAAATAAGCAGTCAAAAGGAAACATTATTACAACAAATAATGTTTTGCTGTATGATCTGGAAAGACATTATATAGATCTATAAATTTGATAGTACCATTATCTGAACAATTTGGGAATCTGGTCATTCATTGTGCATGTTTTAAGTTAAAAAAAAGTGGATCAATATTTGAAACAAAGGAACATATACAAGAACAACTAAGGAATGGATGTTTATGGAAAAGTTGCCTCTTGGAGATGGTTTAGGATTGCATTAGCAAAAAGTTAATACAGATATTATGAGCAAAAATGCTACATATATTGTCAGTTCAATTCACAGATTGGTTATTTTTGTCCATGCTTTGCAATGTTGCATGAGAAACAAAAGTTTCAGAAGATCAGTCTCTTATGTCTGTGCTTTGAAAGTAAATCACATATCCCTAAACTCTCCCTGTCATTTAAAAATAACCTGTGAATATATTCTTCTCTCTGGGAGATTAAATCAGGATTCTCAACTTCAAACATTGTATAAAAATATATAAACAAAAATATGACAAATGAAGTTAATCTGATTTTTCTTATCTAAATGTGGTCTCTATTCATCTCGGAGAATCTTAATTTCTCTCCAACATTTGAAGATAATTTTGCTTTGAATCG
The DNA here is from genome assembly GCF_048418815.1 of Hemitrygon akajei. Classification (NCBI taxonomy): domain Eukaryota; kingdom Metazoa; phylum Chordata; class Chondrichthyes; order Myliobatiformes; family Dasyatidae; genus Hemitrygon; species Hemitrygon akajei. Next base: position 30,991,419 of record NC_133136.1, read on the forward strand.
TTTTGTGTACTACAGTTCTCATATTCTAACTTCAGTGTAGTCTTCATTTAAAATGGAATACAGACTGCATTTCAAAAGTATGTAGACTTTGCTAATTGAAACCAGCTTAACTATTTTGACAGACCTCATCACCAGTAAAAATTTTGGCTGGAAGCGACAGTTGGCTGTTGATGAATAACAGCTGATGTCATTTTTATATCAGGAAAGTTCAAACAGTAATGTTAACCATCCCTTTAAGTTGGGCATGGATTGTTACTGAGAAATGCGATCACATTGGTTCTGTTAATTTGCAATTAGATGTGTCCATTTCTAAATCCAGAATTCCCAAATGATTTTCCCTAGGGATTCCCTTATTTCACAGCAAAGTTTTTCATTGTATGATATAGAATCTCTTGCAATTTATTTTTATGAATAAGAAGGATTAGTTGAGTATGAATGACAGGTTGAATTTTTTTTTACACAACATTCTTAATAAAATGCATTTCCTTGCTGTCATTGTCAAGTTATATAACCCTGTTGATCTTTAAAAGCTGTCCACAATTCTGTGTTCATGACAATTACAGAGATGTAAAGCTTATCAAATAGATAGCATCCATATGAATCTTCAGAGCTCATTTAAGTTCAGTACAAGCCAGTTACTCAGTATGATAGCAAAGGATATAAAATAAATTTCAGAATATTCCCCCAGAAGTAATATTTAAAAGTGGTTAAGTGTTTTTTTTTCATTCATATCCATCTGAAGGAAGTGTTATTAGAAATCAAAGTTTCTTAAAAAACATTTAATTAATGTAAATGCAGAAAATAATGTAGAATCAGTAAATGAATCCAAGATTATTTTCTCTTCCTTTATGAATATTATGATAAGAAAATTAAGTTCAGCTTTTGAGCTATAAATTTTAAACGAGCATAATAAATGGTAATTAATTTGTCTCAGATGGGCGAAGATGTCCTGCAGATACATTGAGGATGATACTTATAATTTCAAACTCAGACAATTCCATTTTCAATAAGGTATTAACGTTTTAAATGAATGCCTGTAGTTCCTCCATGCCATTACTTTCAGTGGACCAGCGAGTAACAATAGGGACTTTTCACTTTATGGATGGCTTCCAGACTAATACTTGACTGAATATATCAAATGTAATTGTAAACAATGTATTCTTAGAATTTGCTCCTGCTTTTGGCATTGAATTTCACAAAGTCATTAATCACAGTGAAACAGTTATAAAATTCAACATGAAATCAAATCTTTCAGCTGAGCTTTTCCATATTGCTCTTTATCCAGTGCATAAATCATGGTTCTATTTTTATATATATTTAATATATATGAATGTATTCATTAATATTCTCACATCACTTACACTTATAGTTTTATACTTTTAGTTATAATAATATTTCATCTTTATGTCCTTTTTTTTATTGTCCAAACCAGTTCTCAGAACAATCTCATAAATTCTACAATATTTCCCCACTTATTTCCATCTATATGGAGACCACATCCAATCCGAGTGCCATCTACCCAATGCATCTGATTGAGCCTTAAATACTGACATGGGTCAGGATTCTCAGAGAACTTCCTTCTTGACCACTGTAAATCTTCCAGAAGTGAAGGCAAATCCCCTTCATGGATGTATCTGAGTTTCCTATTACGTTTCCTGGGAGGCTAAGGTGCAGAGTATGATAACATCCGAGAAATTCACTGTTGTGTTCTTTACTAAACCCTGGTATAATCACTCATTCAGAACTTCATGCAACATGATTTCCATACTCATAACTATGATGTTCATGCTTTGCCTTATATAAAATGGTTATTGCAAGAACTCCAAATCATTTCAGTCTATTATTGTGCCACTGTTTTACCCTAAAACACAACTTCATTAAGTTTTATCAAATTTTATCCATAAGCTCAACTGTGTTAAAAAGCCCCAATTTTCTTCTTTTCTGCTCATAGATCCTCAGTTCTTGCAATAACCTCTCCCTCAGAAGTGAGATGATAATGGACAAGGAACTTGCAGACAAACCAGTGAGATGCAATATGAATATATTTTCAAGCTTAAGCATCTTATTAATGGCATAATCTAACCTGGTCCCAACATATCAATGCAGCTATAAAGAAGGCAAGTCAGTGCCTATATTTCATCAGGGGTTTGAGGAGATTCGTTTTGGCACCTAAAACACATGAAAACGTCGACAGGTGTGCTGTGGAGAGCATTCTGACAGGCTGCATCACTCTCTGGTATGGGGTGGGGAGGGGGGGCTACTGCATAAGATTGAAGTAATCCTGAGTGTTATAAAATTCGTCAACTGCATCATGGGCTTTAGCCTCCGTAGTATCCAGAACATTTTTAAGGAGTGGTGCCTCATAAAGGTGGCTTCCATCATCAAGTACCCGCACTGCCTCGGAAATGCCCTCTTCTCATTGTTAACATCAGGAAGGAGGTACAAGAAGACTGAAGATACACGCTCAGTGATTCAGGAACAGCTTCTTCCCCTCTGCCATACAGTTCCTAAATGGACATTGCACCCATGAATGCTACCTCACAACTTTGTTTTTATTTCTGTTTTTTGCACTACTGATTTTAACTTAACTAGTTAATATACATATCTGTACTTACTGTGATTCATTTTTATTTCCATATTTATCATGTATTGCTTTGCACTGCTGCCACAAAGATAGCAAATTTCACAACATACGCCAGAGATATTGAATCTGATTCTGATGTTAAGCCTTAAACTAGAAGCAAGCAGAAATATAGATATTGAAAATAAGTTTAACATATTTTGAGTATCATGGCTGGATTGAAAAGGTGGAAAAAAAATCACCTCAAAATCTAGCTATTAGTGCCCATTTTACAGGCATAGATTTCAGGGGAAAGTAATTTTGCCTTAGCCAGATTGCATAAATAATCAATTCTGGTTGAAATTGCACCCATTGGGAAGTTGGCTCAGACATTGCCCTGTGCAATTTACTCCCAGTCACACATATAATGACATCACCCACCAATGGTTCTCCCTTAGAGGCATAAATTGGAAATTAAGCATGCAACCTCTTGCCTTCCTTGAACATCAAGCCATATATTATTAGGTTGTGAGGAATAAATACCTGTAAGGGCTTATGTGTTGCATTCTTGCACTCTTTTGCTCCTCTAGAGCACCACAGAGAGCACCACTGTGCTTACAAATGGATTCTTGCTACTCAATGATGTCAATGATTTATTTAGGATTGTCTCCCTTCTGTTTAATGAGGACATTACACTCACTGGAAGCATATTACTGTTCCTTCAAATCCTTAAGCTGCTCCCTTGTTGAGACTAAATCTCTAGCCAGACAGTTCTCTCCAGGAAGCAGAAGAACATTGTATGACCTTCATGCAGATGTCATTTGAAATAGTGACAAACCAGAATTGCTAATTGTCCTTGCAGACAAGTTTGCATCCCTTTTAGAGCAGAGGTCATGTTCTTCTGGTGATGTACAGCTGCCTTTATGAGTTCAAAGGTGAAATCGTCCATGTCCGTCATCATATTAGCAGGCCCCTCCAGATTCCTCACTAATCATGCCAGTCTGCAGTCCACCAATGCCCAGTGTATCTCCCTGAGCCATGCATTATCTGACCTGACCTGCTTATCCCTCACCCTGGCAGTCCCCAGAGCGAAGCTGTGAAAGATTGCATGGCTATCATTAGCATCGGCATCCATATTCTCTTCCTCCTCTCTCTCTCCCTCTCTCTCTCTCTCTCTCTCTCTCTCTCATGTCTTCTCCTACTCATCACACTCCTCCCACTCTGTCCACATCTCTTTTAGGGAGGTGAAAATACATCACACTTTCAAAGACATAATTTTACATCTATTATTTCCTTCAAACACACCTTTATACCAATGCAGCAGTACAGATGGCAATGAGGGTATCAACTGCTCTTTATGGATTGATGAATGGAGTTAAAGAGTTATCAATGGAACATACTTGCAAATTACATTTGCCCTTGAGATGTTTGGGCTCAATGGCCCACCTGTCCACAGAGTGCAAAGTGATTTCTTCAACTGGAGACAATTGCCTAACTTCCATATGGTGCCTCCTCTCTGTTCATAGTCAGTTTGCCTAAAGGAAGAGATGATGCACTTTGAGTAAACACAAATGTTGGAGAAACTCAGCAAGTCAGACAGCATCTTTGGACGGGGATAAACAGTCGACGTTTAAGACCAGGACCCTTCATCAGGACTGGAAAGGAAAGGTGCAGAAGCCAGAATTGGAAGGTGGAGGGAAGGGAAGGAGAACATGTTGGTAGGTGATAGGTGAAACCAGGTGAAAGGGTGGGGGGGGTGGTGATAGGTGGAAGAGATGGTGGGCTGAAGAAGAAGGAATTTGATAGGGCTGTAGACCGTGGAAGAAAGGAAAGGAGCAGGGGCAGCAGAGGGAAGTGGTGGGCAGGTAAGGAAAAGAAAAGGGGTGGAAGTGGAGTCAGTGGGGAATGGAAAAAGAGAAGAGGGATTGGGGAGAAATTGCTGGAAATTAGAGAAATCAAAATTCATGCTATCAGAGGTTGGAGTCTACCTAGATGGGATTTGAGGTGTTGCTCCTTCGACCAGAGTGCGGCCTCATTGTGACAGTAGACAAAGCCGTGGACCAACATGTCAGAATAGGAATGAAAAGTCGAATTGAAATGGGTGGCCACCAGAATGTCCCACCTTTTGTGTTGGATGGTGAAAAGATGCTGAATGAAGTGGTCCCACAAACACCACCATCATGCCTTCCACAGATAGTGCACACTGTAGTCTTGGTGAATTAGTGGTGGAAAATGAATTTTTAGTGTGATTGACAGGCTAGCCATCAAGTACTCTGTCCTGGATGTTTTTGAACTACTTGAGTGTTGCTGGAGTCGCACTCATCCAAGTGGTGCAATTTCCATCATTCTCCTGTTCCATGCCTTATGCTTCTGATACAAGTGACAGGAGGTTCTACTGAATGCTAAATGCTTCTATGTTCATGTTTTGAGGAATTGAACATTGTGTAATTGTAAGCAAACATCCTTACTTCTGAGCTTATGATGGAAGGATGGCCATGGGTGGAACCACTGAGTCTGGAACACTGCTGTCGCAATCAAATCTTGGGGCTGGAACTGACTACAGCCAAGAACAGCAATTGCACATCCTGTTGGGTATTAACGCTATTTTTATTGTTTGATTTTGTATTGTAACCACCATAGACTGACCAATTTTTGAAGAATTTCCTTATTTTCTGCAGGGAATCTGATAAACCATTCATGCAGGGCCTGTAGCCCACTAAAATGGGTGAAATCCAATTTCTACAGAAACATTTGTTTTTATTAATTTTCTCCTCCCTGCTAGGGAATCACAGAGTCATACAGCATGGAATCAGGCCATTTGGACCACTATGTCCACACCAGGCACAAAGAACCTATCTATACTAATCCCATTTACTGACGTTTGATTACGCTTCTTTTGCTTATTATGCCTTGGTGATTCTAGTTCTCATCCAGATGCTTTTAAGTGTGAGAGTACTTCCCTCCTCTACTTTCTCAGGCACTATATACCTGATTACAATGCTCCTTTGGGTGAAACAAATTCTTCCACTCATCCCCCTCTAAACCTTTTATACCTCACCTTAATCTCCATGCACTCTGGTTTTGGACAGCTCTTCCAAGAGGAAAAGGTTCTTACCATCTACCTGCTCATCTCATAATTTTGCATACTCTGTGAAGTACTCTACTCAGTATCTTCTGCTCCAAGGAATATAAACCTAACCAATGACCCCTCTTAAATGAAGTGATCTGTTTCAGGAAACATGCTGCTGGATCTCCTCTGCATCCTCTCCTGTGCAATCATGTACTGTGGTAAACTGAATTGCACAGAGTATGCCGGCTGTGGCTTGACTAATGTTTTATAAAGTTGTACCAAGACTTCCTTGCCCTTGTACTTTATGATACAAATACCCCATATGCCTCCTTCACCACCCTATCTACCTGTGCTGCCATTTCCCTTTTTCTCTTTCCCCTTGTACTGCACTTTTCAGTAGTTGTTTGAAATAAACTTGCTGTGAAAAGTTCACAAATGATCTGTACACAGCTGATTAGTCAGTTCAGATTATTGTGTTTTAGACACTTAAGCATTTTCCTCCTGACTATGTGAATAAAAGTATTTAAAGTTTGTCCTTCAAGATCTCTGAAAGATCTTTCAAGTTGAAATTGATAAAAATAATCTACAACACACCTGAGTAAACAGTACAAATATATCCAGGGAAATAGATAGATAGATAGATAGATAGATAGATAGATACTTTATTCATCCCCATGGGGAAATTCAACATTTTTTCCAATGTCCCATACACTTGTTGTAGCAAAAACTCATTACATATAATACTTAACTCAGTAATAATATGATATGCATCTAAATCACTAACTCAAAAAGCATTAATAATAGCTTTAAAAAAAAAGTTCTTAAGTCCTGGCAGTTGAATTGTAAAGCCTAATGGCATTGGGGAGTATTGACCTCTTCATCCTGTCTGAGGAGCATTGCATCGACAGTAACCTGTCGCTGAAACTGCTTCTCTGTCTCTGGATGGTGCTATGTAGAGGATGTTCAGGGTTTTCCATAATTGACCGTAGCCTACTCAGCGCCCTTCGCTCAGCTACCGATGTTAAACTCTCCAGCAATACACAGCAATGATAGCATAGAAACCAATTATTCATCCCACCTAATGAGGATTAGTCCTCATCCCATGTGCCCTAACTACTTAGAAGCTTGTTTAGTTGTCTTTTCCTCTACATAGCAACTAAATTAACAGGAATTAGCTGCACTGCTGGGGCCTAGATTGCACAATCTGTACACATCTGGTAAAAATATTATTCCAATCTTAACTTAGGTTTTCATAAGCAACATTAAGGCCTCTAAATGAAAATGAGATAGTATAATATAAACACACACACACACATACACACACTCACAGATGTAGTCAATAAATGTTTTCATGTTATTCTGACTTTTTATTGTTGTTATGCTTTTGAAGACATGGATGTGACATTAAGGCATTATAAACCACTGGTGAGGCCTCATTTGGAGTATTGAGAGCAGTTTTGGGTCCCTTATCAAAGAAAGGATGTGCTGACATTGGAGAGGGTTCAAAGGAGGTTCACAAAAACAATTCTAGGATTGAAAGGCTTGTCATATGAAGAGTGTTTGATGGCTCTGGGCTTCTTCTCACTAGAATTCAGAAGAATGAGGAGGACCTCATTGAAACCTATTGAACGTTGAAAGGCCTCGAAAGAGTGGACATGGAGAGGAAGTTTCCTATGATAAGAGAGTCTAGGACCAAGGACACAGCCTCAGAATAGAGAGAAGTCCTTTTAGAATAGAGATGAGGAGGAATTTCTTTAGCCAGAGAGTGGTGAATCTGTGGAATTTGTTGCCACAGCCAGCTATGGAAGCCAAGTCATTGGGTTATATTTAAGACAGAGGTTGATAGTTCAGGGATTCAGGGAGAAGGCGGGAGACTGCGGCTGATCAGCCCTGATGAAATGGGGGAACAGACTCAATAGGCCAAATGGCCTAATTCTGCTCCTATATCTTAGATATAGGAGATGTATGAGATGTAGATGTTAAAGATGTATGTTATCAAATAACATCAGCAATTCGTTTTCAGAAAATAATCTAATTGATTTTTATGTTCCCAATCTTTAGGTTACAGTGTAGTCCTCATCCACAGTAAAATAATAGCCACATTGTGGGTTTAGTCTGTAACATAAAATCATATTACTTGCATATACAAGACTTCAATATAACAGATATCTGTTCAATAATGCTTTTGATGTTGTCAGATACGTCCAAGCTCTTTAAAGCTAACTCAGTATCTTTGAACTGTTGTAATGCAGAAAATGTAAGAGCCATTTATTGCTGAATCACTTGAACATGAAATTGCACCATATGACTTCTTACACCAGCTGAAAGGAAACACCAAACCTCTGTTTAAGATCTCAATCAGAAGACCAGAACCATCTTGTTGACTGAGATTTTGTATTTTGGGTCTGTAAGGACAATTTTCTGATTCAGTGCAAGAGTACTACCAACTGAATCATGGTTGACTCCTTATCCAGTATATCCCATAGGTGGAGCTCTGGCCAAACAGGGATGCAAAATGACACCAGGTAGCCATCAACTCCAAAATTAGGAAGCCAAATCCATCTATCAGCTGCAGGAAGAAATTGTGTGCTGGTAGTCAGGGGTTCAAGTCAAGTCACTTTTTATTGTCATTTCGACCATAACTGCTGGTACAGTACACAGTAAAAACGAGACAATGTTTTTCAGGACCATGGTGCTACATGAAACAGTACAAAAGCTACACTGAACTATGTAAAAACAACACAGAAAAAAACTACACTAGACTACAGACCTACCCAGGACTGCATAAAGTGCACAAAATATTGCAGGCATTACAATAAATAATAAGCAAGACAATAGGCACAGTAGAGGGCAATAAGTTGGTGTATGTATTTGACAGGAGCAATGAACATTGAATGAACATTGAATGAACTTACTCCTTGACTAGGGCAATTAGTAATCGCAAACTCTTGGGAATATAGAATTAGCAACAACAATGGAATAAAGTAAGGCACCAAACACAACTAGATCCACATATCTGAGCACTACTGCCCACCAGTGATGAGCAGAAGATTTTAAAATCCATTTTGAAGCATTTAACATAGAACAGTTTGGGTAGTTGTCTCTTTCACTTATTCTGAGATTGTTTGGAATGAATCTGAATGAACCAGTCAAGACTCACAGAGCAACACCCCCACAGAACTCCTCTACATGTTTATCAAGACTGACCAAACACTTTAAATGCAAACATTTTTGTCATGAAGTTTGTCATAGACCTTCCTCATTTGATAATACAAAATTCACATTCATAATAATTTTGGCACTGCTTTCCCTTTGATTGTACCCCCTTCATCTCGGTGCCAAGACTCTGAACCATTTGATAGAGAAAAAGAACGTGCTGGAAATCTGGGATTTTATCTATTGAGATAGATAAATCCCTGGGGCTAGATGGGATATAACTCAGGATACCATTGGAAACGAGGGAAGAGATTGCTGCACCTTTGGCCACAATCTTTGTATCATCTCTGGCCACAGGAGAGGTAGCAGATGATTGGAGGATGGTACATGTTATTCCTTTGTTCAAGAAAAGGGAGGAGGAATAACCCTGGCAATTATAGACCATTGAGCTTTTCTTTGGTGTTGGGCAAATTATTGGAGAAGATTCAAAGAGACAGGATTTACAAGCATTTGGAAAAGCATAGTCTGATTAAGGATAGTCAGCATGGCATTGTAAGGAGTAGGTGAGCCTGACTGAAATTTTTGTGGATGTGACAAATCATCTTGATGAAAACAGACTAGTGGACGTGGTGTACATAGATTTTAGTAAGGTATAAGGTTTCCCGTGGTAGTCAAGAGGCATTGGATCAGGGGAACATGGCTGTGTAGATTCAGAACTGGCTTGTCTATAAAAGGCAGAGGATGGTTGTAGATGGAGCATATTTTGCCTGGAGGTTAGTGACCAGTGACATTCTGCAGGGATCTATTCAGTGATCCATGCTGTTTATAATTTTCATAAATAGTTTAAATGAGGAATTGAAGTAATTTTACTGATGACATGAAGCTTGGTGGATTTACGAATAGCATAGAAGGTGGTTACAGGTTTTAATGTGAAATTGACAGGATGCAGAGCTGGGCTGAGATGTTCAACCCAGAAAAGTGTAAAGTGATTCACTTTGTAAGGTGGAATTTGAAGGCAGAGTACAGAGTTAATGGCGAGATTCTTAGCAGTGTAGAGGATAAAAGAGATCTTGGGATCCACGTCCATAGATCCTGCAAAGTTGCTGTGCAAATTGAGAGGGTTGTTCAGAAGGCATATGGTGTGTTAGCCTTCATTAGTATGGGGAATGAGTTCAAGAGCCATGTGGCATGTCGTAGCTCTATAAAACCCACAACAGACCACACTTGGAATATTGTAAGATCAAGAGATTCTGCAGATTTTGTAAATCCCAAGTAGTATTCATTTCTGGTCACCTCACTCTAGGAAGGATCTGAAAACTGTAGAGAGTGTTGTGCTTCCACCATATCTGTCATTGATTGTCCCGTTTAAAAGTTGTGACACTCTTTCCCATTGGTTGGCTTGCACTCCACAGCGCCAATTTCCAGTTATGGGCATCTCGGGGGTATAAGAATAGCATACGTAGGAGGCTTGGCCTCTCTTTCCTTTGTCCCCAGGGCAGGCTTCACTGAACCATTGGGAAACTATGCTCCAGACTTAGAAGTCCCTTGTGCACTCTTAGCTAAGTATCTGTAATATGTAGTTTTGCAGTTTGTATAACTCGGGAACTTGGATGTTTGGTTGAGTCCTTTACTGTTTGTAAATAAATGATTAATATCCTTATTCATATTCAGTATCCTCTGTCTCACTCACCAGACCCATGAACCTGAGGATGAGCAAGCTAGGATTTTTCTCTGGAGTGAAGGAAGATGAGAGTTGATTTGATAGAGGTGGAGGTATAGATCAAGTGGATAGTTAATTACATTTTCCGAGAGTGAAAATAGCTAATATGAGGAGGCATAAATTTAATGTGATTGAAAGTAAGCATAGAGGGCTGTACAGAGGCAAGATTTTTATATGTAGATTGATGGGCACATGGAATGCCCTGCCAGCAGTGGTAGTAATCACAGGTACATTAGGGACATTTAAGAAACTCTTATATAGGCACATGTATGTCAAAAAAAAAATTGGGAGCTACTGTATGTCAGAGGGAAGGGTTAGATTGATCTTAGGGCAGGTTAAACAGTCAGCACAACATTCTGGGCAACATAGCTGTAATATGCTCTAATATTTAATAGTCTATGTTCTAAATATTTGAAATCCAAACACTAGTGCAACAAAAGTGCTGAAATCTAAGCTTATCAGCATTTTGGGCTGAGACCCCTCTCGTCAACTGCTCAGTCTCCTCCATAGATGCTGCTTGACTTGCTGAGTTCCTCCGGAATCCTGTGTCTTTTACACAAGATTTCCAACGGCTGCAGAATTTCTTGTCTTTTGAAAAGTTGGTGCATGAGTTTTATTCTAATGATAATTCTGTCTACCACTCTCAAAGGCAGCAACCATATATGAAGGAGCCACCTTTGCTTGTAGACCTTTCATGACAACCACACCGCAGGAGAGTGGAGAAGCTTCTTGATGGTTATATAAATAAGTTCTCCTGAATCTCTTCTCGTCTGATAGGATGTCAGAAAACTCCAGGTATGACAAAAATAGAATTTTGGGCTGATTTTTAACCACATTGAAATTGCCGGTGCTGAAGGTCTTCGTTGCTGCAGAGCATACTGCCTCTATTGAGTACATTTATGTCACAATATTATTATAGCTGCCCAACACCTCAAACCCACGATTCTGAACTCTTCATGTGAGGGTTTATAGGTGTGGGCTAAACATATGACTGGCACTAATTTCTCAATCTGAAAACCAAGTAAGACTTTACAGGTTTGCTTGATTGATGTCTCCGTTCTCGTCTGCACCATTATCCCATAATTCATTAATTTTGAAATAGCCTGTCGTGCAATAGTTGTTTAAATTATTATTTGCTTGTGACACTTCCCTACAGGAAACATTTAGGGATGTATTGCTGCAGTATGTGAAAGGGAATACCTACTGTATGTAAACAATTAGTATGACTGTCAGCAACCACATCAATATCATGTGATGTATTAGTGGAAACTGAGAAAAAGTACTCAAGCTTGGGCAATTAGAATATAGTATAAACAGAATATTCCTTATTCAAGGTAGTAAACTTCAACTTAACACCAAGATGTCTGGTTGCAGCAACGTATCTGAAATTACATTGCAAACGTATGGATGTATGGTGGACAGCACCATGGCTGGTTGCATCACAGCCCAGCGTGCAGGCTTCAATGCACAGGATTGCAACAGGCTGTGGACTCATCGTGGTCACAACCTTCCCCGCCATTGAGGGCAACTTCAAGAGGCAGCGCCTTAAGGAGGTGGCATCCACACTATCTGAGACATGTCCACTTCTTCTTACTACCTTCAGTAAGAAAATATAGGAGCCTGAAGTTCCAAACTCAGAAATTCAACGATAGCTTCTTCCCCTCACCATCTGATTTCCGAACTGTACAAGAACTCATGAACACCACCTCATAATCCTTTGTTTAATTATTTTGTAATTTATAATAATTTTATGTCTTACCACTGTGCTATTAAAGAACAGTGATATTAAACCTGATTCTGATCCTGATTCAAAGATCTGAAAGGGTGCTACTTATGCTCTAAGTTATTTATTATAAATTCCAATAAAATTCTTTGGCTCAGCACACCAGAAAATTGCATCCTATGATGGAATTTCTAGGCCACTTACTTTTTTAATTACAAGTTACTTAATCTTATTTTGAAAGCTAGAAAAGGATGTCACTTCATACTCATCTTCATCACCTGGAAGGATTGTTAACCGATCCAATTTGCAACTTGCCCTATTCCTGTCCCATTGAAAGTAATGGACCATTGAATGAAATGTGTAAAGGTCTATAAAAGGCAGGTGATTTTTTTCAAGGAGACAAAGATGAGAATTTCCTCCATTCATTTTAATAGTCTGAGCACTGAGTGATATTATAATGGTTAGGTGATGTATTCTGCTATATTAATGTTCAGACAATGCTGGTGAAAGTTACTGTCGTCATATACTATTTTTCTTGACACTTTACTACAAATTTTTCATATAATATGTTAAGCAGATACATTTATCATCAACAAAGAACTGAAAAGATTCCAACTTCCATTTAATTTCAACAAATTCATCTCTTGTGGTGGACCAATTGACTTTCATTGTCAGATAAATAAAAAAACAAAGGGCCTGGTGTTGAATATTCTCTGAAATTTATCCAGTTACAAGTTCAGGCTTTTCAAGGTTGCTTTCAGTGAGAAGGTGGCACAGATGCGAATGATTGCCATGGCCAGAGCTACAGTAATTCACACAATGTGTCTGTACAAAATGCTGCAGAATGTGAAAGTTCAATCTGCTTGTGGCTGTGGCCCAAGCTCTGCACATTTGCAGTGTTGAGGCAAGTAATAAGCTTCACATTGTGCATTTGAGTTGTGTTCATTTGATTTCTTTGAAAGATGTGTACATTTCAACTCTGGTTCAAATCAATAAGTGGGTCAACTGTTCAAACACCTCTCAAATCAATTTAATGTAGTGAAAAAATCTCCACAACAAGATGGTTTGCTCAAAAAAAAACCCTTCCAATGTTTCTGCTTGAATTACATACACATCCATGATATACTCAAAGAAATGGCCAAAGATAACATTCAATTAGCCATGAGGCTGGAAACTGACAAACTTATAGTTACGATGGAACATCTGGAAATTGTGCTCATGATTATTGTTTGGAAAACCATGCTGGAACTGTTCAGCCGCTCCTGTCAATCACATGGAAAGTTTGGATGGATTCTGACAATGTGGTAAATCTTTATAAGTAGTTGTCAAACCTTTGCTATTCACTGAAGCAAAACTTGGATCAGAATAAAAATACAACAAAATCCATTGTGATACATGAAGAATAACTTAACAGTGGGACAGCAACAATTCTCATTTGGAGGAGCCAAAATCCATTTGAGATATATTTTTTGAAAGGACTTATAAACTTTTTGAAATCAGTTACAAATTTAAAGAAATATAGATCAGTTTTGGTTTTGATTTGTATCATAAAACACCTACTTTCAGCTAATAGCTAAAAAATACACAGAGGCCCTTTCCTCAAATTTGAAGTTCCCCAGGAGGCTGGAATAGTATGTAAGAAAAGCTTGCATACAATGACAACAATAAACCAATTCCAAATGCAAATTGGATATAGCAAATTTGACATGGACGCACAAAGAGAAACATAGTTAAAGCAGGCACTGGAGAATGATAAGAGATAACTCAAAATTTAGAAACAAAAGTATATGCCAATAGAGGAATGGATTTATAAGAGACCAGAATTGTAGTAATTTAGAAGATTGTAGAGCTATTTTAAGTTATAAAAAGAGAAGAGTGAGACCATTGAGGGACTGAAATCATACAGGGAAGTGAACTATGGAGTATGGATGAATGTAGGTTAGTGATGTCACCAGAAAAGTTTTGGATTAGCTGAAGTTTACAGAAGCAAGATTTCAATAATCCAGAACAAAAGTGGAATTGTTGCATAGATGAGGCAAGAATTTGGTTTAATTATCAGAATCTGAATCTACTGCCTGAAGACTAAAGCCAAACTGGATCATTCACTCAAGATTTCTGAAAAACATGTTTTGAAAATGCTTCAGACTCTTGATGCTGTGCACGGCCATTTCACTGTTCCAGGTTTGAAAGGTCTGAAAGATGTAGCTGAAGAGATTGTGGAAGCATTAGCAATGATCTTTTAAGAATCACTAGATTCTGGAATGGTTCTAGAGGACTGCAAAATTACAGATGTCACTCCACTCTTTAAGAAGGGAGGCAGGCAGAAGAAAGGACATCTTGGGCCAGTTAGCCTGTCTTCAGTAGTTAGAAAGATGTTAAGAGTCTGTTATTAAGGATGTGGTTTTGGGATACTTGGAAGCACCTGTTAAGATAGACTAAAGTCAGCATGGCTTTTGAAAGAGGAAAACTTGCCAGACAAATCTGTTGTAATTCTTTGAGGAAGTAACAGATAGAACAGACAAAGGAGAGTCTGGGGATGTGGTTTATCTAGATTTTCAGCAGGCTTTTCTCAAGGTGCCACACATGAGGTTGTTTAACAGATCAAAACCCATATTATTAGAGCAAAGATATTAGCCTGGATAGAAGATTAGTTGACTGGGATTACACAAATAGTGGGAATAAAAAGGGCCTTTTCTGGTTGGCTGCCAGTGACTAGTGGTGTACCACAGGGGTCTGTGTTGGGACAGCTTCTTTGCTTCTTTTCATGTTATACATCAATGACTTGAATGAAGAGATTGGTGGCTTTGTGGCTGAGTTTGTGGACGATATGAAGATAGGTGGAGGGGCAGGTAGTGTTGAGGAAGCAGGGTGTCTGCAGAAGTACTTAGACAGACTGGGGGAATGGGCAAAGAAATAGTAGATGGAATATAGCGTAGATATTTTTGTAGCTGCAAATCAGTGCTCTTGCCCAATGTGGGATCATTTTTATTCAGAATATTGAGCACAGTCAGAGAAATAGCTGACTGTTATAGTCAACTGACTGTTGCTACTGGAACATCAGGCATAACCAGGCAACTAAAAATTGGAAATGGGCCCATCACTTGACTGCCAAAGATTAGATTATTCTTCACTAG
This sequence comes from Hemitrygon akajei, assembly GCF_048418815.1. NCBI lineage: Eukaryota > Metazoa > Chordata > Chondrichthyes > Myliobatiformes > Dasyatidae > Hemitrygon > Hemitrygon akajei. The sequence continues at coordinate 31,006,782 of NC_133136.1, forward strand.
GGAAATAGGATAGAAATCCACAAAAAAAGTTATAAAAAACAGATGGCCAGATGCATTCTGTTTAACCACCATGACAAATATTTAGAGGTAAAAGTAACTAGATTTGCTTTGATGACAACGAATCTAACTATCATTTCCAACCTCTCAACCCATCTTGATAGTGAATTGCACAAAATAGTCATGGACTTCTTTTGAACTGTTTGAGAGATGAGCTTCAGACAAACTTCAGAATATTATTTGCTCTTATTGTATCTGTTCTCTTGGTAACTCATCTTTCATTAAGAGTTACTTTTTAAAAATACTTTCCTTTCAGTCAGTTGTTCCACCACATATTGTAAATTGCCACAACTTGTAACTATACATCTTTTAAAACTGTTTCCTTTAGTTATTACCTACAGGGAAAGTAAACACTATTAATTGTTCTTATACGTATAGGGAAAAAAATAACCAAAAGTACAGTCATCATAAATATGGTTTAACTTTACAGCCAGACCTGCCAGCTTAATTTAGACGTAGATGCAGCTGGCAACAGTACACTCACTTCTAATGTTATATGGGCGCAGACAGACATTGGCCCTTGTACTCTTTAGTGGAAAAACTTGTTAAGGTTCATATTTCAGGACTAAATTAAATCACTATAACTATGTCTTCAGTTTAGGGATTGAGGTTATGCTCAGAGTTTTAACAATAAATGAACAAACAGTATACATTTTAAACTAAATGATTTATTGCTGCTGTATTCTCTTTAAGAATGGTTTGGATTAGGATCCTCAATGGAGTGTAGTTCCGTGGAGAACCATTGGTTAAAGGTATTGTATGTGCCAGCACATACCTGACTGCTGCATCTGTGTGTTGTGGCAGAAATCAGGACCATGTTGGAGATCAGAGCATGTGACCTCCTGTTTCTCCACCTCACCAAGTCCCATAATGGAACCTGGTTCCATGTTCCAATGGAATGGTGAACATTCAGCCTACCTCTTCTAATAATGCCAGTAGAAAGCAGGCACTATGGCAAGCCAACTAGTTGAGCCAAGGGCGTGAGCATACTTTATATCAGGCCTTGTAATGTAACTATTCTCATTAGTTGACTAGGCTAGGAGGGGGATTCTGCTTTTGCTCTCTTTATTTATTTTGGACAATATTACTTTTTAATTAATTTATACCAGTTTATTCAAAAGCACATTTAATTTATTTTCTTTAATGAAAAGAAGATGTAAATGGTTTTGAGTGTCAGAGATATTTGCAAACAGTCAAAATGGCTCTCAACAGCACCGGCTGGCAAAAAGCCACTGGGGTAGTCTAAAGACAGGAGAGCAGGATTCACCACTGAAGACCAAGCCAATGCTTCTGGATGACTCTGTTCTGTGGGATGGAGGTGGCAGTGTGACCTGGAAATCAGTTTGTCAAATGTTGTCTCAAAAGGTTAGTGTGGACAGAGTCTTCATGCACCTAGAGGAGGCAAACACAAGACTTGAAGAGGAGGTGTATTTAAGTGTATTATTGTCAAGCTGGCATAATAATTTTTGAAGTCATGTGCAAAATCCAAAATTCCCTTCACAGGGGAACAGAGCAGTGATGTCCCAAACTTGACAGGCAAGAACTGAATGCCCCCTCTTCACCAGCCTGTGTCTATTTATAATCTGCTGACATCCTTGGAAATGGTGGCTGAGGTTCCATCTTAACCAAACATACAGCAATTCAAATTACTACGACATCAGTAGAAATTACTTTATTTTGGCTCTTCACCAGGTAGACAATATCCCAATCCAAAGACCTGTTCCACCTAAGAAATGACAAGGGTGCCTAGGACTACAGAGACTTTATATCACCGACAGTGGCATATCTGGCCCGTGCTTCATCACTATTGGGTCTTAGATATCCTTGTCCAAACCATTGTAGTAAAACCTTCATCCAAGGGATTGCAGTAGTTGAACTATCACCTTCCCAAAGGATAAACAATAAATTATGTCCTTGGAAAGCTTATTCATTGCCTATTAAAGAAAAAATAAACAATTTCAGTTATTGGAACATAACAAATAGTGTAATCAAGAAATGCAATTGAATATACAAATACTTCTGAAATTTGAAGCCAGGAATTTGTTGACTTTTCTCTCATTTCCTCTGAGGAGCTTAAGCATCCAATGTGATGAGTTTAAGCATCAAATACATATATTCTTTCATCCTTAGACCTCCTCCTTGCCAAACATGAATTATGGGCACCTAACCCATGAACATATATTAGGGTCTTTGTATATTCAATACAAAATAAATGTCATCTATTTTAATGGGCTTTTCATAGTTTTGTGCTGCTAAACTGAACCAAAGCTTTGGCAAATCATGTCTATATGTAACTGAATAAAGTTGTTCTTAGAGGGATCCTACTAAAGCTTGTTTTCAAGAAATCTTAAAATCTTTCTGAATCTTACTTTAAAACCTTACTGAGTGCAAATTTCAAGTAGGGGTGTCCTTCCCTACTCTCAAGCTAACAACCATCAAAAGCTCCAAATGATCTCATCCTTTCCCAAACACTCTGAACTATTTTCCCCTAATTTAACTCATCTTAGACCCAAGAACTGCAGCTGTTAATGCTGCAGACTGGAAATTTAATATAAAAATAAGGAAGTCCTGGAAATGTTCAGCAGGTCACATAGCATCTATGGAAAGACAAACAGTTTATCTTTCATCAGAATCAATACTTATATCCACCTCTTCTGTGAGCTGCTTGAGCACTGAAATTGGCGATACAGATCACTAGTACAATGAAAGTGGCACAAAACCTAATTTTGGAAGTGCTTTACCACTGATTATCCGTTCCAGCTGGGTAACACTGTTAATCGTCCCTCCTCAGTGAGTGCTGCCGCATTGGCTTAGGGATTCATCTGGGCAACACCAAGGAAAAGCAGCATTGAAAGTTGAAATTGTATTAATGCAGAGTGGAGCAACTTTGCACATGTTCCTGGGCATCCTCTCACTGGCTGCTGATATCATCTGCTTGTTTTCACGCAAGTTGTTTGCAATTGCAAGCTTTTGTTTTCTCAGTGTCAGACTGATTGAAACCACATCTACAGTAGCTCAATGTCTAAAGTAGATGGAACACATCGATCTAAAAAAACGTAACTCATAATTCACTCATGATTTGCAGCTTTTAATGCTAGTCGGCCTGAAACAAGCAACCAGCATTCATAGGCAGGCTGCTGGCCGACTGATTACTTTACAGACAAGTTTATGTGTGTTGTGAACCATATGTTAAGTCGGACAAGTTAGGCTTGCAGCAGATGTCTCCTGGACACCCACTGGCACCATGCTGCAGCAAGGTACAGCACTCTACAGCTCACAGATTCACAGGAAGCCACTTTCATCGAGCCCTCAGAAGAGCAACTTTAGCATGGACTTCACATTCAGAAGCTAGTCATTATCCTAAAACACAAGCACACACATATGCCTTGACTGCTCTCACAGGCAAAAACAAGGTAACCATTGCTCATAACGTATTAGCCTCAGGATCATTCCAGTAAACAGCTGATGTTTTTCCACTAATCATCACGGGTGCCTGCTGAGTGCTGCACTGATGCTTTCTGCTCCAAAGTGGAGAGTTTTGTTCTGCAATATCCACAGGTTTCTCTTGCATTTAGAAAGTATGGTCCATGAACCCATGAACACTGCCTCAGTATTTGTCTTTTGCACTTTATTTGTGCAACAACAGCAAATTACACAATATATCAATGATAATAAATCTGATTCTGACATTTCATCCTTTATTAAAGGCGACAGGTCATAACATGTGGCAAGGTAATAGCTGATTCTGGCACGACTTTCTGGTGCTTTGCATTTGTCATTGTAATTGCAAGTTGAAGAACATCTTCACATTTACAAAAGTATCTCACTCCACAGGTCATTGGCTCTGCCAATGGGATCACACTCATTGTAGTGTCACTCTCTGCTACTCTACAATTTCTTCCAAAACCCTGCCTTTGTAATAAGTCATAAACAAATCCCTTTAAGCAATCTGCATAAGCCAACTATTTTATTGCTAATATTAAGTTATTGCACTTAAGGGAACTCAAGCTTTTTATCTCCAGACTCCACAATGTAGTCTTACAACATGACATCATAGATTAACCTCACACAGCCAGGCTTGCTGCTTGCCTTTGAAATTTCAGGGGAAGTTTATTACAGGAAAGGACATCATACATGAAAGAGACTTTATACTGTTCTGTCACGTCCATAGGCATTCGTTTATGATGGGTCAGCAAAGCTCTGGAGGACTGTGTCTTAACAGAGGCAGAAATATTTATCCTCAGCCGTCGTGTTTCAATGTTGGAAAGGATTTGTTCTCCTGTTCTTGGCTATCCACTATTGCTGAAACAGCTTGGCAATGGATGAGACAGAATAACGATACTGTTTTTTTAAAAGACCGCTCTGTGGAACATCACCATTCTTTTTAGAGAATTTTAAAACAACGTTAGGGAGATGTGAAACACTGTTTTATTGCTGAGAAAATGGTGTAGGGAAATTTTCCAGATCATTGCTTCTAGTTCAGGAGTAAAGAATACAGTGATTGCTGTCCAACAGCTATGTTGTTTAAATGATCTCCTTTAATCTAATAAAATATTTTGACACAAGCTTCATTTAAACCCATACCATAAAGTTTTAACACAAGTATTGATTTGCCTACCACTCGGTTAAACATAAATGGATGCTACAAGACAGAATAGTTGGTTGCACATCTTCTCCTGCACTCCCTTTCAACATACAGAGTGGACCAACCCATTCGCATCTCCGTGGTCCACTGTGATTTCTCTATCAATCACTCCCATTCTTACACCACTTTCTAGTATAAATGCAAAATTGCATTACTTGTTCTTCTCCCTCCATTCTCACCTTTCAAAGATCCAAACAATCCTTCCAGATGAAGCAGCAAAGCTTGCCGTCTAGTGTATTGCCTTTAGTGCAATCGCTGTGTTAAAAAAAATTGCTTCATAAAGTTCCTTAAAGCTCCTCCATCCCCCCACCACCACCACCACCACCACCTTAAAGCCTTGCCCTCTTATACCGAACTTCCCTGCTCTGGGAAAAAGGTTCTGGCTATCTACCTTATATATGCCTTTCATAATTTTACATACCTCTATCGGGTTGTCCATCACAACTTCCAATGTTTCAGCGAAAGCATATTCAACTTCTCTGGAAAGCTAATACTCTCTAATCAAAGCAACAATGTTGTGAATCTCTTCTGCACCCTCTCCAAATCTCCACATCCTTCCTGTAAACTGGTAATCAGAATTGGACACAATATTCTGAACATGTAATCAAAGATCCTAATACCTAATTGAAGTTTTATACAGCTGCATCATAACTTGCCAGCCTTCATACTCAATGCTCTGACCTCTGAAGGCAAGCATGCCATTGTCTTCTTTACTTGTGTGTTAAACCCTTTCCTTTGTTTTGCTTCCTCTCTCGACTAACCAGTCAGCTGCATAAACATTGGGATCACATAGACAGTTCTTGTCTCATTCTGTCAGAGGTATGGTCATCCTCCTCCTACCCACTCTCTAACTTAGAATACATTTTCTATTTTCCCAGTTCTGATGAAGGCTCTTCAAGCAGAAGGGTTAGCTCTGTTCCTCTGTCCACCCATGCTGCTCACTTGCTCAGTACTTCCAATATTTTCTTTTATTATTACAGAACTACAATGTTTGCAGCTCTTTCTTTATTTTCAAGACCTGTTAGTGAGGTCCTTAGACCTGTTTGTCTGTTTTAAGCGCTGCACTCCTATGACATTTTTCACAGAGGGGGAGCTCTGAGGGGGAAAACACCTTGTTCGTGAGAGAGGCCAAACTCATGCAAGCCGACAGGAAGGCGACAGTAACTCAAACAGCCATGCATCACAACAGTGGTGTGAAGAAGAGCATCGCTGAATGCACAGTATGTTGAGTCTTCAAGAGGGTGGGCTACAGCACCTGAAGACCACAAGCCCAATAACTCACCCCACCACCACTACTTCATCACTTCCTGTCACCTTATGTACAGACACTCTTGTAGCTAGCATCACTTTATGGACATATAATCAATCTATTAATAAGTTATAATAAGCTAAGTAATAGCAGAAGCTATGTTATGCCTATTTATTTATTTTATTATTGTGTTCTGTATCCTGGTGTGTGTTTTTATATGCCACATTGGGTCCAAGGTAACGATTATGTTCTCCTTTAGACTTAAGTACTGGAAATGAGGGGTGTTTACAGGGCGTCCAGAGAGGAGTAGTATCTCTAGAGCAGGGACTTGTGTCAAATCTGGGGCAGCTCATTCACCTTTGGTACCCACCACACACTCAGCCCTCAACTGTGGCTCCAAGTAACCACTTGCATGGAACAGCGGCCACACTCCAATGCATTGCTTCTGTAGGCGGGCTAAATCAGGTGAATATAGCCAGTGGGCTTCATAACCCAGTCAGATAGGGACACGCTTGCCCTAGCATGGGAAGTATGCTCCAGTGGGTGGCCCAGATGAGATCTACAGTGAGATCCGGTGGCTAGGAAGATGGTACTGCAACGCTCCGTGGAGAGCGAAGGGCACAGAAGATGTCGTGGTCATCCATTGCAACCAAGGGAGGCCACAGCTTATGATGCTTGTTCATACCAATGCACTGGACTTCTGAGGTCACGAGAATGGATGGAACTGTCCCAGTAGAACAGCTTTTTCACTTTAAAAATTCTCCTGCACAAGTTTCCTGTCATCAATGGACACGATGGACAACCACCGTACTGGAAGTTACAGTAAACAACCTTGAATTTTGAACATACACTCACAGTGGCCACAGGAAGTACCTAATAAAATGGCACTGAGTGTTATGCAATCACAGTGCTACCAGTGACTTCTGATACAAAGAAACTCGTAATTCACATCACTAAAACTTCCCCGCTCTCACAAATGGCTGATTGCATGACTATAGACAAGCCAAGTAAATGTTTATCAAACCAATTAATAAAAGGAAAATCCTGTACAGATGAAGGAACACTTATTTCAACTTACTTCTTTTAATTGGCACATAGCAAAGGCTGTGAGCTGGAGGGTTAAAGGTAAGCTAAGCACTTTACAGGTAAAATCGCCATTAAAAAATGCATTAGCTGCATATTTCATGTGATTTTTCTGTCTCAAAAACATCTGTTTTTTTAATCATTCCATGCCTATAGAAACCTGTTGATAATTGATGGTTTATGCTAATAGTATGCCTTAGGGTTTTGTAGTGGAAAAGATTCCCACTGGAGTTCTCAGATTTCCTTGAAATGAAGGCTGCCTTTATTCTTGTTAATAACAAAAATACGCAGAACAGCTTACAAGCTCACACACATTGCAGTGAACAACCTAATCCCAAATAGCCAAAAATCTACCACTATTTCCATTGTCACTGGCAGTGCTTCCTAAGTAAACACTAGAAGTAATTTAACTTGGTTTTATTAATTCGGGAGATAATTTGTTTCTCTTATTTATATTTGTGCTGTGGTGGTGTAAATGTGTGTTGATGATAAAGTTACTTTCAACATCAGTCTACGTACTCCCTAAAATGATTATTTAAAGTGCATTCACTCACAAAAATACAGAGAGGGCTGGCATTTTCTCAGTTTTAGTTAGTTGATGGAATCATATCAAATACATTAACCTTTTCATTCCTGAAATCATTCTCTTGAACCTCCTCTGGACCCTCTCCAATGCCAGCACATCCATAAGAGGCCCAAAGCTGCTCACAATACTCCAAGTACAGCCTGACCAACGTCTTTGAAAGCCTTAGCATCACATCCTTGCTTTTATGTTTTAGTTCTCTTGAAATGAGTGCTAACATTGCATTTGCATTACTTACCACTGACTCAACCTCCAAGTTAACCTTTAGGGAATCTTGCATGAGGACTCCCAAGACCCTTTGCACCTCTAATTTTTGAATTTTTCTGCCTGTTTAGAAAATAGACTTCACCTTTATTCCTCCTACCAAAGTGCACGGCCATATATTTCCTTCCACTAGACACCATCTGCCACTTCTTTGTCCATTCTCCCAATCTAAGTCATCTGCAGAATTCATGTTTCCTGAATATACCTGCCCCTTATCTTAGTATTATCCGCAAACTTGGAAATGAAGGCATCATTTCTGTCATCCCAACACCAATCCCTGCACACACTACTAGTCACTGTCAGGCAATCAGAAAAGGCCCCCTTCATTCCCACTGTTGTCCTCCTGCCCCTCAGCCTATGTTCTATCTATGCTAGCATCTTTCCTTTAATACATTGGCCTCTTATCTTGTAAACTAAAAACAGAAAAGGCTGGAAATACTCATCAGGTTAGACAGCATTTGTAGGGAGAGAAATAGAGCCAACATTTCAGGTCAATGGCCTGTAATCAGAATAATCTTTCCAATGAATATAGTGTTCAAACCAAACACAAAATACCTAGCCACCCTAGACAAACTACTACCTCGCTTTAATTGACTGCGAACTCCATGAGCAGATGTTGGCCTAGAAATTCTATCACAAAGTATATATATTTTTGGTGATGCTCCATGGCATATTAAAAAAAAAACGTGGTTACATTGTTCATTTCTAGATTTCAATTTTCTGTAGGTTTATTGAGAAGTTGGTAATTGAAAAGACTTGGGGGCATCAGTAAGAAGATGATTGGCAGATGGTTGGAAAGCTGAACAGGTGATATCTTGGGGAGATGATATAGCATCATTTTCACCCTGTGCCATCCCACTGTAATGCACATATGTAAGTACAATATATGTTTTTACCCCACAACCCTTCCCACTGCCACCATCATCAGGCTGCCCCTTATTATCTTAGCAGCTCTCCCGTTATCTCAGTAGCACCTTAATTCAACCAAATCATCCCCCGACTAACCTTACCATCTTCCCAAAATGCCCTCCTGTCCTTTCCCTGATTTCCCCATCACTCCCCAATAATTTTTCTGAAGATGTTCCAATCATCTTCCTAACTAACCAACCTGACTATGTCCATGATCCTTTATCATCTCCTAACAGATTCCCCTTTCGGCTTCCTGCCTACCAATCATCTCCCAACTGCTGTCTCCAGTATTCTTAATTAGTCCTCAACCTCTCAATTATTTCCATGGCCCCTCTTCTCAATGGTTTTTCCTACCATTAAAGTCACCCCCTTGATCAATCCCATCAATCGTTCCAGCTGTCCCAGGAGTTTCTGAATGATGACTCCGACTTGTCTCTATAATCCCCTTCTTCAATCATCTTCCCAACCATTCATTACTCTGATCCGCTTTCCAACACCTTATCACAAGTATCTCTCCCACTAATCCCACTTTGACATTCAGGCCTCATTTAAATTTCCTCGGTGAAGGCCTCATTCCAGTAGATTAGCAACAACTCTACCCGTCCTGATGAAGTCTCAACAAAAAACATTGACTCTTCCTACCATGGATGCTGCCTGACCTGCTAAGTTTCTCCAGAATTTTGGATATCCAGAATGTGCATTTGCACAATATTTTGTGTATATAATTTGAATTTCAGCTCATTTTGTAAAAGAACCCAGTTCACAAGGGCAGGAGACAGTGTGGGTTGGATTCAAATTACGTGTAGACTCCCACTCAGGGAAAACACATGCAAGCAATTAGGACGGAAAGAAGGCAGAGTCCCTGCCTTTTTTATCTCTGATAATCAAAATCAAATCAAATCAAGTTTAATTGTCGTTCAAACCATACATGCATACAGCTGAATGAGACTGGAGCCAAGGTGCAAAAACATACATGCGCATTCAAAATAATGAGAAAGAGAAAAAGAACACAGTCACGTAAGAAAACACATTTTTAGTCCGAGGCCCTGATCGACAAGTCCCGCAAATTAATGGTTCTCGGCAGTCCAGCCTGTAATTCCACCAATCCAACACTGGAGGGGAGCACCAAAGGAAGAGGCCACCCCCAAATGGGCCCGGACAACACGCTACAATGCAAGCCTGAAGACTGAGGCCTAGTCCACATCACAACTGAGACAACACTGCTGCCTCGTCACCTATCTCACCCCCAAACAAGGGAAGCAGGCCTGCAGCAATCAATGTCGAACAGGGTCTTGCAATCACAAAGGAAACATCCAAGACAGTCATTCGTGGTTTCACTACATGCTGCCTTTGTGCCAACTTGAAGGCACCAACTCCAGTGCCTCTGAGTAGTAGGCAGCAGCATGATCTCGGCCCAGGTCAGCTCTTCTAAACACAATACACCTCCTCCTGTGGCCCGACACAAATCTCCCAGCCCGACAGCCTGACTCGAATCCCCAGGCCCAACAACCCGGCTTGAATTCCTAGGCCAGGCAGCACATCTCAACCTCTCCGGCCCAATGGCCCAACATGACTCTCTTGGCCCAATGGGCTGACTTGCCTCTCTGAACCACCGGCTGGCTCTTACAACATCCTGGCCAGCTACTCTAAACAATGAGCAGCTCAATGATGCAGTGGAGCTGCTGTACACATAGTTATTGGAGTCAAGCATAGTCTTACTATATATAGCAACACATTTAACGAAGGAAAAAGCACCTTTGTTCGGCTCTTAAGAGGCTACTGCATATATAAGTTTGGCCATCTTACTGAAAGTAAGATGGAGGTGGAAATCTAGTGCTACAACAAAGCATTTCAATGCAAACCTTTGTCATCTATGGATTCTTCACAATTGCAGAGGGCTTCACTTGTACAGCCCGCCAGAAATGGAGAAGTGAGTGTAAGCAGGTGAGAGCAATTTCTGGCTACAGATTGAGTCCGTTGGCTTTGAACTTAGCAGCAGTGCCAACAAATGGCCACATGCTTCAGTGTATCCTCAAAACGGATATCATTTTCAAGGATTTCTTTATACACTGAGCCAGACTTCGGAATGATTTTGAAGAGAATGGACATTTATGGATCACTTTTACAAACAAACGTTTAAAAAAGGCACGGACTTCCCAATTCCAGGCAGGCCATCCACATTATCTGTTGGCTTCTGGATTTGGCACCAGACTATGCCATGCTCTGAACCTCCTAGATTCTGCATCCCTTTCTGATTATGTCTCCTCTTCCCTCTTATATCATAAGACCATAAGATAGGAGCGGAATTAGGCCATTTGGCCCATCGAGTCTGCTCCACCATTCAATCATGGCTGATCCTTTTTTCCCCACCTCAACCCCACTCCCCAGGCTTCTCCCCCTAACATTTGATTAAGTGTCCAATTAAGAACATATCAATCTCCACCTGGCCTCCAAAGCTGCCTGCAGTAACAAATTCCATAAATTCATCACCCTCTGGCTAAAGAAATTCCTCTACTTCTGTTTTAAATGGACGCCTCTCTATCCTGAGGCTGTGCTCTCTTGTCCTAGACTCCCCCACCATGGGAAATGTGTTTTCCACATCTACTCTGTTTAGGCTTTTCAACATTTGAAAGGTTTCAATGAAATCACCCCTCATCCTTCTAAATTCCAGGAAGTACAGGCCCAGAGCCATCAAATGTTCCTCGTGTGATAAACCTTTTATTCCTGGAATCTTCCTTGTGAACTTCCTCTGAACCCTCTCCAGTGTCAGCACATTGGGGAGGGTCCAGAGACAATTCACAAGGATGATTCTATTTTATACCTGTTCCGTTAACAAGGAGTACAGCACCATTCTCTGTTACTACCCACCTTGACCATCCAGGTATCCACCCCATCACAGACATTCCTTTCATTCTCTACACCACCCCATTCCCAATTCCACCCCCCAAATCTCCCCCACCTCATTCTACAACTTCAAATAAGCCTGACTTCTAAACATACTGAGTTCACTTGAAGGATCATCCACGAAACATTAACTCTGTTTATTTCTCCACAAATGCTGCCTGACCTGCTGAGTACTTGCAGCATTTTCACTATTTATACCCGTAAATTTTACTTATAAGCTAGAGATGGGGTTTGCTGGGGAAAGCTGTCTGATTATCAGCAACTACATTGTTCCAAGGTCAAGCTGAGGAGAGGTAGTGAGGACAAGCTCCCACTACCTAAAAGTGCTCCTCACAGCATGCGCCTCAAATAGCCTCTGACAACCAAGTCCAACTCCTGGCCTTTTCGTGTGGCTTAGCCTCTAAGCCCGGTGGATCTGTTTCTACTGACAGGAGAAGGAGCGAAGGCAGGGCCTGGCGCCTGAAAACCAGTGCCTCAGGCAGATGGAGCTCATCAGCTTGGGAAGACAGTCCATCTAAGAGAGGGAAAACTCTGATTTCAACCCTCCACTGCCTTGTGGCCATACCTACTCATGGGAGAGGCTTCGAGAGTAAACCCTGAGGACAAATCCGGAGCTGGAGTCCCTAAGGCAGTCCGACGTTGCCTTCAACCTCATTCTGGCAACTCCTGCGACGACACTGGTGCCAAGCTGTATCAGCCCTTGCCCTTCCCTTGGACAACATCAGTGGTGTGGAGAGGGGAGACTCGCTGCTTGGGCAACTGCTGGTCTTCCATACAACCCTGGCCAGGCCTGCATCCTGGAGAGGCTGAAGCAAGACTTTCCAGGCGCAGATCCGCGGTCTCGCGAGATTAACGGGGGTGCCACCCACATGGACTGAGAAAGGATGAGAGGCGACTTGAGACAGAGTGGACCACCAGCACCTTTTTCCCAGAGCAGCAATAGCTGATACCATAGATTATTCTTTGAAAGTGAGTAGAGGAAAGTTTAGGGGATATTTTGGAGGTAGGTTTTTGCACAGAGCCTAATAAGAACATAGAACATATTGCCAGGGGTGGTAGCAGAGCCTGATGCATCAGGTACATTTAAGAGACTCTTAAATAGGCACATGAATAAGAGAAAAATGGAGTGTTATGGGCTATGTAGGAGGAAAGGGTTGCTTTGATCATGGAGGTTGGCACTGCATTCTGGTTCGACGGCCCTGCACTGTATTGTACTTTTCCACATTATATGTTCCATGTACCAAGTTAAGAACAAAGTAGTGCAGCAGGGCCTTTCATTCATAACGTCCTACACATGCAGGCACCAGTGAAACCATGCTCATGAAACTGCTGCTATGACATCCAGATAGCAGCTATGCCAAGTTAGCCATCCATCAAAGCTAAAAAAAAATTAGGGAAGTTCCTAAATATCTGCCATTCAAACACATTCTAAAACTATTTGGGAATCACATAACCTATGTTCTTTTCATCTTAAAGCATTTTGAGACATAGAAATAACTATCTGCACCCAAAAATATATTAACATATTCAAATGACCTCAAAATTTAAAAAAGACTAAAACTGCAAACACTTCCATTTTACAATTCCTTTGAATTTTCTCTTTTAATCAAGTGAATTCCACTTGAAGGATTTGAAATTAATGAGCAGTTTTCAAAATGCCAGTGAACTGAATCAACAAATTCTGAACTTCAGATCTTATTCATGGAACTGCAGAAATATTGCACACAACTGCACTTCTGCGGAGGAAAGTCAACCATTCACACAAAAATTACATGGCCTCCCTGCAAAATCTGGCTCTCTAAGTCTTCGCATCTGTCTTCTCTTAGATGAACATAGATTGTCAAATCAACCAGTTCATACTTGGTCTATGAACTTCTGCCCATCTATTTTTTGTACTAAAGTTTGTGCTGAATCTGTTTGGGTTCTGCTTAACTGTCAAAATCAATCCCGACACTTTTCTGGGTAATTTATTGTATGACAGGCACATCACATAATTTATTAAAATTTCAAGGGTTAATAAGAAGGTCACACCCACGGAAAACAGTGCCAGTAACTATGGATACACTCCATCAACTTACTAAAAAGCTTTGCAAAATATCTCAGTGTTGCCTTGTTAAAACAAAGCATGGTATACATTTAGGAGTGACAAATCTTGACAGATCAGCAACTATTTATTCAATTAGCAGTGAACATGACTGTTTGTGACATGGTTGCTCCATTTTCTGTGAAGTTAATGTTTTTTTATACTTCACAGTTTCTTTAGGGACCCATGATATTGACTGATTGCAGATTAGTGGAAAGGCTACAGATGTTGAAGTTCCATTGACTCTGTTATTCCTGGTTCAATTGAATTGCTGTTAATTTAATTTTTAGAAATATATGTTAAATTTGCTGTCATGATTTCAATGATTACATTCGAGAAGTGTCTAAGTTTGTGACATGAGTTGCTTGTTTAATGAGCAAATGCTGAATGTTTCAGGTACCCTCGGGATGACCAACAAAACAGGGTGCTTTTTTTCCTTGATTTTGAATATATTCATATTATTGAACATATATTTATTTCCTTCTTGTTTCCTTCTTAACAGTGCAGCTGTCTACTCTGAAATCATGGTCTCAGATTCCAATGAACAACTACATCACAATGAGAAAAATCTACAGGAAAATGAGTAAACCAACTCCAGTAAACACCCATGGATATCTCTGAAGACTATGGCTTTTCAGGCATATCTCTTGTTCCAAAGCAAGACCATTAAACTGATGTTAACTCATTCTCCCTTCACAACTGCTGACTGATCTGTTAGGTATTTCTAGCATTTTGTGTATATTTCAGCATTGCAGTCAATTGTTTTCAAAATTCCACTTACTGTACACATCCAAATTTTTTTTAATTTTCTGATATAAATTATGGTTAAATGTTTCAAAATGATTTACCTGAGACAAGTGTGTGAGACACACTGTTGCTGTGCCTGGATGATATTACCAAGGTTTTTTGTGTTTATGGATATGGATTTGGACCATGGACTATGAAATTTTATTTCAGTCTTAATAGTTTTTTTAATATTCTGTGTTGTTCATTTTTTGTGTGGGGAAGAGTGGTTTGGGTGCCAATGTTCTTGTTACATTTTTTTGTGCAAAAGAGAGGGGGATTTGGGGGCCAATGTTCTTGAAGTGTATCGTGGGGGAGGGGAGTTTTGGTGGTGTTGATAATTGTATTATTGTTCTTTTTGTGCAGGGGTTTTGGGTTTACTGTTGCTCTCTGAACTGACTTCTTAGTTCTGTGGCTATTTGGAGAAGAAAAATCTCAGAGTTGTATACTGCATGCATACTTCGATAGAAAATGAACCTTTGAAAATCACAATACACAAACTACAGTGAATAAATCTATTTAGCTGAAAAGTTACTTTCTGGATCAATACAATATTTTGAAGAAATTTATTTTTAATCGCCTCTGAGTTTTCTGAGTGTCAAATTTCCCTCGATGAGCTTGGAAGGTGAAACAGTGGTTAAAACCAGACAAATTGATTGTCTTCAGAAACGCATTCTTTGTTGCATAGGCAGGTATGAATTTCACCTTTTCCAACAGACGTTTGTTCCGATAAAGACCATCCTGGTTGGTGCTATTTCATCTCTTCATCAGATATGGTCCCACCTGAGCTAATTTTCAACTCTCTAAAACAATGGCGATTGAAACCATAAAATATCTTGGTAAATAGTCAATGAAAGTTTATGGGAATTAAAGAATAATTCAACCATAGGATGGTTACAATGCAGAAGAAGAACATTTGGGTTTTTGTGTCATCATTGGCTCTCTGCAAGAGTAGTTTATGGAGTCCACCCACCACCTCTCTTCCCTCTCCAATCCTTTTCTGTGGTTTTGTCAATTTTTTTTCTTCAAGGATTTATCCAGTTTCCTCCTGAAAAACCGCGACAGAACATGCTTCCACCGCATTGGGCATTCTAGATTAAAACCACACATTATGTACAAAAAAAAAACAAACACGAGAAAACCTGCAGATGAATGGTCTCAGCCCAAAATGTCGAATGTTTACTCTTTTCTAGAAATGCTGCCTGTCCTGCTGATATCCTTCAGCATTTTGCATGTGTAATGTAAAAGAAAATTCTCCTTATGTCGCTATTAATTCTCCATCCCTTAATTTTATACCTGTGATCTTTATCCTTAACCCTTTCACCAATGGGAACATCCCCCTATTATTTGCATAGTCCAAACCTCTACTTTATTTGTCCTCAGCATTTTCTTCTCTAAAATGTCACAACATCTCTAATCTACACTATACTTGTAGCACTAGCCTTTCATCCCAAGAAACATTCTTTAAAGTGTTTTTGGACCCATTCCAATCTCCTAACATGCTTCTCATAATTCCCAGAAACTGAAGATAATGCTCCAATTTACTGCAGACAAATATTTTGCATAGTTTTAATCAGGGCCGGATTAAGCTAGCACGGGGCCTGTAGCATATGTTATAAAGGGACCCCAAATTTAAAAAATGCACTTAAGTATTAAAACTTAAATTATTTACTTGCATAGTAAAGTAATTCAAATTTTTCATTTGCTATGCAGCCAGATAATACGACAAATGTCTGACACTTCAGTAATAGTATTACTTCCATGTAGGTATCAATTTCAAATGTCAAAAGTAACAAAACTACAATTTAAAAGTTACATTTTCTAGATTTAGCATGAGCAAATTCGTTGATGATACTGGAAATGTCTATTTCATGCAGAAGTTCGTGTTCAATGCTCATTAGAGTGAGATTGTTCAATTTGTTTTGACCCATGGTGCTCCTTAGTTCATTTTTAATCCTTTTCAGTTTTGAAAGTGAGCGTTCTCCACTGCAGTTGGTAACCATGAGTGACAAATAGATGCGCAAGACATTTTCTACATTTGGAAAGTATGACTCCAAAGAATCGTCAGTTACAAACGGTACAACTGATACTTACAAGGTCTTGTTTGGTGCCAATATGAGAAGCAAGATCAGTTTTCAACAGTTCAGTAAAATGCACAAATTCTTCATCAAGACTTTCTTCCAGATCTTCTGGATATGATTTAATAAGATTTGATGACCTCTTTATGATCGCTTCAGGTGTAAATGACTGTAACTGGTGAAGGAATCCAAAAACACCATTCACCTTTAGATATGCTTTCTGCCTTTTTGACAGGGCAGAAAGCAAGCTGTCAATAATGGCAAGAAATGTTCGGCTTTTAAACTTCTGAGAAGGCGTTTGAGATTCAACAAGTGGATCAAGAGTGCTGGAACCACTGAAATCATCATATGTGCAATTTTGCTTGTGTTTTCTTCGAGTTTGCTGTTGATAATCTTCACACTTAGTCAGATCCTTGGCTTTTTGCTCAATGTCTGAAAAAGGAGACCGCATAGCTTGAATATATCAAGGCAAGGATTCATAGAGTGCACAAGCTGTGTTCAAGTCTTGGCCAGAAGATTGCAAAGAAGCACTGGTCATTTGAAAATGCTGTAATACTTGATCCCATAGTATGACCATTATTCCTGTT
The DNA here is from genome assembly GCF_048418815.1 of Hemitrygon akajei. Lineage (NCBI taxonomy): Eukaryota > Metazoa > Chordata > Chondrichthyes > Myliobatiformes > Dasyatidae > Hemitrygon > Hemitrygon akajei. The sequence goes on from NC_133136.1 coordinate 31,024,007, forward strand.
TACAACTTCATCATGGTTGAAAGTAGTTCACGAGCCTGTTGTCGACACTCTGCCTTCTGATCATTGTTTTTGAAATGTCATCCAAAACTTGTTTTATTGCAGAAAAGCTGTGTAAAAGTGCTTTTGTTGCATCTGCACGAGCTGACCACCAGACCATCTGACATTCTTTTCACAATGGGCTAATGAGCACCACCATTAGATAATGCAGCAGAAAGGAGATCCAACCGATAAGTAGAAGCAGAAAAAAATGTGTACAGGCTTTCTACAAATTGGAAGAAAATTAATGCTTCTTGAACACATTCAGCAACACATTTCAGCTAAGTAGCGGTATCAACAAAGACTAGTGAACAATAACAAGTTTATGTGACTGTTGTGGCGATAAGCGCATGTGGATCACGTGCACTCAACAACCAACTAGGAATAATGTTCTGAAAATTATCTGTTTAGTTGCTTATTGAAACTCACTTCAGTTGGGAAATACAGGTGGAAACTCACAGTCTAATTGATCTTGTATGTTCCTGAGCTGGTACAGACTACCTAAAATCAGGAAAAAAATGAGGAATCATGAACTGGTCACATAAAACTGTTGAGTTGCACATCCCTTGTCGCAGGCTCATCGTGGCGGCGTACCCTCCAGCGGCGTAACAGTGCACGCTGTAGAGGCTTGGGAGCGTGGGTGATAGCACAAAGGTCACCACGACACAGCAATGAGCTAACACACACCTGCACACACACACACCCTGCAGCATGCATCTCCCTGACATGAAAACAACAGCGTTGCCAGATCGTCGTGAGAATACGGTGAGATGCCGATTTCACTAGACTGCAGCTTGCAAGCACTTAGTGCGGGACCCATAGCATATGTTACTTTTGCTACTAGGCTCATCCGGCACTGGGTTTAATATGACTTCCCTACTTTAATCATCTGTGGCTTTCTTAGTAAAACCCAGAATTATCTATGCCTTATTAACTGCCTTCTCAACCTCCTATACTACTTTAAATCATTTCTACACTCATTTCTTTACACTCTTCTCTTGCATCCATTTTTAATTACTTCCCTGATACTTCCAATGAAGATATTCAGACCAATAACAGAGCGAAATAGATTTGATAAAATTACCAATTCTCCAGTTTTGTTCATAGACTATTTTCTATATCACGTTCTGACCCAAAGTTACAGGAGGTAGTTTGCATGTTGGGTTCAGTTGCACTTCAGAATTTTAGACTCTCTAACTCAGGGGATCCCAACCTGAGGTCCACGGACCCCGCGGGTAATGGTAAGCTCCCTGGCATAAAAAAGGTTGGGAACCCCTGAGGCCTAACTGAACTAGAAGAGCGGTAGTATAGATGCATTGCTAACTTTCAAGAAGGACTTGGATTATTAATACATACACCAAAATGAAATAGAAAGGCACAGGGAAAGAGTAGCACAGTGCAATTCATCAAAATCAGAAACAAGTTTAACATTACAGGCATATGTCGTGAAACTTGGCTTTGTGGCAGCAGTACAATGCAATACATAATAATAGAGAAAAAACTGTGAATTGCAGTAAGTATATATATATTATATAACTAAATTAATTAAGTAATGCAAAAAAAAAAGTAGTGCGTTAGTGTTCATGGCTTCAATGTGTTTTCAGAAATTGGATGGCAGTGGGGAAGGAGCTATTTCTGAATTGTTGAGTGCGTGCCTCCTCCCTGGTGGTAGCAATGTGAGCAGGTCATTTCCTGGTGATGGGGGTCCTTAATGATGGATGCCACCTTTCCGAGGTATTGCTGCTTGAAGATGTCTTGGATACTATGGAGATTAGTACCCATGATGGAGCTGAGTTTACAGCTCTCTGCAGCTTATTTTGATCCTGTGCTGTAGCCCAATTCCATCCCCACCCCACCGCCATACCAGATGGTGATACAGTCAGTTAGAATGCTTTCCACAGTACATCTGTAGAAATTTGTGATTCATTACTTGGATCTTTAAAAAATCATTATAAAATAAGTCCTCTGATGCAGACACTGTTCACAAGGTAATGGGTGTAAGGAAAACTGATGACTCCCACCCAAAATCTATTATCGGTAATGAAGCTCTGGACAATATAGATCACTTCTGTTATCTCAGCACAATTCTTCCCCTCTCACTTAGACAACTTGAAGTGAAAATGTTTGGTCACCTTTATTGGAGTGTTTGGCTCAACAAGCTGTTAACTCTGAACACAAGATTGTCCATCTATCAAGTTTAAATCGACAGTAACCACTTTTATACAGTGAAATTGGGTCAAAAATTCCAAGGAAAAATCTATATTGTGTAATGGATGCTAAAATGTGGTTGTAATCACTTAAATGACTAATGCAGAAAACATACTGTATGTAGTTTAAAATAATAACATAAATAATAATTTATTCTAAAGCTTTGTTTATTTAACTTCATGAAGTAAAACAATTCATTTAGAACACATACACTTTGACAATATAATTGCCTGGCACAATTATATATACTTATATACCTTTTCTTCAAATTTAATTATTGCCTATTACTGCAATATTTTCAACCTTCACAATGTGAGACAGATTTATATCCTCACTGATTATATATTTTAAACAGAATTATACATAAATAGACAATCAGCCTTTTCTAACAGTTCTTAATTCAGCATTGTCTTTCCATGGCCTTTTTATTTACAGTTACAGGAAATCTAAATTACCATTAGATTTATGAAAATTTTAATAGAGGTGCCTCACAATTACCATAGACTAGATATGCATAATCACATTACTGTCTGAAAATGCACGTGTCATTGCAGGTTCTGGTGAAGGGTCCTGGCTTGAAATGTCAACTGTTCCTTGCTGTGAACAGTGAGAAGGCGAGCGATGCCAAGGTGAGTTTGAGAGGCGAGCTGGGATGGTGTGTTGCAGATCAATGCAGGTGGAGTGAGCCACTAGTAGAGAAGTCAGAGCAGTGGAGTTCTGATGCCTGTACAATTGACCAGATTTAAAGAGCTTGAGAGCAGCTTCGGGCAGTGAAATCTGGGCATGGAGCGAATCACTGGGCAACGTGGTCTAAACCCAGAGCCCTTTCCAGTGGCTGGGTTCTAGTGCAAAGTACAATCCACTGTTTAGACAACTTAAATGCCGGCCCATCCTGGAGGCGAGAACTGATTTCACTCGCTGTCCACAATGTTCACTCCTCACTGGAGCCTTTTGCTGTTCCATTGTTCGGTCAGTTTAAATGCTGGCTTAGATAGACTGAAAAGACAGGGTGTCAGGATCCAAGGTGAGAGCCGATTTCACTTGCCCTCCACGATGGACACCCTTCGTTCCATGGCACTGAAGACTGCCCTGACTATTGTGGTCCATGCCTGCTAATTTGAACTAACAAGTGAGGCTTTGGGCCTACTCCGGGCTGCTCCAGGGTTCAGATCTGAGAACTCAATTTGGTTCAGAGTTTTGTTGTTCACTTCAACTTTTTTGCATGGCTTGTGTTCCCCCCCCCCCCCCCTTTCTCTAACATTTCGGGTGCTGGTCATTTATTTTTATTTCTTTCTCTAATTGGGTTATTTCGTGTTTCTTGCTTTGTGGAAACCTGTAAGCAAACAAAGGCGGCAAACTTTGCCGTTTCTTTAGCATTTTGTCTATTTTTTTTATGAGGCAGAGTTGCTAGCTGGATGCTCCACCCAGGATGGATGGAAAGCGTGGAAGGAGCTGGCTGGATTCGAACCCGGGGCCACTTGCCTCGAAGATGGTTCAGCTGCCACCTCAGCACTGGCCAGTCAATATTCTCAATGTAGCTAATTATTATCTGATTTCTTTAAGGGAGAAGTTATTTTGATCAGACCGATCAAAAAAAAAACTTTTCAGTTTCTTTATAATTCCTTGGCTGGATGATTAGTAATTGGAAGACTTTGAATCAGAGAGATGTATGGATAATGTCTTAAATTGCATTTCCACGTGACTGTTCAAAACTGCAGGATGTGTTTGGGATACAATACCACCGAATGCAGTATTTTATTTTTTTGGCAGTGGAGAGATATTTTTTAACCGATATAATGCTAAGTTAGTAGATGAAATCATGTAGGTGCAGATCCAATATTTCTTAAGGAATAATTATAATTTATAGCTAAAGTGTTAGTTAGGTCACTACATTCAACAAACAGCACATGAGCACTCTGCCAAAAAGTAAGTGGACAGTGATGAACGAGAAAGTTCACTGCTGCAGATCATGGGACTGCGTTGTGAAAGACTGGCAGACAGTAATACAGCCCAGCAAGAAAATCAGAAACCTTACTTGCGTCAATCATCATCAGTGAATATGTCATTTGAGAGGAACCAGTTCTTAGCCAAAGAAAAGAACAAATCACACTACTCAGTCCTTCAAGAAAAGGAGCTGGTTCAGGTTTTGAAACCCCGACAATTTTTCAAGAGAGCCAGGTCACAGTCCTCCAAATACTACTCTACATGCCCACCACTTGACCTGTCAGTGGGACTCAGTGTACAATAGATGCGAAGGAAGCCTGGTTTCTGTTCAGAACTGTTACAGATGTGGTGGAAATACTGGCCAAATACAACTTCCTAAAAGTTACCACTTTGACAATAATTGCTGTTGAATTTCTTTCATGACATTATTCATTTTTGATTCATTAAATAAATCTCCACTGTGCAGTATACCATTGCATATTTTAGCCAATCATACCATTTTCTGGATGCCAATGTATACATTTGCCCCAATGATAAAATAATTTATATTGAACATGGCCTGATTTCATTCATCCTTCTTACAGACACAAGGAAAGCCAATGTTTGAAAAGATTTTAATCCAAATTGATCAGCTGATCAAAACTAGTAAACTTCAAAAGTTAAAAAATTCTTCTATATTTTGAATAGCTAGCTTGGAACTTATTATGGAGCAGTTAGTGCATAAAAACCAACTACCACATAGGGAACTATATGAAACAAGCTTTGCTGATCTGAAAATATAAATGAAGACATTTACCTGGGCAAATTCAATACCTATTATGAGTTACACAAACTTGATTATATAATTGTGGTTCCTCCATGCTGTTAAAGCCAGGGAGGGGTGGGGGTTAGTGGGAATAAGCTCCCACTGCTGATTAAATGATCCCAATGGTGGGTGTCTCAAATAACCTCTGACTACCAAGTTCTGCTCCTGGCCCTCGGTGACTTAGCTACTAAGCCAGACAGAACCATTTCTGCTGACACGAGAAGGGGCAAAGGCGGGTAACCAGTTGCTCCGAGCAGATGGTATTCGTCAGCCATAGTTGGCAGCTCATGTAGGAGAAAGGAAACTCTGCTCTCAAACTTCTGCTGCCTGGCAGCTATACCCACTTATGGGGAAGGTTTCCTCAGGAAAAATCTGAAGCTGTTGTCCCTAGGTCAGTCTTACTGATGCACCATCAAAAACTCTCTCTGAGATGTAAAGGCGAGATATCGGCTTTTATTGACTGGAAGAAGGAACAAGCAGTGGTTGACCACCATACTACATCCTGGAGACAGAGAGGCTGGGCTCAGACCTCAATCGCCTTTATACAGGGGTCTGTGGGAGGAACCACAGGAGCAGTCCGCAGGGGGCGTGTCCAGACAGGTATATGTAGTTCACCACATTCACCCCCCCTTTGTTTTAAAAGAGAGTCCCCATGTGGCGAAGTTTCTTACAAGTATATTTATAGGTTAAGTCTATCAGGTGGTTGAATCTGTCGCTGCGATCTACGTAGCACCGGCTGTGATAGCACAGGTGCCGGTGGTGGTGATTGCACAGGTGCCAGTGGTGGTGATTGCACAGGTGCCGGTGGTGGTGATTGCACAGGTGCCGGTGGTGGTGATTGCACAGATGCCGGAGGTGGTGATTGCACAGGTGCCGGTGGTGGTGATCACACAGGTGCCGGTGGTGGTGATTGCACAGATGCCGGTGGTGGTGATTGCACAGGTGCCGGTGGTGATTGCACAGGTGCTGGTGGTGGTGATTGCACAGATGCCGGTGGTGATTGCACAGGTGCCGGTGGTGGTGATTGCACAGATGCCGGTGGTGGTGATTGCACAGGTGCCGGTGGTGATTGCACAGGTGCCGGAGGTGGTGATTGCACAGATGCCGGTGGTGGTGATTGCACAGGTGCCGGTGGTGATTGCACAGGTGCCGGTGGTGGTGATTGCACAGATGCCGGTGGTGGTGATTGCACAGGTGCCAGAGGTGGTGATTGCACAGATGCTGGTGGTGGTGATTGCACAGGTGCCGGTGGTGGTGATTGCACAGATGCCGGTGGTGGTGATTGCACAGGTGCCAGAGGTGGTGATTGCACAGATGCTGGTGGTGGTGATTGCACAGGTGCCGGTGGTGATTGCACAGGTGCCGGTGGTGGTGATTGCACAGATGCCGGTGGTGGTGATTGCACAGGTGCCGGAGGTGGTGATTGCACAGATGCTGGTGGTGGTGATTGCACAGGTGCCGGTGGTGATTGCACAGGTGCCGGTGGTGGTGATTGCACAGGTGCCGGAGGTGGTGATTGCACAGATGCCGGTGGTGGTGATTGCACAGGTGCCGGTGGTGGTGATTGCACAGGTGCCGGAGGTGGTGATTGCACAGATGCCGGTGGTGGTGATTGCACAGGTGCTGGTGGTGTTGATTGCACAGATGCCGGAGGTGGTGATTGCACAGATGCTGGTGGTGGTGATTGCACAGGTGCCGGAGGTGGTGATTGCACAGATGCCGGAGGTGGTGATTACACAGGTGCCGGTGGTGGTGATTGCACAGGTGCCGGTGGTGATTGCACAGGTGCTGGTGGTGATTGCACAGGTGCCGGTGGTGGTGATTGCACAGGTGCCGGTGGTGATGATTGCACAGGTGCCGGTGGTGGTGATTGCACAGGTGCTGGTGATGATTGCACAGATGCCGGTGGTGATTGCACCGGAGACGGAAGTTGTGCTGGTTCCGGCCTAACTGGAGGTGTCAGCCCACTAGGCGTCAGTGATCCCTCACGCGTGTGCGAGGCGCCTGGTATATACGCGTACGAGACGTCCGGTATATGCGTGTCGTGAGGAGTCTGTGTAGGGCTTGGTGTGCGCGGAGTCACCTCGGGTACAGGGTTCATAGTTACCGTGGAGTGTTCGGGGTAGTGGTCTGCTGCTCCTGCGGGCACCAGGTCGCGGACGGAGACCGTGTCCTCCCGCCCATCAGGTAAGACCACGTAGGCATACTGGGGGTTCGCATGTAGAAGGTGAACCCTCTCGACCAGCAGGGAGTATTTATTACTCCTCACATGTTTCCAGAGCAGCACTGGCCCTGGGGACATCAGCCAAGCTGGTAGGGTGGTCCCAGTGGCAGACTTCCTGGGAAAAGAGAATAGGTGCTCGTGAGGGGTGGCTTTGATGGACGTACATTACAGGGGGCAGATAGAGTGGAGTGCCTCAGGGAGGACCTCCTGCCATCGAGAGACCGGCAACCCTTTTGACTTAAGGGTTAAAAGTGTGGCCTTCCACACTGTGGCATTCTCCCTCTCCACCTGTCCATTTCCCCGGGGATTATAGCTCGTGGTCCGACTAGTAGCAATGCCCCTAGCTAGCAGGTACCAGCGCAGCTCGTCACTCATAAAGGAGGACCCTCTATCACTGTGGATATAGCAGGGATATCCGAACAGAGTGAAGAGCTGGCGCAGGGCTTTTATGACGGACGTGGTAGTGGTGTCGGGGCAGGGGATGGCAAAGGGGAACCGTGAGTACTCGTCGGTAATATTGAGAAAATAGACATTGCGGTCAGTGGAGAGAAGGGGGCCATTAAAGTCAACACTCAGTCACTCAAAAGGGCGGGTGGCCTTGACAAGTTGTGCAGTTTCAGGACGGTAGAAGTGCGGTTTGCACTCAGCGCAGATTTGGCAGTCCCTGGTCATCATCCTGATGTCCTCCAGGGAGTACGGCAGGTTCTGGGCTTTCATGAAATGGTAAAATCGGGTGACCCCCGGATGGCAAAGATGTGCATGGAGGGCGTATAGCCGGTCGAGCTGTGCGCTAGCACACGTTCCCCGGGATAGGGCATCAGG